>NC_142471.1:84326333-84954000 GCF_049115385.1 Moschus berezovskii
TCTGATGAGACAATGCAGTCATGGGGAGTAGGTCTATCAAATAATTTCCATGGCATATGCTGAGAAGCTGGAAATACTAAAGGGGGTGATGCCTGGCTCAAGGCTTATAATCAGAAGGGGGTGAAATTAAGTTAGAACTGAGAGGTTTTTTTTTTACTTTAAAAAGCATAAAGAAACAGCACTTTATTTCCATACTGAGAGAAGTATTGAAAAATGTACCATGAAATTAAAGCCCTGAAAATCTTTAAAGAATCTTTCATTATCTTTGAATCAATGCAAAAATGGAAGCTTTGCACGTGCAAGAATCAAAACATATATACATAAAATACATTTATTGATAAAGATTGTATTTCTAGCAGGCATTTTACATTCATAATGCACATGTATATACCTTTAAAATTGCCTCAATTAATAGCCACATAGAATTTCAAGAAAGCTGTGTGAAATGGGTTTACCGGATGTTAGAAAGGTCTTGAAACTTTATTCACATAGAAAAGCAGCACAATTCAGTATACAAAGCACGAGGCTTAGAGTCTGGAGGCTCAGACTCCCGCCCAGCCCAGCTCCATTACTGGCCACTAAGGTGACTGCAGGCAAGTCACTTAGGCTAGAAAATAAAGATCTGATTGGCTTGGGCTCCAAGCCCTCTGTCAGTGCTAAAATTGTCAAACTCCAGACAGAAAGTATTTGATATAGTCATCAGAAGAAAGCTGTGTGTGAAAGCAAGCATTTCCAAAAATAGATATACAAAGGATTTCTTTAAAATTTGGATTAAAGAGGGAAAAACATAGCTTTCTTTAAATCACACACACTGTTTTCCCCAGTTGATTAAAATGTGGCTTTGCAGGCATTCAGATTCCATTGCATTTGTGCATTCCGCACAAGGCGGTTGGCTCTAGACAGATTTTAATTCTAATTAATACAAGTCCAGCTGAATCAGTGGGTGGAGGAAGAAAGACTAGAAATGAAGAAAGAAAATGAGATGTTAGCACGAATGCCCATCACATTGTGAGCATCTATTCATCTGCATAATATTAATGATATCAAATATGCAAACAGATGTTTCTCTCATTAAATTGTATATGCAAATACTACTGGTAGGAGTGGTAATGTCTTGGGGTTGAGAGATCGTAGAGGGTAATTAAAGGTTAATCCAGTTTTCAGTTCACAGACTAGATGACAAGAGTGGTTGTAAGAAAAATTGTCACTTAACCTTCAATTCATTACCAATGGCTCATGGATTTTCTACTTAAATAACATAAACATATATGTGCTAATCATCACTTCCCTTCTACCGCCTCTGCAGTGGTTGATCACTAGCAACTGTTGGCAAAGACTTGTGAGTTGAGTGAAGTTGAATATTTCTGGGCTGAGAATTCATAAAAAAAATGTATACATCTTCAAAAATATCGGTGGGTTTCTTAGAATCATGTAGAGTCATAATCTCTGATTTTTAGCATAAAAATCTAAAGTATTTTCATCTTTACTCTTTGAATATAATTAAAAGCATTGTTTAAGATACTGAATATGAGATATTACAGGTTACAATGACTTGAGTAAGATCAAACATATCACTATTTTTCTTTCCAGCAAATTGAAAATGGTAAATAGTTTGGAACATTTTTTTGGATGGAAAAGTCTACCTCACCAGCTAAGATATTTTCATTTCCTATTTTGAGGAGGTAAAAAAAAATCAGCAATTAAGGTGAGAAAAGTTCCAAACTGGTATGTCTGTGAGAAGAAATGCAAGGTCAGTATAAACTTTGTATTTGCAGGAAGAGTTGAAGAAAAGCAGAGAGAGAGAGGTTTTCCTGCATCTGTGGAATACTAAAGAGGATTTATTTCCTGATCAATAGTTACAAAGAGCTTACCTTTGTTTTAGTGGGAATTGGGGTTCTGAAAGGGTAATCTCTTCTCTCCCCTTTACTTCCTGAGTCCTTGATTCTACAAGAAGTGCACAGCTATTCACTTGGCGTAAAGAACCACGCAAAGCCAGCAGAGTACCTGAAGTCTTCATATGCCTGTAAATTAAATGTGTGCCTTCTGCTCTGAGTGTTCAAAGATGCCAATCAAAATGAAATCAAAAGTTTCATGGGCAGTCAGATCCCTAATGTTTAAATCCTCATTATGCATTGAGGATTTTTGGTTGAAGCCAAACTTAATTTTAATTTTCATGGCACCAGAAAAATCAAAGCTCAAAGTTGTAATCCTACATTAAATCTGAATCAAATCTTGGATATAAAACTAAAGATCTTATTTTTTCCTACTTTCTCATAGGAAACAGTGCTTTCTTAAGACCCTAAAAACTGCCTTGGGAAATAATATATTTCTTAAGAAAATGCGCTACATTTAACTTGCCCAAAGCATCCTTTTCACAGAATTTTAGTAATACTGTCTTCTTTGGCAAACTCAAAACATAAGGTAGCTACTGTAATTCCAAAAAGAAGAGGGTGATGTCTTATAGTCCAGTTTTTTATCGGATTTTTATTTAGTTTTTTGGCCACATCACCCAGCTTGTGGGAGCTTCATTCCCCAACCAGGGATCGAACCCAGGTCGTTGACAGTGAAAGTGAGGAGTTCTAACCACGGTACCACCTGAGAATTCCCCACAATCCAGTTTTTCTGGGTTTTTTCTTTTTTCTTTTTTTTTTTCTGGTCTACACAATATCAAACAATTTCACTTCTCTTTTCCCCACTACTTCATTTACTGATTTTTTTTTCACCTTTCCTGAATGGCTACCTGGTCTCTGACTTGGAGATAAGTCAGGTGGCAGAGTAATAAAGAATCTGCCTGCAATGCAGGAGACACAAGAGACACAGATTCTAACTCTGGGTTGGGAAGATCCCCTGGAGCAAGAAATGACAATTCACTCCAGTATTCTTGCCTGGAAAATCCCATGGACAGAACAGCCTGGTGGGCTATAGTCCACGGGGTCGCAAGGATTTGGCCGCAACTGAGCACAGCACTCACACACACTGCTAGGCTTGACAGCAAAGCCACAAGTGTTAACAACAGAAGGGCCCTGGCTGGGCCCTCTTCCATGGGCCGGCTCTCTCTCAGCAAGAAAAGGAGCAGGTGTCTCCCAGGTCAGAGCTTACAGTGAAAGGGCATGAGACAGTTATGGCCCTGACCGAGTTATTAGTGCATAATAGGTACACTTCCCCTGGGTACATATTAAAAGATCTGATTGCCTGCCCTCTCCCAGCTAATTCTGGGTAGCTCTTGGAGTTCTCCAGCCCTATTCTCAGGAGGTGCTTTCAAAATAACAGGCCCTGCGCTTGACTATTTGTTAAGTAATTGAGAGGTAATGGTGATTATTACATATTAAGAAGCAGCCCAATTCCCCTAGCATCAGGGAGACCCCATAAGTGCCAAACGGCTCAAAATAGCATATATGCACTATTGAGGTGGAATCTGGGGAGCTAGACTTTGGTTAGAGCACTTCAGACAGGGCCAGATGATATTCTGCTAAATGAAACAAAACACACCTTCCTCAGAGCAGAGGCGCTTGATTCTGAGCAATTCCTGGCCCATCTTCCCTGGTGCCTTAAAATATGAGAGCCAAGTATGGGTTGACTGAACCCCTGGACTCATTCTCACTGACCTCCTCAGCTTAGCTTTAGCCCTGGCTCAATAGGGTGTGATGGATCCACTGCCTCTGGAGCTCAGCTGACAGATCATGAGGACAAGCAGTGATGCTACAACCACCCAAGGGAGGGGGCCAGCTGGGATGCTGCAGGTGAGTGCAGCAGGAGACACCTAATCAGTGGGTACTGCACCTTCAGGAAAGCCACTCAGCTGCTCTGAGCTTCAATACATTCTTCTGCAAGGTAGAAAAATAATAGTGCTGACCACACGTGACAGCTGACATAATTCAATATCATACATACCCAATAAACACCAAGTGAGCTGAGATGATGGTGGTAATTAACAACTTCAACCAGAAACCATGGTGTCCTAGGCCCCCCAGGAACAGATCCACTCAGAGGTTGTCTCCAGATTTTCCAAACGTGGCTGCTGCTTTATCACCATGGAGTAGGGCTAGGTTTCCATCCACTCAGAGAAATCAGCTGAGCACCTCAGCAGATTTTAGGGGCCACCCCCAAACATCTCTCTTTATTGCAGTATAATTACTTTACAATGTTGTGTCAGTTTCTGCTGCTCAATGAACTGAATCAGCCATATGCATACATATACTCTCTCCCTCCTAAACCTCCCTGCCACCTCCCCATCACACCCATCTAGGTCTTCACAGAACACCAAGCAGAGCTCCCTGTGCTGGAGAGGGTATGAAGAAAAGGGAAACTTTTGCACCGTTGGTGGGAAAGTAAATCGATACAGCCAGTATGCAGAACAGTATGGAGGTGCCTAAGAATCTAAAAATAGAACTACCATGTGACCAGGGTATCCCACTCCTGGGCAAATTCCCTGAGAAACCCGTAATTCAAAACGATACCTGCGCCCAGTGTTCACTGCAGCACTGTGCATAATAATCCAAACATCTCTGTTAACAGCCCCTAAATGTGCGTGCCATGCCTCCTTTGTATCACCTCGTTACATGAAGACACTGGCTTCTGTTGACATGAGTCAGATCTTCAGGTGGAATCATGGGACCTCATCACCAAACCAGTACTGAGACGAGCTCTGGGCAGTTTATAATAGAAAACCAACAAGTGCCATGAACGTCCCAAAGCTGACCAAATGTGTGACGTCACCAGCAAATGGGTGCTCTCCGGGATGGTCTCTGGGGTGTCCCAACCCATGTCTGAACGGTCCTTACGAGCTCTGAATGGGCACCACTTTGCTTCTGTAAGCCTCCGTGTCCTCACCCTTGAAAAGGCAGTTTTAGTTCCCCAAGTCAAAGGATTGATGCATTTATTAAATAACAAGGTAGAGGAAACACTCTGTCATGTGACAAATAGCCTCAGAAATCGAGGCATTTGTAGCGATTGTGTCCACTGTCTCATCCTGGTGTCCAGCCCCGTCATTGGAACACTGTGCCCACGCCACACCATTGTTCAACAAACATGAATCTGAGCAAACTCTAGGAGATAGTGAAGGATGGGAAGACTGACGTGCTGCAGTTCAAGGGGTCACAAAGAATCGGACACGACTTAGTGACTGAACAACAACAGTATGTTAATTTAACTCATTAGGGCCTCTTAGCATTTGAAAGCGTGTTTAAAAACACAAACCAACAATTCGTCTTTGGGGACCAAAGAATAAATGCAAGCATAATGTATCACATTTCCTGGCTCCACAAACACCATTTTGATGTGCTAATGGCCCCTAGTGAAGGCAGTAATTTTCAGTTAAATAAAGGAAGCCATGGGTCCAATTGCAAAGTCTCCGCAGAAGAAATCTGCCTTCCTTGTGTTTATTTCTGTCAGCCAGGAGTAAACACTAATACAATATCATTTGTAAATGATTACCATAAAAATTAAAGTGCAATATGTATAGTATAAAATATATTATGTATAACATAAAATATATTATTGAGAAATGTGACATTGACCCAGGAACCAAAAGACAAGGGTTTGAGTCCAACCTCTGACAGCCATTTGCTCTTCTGTGAATTCAGAACATAATGTCAACACTGAAAAACAGCACACAGAACAACTGCAACTGATTTTACTTTCACTGATCCTCTAGCTTCTCATCTGTAGAATGGGGGCAATGTTACTTGCCACCTACCTCACAGTATTGTGGAAAATGTAGTTTAATGTGAGCAAATGATAACGGTCTATTTAAAATGTGGAGGTTTAGATTCTGGTTTAGGTTTAGAGGTTTAGGTTGGAGGTTTAGGTTTAGATTCTGACAAACTGATCTCGAGGGTAAGTAAGTTCAGAGATTGATTATACCTCTATGACTATCAAGGTAACTATGTGACCTCAGTTGGATAAAAACATGTGGGTGTGCTTTACATGATTTTTTAAACTGCAAGAAAACACACATAAAATTTATTATTTTAAAACATGCAATTGAGTGGTATTTTGTACAGTCACAATGTTGTATAGCCATTACTCCTCTCCAGTTCCAGAACATTTTCATCACCCCAGAAGGAAACCCTGGACCCATTAAGCAGTCACTCCCTTTCACCTCTCCCTGCCTCCCCTGGAAACCTCTAATCTATTTTCTGCATCTATAGATTTGCCTATTCTGGACATTTCATATTAATGGAATCTTACAATATGTGGTCTTTTGTGTCTGGCTTCTTTCACTTAGCCTAATGTTTTCAAGGTTCATCCAGTGTTGTAACATGAATCAGAACCCCTTCTACAACTTTAAGCCTAGTACTCTTTAAGCTATATCTTCAAAATACACAGCAAATAAAAAGCATCTACCATTTACTGAGCACTTACCATGGGCCAGGCACTGAGTACCTTATAGACATAATCTTACATAATCCTTATCCAATAAGCAGTATTATCATCTCCATTTTACAGATAAGAAAGCTAAGATCCAGAAAGGTTAAGTGACTTGTCCAAGGTTACACAGCAATGAAGTGGTTAGGAAGCAAACTTGGGTTTGAGAGATTCCAGAAATCTTGGTTTTAAAAATCATATTTGGTATCTGTATAGTCCAAAAGAACTAGGCCACAAAGAGTTGGTGTATGGCCAGGCAACTGATTGTGGGAACACCAATGAGCTCTGGGAAGATCCACAAGGAGGGGTATAAAATACCAACTTGGATCACCTCACAATTTTGAAAGCTCCATCCTGGCTACTATCTCCAACAACCAGTGGGAACCTAACTGGGGGACAAATGTCCCAAGTCACGGTCCCTGAGACTGCCAGGCCCCATCCCATCTTCTTCCATTTGTCTATCCTCTCTTTGAACTAGGTATGGCAGAGAGCAATAATTGGACAATATAAATGACCTTGTCCTATTTCCAGGGGCCTCTAAGTTCCAGGCTTGGCCAAGGTTATAACATCTTAGCCCCAGAAAAGTTTTCTGTCCTTGGCTAAATATCATGTCAGCTTCCTCTTTCATGTTGCCCAAATGCAAACACTAAAAACCTGAAGACTAGAAAATTAGGCCTACTTATGTGACCTAAAGGTCTTCCCTTGTGGCTCAGTGGTAAAGAATCCACCTGCGATGTAGCAGACTCAGCTTCAATCCCTGGGTCAGGAAGATTGCCTGCGAGGAGGGCATGGCTACCCACTATTCTTGGCTGGAGAATCCCATGGACAGAGGAGTCTGGCAGGCTATAGTCCATAACGTCACAAAGAGTCCAACATGACTGAAGTGATTTAGTACACATGCACAAATGTGACCTGAAGAAATACACAAAACCCTAGCAGTCATGAGGGTCTTAGGGGCAGCAACTAGGGCTGTCAGTGTTCACCAGGACTCTTGGTAAGAAGAACCCCAGTGCACCGTCAGTAAGAAATTAACACTAAATGTCTAGCATTAAATGAAGATCTGTAGACACCTTTCTTCTCGTATTCAGGTACTGGATTCAGAGGTAAGGTAGCCCTCATCTTCAGGTATAATCTTGGTATTCTTTAAGCTATCCATCTTTAGTTAATGTAAATGATACTGACAGAAATATAGTCTTAAATGTCAAGAGTTTGAATAAAAGAACCCCAATGTGAATCCAGACTCCATCCCTAAGTAAATATAATGAGACCTTGGATAAATCATTCACCTCGCAGATGTCCACCATCAAAATGGGTGTGAGGAAGGGATTTGTGACTGTACACAGTGCCTATTTTCCAGGATAGGCAGCCACTTCTAATGGGGACATTCTGCATTAAGCTGTGAATTTCCTGGTCTATCAGAGAGATGGTAGGGAGGCTGGCAGGGCACACCAGGAATTTTTCAGCCGTCCAAAAATATATTCTCCTTAGAATTATTCCCCAGAAATGGAGAGTGTGTGTGTGTGAGTGTGTGTGTGTGTGTGCGCGTGCGCACACTTTCTGAAGGGAGTGAAATTTGTCAACAAAATCTTTACTAAAAATGGAACTTTTGCACATCTAATTGCAGAATTTTGCAAAACAAAACAGAGGATATCTTGTCTGCCTCCAGGCATATCCAAGGGGATTAATTTGTCACTCTTCAAAAACAACTCTTTGGAAGGATACCCTCTCTGAGTCTCTATTCTCACATTAATTAGTAGAAGAAGGAACATTGCATACACTGTATAGGAGAAATTAGGAGAAATAAATCTGCTGGCCTCTCAAGAGGGAGAAACAGGGTGCCGGGGGTGGGGGGTGCCAGGAGACATACCCTCTCCCACTAACTTGCTCCTTCCCCACCAAAACCTACTCCCGAGGGGAGAGGGGGTGAGAGCACCACCCAGGCCTTTGGTTACCAACTGCCTCCTGACCTTGGCAAGGACAATCAGGCATTATTAACTGGTAGAGAAACTGAAGACTGTTCAATAAAAACATTCCTTTTAAGCCTAAACCTCAGTGGCAAGCCCAGTTGCTTTTGAGAGTTAAACAGAGACATAGGTCCTTTTTTAGTGGTTATGGAGGAAGCTGACTCTATTGGAACCACGTCTCAAATCAGATACCAGAACTGGAGATTATTTAAGGTCAAACGTTGGATACTATTTGTACTTTTAATAACGGCCTGATTGATTTGTCCTAATCAAAATCTTCGTCTGAAACTATCTCTGTTCCAGATTCATAAATGTTTATCATCGGTGATGTCTCTTTAATAGATTTTTTTAGTGATCTTTAGTAATTGCAAAGTTTAGATTTGCTCCTGCCATTTTGTGTTGCTTGAGTACAATGATTTTCCTTTAAAAAAAAACATTGAAACATGTTTATCAATTTTCATCTTTCAAAAAATATTGACATAAGATCCAAATAATAGTGTGCGTTTTACTGGCTGAAGAGCAGTAAACACTTCTGTCACTGAATTGGGCCACATTTGAAGGTGTCTATCACATTGTGGGTCCCTCCGTTAGTCCCCAAGTGAGCAGATACATGGAAGGCTGAGTGCAGACAGGCCATCCCTGTGTTCTCCACTTTTCCCGGGGCTCCTACCAGGCAACTGCAGAAGCGATCTCCATCGCCTGCTTGTTTAAGGTAATTACACCATGTGTTTCTTCCCTGCTGGCTCTGCTGAGGCAGAAAATACTTCAGCATTTACTTCAGTCCTGAGAATAAAGCAGAAAATCTGGAACATAAACACCATTTCTTCTTTGCATTCAAAGGCAGGGCTCAGGGTGAGTTTGTGAATAACAAACCAAAGTTGGCAATCAGGCTAATAAGTCTGAAGTTGCCCAGGAGAGGTGTCCTGCAGTGGCCTGGAGCTGAAGGGGTGCTGGGGGCTTTGTCCTCTTGTTGGTAAATAACAGCCCTTTATTTACATACAGTTGTTCGGTTTCAAAAGATATTCAATGCCTGGCTAGCTTCTGCAGTTGCTTTACAGAGGAAGGGATATATATGTGAATTTTTAAAGAGATTTCATCCTAATTAAATCTACGCTGCCTGCGAGAGTTGTAGGTTGCAATGAGGGAAAAGAGATGCACGTGATCAGCGAGGGCAGTAAACCGGCACTTTCTTTCTGAAATCAGAATTGCCCCCAAATTCGTATTCATCGGCAGCCTCAGGCTCAGAGAAATCCCAGGGCCAGGCACCTTTGGGTTTAAGAAGAGAACTTTGAACTCTCCATTTCAAAAACGGAATTTCTCCTCCTTCTCGTGGTTAGCAAAAGCATCTGATGCGAAGCACCTCCATTCAAACTCTCCAGACTTTAAACATTTTCCATTTTAAGCTCCTCGCAATGAAAACCTCTGGTAATGAGTTCCCTGCCCCTGAAAGAAGTCCTGCATCCAATTTGTACTCCATCCTGGTGAAATGGTTTACAAGTCTGAGAGGAAAAAAAAAAATCCAAAGGAATGCTCTAGAGAAGGAATGAAGTGCTATCATTGAAATCTTTATTTATGGGAAGAGAAAGAGCTAAACCATTACCTCAGAATGCAAGATTACAACATCAGTCGGATATAAAGTAAATCTATTCTGTTGGTGAAACATCAGAAACCCATAATCCTTTCTCAAAGCCCTTTTGTTATTTTAATGTCTGACAAATTATGCTTTTTTTTTTCTTTTTTAGAAGAAAAACCATTAGAATTGAGAGGTTTCTTTTGCTCCAGTAAAAGTAATTTCACTGGTTTAAAAAGTTTTAATTTTCTGTTAACCCAGTCTTTACCGTGCTGGCCAAGCATATGCACAAAGTTAAGGTAATTTTTCGTTTCGATAGAACTGGGTACAGTGACCACCAAGATGGGCTTCAAGTTGCTATGGCAACGGTAGCCTAAAAAGTACTTAGGTTAAGCGGAGCATTTTGGGTTGCTAATTTAAAAGTTTGCCTTCTCTAGTTTTTGTTTTTCCTCTAAGTAGCTGATCATGGATGAGTGAACTGCGCTACTGTATTTTCTCTGTCTCTTCATGTCAGTTATTTCATAGGGATCCTGGTTACTTATCTCCTCAGTGACTTTCTAAGGACTGGTTAAATTTAAAAAAAAAGAAAGAAAGAAAATTGTAAAGAAAAGTGGGTAAATGGCAAAAAAACAAAAGCATAAACTTGTTTCTCTGAAGAAATTCTTTCAGAGAAGTCATCATGGGAAGTCCATGAGAGGGGGCAGGCTGGAGAAGGGTGTGGCTTCTCTGTGTAGGTCCTGGCTCAGGCTGGGTGTAAACATGAGGAAGACGGGATCCACTCTCCAGGAATGAATGCAAGGTGCGCACTGATATCCTGTAATGCGACGGATGATGAGGGCAAAGCAGCTGTCAACTGCTCTCTTTTTAAAATATATTAACCACACTTGACCTTCCCTTAATGACTCAGAGTTGGAGGTTAACCAACAGATATTTATTGAGTGCCTAATACATGCACCTAATACATGCTCTGGCCACGGGACCTATGTGGGGGTGGGGGGGTGGGGGGACGGGTAACCAAACACTCTGGCACTCATGGAACTTATATTCCATAGAAGGGAGTCAAACAAAAGCCATAATACGTGATAGAAAAATGATGGATAATAGATGATAGATAGATAAAGCAGCGTGTCCAATGGTGATAAGTACTATGGGGAAAATAGAGGGAAAGTTCCAGAGGCAGGGTGGGAAATACTGAGAGAGGGTGGCCAGGGTGGGTGTCACTGAGGCTGGGGACATTTGAGCAGAAACTTGAAGCAATCGAAGAGGCAGGCCAGCAGAGGTCTGTGGAAAGGTGTTCCCGGAGGAGGGAACAGCCAAAACAAAGCCCTCAATTCAGGAGGTAACTATGAATATGTGGTGGTTTACAACTAAACTCTACAAAACAACAGACCTCAGGGCTGATGTAAGGTTTTGAGCTCCTCCACTAAGAGACCTCAGACTTCATTGTATAAATCCCTGCTTCTTGGCTTTCCTATCTCTTTCCTCCAAGTCGGCCCCTCTTCTACATCAACTCAGGGTTTCCTTGCGCAGGAAATTAGCCCCTGCCTCCTTCTCATCTGCTAGCTCTGAAGCTATGTGATTTAGGAAAACAGATGAGCGAACCTGTTAGCCTGGGAACCATGGAAGACTGGTGGTGCCCAGGTTAAGGGTCTGCACAGTGAAGACCCTCATCGATTTAGTGCATGGGCATCTTTGACACTGTGAACCTCCTCAAGCCAGAGCCACACGGAACCCTATCTCTGTTCTTTCATACCCTGCTAGCACCTGGCACATTGTGCTGCAGGATAAGTAGATGCCCACGAATGCATGAGTCAACTTGGAGATATCTGTTTTGTCTGTTCACATGCCTTTCCCTTCCTTCGCGGTTCTCATCACTTGTGGATGCCAGATAAGTGAGTGTTGGGGTGAGTACGAGCGTGCTTATTTAGAGCAGTGTATTCCACCAGAGCATCTTCCAATCCATGACCTCACTTGGATTCTAACAACAGCCCCCTGAAGTATTTACATAGAGAAAGTGCTATTGGCCGAACTTCTAAATGGGTTGGCAGATGGAAATAAGTTAAGTGACTCATACCACAATGACAGGCAGACCCCACTAGATGAAGGGGTCGTGAGTCCAAGCTCACACGTGGCCTGGGGCTCTCTCCAGGATGGACAGTGACAGCTGGGAGAGTGGAAGCTTGGAAACACTCCAGAAACACGTGAACTGGAGGACCAGCTTAGAGGGCATGCCTCCAGTTAAGATGTAAATGGTCAGAATTCACTCCAGAATGAACCTGGTGGGTGCGGCCTGTGTGAAAATGTTTCTAGAAATGGGTGTGCAGGGGCCGCTGTGCTGGGGAGTTGGCAGTCTTTAGTGCTAGTGTTCTTGCCTGGAGAATCCCAGGGATGGCGGAGCCTGGTGGGCTGCCGTCTATGGGGTCGCACAGAGTTGGACACGACTGAAGCGAGCAGCAGTGCTGGTCCAGGCTCAGCCACCAATGTGCTCATGGGCACAACAGTTCCCCTCTCTGAACTTCTGTTTCCTCAGCGATAAAAAGAGAGATGTCCTGGACTTCCCTGGTGATCCAGCGGTTAAGGGGCTTCGCTGGTGGCTCAGATAGTAAAGAATCCACCTGAAATGATGGAGATGTGGGTTCGATCCCTGGGTTGGGAAGATCCCCTGGAGAAGGGAATGGCAACCCACTCCAGTATTCTAGGCTGGAGAATTCCATGGACAGAGGAGTCTGGAGGGCTACAGTCCATGGGGTCACAAAGAGTCATACATGACTGAGTGACTAACACTTTCTTTTCCAGTGGTTAAGACTCTGTGCTGCCAATGCAGGGGGCATGGGTTCAATCCCAAGTCAGGGGACCAGGATCCCACATGCCATGTGGCATGGCCAAAAGGTGAAAAACAAACCAAACAAAAAGAAATAAAGAAAATAATAAAGTGTAAATTTTATTTTTTTTAGATAGATTAAAAATAAAAAGAAGAGAGATGTCTTAGACCAGCTTTCTCAGAGTGGAGGGAACAAGCCACGTGGCTCAGTGAGAGAACACAGCATCCACTGAGGCAAGCTTTGTGGACGTGACCCCTCCCTCCTCTCTCTCCAGCCTTCAACTCAGGGGGTCAGCAGTACCCAGCTAACATGCAGTAACACTGTGTTCACTGAATTTATGTTCACATTTCCTTTCTACTTATGGCAAATGATGCTGATTTTTTCATCTTTAGTAGGAACATCAAGATTCCTTTTAAAATGTGTGTTGTGTGTGTTAGCCGTTCAGTCGTGTCTGACTCTTTGCAACCCCACGAGCTATAGCCTGCCAGGCTTCTCTGTCCGTGGAATTTTCCAGGCAAGAATACTGGAGTGGATTGCCATTCCCTTCTCCAGAGGAATTTCCCAACCCGGGGATCGAACCCTGGTCTCCTGCCTCGCAGGCAGATTCTTTACCATTTAGTTAAACATAGTGATTAATTCAGAGTGTTAGGAAAGTGACATTAGAAGCAGGACACAGATGTTGCAAACTAATGAGAGTGGTTTAGGAGAGAGCGATGTTTGGGAAACCTGGGTCAGATGGCTGCAGGGATCCTGCTGCTTTAAAGCAATAGAGAATGGTGGTTACGAACATGGGCTCTGGACTGCCTGAGTCTGAGTTCCTGGCTCTACCATTTACATGTGGATAAACCTGAGCAGATAGCTTAATCTTTCTGTGCCTCATTTCTCTTATCTGTGAAATTGGAATAAGAATGCATCTACTGCTGCAAGAGACTGCTACACATCGCACTTTGAAGACAGCCTGGCTCAGTGAAAGTACCATGTGCTGTGCTTAGTCGCTCAGTCGTGCCTGACTCTTTGCTACCCCATGCCAGGCTCTCTGTCCATGGGGATTCTCCAGGCAAGAACACTGGAGCTGGTTGCCACGCCCTCCTCCAGGGGATCTTCCCAACCCAGGGATCAAACCCAGGTCTCCCACACTGCATGTGGCTTCTTTACCACCTGAGCCACCAGGGAGGTCCCAATAAGCACTATGAAGCAGAAGTGAAGTCGCTCAGTCGTGTCCGACTCTTTGCGACCCAAAGACTACACAGGCCATGGAACTCTCCAGGCCAGAATACTGCAGGGGCAGCCTTTCCCTTCTCCAGGGCATCTTCCCAACTGAGAATCGAACCCAGGTCTCCTGCATTGCAGGCAGATTCTTTACCAGCTGAGCTACAAGGGAAGCACTATACAAGTGCTTATTATTATGCTCTTCTTATGACCTCCGGCAGTCCTTGGTTGGATCACAAGCTAACGGTTTTTGGAAGAGAAAGGGCCCCAGTGACATGGGCCCCAGTGACCATGTCCATATTCAATGGCTTACCAGGGCTGCTTGCTCATACCCACTGTTTTCTGTCCCTGAACACGAAACTCCAGTGTCCCTCCCTCCCTCTCTTGTCCTGTTGAAAAGCGAGTGAAGCCTTTCATAAATAAAGGGGGTGGAGCGGAGAGGCCATCTGGCTCCATCCTCAATCTCCATAGAAGGAACAGTATAAAGGTACCCAGGTGTTATTTTTCTTCTCATCATTTATCCGAGATCCCCACAAGACAGCTGTGAGCCACATGTTAAGTCATCACTTGAGCCAAAAAGAAAGAATAGAAGGAATATGAAGTTAGAGCAGCAAAAATGGCAGTGTGCCCACTCACTGTCCTCTGCAGACTATTCCCACATGCCTCCACCCTGCTTTGAGCCACACTTTCTATTTCTCTGTGAGAAACCCTGTGGGTTTTCCTCTGCAAGCCTGGCATTGCAGTATCTTCTGAGACACCAAAACCTGACTGAGAGCCCAGGAGGATGTGGCCTAACTTTGCAGGTGGCCTCATACAGAGCCGCAACTGTGTCTCAATATACAACTGGTCTACCCCAGTCCTGTTCTGCTTCGGGAGCCTCAGAGGCAACCCCAGGAAATCCAGTTATTTTCTTCTGGGGCAAGTTCATAACCTCCTGGGGTCAAGTGTACAGGAGTGGGCCATTCGGAGCAGGTTGAATTTGGGTTTATAATTTACTGCTCAATGTTCATCAAACACCTAAATGAGGTACTCCCCACTCTTCTGCACCCCTGGCAGCAAAGAGCAGATAACCAGTAATAGACTGGCTTGGGAAGTTTATTTAAAAGGAAAGTTAGTTGTGGTCTTATCTAGTGAGGTGTGAAAATGCTTGGGCATCTTTGTTGTGGCAAATACTCTGTAGCAATAGGCATCCTGAGGAGGATACCAGGTAGTGACAGGAAACAGGGAGCCAACTGTCACCTGCACATTGTGCAGAGAGGCTCACTGGGTAGAGCATGCTCTTTCCAGTAGGGCAGAAGCTTCTGGATTCTGGAATTGCTATTCTTAGTACGGTAGCAAGCAAGCTGCCCCCACCTCTCTTAGCTCCCTCCTATTCTTGGTATTTCCTCTTCCACTCCTACAAAATAATTGCAAACAAGCTGTAGTGATAAAATTTTGTATGCTTAAGGGGCAGGATAATGCAGCACTAACAAAAGTGTGGCTTCTGAAGCCAGTCCATACTAAGTGAATGACACTGGGTAAATTACTCCAACTCTTAATGCTTCAGTTTCCTGGTCTATAAAATGAGGATAATAATATCTACCTCACAGATTTGTTGGGAAGGTTAAACACATGTAAAGCATGTTCAACAGGGCCTATAACATAGCAAGACAGAATAAATGTTAGCAACTATTGTTTACTGGAAAAATTCTTCCACTGAGCAAGTATCTCATACACAGAGTGTAGTGGTCAGCCTCCAGGATGGCCCCCAAAGATTCTTGTCTCCTGGCATTCATGATTCTTGTATAGTTGTTTTCACAGTCAATAGAGCTGACTATGCAACCACTCGGACATTGAAGAAATGATGGAGTGTGACTTCTGAGGACAGGTTGCAAATTTCATTTCACCTTCCACCTTGCACTCTCTTCCAGCAACAATCATCTGAAGGCTAGAAGACCCACTTCCAAGATGGCTTATGCACAAAGCTGGCAAATTGATACTGGCTGTTTGTAGGAGGTCTAAGCTTCTCCCCCATGGGCCTCCCTATAGGAATACTCGAGTGTCCTAACAGTGTGGCAGCTGGCAAGTGAACCAGAGTAAGTGATCCAAGAGAGTGTGTGTTGTTAATACTGTTGTTTTATCTTATGTTTAGCTTCTTATTTTCAAAAGTCCATATTTTCCCCAATTTTATTACAAGTACCAAGCAGAAGCTATCTAAAAGTTTTGCTTCCTTTGGTAAGTGATGTTTGTTTGTTTGTTTTCCAAAAGAATTATCTTCTTCTGCATCTTCAGGCAAAGTTCCCTTCCTTTTTTAAGCTGTAGGCTCGTCTCTTTTTTTTCTCAGTCAATTGCCCCAAATTCTCTTCCTTCCTTCCTTCTTTTCTTTCTTCCCTTTCTCACTCCCTTTTTCTTTTTTCCTCTTCCTCATGCTCCTCCTCCTCCTTTCTTACGCAGGAATAAAGAAGGACTCTATCCATGTTAGCTGTTTGTTTCTAACACAGTAGGTGGACTTGTGCTGACCCTTCATTCCACAGTTCTTTTGCTTTCTGATAGACCTTTCTTTCAGCGGATGTTGGAGGCTGGTATCAGTTCTGCAGTGTAACAAACCATCCAACTCTCAGTGGCTTAAAGTATCAATGATTTATAATTGCTCACGTCTATGGGTCTTCTTGGATTTGCCTGATCTAGTCTGGGCTCAGCTGATGACTCTGCTTCAGACATCTTGGTAACTCTCACTGCAGGTCTGTTGGGTGGCTGGGGCAGCCACATTCCATATGTCTCTCATCGTCTGTTGACCTCCTGCCTAATGCAGGTATATTTTTCTTATAGTGATGGTAGAGGAATCAAACGACAAGCTCAGGATCAGGAAATACAAGCTCAGGATCAGAGCTGGAACGTTGTCCTTTCACCCATATATCACTAACCAATACAGGTCACATGGCCAAGCCCAGACTCAAGGAGCATGAAATGATACTCCGCCATTCTGCTCATGGAGCTGGTGGGAGAACTATAAAGTCACCAAGAAGAGATGAATACAGAGAGAGGTAAGGAATTGAGGCCAATAATATGATCACCCACAGTGGTTCAAAGATAAATAAGAGATCTCTTGACTTGGGGGTCTGCCTTTAAGGATTCAACAGAAAAGACTGAAAAGAGATGGTCTGAGAGGAGGAAGGGTATGAAGGTGGAAGACCTCACTGAAGAGCAGCCCAGTCAGTATCAGTCTCTCTCCTTGTCCAGGGCTTCAGCCCATCCTCCAGGGAATTCTCAAATCAGTTATCATCACAGCCTCTCCTAGAGCCAGCCTGGTTCCAACCTACTGATTCTTTCCCTGGGAGTCTTAGAAGGGAAAACCTTGCAGTGTTAATTTCCAAGCCAGTCCAACCAAGCCTATTAGACCCTTGCTTCTGCATATGGATCCACTCTTACACATCTGAGCGCAATTTTTTGACTGACTTCCTAGAAACTTCATTGCTTTTAATTGCAAATACATGCTCCCCAACTGGTACAATGAACAACTCCCTAATGGGCTTCATTGTGGCAACGAGGAGAACTTTTTGTGCAGAATAAAAATAGTTTCCCCAGAGAACAGAAAGTGGGGAGATCCACACTGCTGAATATTTACATGGCCAAATTACACCTATCTGATGATGATGCTTCCTGAAACTCAGCCACCCAAAATGTAGGTATAAATCAGAGTAGAATTGTGTATCTCTACTTTCTGTGAATAAATTATACAGAAAGAGTGAGTCCTGGGACAAGAGTTTGGGCTCTGGTCTCAGTTCTGCAGCGAACCAGTATGTCACCTCCATCAGTTCACTGCATTCTGGGCCCCCTTTCCTTTGTTGAAGACATAACCTACGTCAACTAACAAACAGCTCTAGCCACTAAGCTATTTTCTATACTGTGCCTGGAATGGTTTTATCACAACCACGTGATCACAGTCTTTAAGGATTGATAAGTCTATGCAGTTGAACAGATCCCATTTCTTTATACTACAGGCTATCTCATTGGTAATTATGAGTAACAGAAGGAAGCAACTAGACACTATGTGGTCAAAAATGACAACATAATGGAGAAAGGAAAAAAAAATACAGCTGTATGGGGATATTTAGTGAAGGTGTGAAAGTGCTATATACATCCGCCCTTTGGACATCCCTGACATCACCATACAGATCTACAAATGATGACTATAGTGAATACTCTGATCCATTACACAGTCTCAATTATGTTCAATTAAATCCGGTTAAGAAGGAAGAGACATTTATCACTCATTTTAGAAATACTTCCTTAAAGTGTTTATTTTCCACACTATTTTAGGTTACTCGGATAACCTGTATGTTTTGTTTCATCACCCAGTGATGTAAGATACATTGCATCCTGTCAACTATGGCCTACACACAGAGGTAAAATTTACCCACATGTTTACTCAACAGGTAGAATGCCACCTCTGTGCAAAGCACAGTCAGTCCATGAGGGGTATACAAGGGCTGCTGGAGAATGGAAGCCGAGATCGATGGCCGACTTGAATTTCATGGAGGCGATAGCCCTTCTTCCATCCCTGTAATAGCTGTAATTCCTGAGCAGCTCATGGACAGTGATGGGGGAGGCTCTCCTGGAAGAGTAGGGAAGGGGAAGGTCCAGGGGTCCACGAGTGTGAAGGGGGCTTCTGGAGAGTAGGTTTGATGTGGTCAGAGGAGAGGTGGATTATGAGTGATGTGAAAAGATATGTGAATGCTCTTGGCAATAAAAAATATTGACTTTTACTTATAGACTATAAGACATCTTTAAAGGTATGAGATCAGAGTTGTTCATTGGGAAGAATGTTCTGGAAGCAATGTGCAGGCTATACTGGCATAGGGAAAGGTTGGGGACAGCAAGACCCAGTAAGTGGCTATTGAAATAGCTAAATTAAAAGTGAAAGAGGGGCTTCTCTGATGGTCCAGTGGCTATCTGAGCTTCCAATGCAGGGAGCCCAGGTTCGATCCCTGGTCAGGAAACTAGATGCCACGTGCCCCAACTAAGAAGTTCACAATCCGCAGCTAAAGATCCTGCATGCCACAATGAAGATCAAAGATCCACATGCTCCAACTAAGACCTGGCAAAGCCAAATAAATAAATATTCTAAAAAAAAAAAAAATGAATGAGCGTTTCCATGCAAAGACCTGTGCACAAATCTTCACAGTGGTTTTAGTCACAATAGCCCCAAACTAGAAACAATGCCCTTTAGCAGGAGGATAAACAACTGGTGGTATACCCACACAAGGGAAGACTACTTAGTAATACAAAAGAGTAAACCACTGTGCATGCATCAACAGGAAGGGATCTCAAAGTCAATATGCTGAGTAAAAAAAGCCAGACCAAAAAAAGAGTGAATATTGCATGATTCCATTTTTATAAGGTTATAGAAAATACAAACTATTCTATGGTGATAAAAACAGTCTCCACGTGAGACACTGGAGGGAGGGTTGGGCTGCAAATGGGGCACCAGGGCTATTTGGGGGTGATGGAAACGTTTTGTATCTTAATTATGGTAGAAGTTTCTAGGTATATACTTCTGTTGAAACTAGTGAATTGCACATTTTATTTTTTAATTTTTTAAAAAAATTTATTGAGGCCTGTGCCAGGCCTTAATTGTGGCATTCAAGATCTTTAGTTGTGGCATGTGGGGTCTAGTTCCCTGACCAGGGATCAAACCCAGGACCCCTGCATTGAGAGCAAGGAGCCTTAACCACTGGACCCCTAGGGAAATCCTTGAATTGCACATTGTAAATGGATGCAGCTTATTGTACATATACCACATTTCACGGAGTTGATTTTAAAAACTAAGAATTTTGGACAAGAATGGTGGATGGACCATATCAATTTTTATTCCTTTCACCAGATAGCAGTAAAGTAATTTTTCAAAGGATGTATCTACAAGGACAGTAAATAGAAAAAAGTCATTAGTAACCAAGTTAATAGAAGCTGGAAAGAATAAAGTCAACCTGAGATGGTCAGATCCTTAAGGGGCCAGTGGGGAAAGCCAAGACCCACTCAGTACACACAGGGTATAAGTCATTATAATGGCCCCAGTTGCCTCTGGACATGGGGGTGAAGGGTGGTTGGACAAGTAAGGAGCACAGATGGAAAATCTGTTCTCAGCATGTGGCTTTTAAACTGATATCCTTCCCCACCCTGTCTGTGCAGAAGACAAACAGAATGCCTTTGGACTGAGAGAGATTTGACATGGTGGTGGTGGTGTGGCTTTTTTTACTGGGTAAGTCATACATGACTCTTTGTGATCCCCTGGACTGTAGCCCGCTAGGCTCCTACGTCCATGGGATTTTTCCAGGAGTGGGTTGCCATTCCCTCCTCCAGGGGATCCTCCCAACCCAAGGATCACATCTCCTGTGTCTCCCACATCGGCAGGCAGATTCTTTACCAATGCGCCAACTGGGAAGCCCATTGGACGTGGTAGGAGGAGGGAAAATACACCAAACCAGGGTGATATGGGAAGATACACATGCCGGAAGTTGAGATGCCCATTCATGTAGTCATTTAGGTCCCGGAGACTTAGTAGGCAAGCCTTCAACCTCTAAGGAAAGAAAGGTAGAGTCTTCAGAGAATTCGACTCATTTGGAAGGAAAGACCTAAAACACTGTCATTGAAATCACAGCCCAGTTGGGTCATCAACACACTGTGCGATTGGGCCGGACTTATACTATACCTGACCTGCAGCTTTGCCCCTGACCTATCCACTCCTGGATTTCTCTTAGTTACCCCAACAGCCTCGAGCCTCTAAGTGGGCCACTTCCCTGCACCAGGGGGCCTCACACAGACTGTCCCCTTGTGTGTCCCCTTGCTTCCATGGACTCGCCTTTCTAGAGTTGAATCCCACTCCCCTGTCCTCAAGGACGTCTCGCAGGTCCTCCTGGGTCTTGATCCAGTCATGTCCATTCATTGTGGCCCCACCTAGAATCAAGAGTTCCTTTACACCGTTTACGCGTTTTTGTTGTTTGTTCTTTTAGTTGCTAAGCCATGTCCGACTCTTGTGACCGTATGGACTGTAGCCCACCAAGCTTCTCTGTCCATGGGATTCCCCAGGCAAGAGTACTTGAGTGGGTTGCCATTCCCTTCTCCAGGGGATCTTCCCCACCCAGGGATCCAACCTGCATCTCCCAAGTCTCCTGCATTGGCAGATGGGTTCTTTACCACTGAGCCACAAGGGGAAGCCCCTTACCCCACCCCAGTTTATTCTTAATCTATTTGAGTGAATCTGATAACTTTTTTCTCCTGCACTGGACTGTAGGCTTGCAGAGGAAAGTGACGGCAAGAGGGAAGCCTACATCTCTTCTTTTCTTTTGTAATGTAAAGACAATTTTTTAAAGAGCAGTTTTCAGTTTCTAACAAAATTGAGAGGAAGGTACAGAGCTGTCCCGTATGCCCTGCCCCCACACTTGCATGGCCTTCTCCATAATCAGTATTGCTTCTCAGAGTGACACATTTGTTACCAGGATGAACCTAGACTGTCACATCATAATCACCAAAAGCCCACCGCTTACCTCAGGGCTCGCTCTCGGTGTTCATTCAAATGTGTGACACATCCGTCATTATATCATACATAGTGCGCTCACTGCCCCGCAGGTCTTCTGTGCTCCACGTTTTTCATCCCTTTTCTTGTCCCTCAGCCCCAGCCCTGGTAAACCCTGATTATTTTTATTGTCTCCAAATCTTGGCCTTTTCCAGAACGTCATATAGTTGGAATCATATGGTATGTATACGCTTCCAGTCCAGATGAAGTTGCATTTACACACTGAATACAGTCTGGAAGAATAAGACATCTGAAAGGGGCAGCGTGACCCAGTGTGTCTCTTCTGTAGAGAAGCACTGTTGGCAGTGCAGGTGGTTTACCAGCAACAACAAAGTAATAATGATGGTGACTGCAATTTACTATCCATTCTGTTGTTTAGTTCTCATAATAGCCCTGATGAAGTAGGTATTACTTACAGATAAACAACACAGGAAAGCTGCCCAAGGTCACACAACTTACGAGCAGGAGAACCAGGCTTGGAATCTAGTTAGCTGCACATTTCACTCTCCCAGACCTTTTACCCAGTCTCATCTCCTTTATTTTGGATGTGTATGGAAGTGAGAGAGCTAACTTTATAAAAGGAGCTTTAAGTGTTTGAGACCCAGTCTGTGGAATTCACCTTTCCCCCCAAATCCCTTCCCAGACAGGTCCCCTGAGCCAAACAGTGAACCCACTGAAATTCAAAAAAAGACCCTATGTGCATGGTCCACGGCAGGCTAACAGTAAATCTCCTAGTTCTGATTCTGTACCCTTTTGGCTGAGTACCTCCTCATTCTCTTTTGTAAAAGTCACAAATGCATCTCTAAAACTTGAATGCACATGAGTTTCTGAACAAAGACTCATATTGTCTTTTGGGTACTTTTCATTTTTATGTTCCAGAAATTATTCCTTACATAAACAGGTGGTCTTTCCCTATCTCTCTGCTCAGATACTGTGAATAACGTGATTTCAGTTGCCTGCAAAGCTGAGCAGAGCCAGAACTCCATTTCACCACCTTGAACAGCCATTCTTTGCTGATAAACTTGCTTTACAACAAGCTCTAGGTTGGGATAGGTCATAGCAGAGCACTGAGAGAATGAATCAAACTGAATCAATGTAGAAAGCTGTGACCTTAAGTTTTACAACCTTCAGAGATTATCTTCTGTCTCCAGTGTTATTTTTGGCATCGGGAAACATGAAGTCAAGTGATGAAATGTTTGAGGGAAGAGGTTTTAGTCAACGGTCACTAATTTTAACATCTCACCCAAGAGTGATCTAACCTTTGCCAAAACCTTTACCTCAAATGCATTTTTAGTGTTAGGTCACACTGATAACTCTCTGTTGCCTTACCTTCCCTGTTTAAAAATATAAATTAAAGCAATCTAGGAAGGCAGATAATGTTTAATGGAAAAGGGCAGAGCGATGAGCTAATGGTTGCCTAGCAACTACTAGACATTGTTTTGCTGCTTCACTCTAGAGAAGACAAAATGGCGGCTCTAATCCTCCTCCAGCCCCCTGGACAGTGCAGGTATGAGCGACAGTTCCCTCTGGGCCCAAATCATTTTCTTCTTTGTCTTGGGCAGCAGATCATTCTCTTTTTTTTAGCTTCCAAGTGGAGAAAATTCCCTGCCTAATTCGTGAATATGTGAAAGCCTATACTTTCATCTTCTCAGAAAATCTGTGCCTGAACTTTTCAGGTTCTTCCTTTGGGCAGTTTTACATAAGTATTTTCATCCATTCCCCACTTCTCCCTTTGAGTTTCCCTGTCAATCAATTACCAACCCTGGTGAAGTGTATTTTGAGGTTAAACACGGCACTTGACATGATGTATTTTAGAGTCTTCTCCCATTCAATTCTCCTTTCAGCTTCCAGAAACGTCTTGACTGCCCAGTTTTCTAGGGCCCAGAGAAGGCTGATAATTCTTTGACCACTGGGTGTTCCCACAACTAGAGAATGGAAGGAGAGGGGAGATGTAGAAAGTACATTAAGACTTCTCAGGATGATAAGCATGATCAGTGAGACTGAATGAACCTATTTTTACACATAACATTTCCATGAGCTTATTCAAAGATCACAAGCCTATTTTAAGGAACCTAAAATATCTGAATTCCTTCAGCTTTGCTCCCCTAAATCACAAGTAGATGGGAAGTAGGTTTTATGTAGACTTGGCTTTTGCTGTTGTTCAGTTGCTAAGTCATGTCCGACTCTTTGTGACCACCCCCGCGCCCCACCCCCTGCACCCCCCCATGGACTGCAGCATGCCCAGGCCTCCCTGTCCCTCTCTATCTCCTGGAGTTTGCTCAAATTCATGCCCATGGAGTCAGTGATACTAACTATCTCATTCTCTGCCACCCCTTCCCCTTTTACCTTCAGTCTTCCTTTTCACTATGACACATCCATCTTGGGTCATCTTGGGAGGCCCTGCACAGCATGGCTCACAGCGTCATTTGAGTTATGCAAACCCCTTCACCATGACAAAGCTGTGATCCATGAAGGAGGCAGACTTGACAAGAAGGTGGAAATAGCCACTGTGTTATATAGGTTGTCCACAATAGCTTGTTGATTTGGGACAGAAGGGATGGGCTTTCTTGGCCTTCTTATCTTAGTGGACTGTGTTCGGTAGAACAGAAGTGTTTAAACGGGGTCCTCTAAACTGGATGGGTTTAGGAGAACCAAGAACCCTGGGTTCATGCCTGAATGCTGTGTATATGTTCACATGTGTGTTTTTCACAGAGAGGGTCTTTCTGTGGCCTCCAGAAGTTTAAAAGCCAGTGGCAGAGAGGAAGCTGAGGAAATGAGGAGCTTTGTCAAGAACTTCTGACTTCAGAAAAATGTACTGAGGACATTTTAGAGCAGAAACATCTCCAAAGGAATAGAAAATAGGAATTTATTAATCAGGGACTTCTCTGGCTGTCCAGTGGTTAAGACTTTGTATTTCCAGTGAAAGGGGTGTGGGTTCAATCCCTGGTCAGGGAACTAAGATCCCACATGCCACATGGCATGGCCAAAACATTTTTTTTCAGAATTTATTAATTATATAGTAGATACTTGGGTTCGTTCAGTCAGTCATTTCTTTTCTTTTTTTTTTTAAATTGAACATCTGCTATGTGCCAGCCATTATAAAAAGTCTTTGGGATGCAGTCATGAAAAGGAATGGTCCACTAAACCATGCTATTGCAGCCAAGGGGACTGAATAACATTGACTGAATGTAAATTATGTGCTGGAGTTTTATGTACAGTAATAAAATATTTACAAACAACCAACCATATAATTGGGAAACTGGGAAAGGGGTAAGTCAAGGCTGTATATTGTCACCCTGAATATTTAACTTATATGCAGAGTACAACATGTGAAATGCCAGGCTGGATGAAGCACAAGCTGGAATCAAGATTGCCGGGAGAAATATCAATAACCTCAGATATGCAGATGACACCACCCTCATGGCAGAAAGTGAGGAGAACTAAAGAGCCTCTGGATGAAAGTGAAAGAGGAGAGTAAAAGAGCTGGCTTAAAACTCAGCATTCAAAAAATGAAGATCATGGCATCTGGACCCATCACTTCATGGCAAATAGATGGGGAAACAATGGAAACAGTGACAGACTATTTTCTTGGGCTCCAAAATCACTGCAGATGGTGACAGCAGCCATGATATTACAAGATTCTTGCTCCTGGGAAGAAAAAATGACCAACCTAGACAGCATGTTAAAAAGCATAGATATTACTTTGCCAACAAAGGTTTGTCTAGTCAAGGCTATGGTTTTTCCAGTAGTCATATATGGATGTGAGAGTTGGACTGTGAAGAAAGCTGAGCGCCAAAGAATTGATGCTTGTGAACTGTGGTGTTGGAGAAGACTCTTGGGAGTCCCTTGGACTGCAAGGAGATCCGACCAGTCCATCCTAAAGGAAATCAGTCCTGAATATTCATTGGAAGGACTGATGCTGAAGCTGCAGCTGCAATACTTTGGCCACCTGATGCAAAGACCTGACTCATTGGAAAAGACCCTGATGCTGGGAAAGATTAAAGGCAGGAGGAGAAGGGGATGACAGAGGATGAGATGGTTGGATGGCATCACTGACTCGATGGACATGAGTTTGAGCAAGCTCTAGGAGTTGGTGATGGACAGGGAAGCCTGTTGTGCTGGAGTCCATGGGGTTGCAAAGAGTTGGATATGACTGAGCGACTGAATTAAACTGAACCATATAAACTTCAAATTATTATATTACCCTATTATATATGAAATTATAACATGAAATTATATATGAAATGAGAGCTTTCTGACTCTAAAGTCGGTCTTCTACCCTATCTATAGGAGCTGAATTTGGAGAATACTTTTAGACACAATCCAGGAATACACTGAGTAGGCTTTTGGATAGTTGAAAAGCAGCTTCTGCCTGGAATGTGGTACAGTATTGGGGTCTGACTTCCCTAAAGATCCAGGGAGAGGGTAGAAAATGCTCTGATCATATTGTATACACAAAATATAGTAATGCCAGCTAATGATAACTGAGTGTTTACTGCACACCAGGCCTTGGGCTAAACTTTCTACATGCATTATCTTAACGTCCACAACAAGTTCACACAATAAGCATCATTATTAACCCTACTTGACAAATAAGATATTGAGGCTTAGAGAATTCCCATAGTGAGTAAGAGTCCAGAACCTAGATTCAAACCTGCTTTACTGTCTTTCATGTCATCTTTACATAGATATTTAACCTCTTTGGGTCATTAGGACACTCTTTGAAGGCTAGAGTCACTAGGTGTATTTTTGTTTATTACGAAATTTGGTACATAGGGGAATAACAGCAGCAAAACTAACACACCTTTAGACAAACATTCATACAGTATCATCAAGAGCTCTGAAAGGGCTGAAATTTCACCCTATCTAAAGCCAGCACTGATGCTAAAGCTGAAACTCCAATACTTTGGCCACCTCATGCGACGAGTTGACTCACTGGAAAAGACTCTGATGCTGGGAAAGGTTGGGGGCGGGAGGAGAAGGGGACGACCGAGAATGAGATGGCTGGATGGCATCACCGACTCTGTGGATATGAGTTTGAGTGAACTCCGGGAGTTGGTGATGGACAGGGAGGCCTGGCATGCTGTGATTCATGGGGTCGCGGAGAGTCGGACACGACTGAGCGACTGAACTGAACTGACTGAAAGCCAGCAAGTCAGCTTGCTACTGTTTCATGGATGTTGGTAGAGGGTACTACAGTCCTGGGTCAGAGACCAAGGACAATTTATTACAGTAAATCCCCTGCATCTGAATGAGTTCTGTTCTGAGAGTATGTTCATAAGTCCAAGGTGTTCATAAGTCCAACAAAGTTAGCTTAGGTACCCATCTAACACAGTCAGCTATATAGTACTGTACTGTAGTAGGTTTATAATACTTTCACACCAATAATACATAAAAACAAAAAAAGAAAACATTTTTATTCTTAGAGCACAGTGCCTTGAAAAGTACAGTAGTACAGTACAACCCCTGGCACCCAGGAGCTGGCAGTGGGTGAACAGGCAAGAAGAGTTACTGACCGGAAGAGGGATAAAAGGTGGGAGATGGGAGAGCTGAAGGATCGACAGCAATAGGAGACAGGGGCAAGCTGCAATCTCACTCACCACTGGTGCTGATGGCATAAGTTCTGGTTTCTTGCTGGATTCAGTTCTATCTATCCCGTTTTTTTAAAAAAGAAAATCCAGTATGTCTGAGTAGCAGCTCTCGTCTTCTCATCATAGATGACACGGCAGCACTGGATTGCATTCTGGACAGCTGTTGCAACCTTCATGTACAGCTCTACGTTTGGGCCCTGTGTCTCAAAAATCTAACAGTGCCTCCTCAAGTCGAGAAAATCCCTTTGCCATTCCTTGCATCGTGGATCCCTCTGGTCCTTTAGTTGCTGCTTCTTCCTATCTCTCTTCGTCCTTCCTCCAGGCCTTTTATCAGATCTTCATTAGTAAATTATACATTCGCATCTTTGAAAGTCCACAACTTGAAGGTTCTTATGTAGGGGACTTATTGTGCTCACAAGCAATAGTCACTGTCTCAGCACTTTTTGCACTGATTCCAATAGTGTGATACTAAGAGGGCCTGATGACACTTGTCCCTGCATGGCTCTCACTAAAGAAGTTCCTTAGAGAACTGGATCTTTATAAAGAGAGTCGGCTTGGCTGCCTTAGCTCCAAAGGAGAACATTCTTTATTATACTGGACAGTAAGCATGGCTGCTCTTTGCCCCAGAGAGACACTCTCTCAATCTTCTGAGGCTGCTGATACACAACGTGCATACATACGTGTGCATGCTCAGTCATGTAGGACACTTGGCAACTTTGGGGACTGTAGCCCACTAGGCTCCTCTGTCCATGACATTTCCCAGGCAAGGATACTGGAATGGGTTGCCATGTCCTTTTCCAGGGAATCTTCCTGACCCAGGGATCAAACCCATGTCTTCTGCATTGCAGGCAGATTCTTTACCTGCTGAGCCATCAGGGAATCCTGTTTATATATAAACACTCTCACAAAAACAGTTTGCAACAAAGGATAGTTAGCACCATGCTTGCAAGATGGCAGTGAAGCAAGAAACCCCCAGAGAACTGTCTCCCTACAAGGATATGATTTGCTGTGTCAGGATCTGAGCACTTTAAAATATTTATTTATTTGTCTATTTATTTGGTTGTTCCGGGTCTTAGTTGCACCAGGCAGGACCTTATTCAGTTTGCGACACGCAAACTCAGTTGTAACATGTGGGATCTAGTTCCCTGACCAAGGATTGAACCCGGAACTCCTGCATTGGGAGTACAGAGTCTTAGCCACAGGACCACCAGAGAAGTCCCCTGAGCACTTTCATATTCATCATTTTCTTTAATCCTCACAATCCTAGAAGATAGGTACTATTCGTATCTCCATTTTTCAGGAGGAGACCCAAGACACAGAAAGGCTGACCTGTTTGAGGTGACATAGTTCATAGTCACAGAGAAGGCAATGGCACCCCACTCCAGTACTGTTGCCTAGAAAATCCCATGGATGGAGAAGCCTGCTAGGCTGCAGTCCATGGGGTCGCTAAGAGTCGGACATGACTGAGCAACTTCACTTTCACTTTTCACTTTCATGCCTTGGAGAAGGAAATGGCAACCCACTCCAGTGTTCTTGCCTGGAGGATCCCAGGGACGGGGGAGACTGGTGGGCTGCCATCTATGGGGTTGCACAGAGTCGGACACGACTGAAGTGACTTAGCAGCAACAGCAGTTCATAGTGGGAGTGCTGATATTGGAATCTGGGCTCCTCCAGAGTCGGGGGGGTGCCGGCTCCACTATTTTAACATTGGCGGGGTCTCCATCAGCCACACCCACTCTGGATGCTCTCCATTTTTCCATAACTTCTCACCATATGAGTACTCAAACTTGAGGGTACATCAGTGTCACCTGGAGGGTTTGTCACATCAGTGACTGTCCTAGAACTTGAGAACGTGCATTTCTCCATCTGCCAGGGGCTGCCAGCCCAGGAGCTCACCCCAGGAACCACTGGGATGCTGTCTAGTTTGTTTATGACCTGTCTTCCCCACTAGAATACGAGCTCCATGATTTTCAGGATTTGTCTGTTTTGCTCACTGCTGTATCCTCAGTGCTTCCACTTGGACCTGGCACATGACAAGCCCTCAACACTTATTTACTGAAAGAATCAGGGAAGAATATATGGGGAAGTCCATTTCTTCTGGATTCTGTCATTTGCACATTTGGAAAACACCCTACTGCCTGCTGGAGCAGTCATTCCTTCCCGCCACAAGAGTGGAGGCAAAGAAAGCAGGACCGAGATCCTGAAGAGGGCGGTAAGCTCCTGACCCACTGATGTCATTTACAGAGCTTCTGACCTCGAGAATTGTTGGAGCCACTTCTAGTAATATACGAATTTCATAAAAAATGCCTTCCAAGCTGCAGAGAAACATCTGAAGATTTTAATTAAACCCTCCGCCATGGGGAATGGAACTTTTATGCACACGGACTTCGGATTTTCTTCTCTTTTCTTTTTGAGCACTGCTGGCAAGGAAGCGAGGACCGAGCGAGGATTCCAATTGAGTTCTTTGACTCGGAACCTTTCTTGTTCTGGCTTTTTTTTTTTTCCTTTAATGAAAGTGGCTTATGAGTAGAGCCAGCCTGTTTGGGGATATGAGCATTTATATTAATGGAATTAGACTCAGTATTTATACCGAGGTATCCCTCTCTCCCTATGGTTTGTGATGTGAAAGAAAAGTGAACGTGAAAGTCGCTCAGTCGAGTTCAACTCTTTGCGACCCCATGGACTGTAGTCGATGGAATTCTCCAGGGCAGAATGCTGGGGTAGGTAGCCTTTCCCTTCTCCAGGGGATCTTCCCAACCCAGGGATCGCACTCAGGTCTCCCGCATTGCAGGAAAATTCTTTACCAGCTGTCACAAGGGAAGCTCCATCTTGTGATAAGATGTGCAAGTTTCACTGGCTTGTTTTTGTCTCTTCCATCCCAGCTTCCTACATGGGAAAGTTTACATTTCTAACAAGTGATTCTTCTGCTTGCTGGTAGTTCATGGATCATACTTTAAGAATCACTGGAAGAGGGAGAAAGAGCAAAGGCCTGGCCAGGAACCTAACCCGGGCTCTTGTATGCTACAGAGAGAGGGTCTGCTTGCTTTAGAGTTCTCTCCTAAATCTCCCAGCATCTCAGTTTCCTCCTCTATAAAAAAAGTATAACATGTATCCACTTCTTTAGAGAGATGCTTCCAAGAATATAATGAAAGTATAATGAAAAACATTTCAACTTTTCAACCTGCTAGAGTTTTATATGATGCATGTAAAATTAAGGTGTCTCTTTAAGGCAGGAGCATATACAATACAGTAAGTCCCCTACACATGAACCTTCAAGTGGAGAACTTTAAAAGATGCAAACGTGCATTTCATCAACATCAGGCATGAGTGAAATTGCAGCTTGCCCTCCGTCTCCTACTGCTGATGAACCTTCAGCTCTAGGAATAAAATTCGTTTGTATGTAGGGGAGAAGCTGTAATGATTCTCAAGATATTTAAAAGTTATTCTCAGTAGAACAGTAACAATAGTCCCAAGGCTTATATTCTCAATCAGTCACGAATATTTAATAAGGACATCAAGACTTCAAATGGTTTGACTGGAAGGACCAGGTATGTAAACATTCACTCATCCACCATCCTTCCATCCACATAAAATATTGGTCTGTAATTCTGTGCCAGCCTAGCTGCATTAGAAACCACAGAGACCTTTAAAATCAAACAGAACCGTTCCAAGCCACATGCTTAGAAGGTCTGGGTTGGACTCAGAAATCTACACACTATAAGGGTACAGAGGATATGATCTCCATGCTCTGGAAAGAAATACCAAGAAAAACTCTGGAGTAGAGGATGGGAATGGGTGGAATTGGGGCACGGGTGTGGTTCAGCGAAAATCTAAAGGGAGAAAGCACAGAGGCCCGCCCCAGACAGGTTTCCCCCAGAGCAAGAGAAGTGTTATATACTCTAAAATGTTACTATTCTAGAAGTTGTACAGTTAGGTTTGTGTTTCCCAGAGTGTTGTGAGTAAACATGTAGATTGTTAATAAGTGGTGGGTGAAAAAAAAAAGATCACATTGTTCAACAAATTTGAGAAGCATTGTGATAAACACCAGCAGAGGGTTACTGACTTCTCAGAGGCCTTGAGGTGCTGATAAAGTCACAGCTGTCAAGGTCACAGTGGCAATAACATGCAATGGTTCCCAAATGCATTTGACCACAGAAACCTGTTTTTCTTAATGGCCCAAGGTTCCACTGAACTTTTTGGGAGTTCCTCCTGTCTGTAATTATATGTACATATCAAAATATGTACATATATTTATCTACCTATTTAAGTGCATATTTTAAGTCACTTCAGTTTTGTCTGACTCTGCGACCCTATGGACTGTAGCCTGCCAGACTCCTCTGTCCAGGTGGATTCTCCAGACAAGAATACTAGAGTGGGTTGCCATGCCCTCCTCCAGGGGATCTTCCTGACCCAGGGATCAAATGTGTGTCTCTTCTGCATTGGCAGGCAGGTTCTTTACAACAAGCACCATCTGGGAAGCTGGAAAAAGGATAGAAATTGAAATGATCTGCAACTATAAGATATATACCTATGTAAGCAAATGTCTTCTAGTAGTAGATGGTTTCGATTTCTATCCTTTATCCAGTGTCCAAACCCTTGCACAGCACCTGCTGTACTCACAGTTGCTCACGGGTGTGCTTGCAAGTGCTAATGAGTTTGTTTTTTTTTTTTAATCTTTTTGCTGTGCCACAAGGCAGGGGGGAATCTTAGTTCCCTGACCAGTACCCTCTGCACTGGCAGCACAGAGCATGAACCACTAGACCACCAGGGAAGTCCCTTATCATGAGTTTTTAAAACCTTTAAGCGGCTCAATTTTCATACATCTCAGGGACAGTTATTATGGGGTTTCATTTATTACTGGAATCAATAATCACTTCTGATTTCAAATCCAGCAGGCTTCTACCCACCACAATCAGGCATCTCTGTTTTTTACGTAATCAAGATTATCAGACAAGTGAAAGTCGCTCAGTCATGTCCAACTCTTTGTGACTCCATGGACTATACAGTCCATGGAATTTTCAAGGCCAGAATACTAGAGTGGGTAGCCTATCCCTTCTCCAGCAGATCTTTCTGACCCAGGAATCAAACCGGGGTCTCCTGCATTGCAGGCGGATTCTTTACCAACAGAGCTATCAGGGAAGCCCTATCAGATGAGGGGCGGATTCTTTAAACCCTTCTGACTTTAAGCCACCATCCCACGCTGTTGGTTCAAATAACGTCCCCTGGGTAGAGCTGAGCCCACCGCCATGATCAGGACTGTCTGACCTGTGTCCGCACACACATCCACCTCACTTTACTCTGTGTGTGTGTGTATGTGTGTGTATGTTGCTGGCGGGGTTTTTCCATCCCCCAGTTGCTACTAGAGCCAATAGCAGTGCCAGGCTGCCCCTCTTTGACAGAAGTGCCCTCCACCAAGGGAGGCCCCCTTGCCCAGGGAAGTGGTGCACCAGGGAAGACCCACAACCCCCGGCTGACTGGGCTGAGGGTGTGAGGAGCCAGCTCCTTTGAAGTGAGTGGTTCACAGAGCAACGGCCTGACCAGCTCTTTCACTTCCTCATGGGCTTCACTCTCCCTTACAGGTGTTTCCAGAAATGCACACATTTATAAATTGCTTTCAGAAGACATCTGGGACTCTACTTTTGGGAAAACTGATCTGAGGCACCACCTATTGTGATCCAGATTTAAATCTTGGATTTGACCCAGATCACCAGGCTTTCTGATGCCACTGTTACCGCCCTTGCTCAATGGCTCAGCGGTGTTGTGTTGCTGTTGACCCTCCATCTTTTAAATAAGCCTCTACCTGTTTTCTTCAACAGCCTTCTCTTCTGACCTTCCAGGAGGAAATTCCATAGGTGCTTTGCTTGACACAATGTGTCTAAGTATCATCTACATTACTAAATATGTTGTTGTTTTTCAGTTTCTAAGTCGCGCCCAACTCCTTGCGACCCCATGAACTGCAGCACACCAGCCTTCCCTGCCCTTCACCACCTCCTGGAGTTTGCTCAAACTCATGTCCATTAAGTCAGTGATGCCATCCAACCATCTCATCCTCTGTCACCCCCTTCACCTCCTGCTTTCAGGCTTCCCCAGCATCAGGGTTATTATTACATGTCTGATTTCACACAACTAAATCACTAAACTCGACTTGTATTACCTGCTCTCTGCTACCTGCTTCACTCAACCTGCATCAGCATCCAGGGCCACCCAACCCTACCGCACCCCTGTGCAGTCAGCAAATGTTGTCTAGTCTCCCCCCCTCAAAACTCCCAGCATTCACGCTCTCCCCACAATTCCCACAGCCTTGGTTTAGGGTCTCATCAGTTCCTCCCCAGGATACTGAAATACCCTAGCTGCCCTAGCTTCAGGCCTGACTCCTAAACCACCATTTCTCCTATGCCAGCATGTACATTTCTTGCTTAATATATGCTGATATGTCCTCACTCCCTAGAGACCTATGTAAACCACCATTTCTCCTATGCCAGCATGTACATTTCTTGCTTAATATATGCTGATATGTCCTCACTCCCTAGAGACCTATGTCTAAATCCCTTCTCACGCCTCACCGTCTGTGTGGAGGTGGGTTCCAGCCACCCTCTCCAGCACCATCATTCTCCAGCTCCGCCACCACCCTCCCACACAACCCCACTGCTTAATTCCTGTCCCTCCTTCTTCCTGGGATGATCTTGTGTCAGTGGGTCCCCTGTATGAAGTCCCAATCTTAGCCTTTGTGATTTAAACTAAGCATTGCCTTTAATATGCTGTCTAGTGAAAGCTATGGTTTTTCCAGCAATCATGTATGGATGTGAGAGTTGGACCATAAAGAAAGCTGAGTGCCAAAGAATTGATGCTCTTAAACTGTGATGTTGGAGGACTCTTGAGAGTCCCTTGGACTGCAAGGAGATCCAATCAGTCCATCCTAAAGGAAATCGGTCCTGAATTTTCATTGGAAGGACTGATTGCTGAAGCTGAAATTCCAAAACTTTGGCCCCTGATGCGAAGAACTGACTCATTGGAAAAGACCCTGATGCTGGGAAAGATTGAAGGCAGGAGGAAGAAGGGATGATAGATGAGACAGTTGGATGGCATCACCGACTCGATGGACATGAGTTTGAGCAAGCTCTGAGAGTTGGTGATGGAAGGGAAGCCTGGCGTGCTGCAGTCCATGGGGTCGCAGTCTGACACGACTGAGCAACTGATCTGACCTGACTGAAGCATCGCCTTTCCCATGACCTTGACCGACTTTCCAGGTGGCAACTACATTCTCACTTGAGCCTTGCTGAAATGTGACTCTACTTCAGCATTTCCCATACATTGTGGGAGATGCTTGAGACCTCTACCACGCACATTACTTGGCAAGTATGAGAGGCTTTTTGATCAGCTCTGTCAAAATACCCAAATACAATGCTTACATCAAGTCACAAGTAGTAGCTTGTGGTATTCAACATCATGTCTTAGCATCACCAGGATACCACACAGCAAGGTCACATGTGATGGTCATGGATGTGGCAGACATGGCTAGCTGTTTGCTAAATGTATTTCCCCTCCTTCCAGGGAAAGAGTCTATATTTTCCAGCCTCTGATGCAGTTAGGTGAAGTAATGAGGCTCTAGCTGGTAGACAGTGAGCAGAAGTAATCCACCCCCTCTAGGCCAGGCCCATAACCTCGAGTGCTCCTCTGTGGCTTCTTCCCTTCCGGTTGGCTGGGATGGTGACCCCCAGGTTTACTAGGAAGAGAAAGTAGGAGAGCTGCTGTCAACCTGGGTCTCTGAATGACTGTAAGGAGCAGAGTCCCCCACTGATAGGGATGGCCCCCCTTGTCCCGTGAGCAGGAAGTAGACTTCTACTGTGTTCGACTCCTTGTAGTTTGGGGGCATATTTATTGCAGTAGTTAACATTTCCCTACCCTGGGCAGGCACTGTGACATAGCCATCATAGAATGAAGGACGTGTTGATACAGCCTAAGAAAAACTAAGCTTAAAATTATGGAGCATTGCGCAAAACACCTGCATTCATTCCCAAGTTTCACCTCAGTGGGCCTCACCCCTGTGTGAGGCTACAAAACAAGGTGAAAGTCAGGGCGTCAGTCCCTGTGCGGTCAGTGCTAAGCCAGTGAGTGACTGTAGCCAAGCTGACCAGCGAGGAGACTTCACATCCTGCAGAGAAAAGAACGTGTGCCCATGTAATTAGAAATTTTACATCTAGGTTATTTACATGTAGGTTATTTCTTGGGCTTCCCTTGTGGCTCAGCTGGTAAAGAATCCGCCTGCAATGTAGGAGACCTGGGTTCAATCCCTGGATTGGGAAGATCCCCTGGAGAAGGGAAAGGCTACCCACTCCAGTATTCTGGCCTGGAGAATTCCATGGACTGTATAGTCCACGGGGTCGCAGAGAGTCAGACACACTGAGTGACTTTCACGTTCAGTTTTCTTCCAGGTTATTTCTTGGGTTTTCCAGGCAAGAATACTGGAGTGGGTAGCCATTTCCTTCTCCAGGAGATCTTCCCGACCCAGGGATTGAACCCGCGTTTCCTGTCTTATGCGTCCTGCACTGGCAGATGGATTCTTTACCACTTGACATACCTGGGAAGCCCCTGTGTATTAACAGCCTATCTGAAAACCAAGTTGTCCAAAACAGGCTTCCTGAACATTCCCCAGTGGACTGTCCACATTCACTTTTGCATCGGCATGAGTTAGCTTAGTGTCTAACAGGGTAGGTGCTCAGTGAATGTCTCAGATATTAAGTAGGGAGGAATTTGAAGCAACGCAAGGCTTCATTGTTTCACTACTCCTTGTGACATCCATAATTACTTCTTCTAGTATCACTCACATTACAAATGAAAACACTTTTTATTCTGGGCAGTTGTAATTGTATACTATCCATCAAAAAATATAACGTTTATAGCTGAGGCATATTCAGCCTGAAGATGAAGTGATACATTAACTTCTTGATCAAATGCCAGAACTTACAGATGAATATGAAACAGACATCAATAATTACAGCTTGTACCATAGCTGTTGGTTTCTAAACCTTTCAGTTCAATGAACAAGTAATAACTGGACAGACACACCTTTCAGAAATTAGAGGTGGGAAAAGATTACCTCATTCCATACCTGTCACAGAGCAGGCCCCCTGCAGCAATTCAGCAAGAGGCGGCCCATAGGCCCTGGGGGTGGGTGTGGGCTGGGCCTTCTAGAATGATGCCAGAGAGGACACAGGAAGGACCCTGGGGCAGGAACAGCCAGGAGCCAAGGCTTTTCTTGGACACTACACCCTCCCTTCCCTTCAGTCCCTTTTATTCTGTTTCCTTAAGAAACCTGGTCTGGACATAAAAGGTATGTGCTTAATTTTTTTCTAAATTCCATCCTACTCAGAAAAGTCTTATGCTTTCTTACTTGAATGTAAAAAGGAATTACTAATGCTAATAAAAAGATAATTATCTCTCAGCTAATTCTTGATTTGAAAAGCACATCTAAACACCCAGCATACTGCATGGCATTTAATGGATAGTCCCATCAAAGGCCTGTGGTTGTGTTCCAGGGTTCAAGGTCACAAAAGCTAGAGTGGCCGGAAGCTCTCTGATAGTACTGCCATGTTTGAAGAAATTCTAGCAAAATGAACACACGTCTCTAGAATGCTCACGGGTCGGAGGAGATGAACAAACCATATACTTCACTGAGACCCACGGGCACAGCTGGTTTGACTCCTGAGTTTTTCCACAGCATCGTGACCTGCTGCGCGCTTCCGTGTTCTTAACTGGAGTCGAGAATCCTTTCCCGCCAGTCTTCATGCTGATCACAGTCACAACGCTGAATGAGTGCGCACGTGCGCGCATGTGTCCTTCACAGCGAGTAATATGGAGGGAGGGTAAAATAATAAAGACTAAAGAATGCAGCTCTATTCATTTTACCAAAATCTGCAGAGCACCCCAACCTCAAAAATGGAAAAACAGGTCCCATTGTCTCAGAACGCTATCAAGGTCAAGAATAAATACACGGATCAATAAAATAAGCTTTTGACAGTTCACCGAAACTCACTTTATAAAGATTCCATTTCTTAGCAGTTGAAAAACCTGAAAATCTAGAAAGATGCTCTGATTATTTCATAATAAATATTAGTTCCTTGAACTGCACTGTCCTGGCTTTGACTTAGCCTTTTCAAAGCTTTTTTTTTAATCTATCACCATGATAGAAGGCATTGATGCCACAAATACCAATCTACACTTGGTCTTGGAAAGAGATTGTCGTGCACATATTTTTTACAAATATTACTATTTGTTTCATGGAAGTCAAGGCAAAGACTTTAGTAGAGTGTAACTTTTAAGCCAATGAATAAACAGTTGGCTTCAAAAAACATTAAATTGACATGCAGAGCATTTGCTGCTCCGCCAGATACTAAAAATAAAGCAACTTTTGCCAACATGGGAAAACTTGAATTATTTTAGTTGGTTCTGAAGTTAACCAGGTTTCACTAATTTTCCAAAATGGGGCCTGATGTTAAGGTTATTACCTTGTTTCCTCAAACCTTACCTCTGAAGTAAGATGACAACTGTGAACAATTTTTTAAGGATCAACCCAATAGTTTTTTATAGTTTAGCAAGACATACCTTTCTAAAAATGTGATATATTTACTCAACAAATGAAAATTTGAACATCTGAAAACTAATATTCATCTTTGAAGATTTAAGTTCAGGGGCTCCCCTGGTGGCTCAGTGGTAAAGAATCCATCTGCCAATTCAAAAGACGCAGGTTCGATCCTGGGCTAGGAAGATCCCACGTGCCTCGGAGCACCAAAGCCCGTGAGCCACAACTACCGAGCCTGTGCTTAAGAGCCCCTGTTCCGCAATGAGAAGTCACCACAATGAGAAGCCCGTGTACAGCAACCGGAGTAGCTCCTGCTTGCCAAATAAATACATAAAATTATATAAAAAAGAATTAAGTTCAAACTTGTCTTATCAGAGTGAAGAATAAACTAAGTTACTGCAATATTTACAATATAATATTCTAGACAAAAGGCATCAGGGAACTCGGTACGTTTTAAAGATGAAGTTTTAAGCTGTTAGCCAAAGTTCAGGTAACATTTTATTCCTGTCCCTGGCCTGTTCCTTCCGTAGCTGTCTCTCCAAAAAAAATAAGTGCATTTAAAATATGGAGTTTGAGATTTATGATCAGTTGCAGAAACCTGTTTAACTACTGATTTACAGTCTGGGCCAAGGTATTTAGGTCTGTCATCAGAACTAATTATAGCAAACCCGAGATTATATATTCAAACTCTCCTTTTGGTGAAAGAAATGAGAATGTTCTGCGGAAAATCAGAAACATCCTGAGGGCTCCCAAAGAGGAATGCACTATCAACTTTACTTCTCAGAACCAGGGCTGCAAAGCCCAAAATTACTGTTCTTTAGTAAGGTGTTTTAGCCTGAAGTACTCAAACAGTAAATCATAGTTACATTAATGGCATACCCATGGCCTGAAACATATTAATCTCAGTTAACAATAACTGACATTTACATTACTAATCTAATTCAGGCATTCTGATGGTAGTAAATGCACATGTTAAAGCTTCAGGAACTGAAATTATTACTGATCCAAAGAGAATCCTTATTTCACTGTCATCAGATGGAGAGGACAAATGACTATACTTTTGGGGCAATCTGGATTTTCTAAGAATAATGTCCCCATTTTAATGCTTTAATGAGGAAAATTCAAATTAAAGCAGATTAAAAATAAAGTGGTCCCAAATGATATGCCAGCAGGGCTAACCCAAGAAAACCAGTGCCTTCCTCTTCCTCAAATCCTCTTCCCCTCCCATTCCTTCTTGTGCTGGATGATCTTGGACTCTTTCACAAGCCAGACCTTGAAAAGAAAGGGACTTCTGCAACATGGCGCCTCTTATCCAATGAATCCCCTGAGACCTGATCCCAACATAATGCCGTCCACTCAGGGAAAATGTCCTCATCCATGTGGGGCTCCTGAGTGGAAGCAATGAGCGACTGCTGGCCCCAGGGCAGGTGGAAGAAGGATTTAGACAGCTGGACTCTGGGTCAGGGGATCCCAAACCAGACCCTAAAGGTGACCACTCTTGCCAGGCCTCACCATGAGAAGAGAGGGGAAATGTGCCCACAGGGGTCATAAAATGTGCTAAGTAAGTAGATAAGCGGGAAAAGGTGAGCAGACAATGCAGGGAGACAACTGTCTTGGAGCGCTATATGTGAGAATGTTATGCTACCTGCTTGCTCAAAGAGAACGTTTTTCATGTTTCAGACAAAACCAATGGATTATGCAGTGGATATTTCCCCCATGATGAATTTTTTTTTTTTTTTAGAGGAAAATCTCCTATATTCTAAGTTTGCATTCACCTACTAGGAGTCTGAAGTAAGATGTTACAGGTAAAGGCTGTATGATTATAAAACTCAACAGGGAATATTAAATCCTAAAATATAAGATTTTCCAATGTTTGGTCTGAATATCTTTTCACAATGAAGTCCATAATTAGGGACACAATTTTCTAAAATCTCGCTTTCTCTACTATACTAGGTTTCAACACCTAAGAGGAAGCAAGATATGATTTTTGTTCTTTCAAATAGCAACAAGTTGCTCACTTATTCCAGAACAGAAAAAAACATTAAATATGTCACCATAAATTACTATTGGTTACTATTTGTAAGTCTAAAATTAACAAAATAATACCATCATCATGATTCATTTTCTATGTTTCTGAATGTATATTACCAACCGAGAGAAAGTTTGCATCAGATGGTTAGAAAACTTCTGATGAAGGCACAGGAAGGGAAAAGCTGGAAACCACAAGAAGCAGTTCTTTACCTCCACTGAGCACCAAGAGGGAGCTGCCAAAATAACCCAGGCCTGCCAAAAAAAAAAAATCACAGCATCCAGCTGTTGGCTTGTCCACCAGCTTGGGACAATTTTTCAAAGCCCTTTCTAGTTAGGACTCTGAAACACCTGCAGTGAAAACCACTTAGCAGGGCACCAATCTCCTTTATCCTTATGCAGTCACTCAGTGTTTCCCAGAGTGATGGGGAAGAGTGAAAACAATCAAATCATGTTTGTTCTTAAAAGGTTCAAAGTTACAATGTCTTGAGTTATAACTGTCTAGTACCATTATATCAATTTCTCCAAGAACCATCTCATAATTTAAAGAATGACATGCTGAGAGAGATATTTAGGAAGACATTTCCAGGCAGAGAACCTGAATTTAAATCATTCTCCAAATACTGTCAGATTCTGTCCTTTTTTAAAATGGTGTTATTTAATCTGAAGGTACACAAAGATTAATCAATTGCCTTTATTATGTGACTATGAAATATCAACTCTACTGCCTACAATAAAGAACAGATAATTACTTTTATAACATTAAGGTAAAGTCATCTGTAAACACAGGATCTTTCTTGCGCTCATGACTAATCCATTATAAACAAATGCCCATCTTAAAAACAACTCAAGAGTAAGTGCAGTTTCACCGAGTGCAGATAAGGAAGTACAGGAGCTCGTTGGCCATGCTCCAGCAAACAGATGAAAAGTGAAATGGATTTTATACTGGAGTCTCAATAAATAAACAAAATCCCCCCCCCCTTATATATGCTTGGATTACTTGCACAAATAACGGGATGGCCCGTTTCACTCACTTCAATGGGACGGACTCTTTAGAAAAAGACTGAAACACGATTTGATAATCAACTCCCAAATTTTATGCTTATTTTTTCTATTTCCATCAATTTTCTGACATAGTTAACATAAGCAGGAAAATCTTTTTTAGTAAACTGAGCAACTGAAGACTCCAGTGAAGCCTCAAAGGTCTTGAAGAACTCTGGCAAGTCACATATATCCCATGTTGCTTTTGGTTTCCCACCTCTTCTTTGCTTCAAATCTAAAATGAAGAACATGAAAATCTCGATTCATTTCTAAATACTTTACTGAAGTAACACGTTTACTAAGTGCCAAAGTAAAATAAACTTTAAAAAGTTTTCACAGACTCCATCAATTACAAAATAAATATCAAATAGGATGAAGACATGCCTCTATATTTATAATCTGATAAACATGCAGCAAAGACCCAAAGAACGAAATGAATAACAATTATGCACAAACTGGATTCACAAAACGTTATCACAGGATTTCTGCAATTGCTATGAAGTTATCAGAATCAGTAATTAAAAAAAAAAAATCTTAAAACTCACCCCCAGGCAAGTTTCTTCTTTTTTCGTGCAGCCTGTGAATTTTCAGCCTCCTTTTTGGCTTTCACAAAGTTGTGGCAGGCAATAGCTTTGGCAATTTTTACACCAAGCTAAGAATTACAAAGGAGAAAAAGTGAAAATAAATATTCTAGCTGATACAAGAATTACAATGATACAGATACTCGAGAATTTGTGGGTAAGAAAGACAGGTCATGCTTGCACCTCTGAAAGCACCAAAGCGCCACCACAAATGCAAAGATGCAGTCCCTTTTCTCCTCTCTTCCCTCAGCCCTTCAACCCCAGCTGTACCAGTCTCCCGGATGGAGCTCCTTCCCACACCAAGCCCCCTCGAGGGTCCACCAAGCCTGTGGATGAAGATCTTGAAGCGCTTTCTGCATTTCAGTAGGACGGACAGGAATTCACCCTGATAAGGCGGCCCAGGCTGACAGAGACATCAGTGTCTTTGCTTTGGGCTAGAATTACAGCACCGGGTATGCACGGACCCGCTATCTCATGCTGATCAGAAGCTCGGGTTGGCAGTCACAGATGTGATTAATAAAACACGGGAAAGCTAATTACTACTTGATAAACACACTTTGTGTGATGGGCAATAGCTTTTCACTCACTGACAGAAAAAAAGAATATAAGGGGTGCCAAGAGGCAAAATGGAGAAGGCAATGGCAAGCCACTCCAGTACTGTTGCCTAGAAAATCCCATGGACGGAGGAGCCTGGTAGGCTGCAGTCCGTGGGGTCGCTAAGGGTCGGACACGACTGAGCGACTTCACTTTCACTTTTCACTTTCATACATTGGAGAAGGAAATGGCAACCTACTCCAGTGTTCTTGCCTGGAGAATCCCAGGGACGGGGGAGCCTGGTGGGCTTCCGTCTATGGGGTCACACAGAGTCGGACATGACTGAAGTGACTTAGCAGCAGCAGCAGCAGCAAGAGGCAAAAAGGTGAGGCCCAGGACCACAGCGTTCCCTGCCAGCACCCCCCTTCACACTCCTTCCACTCATCTGCCCCAGTGCTAAAGGTCCCAGCAGAACAAAGTGTCCTCTCGGCCCCGCCCCCCAAGATTCCTCCAACTCAACTCAACACCATCTTTGTTTTTGTATTTCCCCAGCCCCTCAACTTCTATGCTGAGCCTACGGTTCTGACACTGGACTCTCCACGGCCCTGTGGCTGCAGAGCTATTCCTCAGTGAGTGTCTCCAGGACAGGCATGGGGCTCTTCTGTTTTCGGTGGGCTCCAATTTTAAAAATGCCTGCCTACACGGAAGGCTCCAAAGTATCTCGTGAAACAACAAAGGCTACAAAAACCTCTTCCTGGTGTTTCTTTCCTTTTCTCTCTCTGACCACAGCCTACTGCACTTCATCAGCCAGCAGACTTGTGGACGAGAGTAAAGGATCCAGAAGCCACTCTCTGGTCAAATATTAAGAGCCCAAGGTTTGAGGCATGGAGGCGGCCAGGGGCTCACGTGTAAGGAGAGAAGCTGACCTAGGAAAGTGAGGTTTGGCTTGCCTGCCATTCCTTTCAGCTCACCTTCTTTTAGGATGAAAGAAACAAGCAGTCATCAAGCACTATCCAGGGTTTACAAAGGAGAACAAAAACAGATCCGATTTTTCAGTCCAGGAAAGAATACACATAAAGAAGGTAAGCAGATGGAAGCAATGTGACGGTCAAGCCAGTGTGCTGAGGTGGTAGAAACCCAAAGGAAAGCCACTGAAGGAAGGAGGGTGGATTGTAGCTGGGAGCCCACCTGGGACAACAGACCAACTCAACGTCTTCCTGCCACCCAAGCCAACACTAGCACCACTGCCGTCATCACCATCTTTGCTCACACAGAGGACATTCACGCAGCCGACATCATGAGGGCAGAAATGCACTGTTTTGTCAGGCCCTGCTGCAGGTGCTGCAGACACGGCTTTGAACAAGAGGGCTGGGGTGGCGGGAGCCAGGGAGAGGGGCTGTCCGTTACAGCTGACAGCTTTAGTCCCCGCCCTGCTCTCCTGGCTCTCTTTTCTCTTTCAGTGCTTCACCACAGAACAGCTCATTTAAGTCAACCAAGAAAAGGCAGTGAATCAAAGGGCTGTAGCTTCCTCATCGAAGAAGACAAAGCTCAGAAGAATGCTGTGGCATCATTCATCATGAAGATGGATTTCCTATAGACTAACGCCATCCGTTTGTCATAAATGTCATAAATGTCAAAAAAAATCAAGTTAGTGCCTGTTGGGTTAGGCTAGTCAAAACTGCAGTATCGGACAAATCTCCAAATCTCACTGGCTGAACTTTTATTTCTGTTTCACGTCACGTCAGCTGTGGACTGGCCAGGCTCTCCATCCGGTGCTGCCAGCATCTCAACATGCGGCTTTCCAGTCTCAGGGGCAGAGAAGAAATGGCTGGAGGGGCTCACACTGGCTCCTCAGTGCTGTAGTCCAGAAGTGACACACAGCGTTTCTGCTCCCAGCCCTCTAGTCAGAGTACAATTCCACCTGGCTAAGGGGTGCTGGGGGACGCGAAGGGAGAGAAAGTGCACCTAAGAAACTGCCTACTGTCAGAACACGCTGCTTGCCACTTCTGTTTAAGAGGTACGCCGGGTCTCCCCACATTCGTGCAGGATAGTCTCCTTCTCTGTCTCCCACCTCCAAAAGGTAAAACACGGAATTCAGTATTTATCTAATTATACTCCTATGTATCAGACAGCAAATACAAATCTGATATAGGATAGCTTTGCTGAGATCACTCCACCTCAGCTAGTTTATCTTCTATTTAAATTGAGCCTATACTTTTGAGTATGAAACTAAAGGACCTGAACTATACAGCTGCTATGTACCATTAACCGTGAGACAAAATTATTTTCTGAAACTGTCGTAAATTAGGGTGCAGCTTATATTTTTAGCTTATTGAAATTTCCCAATATGGGTTTTCTGGATTTGGAGTAGACAAACCAAAGACCATTTCAGTATGTCTGGACGCTGACTGTGGTCATTTGATTCACATGGAACTCCTTTCAGCAGTCACATACTCTTGCTGCTAAGTCACTTCAGTCATGTCCGACTCTGTGTGACCCCATAGACAGAAGCCCACCAGGCTCCCCCGTCCCTGGGATTCTCCAGGCAAGAACACTGGAGTGGGTTGCCATTTCCTTAAGGGAGAATTTCTAGCAACATGAAGGCCAAACCCAGCACAATCAGCATCACAGATAAGACTGACAGCACATACACCATATAAGACACAGAATAAACTTCTTAGAAAGAATTCATGACGATGGAAGAAACACGTATTTACATGAGAGGGCTCCATCGTTTTGCAGACTAAGTGCACAGCCTAAGCGATTAGGTACATAGGCAGGACTTTCAAACAGACTTGTTTGTAGGAAAGTCTGTGTTTTCTAACTGTATCTTGCCTGGGGTTCGGTTCAGTGAAATGTTCTTTAACTGATAAACATTAAACAAGCCTGGTCTATGTACTTAACTGAAAGGATCTTTTAGCTTGTAAGGACGATGAAAAGTCCGATCAATGCTGGGGCCTTTGCACGCTTAAGATGAATGTGCTTTACTTATTCCCAAGGAGAAAAGAAAAAGAACGGAAATATCTGGAAATCTGAAAGGATCATAAGATCTTCTATAGGAAAGAGAGTTGAGAAGAAACATGTTTCCCCAGACAAGAGACTAAACCAAGGTCCAGAAGACAAAGAATACCGCGCTACGCTTCAGTATTACCAACAAACAATATAGGTCCCCAAGAACCCCCTTTTGCTTCTCTAAAAAGAAAGCAAGCATCTTTGGGCCCAATGTAAACATCACAAAAGCTTGGTCAATGGTTTTTATATTAAAAAACAGTTTCGGGTCATCAGATAACTAGTGCAACACCATGTGCAAAGAAATTTTTTTCAAGAATAAAAATATATACAGAGTTTCTTCTACGTGTCGTCAAAGTATCAGCATTTTCCATATAGAACATCCAATATTTTGCTGCATTTTAATTAAGGTGTCTAAACATTATCACAAAGAACTGCAAATTGGTCAGAGCAAGCGGTAAGGAAAATTAAGCTCTAAAGGCTTTTTATCACCATATTTCAGGAACCAAGGGTGTAAAATGTTCTAATTTGGGATATATTAAAAGCCATAAAAGGTCTTTCAAAAAGATTAATGGTACTTTGCTTGGATTTAAGATAAGGGCTTTAGCTGGTTGGAAAAGCAGGGCCCTGGCTGGACCCTTGAGGCATTCATCTTTACAGCCACTTGGAAGATTTGTAAAAGCGTCTGCATAACCTCAAGCAAATGCACGGCGACATTTCTTTAATTCCTTTCAATTTTACAGGTTGAGCATGTGTAAATCATATTGGGTTGTAAAACAGATATAATGGCACATCGTGTAACATAGTCAAGATTTTTAAAAGACAAACTTGTGAAATAAAGTTAGTTTTTCTTGCTAAACCTTGCCCTGCTAAAGTTTGCTGATAATCATTTGAAGAATCTGATTCAAACAGCTTCATCTAGCATCACTGTAAACTTCTTATCCATTTCATAAAATATTTTACTCATCTTCAAATTACTAGCTTGTAACAGATTTATGAAGTTTCCCTCCCTTTTGCACACTTTCAAGGCACTTATTTAAAAATACCAATTATCATACTTTAACTTTTTATGGAATAATAGGTCTCTATGAAAAATATTTATGCCATTCTCTTTTGTTCTTTAATTAAATGAAAACAGATGTTTTCTGAAGTAAAGCGGAACCATTACTGGAGTACTTAAAGTGTTAAGGTCTTTAATTTTTATATCAGTTTGGTCGACAATTCCTGATTGTCTTTACTCAAGCTCAACATTAATGTCAAGCAAGTTACCTAGGAGACGAAAGAGATCAAAGAGACAAAAACCCCTCCAATGTCTGATTAATCAAGCCTGCAAACAGCTTATTTCTTTTCGCCTGCATGCAAGTATGAAAATGAGATTCTGGGAGCCGAACACTGTGCAGATTTGTTCATTCTTATCAGAACAAAGCCAGCGGCAGCTTATTTCATGGATCATTGGCACTGTCATCAGCGCCACACAGAACGGGTGACAGCTCCTCATTTTGAGGCTTGAACAAAATTAGCAAAAAGTCGGCACAAATTAGCCTCTCATCTTTTTGGTAATATGACATTATTCATTTACTTTTTATCCAATTTTTAATTTTTTCCTTGTCAGCTATCCCTTTCTAGTGTCTCTTGCATGGCATCATAAAATGCCTTCTTAAAAACAAGCAAAGAAATAGCCAAAGTTGAAATAACATGCAAAGTTCAAACAGCAAAGAAGAAAAAGCACTTCCAAGGACTGATGATGCTTTATTTTTTTCTTTTTAATAACTTTCAAAACTTTGCAAAAATACTGATGAACAGCTCAGAATACCATGAAGTTTCATGAAATCGATAGTATATTTCAATCAACAATATGACGTGGCTAATGTGTTTTATTCAAACCACAGGTTAACACGGCAGGTGCTACAGTGAATTCAGGATGTCTTCAGTTGGACTGGTACATTTCCACGGACATACCTGAGATGCCGAAGCTCTGAGGACAGCAAAGAAGCTATGGCATATCCAGTCATTTAAATACAGACTTTAAATCAAGTCTTCTTCCCTCTGTTAGAAAAAGCAGCCTGATTTCACTGTCACCTTAGAACGTGCATGCACAGGTTTCCACGTTTGTGCAATATGTATATCTATGTTGTGTGCACACCTGCACAAACACCTGTTTTTTAACACCTATAACTTCAAATCAGTTAAAGTCAAATGGTTTTTACTTCAAGGCATAACCCAACAAACCCTGTTTTTAAAATATAAGATATATTTGTATAGACATATTACATATATTGTATATTTACGTGTATTAATATATATGATTCACCTTGCAATTTATTTTAAAAAAATGTATTTAGCCCATGACGTGTGAGAAGATAAATTTTGATTCATATCCTCAACTCTGATTTCATAGTGAAATAGTTTATGTAACACCTGGTTTAATGATGACTATTAAGGCTTCAAATTATATGTAGATTACAGTATTCCAAAGGGGGGAGAAACGACATTACACCGTTGAAATTACTCCTGGATAGAGACATTTATATTCAAGCAACTTATTCCATTCATAAGGGAAAAAAATTAACCATAAGCTGTTAGATGCTTTACACAGTCCCCATCAGAAAGACAGTTTTTCTTTTTTTTAAAGAACTGTAGTACTGTTTTCAGCAATTTCTTTATCTCTGTTCTTCTAAGTAAGAAAGCTTATTAACAAGCTTTGAACTTAAAATCACATTTACAATAATGTGCCATCAACAGTTTTATAAGCTAATTAGAAAAAGATTAATTAATGACTGGCTGCTAATAAAATGGCAATCATGAAGAAAGAAACCAAGGGTGCTAAGCTTCAACTACCACCAATTAAGAGCTAATTACAAACAAATTATATATGTGTTTTGCTGTGGGCTTTAATTTACTAAAATGGTTTTAATTAAAAGAGAAAACATGCTGATTAATTGAACTGCAGAAAAAATCTACAGTATAAACTGTGCTTTGTCTGTCTCTTTAATTAGACTTGTAACATCTGAAATCTTTTTTTAAGGTTTGTTAAAAGCACCATAAACATAATTAAAAGACAGCATAAGGAACACCATTCTAGGTGATCACCCAATCATACCCCAGAGGTTAAAAGAAAATGTCCTCAGTGCAATGAGATCTAAAAAGCACACCTAAAAGCTTGAGAGGAAAACCCATCACTCAGTACCATTTTTATTTTTCTCATATTAAAATGCTCCAACTTCAAGGATGTACACCATTTTTTATAGGAAAGAACTTATCTTTCAGCTCCACGTAAGGGAATTCAACTAGGCCTTCCCGCACCTGGACAGACAGAGCTTATTTTCCATACACTGTGCTACCTGTTCATCTATATGAAATAACTGAACTACTTTTAAGAACTAAGGAGAACAGGCTTCAAAGAATTAAAATTACCATTGAAAAGCCCCCCGGACTATGCACAGACTACAAAATGACACAAAGAGGAACGTTTAAATTAAAAAACCACTGAGAAATGACCAAAGTTAATGAAAGTGAGTCATTTCTACAGGATCCTTAACAGAGGTACACACCCCTCCCTCCATGGCAGGCAGCTTCCCCAGGTGGCTGATCACAACCGACCAGCAAGAGCCTGTTCAGTGAGGTTCTTTTCCCCTGTGTCCTAGATTCCCTCCCAGTGCTAATCAGTGAAATATACTGCAAAGAAAATGGTCCTACATTCTGCTGTCTAATGGAAAGACCAAAAGAAAGTAAAAGGAAGGGGTGGGAGGTAGGGTAGTAAAGTTTCAAAGAGGGACATAAAATAAATTTTGCCAGAGAGTTTGCAGGCATTAAGTGACTTTGAAACAACGTATTCTTCATATACACTCCTGGAATTCACAACAAAGGAAATCTCTTTCTGTAAAAATAAGATGTTGAAATGGAGATATTTAATTTAAAATTTTTATTATGTACCAATGGGTACTACTTAATGTATTTGTACTTTGTTTACCCTATCTTCAGTGGCTAGAAATCATAATAACTAAGAAAATAGAAAGCACCTGCTGGCCTTAGAGTCACAGGTTCTAGTGATAAATTCTAATAACAGCTAATTGGAATATATGTTCAGTTTCATATCTAAACAAATCTCCTTACCTCTGGAATCATGGTTGTTAAGAGAGTTCTAAAAGTAGTCACAAAAACAGGAAGAAAATAATTTTGCCCTCTGGATTAGAGAATCAAGAGTTTAGAACCACAAGACGTTCTTCACTATAATATCCATCAACTCAGCTTTTTTTTTTTTTAAATGTGATGCATGCAAACAACTTTCCTAAAACATCAGAGCTCTGGAAACAGCACTGATGAGAAGCAACTTCAAACTTAACCAGGTTTGGCACTATCTCTATCTCAAAAATTGAAACAAATGTGTCAGTTCTGAACTCTGGATATGCAAATGATCAAGGTACTTTGATAGCTACATCCGCCAAAACTGTTCTATTCAGTTCAGTTCAGTTCAGTCGCTCAGTCGTGTCCGACTCTCCGAGACCCCATGAATCACTGCACGCCAGGCCTCCCTGTCCATCACCAACTCCCGGAGTTCACTCAAACTCATGTCCACAGAGTCGGTGATGCCATCTAGCCATCTCATTCTCTGTTGTCCCCTTCTCCTCCCGCCCCCAACCTTTCTCAGCATCAGTCTTTTCCAGTGAGTCAACTTTTTATTAGGGGAGGTTATTTTGGGGAGAGGGGGTGAATTGAAGCTCTTATTTCATCAAGACAATGCAGTGTGTACATCGACATGAAATTAATAATCAAAATGAAAGGGTGATTATAGCCAGAATCCTCTCGAGGAAACTATAGTCCAACAATGAATTGAAATGGAAAAATTCCGAGTGCCAGAACAAGTGCTGTAGCATAGGAAATATTTCTGAGAAATAGGAAAATATTTCCTCTTACATGTTAACATAAAATACAAAAACTAATTCCTCAAATGTGTATATATATCCCTCTCCAACAAGAACGCCTTAAGATTTTTCTAGGAAATGGCTCTAAAAATAGAACTTCAGCAACAAATTAATAATCTGCCCCAAATGTAGAGAGTATTTAATGTATTTAGCTAGGAAAGAATACAACTCAATCAATTCAAACATTGGTTTTTTTAAAAAGACCATTCCTACCTTGCCTATTTAAATATTAACAAACAATTACTATTTCAACATTATTAACTTCACCTATGTTTTGGAATCCAAAAATCTAAGTAGTCTATTTAAGAAATTTAATAAAGCTAAAATTAAATTTTCAGTTTAATTCATACTGCCAATGAAATATTTATCATTACCTATAAGAAGAATACTATCAAAGTGAGACAATTATTTTTATGATTTGTACTTAGGACACCTTGGTTAGATTCTAAATACATACTGTGCTTAACAGTACTAAAGGCTGAACTCATAAGTTGGTGCAAAAAGCTTTAAGATATGAAACATTTTATATCATTACTCCAACTGAAGGCTATTGACCTTAGCAAAGATAGTAGCAGATTATAACCAAAATATTTCAGATATGAATATTAATACCTTGCAAATTATTTTCTTAAATTACTATAAGTTACATAAAATAGTTGTAACATTACAACATGAAGTATGTACAGATGTTTCCAAGGAATTAAGTTTAGTTGGTGCTGTCAAAGATCATCCTATTTGAATCACTTACAGAAAAGGAAACCTTCAGGGGCATGAGCTATATACAAAGCTTAAACAAAATTCACTGGCAACCTCTCCTCCCCACTCATTTTTGCCCTAACATGGTACAGCTATAATTGAAAGCAATATATTTTCTAGTTAATGTACGTGTGACTCATTCAATGGTAAAAATTCACAGTTTGCTGCCAAACCAAGTTGGTTTTTACGTACAGCAGGCTAACATGAAGATGCCTAGAGACAAAGTCTATTTTCAAAATGTGAGATTTGACTAAAATGCTGCTTACTTTATTAAATCTAGGCTTAGCACTTAATTTTAAATACTTGTTTCTACTGGTTTCTACAAATTGGTATGATCTGGATGGTAACAAAGTGTGTCAGAAAAGATAAGAACCAAAGGATGGCATTTTTGAGGATCACTATCAATAAATGGAATGTTCTTCCAGTTCAGGCCTGAGGTTAAGAAGCTATAAATGTGCTCAAACATGTGTGTGAATGTGCATGTGTATGTATACATAAATAGTAATAGTAATTTTTTAAAAAATAGTAATTTTTTTTCAAATCAGTACATTTTCATCACTATGACACAAACCCAAGTGTATTTTTCCACTTTTATCTCTCCTCCAATATTGTTAACAACAAAGAAGGATTTAATCAATAGGATGGACCTTCCCAACCACATTACTACACTGCAAAGCCAAATTTGAGAGCACAATCTCGGTTTCCAACATGTGAACTTAAGCCATCCCCCACACCAGATCACACCCATCTTTAATGCCATCATTAATTTAAGGGCATATCATTCTGGAAAAATACGTGCTTGCTGTGTCATAATGCCAGTGCACTGACAGCTTTATTTTGACATACCAGTTTGATTTGTTCTGTTCTGTTTTGAGGAACTGTTTTCAAGGCCCGTTCTCAGACATAGGTTCTACTTTTGGCTTCACTCTTCTCAATAATGATACTGCCCTGTTGGTTTCACAGGCTTATAAATGTTAAACATCAAAAATTAGTTTCACTTATTACAGTTGGAAAAGGCTTTAAGAACTCTGAGATCTGTGCCTCTGAGCAAAGCCTTTATCAGCACATCCCACTCACTGCTTCTTGAAAAAAGAAAACGGTACTGATTAAAAACCAGTATACCTGATTTCCAAAAGGACACCTACCATGCATGTATACCTTTAATTCATAAAGTGTTTCTGCCCCAAACTCACGATTACTTACTTCTCAAAATCCCATCTTTCATATCCACAGTGATTGGCACAAAGGAGATAAATATGAAAAACTTAAACCTCAAACTAAACTATTTATTCAAGAATTCCATCATCTCTTTAGTTATTCTTCCACGGGTGTTTAATTAACATGTAATCAGTATCTCTCTGGTGTCTGTGTCTGGCCAATAAACACTTTCCAGATGTTTTTCCACTTGTACAAGAAAAAGAGGAGGGCCCACATTACTCTTTTTCCTTTTAACCAGAAGTCTTTAACCCCACACTAGATAAATTTTCTTTCACTAGAACAAAGCGTTATGCTGGTATGGAAGTAAATGAACTCTTGAGAAAATGCTTACTATCCTTAAAAGTGCTGAAAATGGTGTATATTTCTAAAGCAATCTCATCTGTCATAAAGCGTGACAGGAAAGAATAACCTAAATGGTTATTATTATTTATTTATATAAATATTATTGTTATTATTATATATTATTATATAATGATATTATATTTATTATTATTTTTAAAATGGAAAATACCTTAGTATGCAATTCCCATTTCAAAAACAGCAGTATGACAAAGCAAGACACAGAAACAGAAACTCAATACTCTCAAAGGAAACACACGTCTGAGGCCTCAGAGGCTCTACTTCTGCTCACTCTAACACGTGGCCTCCTGCTCACAGGTGACCACTGATGAGACAGACAAGGAGGGACTGAACATACAACCCTGGTGGACACAAGGCCCCACGACCCCAGCCCTCCCAGCACATCACTTAGGGAGAATATATCCATCACGTAGGGAAACTATATCCCAACTGTCCAGCTTACTGGGAGATTTAACATAGATACATAAGAGATTCTAGAATCCAGTACCTCACTGAAGACAAATTTTAGATCTGATTTGCCAGGTAAAGATGAAAAGTACATTAAATAATGTTTTCAAGATCTTAATTATAATAGTAATTGTCTCAAGCTGGAAAACAATCAGCAATGACTGCTAAAATTAGTAGGTAAATAATAGTGAGGAAAAGAATATTCACAGAGTCTCAAATCATCTCTCACCTCTCTGTGAGATACATATTAATTTACACAGGGAAGAATAATGTTAGAATAAACCTGGAGACACCACCTTAAGCAAATAATCAAAGGAACATCATCAATAAAGTAGACAAATAGATGCCACATGCATTCTGATATCCTGCACTGAGGACAGCTGTGATTTTCCCACCAATACATGCAGGCATGAATCTAATCATGAGGAAGCACCAGACAAAGCAAACTTGACAGACATCCTACAAAATCATCAGCTACTCTTCAAAATTACTAAGGTCCTGAGAAACACAGACAGACTGAGGACACATTCCAGATTAAAGAAGACTAAAAAAACACAACAAAACTCAGCGTCTGAGACCAGTAAAAAGAAAAATGTTCTTTTATTATAAAGGCAATCACTGACATATTTGGAAAATCTAAATAAGGTACTTAAATCAGAAAAGAATGATCAAGCAAATGTTGACTGTTAACATTTCAGGTCTCTGAGTGAAGGGCAAACAGAAACTGTTTTACAAATTTTGCAACTTTCTCCCAGAGGGTGCAAGTGAGAATCTTCTGGATGCCTTGGTACTTGGGAAAAGAATATTCAATATACCTATTAGCTTTATACTACAGACTTTAGGTTAGAAAAAGGCTGAGACTTCTTTAGGGCTGAGGGAACTATTTAGAATATGCAGTAAGAAAGCATTCTGGGGAGAAAGGGTTAGGAACACTCTGAGAGAGAGATGTGACCCCAGAGCACGTGGCTGCCCTCAGGGAGAGTTAAACTGAGTTAAAGATGAAAATGGAAAAAGAAAGCTAGCCTTTTCTGCACAACTGGCAGACAGCGCTCTGAACTAGATGAAATCTAGAGGCTGAAGTCAACCATGGATTATTTCCAGCATTAAGATTTAGATCAGAATAATTTATTAACAGTAAAGACAAAAATAAAACCCAGTATTTAAAAATAAATGGGAGATTAAGAGGGAAGAAAATGGACAGAAAGGAAAATCTTAGATCAAATATTTGAACATTGCACTTACTCGTGATCACGCGAAGAACGTACACTCATTTCAGAAGATTTGAAAGCACAGCAGAGCATCATGGTGGGGCTGACTCACCTCTCGAGTAGCTAGCTGGTTGCTGAGTTCCTCGGCTTTCTCAATGTTCCACTCTTCCACAGCTTGGTCTATCCTCTTTTCAAGTCCCGACTAGAAAGAATAAGAAATCTCAAACTTAAGAGGCAGGAAAGAAAGGCAAACCCTTGCTAGCAAAGACTGTCACGGGACCACACCAAACACATTATGTACTTAAGACTACTTCATTCTCACAATGACCGCATCCGGTAGTTGCTACCACTCCCATTTACTGATGAGAAAGTGAATCAGCAACATTAAATGACTTATCCAGGGTCAGATTAATTGAATTAAGGAGATCCAAATCCACATTTCTGTGATTCTAAGGACTACACTTTCCCTTGATAACAATACGTTAATAATAATAAGTTAGAAATTATGGCATGCTTATTATATAGCACATTCTTTCTCACTATAAGAAAGCTCATTTAATCCATATAACAATTTGATGAAATAAAACTGTTATCCTGTTTTGAACATAAGGAAACAGAAGCTTGGACTCATCAATTTGTCCAAGTCAGAGTCTGTTAAGTGTCAAGCCATTGCATGAATCTACTAATAGATTTGCCCAGAGCCCATATTCTAAACCACCCTTTTCCTCTGCCTCTTTCTCTACTGCCCATACTTTCATTCACCAGCCCCTGCTAGTCTCTGACTATGGGTATTAAGTTGGATATTAAACACAGGAGAAAAGTTATATTTTACTTTCCTATGAAATGCTACTTACTAGCTGAAGATACTTCATGAAATCATAATTAAAATTTTCATGGGATTACCAAACAGATAGGTAGGATATATCATACTCTATGAAAAGATACTTGTTAGACTTAAATAACTCAGTTTTAGTTTGTAGAAATAGTTACCAAAGAAAATACTAATTTTTAAAGAGATAGTCTAATATATGTTTCTTAGAAGAAAAGTTTATCCCAATGGCTTATCTAGTGTATCTTCCTCGTTTCTGGTTAATAGACTTCTCCCTATTTAACCTAATAAAAGAAGTCCAAGCAATGTCTCTTCCATCAGAGTACTGCTTCATTATAAGAGAAACTTCACTCCCATGGAGCCTTTGTTGAAACAAGACTTTAAAAATGCCCACGCATAATGTGCCTAAAAAGATTCTGGAAGCAGAGATCAGGAGGCTATCACTGATGACATCTGAGTTAAGTGAAGACTGTTCCTTCTCACAATCCTTCTCCCCACCCAGGCCTGGAGGATGATGTGGTTTTTTCCTTGCTCTGGACTGGAGCTTCAGAGTGTCATTCAGGAGCCTAACAGAGTCTCTGAGCCCAGGCCATGCTGCTCTACTGTCCTTTTTCCATCCTGGTTTGTGATCATCTACCAGTCTCCAGAAATTTATCTTTTTTGCACTGCTGCAGAATTCCTTTCTTGATGATCCAAACAACGTCCTGGACTCACTCTTCCAACATCCTTCATTGTCAGGAGCCACTAAATAACAGCCCCCCACCCCCACCCCAAACCTACACTCGAGGCCAGGGACTCTACAAGTGTGGTCTATGCTTCAGTTCAAGTCTGCAAATGATGCCAGTCTGTGAACTGAGCTTGTGCCAGAATGCAAATCAGCTACATGACTATGCATAGGTTTGCCTAGTTGATTTTTTATTAGAAGAGAATGGGTAAGGGATGATAAGGACAATCAGACTTCTTCAAAGAAAGAAGGCACATACTGGGTTACACTCAGTTCAAGTTCTTTATCTCCTGGAACCTTTGAATACACGTGCTCTAGGCCATATAAGAGCTTTACAATCTAGAATTCTCTCCAAACACAAGATTCTGCCCTTCCACTTACCTCGAGTCCTCAGAGAAAGTGAACCTGTTGGGGCTTCATTTGGACCCCATACTGTAGCACCATCGTATTTATTCTCACAGTCCTTCAGCCCCTTCCTGAGTCTCCTCTCCTCCCTTCAGGCCTGCAACTCATGAATAACCTTTTCAAACTAGACTCTTAAGCCTTAAGTTCTCAAAGTTGGAGTCTGAACCAGCAACATCGGCACTACTTGATAACTGGTTAAAAATTCAAATTTGAATCAGAAAACTCTGGGGGTGAGGCCTAGAAATCCATCAACTTAACTCCCTTTGGTTACCATGGAGACACAGCTTACAGTAAGTAAGTAAGTGTTAGTCGCCCAGTTGTGTCCGACTCTTTGAGACCCCATGGATTATAGCCCACCAGGCTCTTCTGTCCATGAGATTTTCCAGGCAAGGATACTGGAGTGGGTTGCCATTTCCTTCTCCAGGGGACCATCCAGGCCCAGGGATCGATCCCGGATCTCCTGTACTGCAGGCAGTTTCTTTACCAACTGAGCTTACAGTGAAAGTCCCCAGGATGGAAAACAAGAACATTCCCCTTTTCTGGAAACATATGAACTGCTGAGCTGATTGTTTTCACTGAAAAATAAATGAGCTAAAATTACACCTCTCTCTACTATCAATGAACTCCCATTCCCCAAGCCATTCCAACCAGCCTCTAGTATAGCAGAAAGAGCACTGGGCCAGAAGTCAGAAAGGTGATCACAGCACCGGGCAAAGGAGGTACTTAACTCATAAGCTTCAGTTTCCTTAGAGAAAATCAGAGAATCAGCATGGACGACCAAAATTCTCCCCTAGAAATAAAATTCTAGATTCCCCCTTACATGTTCAACTTTATTTTTAGCTCTTTTAGAAGTTGTTTTTTTTTTAGTATCAATAAAAGTTTCACTAGATATGACTTTGCTTTTTTTCTCCCCCTTTTCTCTTTTTTAAGCAATTTATTTAAGTAAAATATAATAGCTCCTTTTGGCTTGGAAAAATTTCTGCTTCTATACACACACCCAGACTCTGCTTCCATAAGAAGACAGTAACATTCCAAATATTTTTTAAATGCTTCAGTTCAGTTCAGGTCAGTTTAGTTCAGTTGCTCAGTCGTGTCCGACTCTTTGCGACACCATGAATCACAGCACACCAGGCCTCCCTGTCCATCACCACCTCCCAGAGTTCACTCAAACTCACCTCCATCGAGTCGGTGATTCCATCTAGCCATCTCATTCTCTGTCGTCCCTTTCTCCTCCTGTCCCCAATCCCTCCCAGCATCAGAGTCTTTTCCAGTGAGTCAACTCTTCATAAAAACCCTGAGGTTAAACATTTCTATCACCTTAAGACCAAAAACTAACAACAGTTTACAAAGAACACAGTTGCTGAGGTCAAACCTGGATTCAAATTCCAGCTCCTCTAACTACTGGACAAGAAACCCTGAGTTTTGTTCCCAAACCTCTACAGGCTACAGTTCTCTCATCTGTAAAATGAGAATACTACCACATTCTTTGCAGAGTTACACTAAAGGTAAAGAATACCTAGCAAAGTTTTCAGAACACAGTAGTAACTCAATAAATAAGGTATTCACATTATATCTATCAGGATACCATTAAAACAAAAAGAAGGTTCACCTCTATATAACTACAGACCTCATTACAGTTAGTCAAGGGCTCAGACACAAGTATAAGACCCAAGATTTCAACTTTGAGTCAGTCATCTCACAAACTAAGATTTGAGTAGTAAGGCTTTCTACAGGTCATAAGTTGGACCCCAGAGTAACCTTTACCGGAAATATCTAGGGCATCTTTCACACCACAGGAGTGGCAGGAGGCCTGTACAAAAGCACTGCTGATCCTCTGCAAGGCCTCAGTCCGTCCGTCAGTCAGTTCAGTGGCTCAGTCATGTCCGACTCTTTGCGACCCCATGGACTGCAGCACACCAGGCCTCCCTGTCCATCACCAACTCATGGAGTTTACTCAAACTCGTGTCCACTGAGTCGGCGATGCCATCCAACCATCTCATCCTCTGTCGTCCCCTTCTCCTGCCGCCTTCAATCTTTCCCAGCATCAGGGTCTTTTCAAATGAGTCAGTTCTTTGCATCAGGTGGCCAAAGTATTGGAATTTCAACTTCAACATCAGTCCTTCCAATGAATATTCAGGACTGATGGGGACAGGACCGATGATAAGGCCTCAGTGTGCTCCTAAGATACCTCTGGCAGGACTCAGAATTTAGCTTAAGATATATCTCAGTACAGACAAACTTACTGATGGCAATTTAGTCACAGGTGGAAAATCATCTAAGGCCAGTATCTGACAGGTTACCATGAGGCAATAAGTGACAGCTAACAAGGCAGCAGTACTATAAGTATCTAAGAAACTTATGGGTACTAGGCTTTACATTAAGGATTAATCATCCGTATGTGTGTAGTAAAATCTCTTTTAATATACCGATTAAAACTGTTTAGGTTAAACTGTAACATAATGCATTTCTACAGATATTTTGCTACTGAATATTCAATCAGATAATACATTCAACTTCTAAACCTTAATACAAATGAACTGTCCACTCAAGTCTGCTGTTCTATGATCAGATCTAAATATCTAGGGAAAAAATTAGGTAATCTCTCCATAAAGGAGGAAGAAAAAAAAGAATTAAGTGTTGTTACTTTTACATATAAATCACACCCACTTAAACTATTTGAATCAAGTCAGAAAAACCCCCTGGAGAAGGAAATGGCAACCCACTCCAGTCTTCTTGCCTGGAAAATCCCATGGACAGAGAAGCCTGGTGGATTACAGTCCATGGGGTCGCCAAAAAAAAAAAAAAGATGGACACGACTTAGCAAATAATCAACAAAGTAAAACTAAGTTGGACTATTACTTCATAAGAATCTAGATTTGGGACCATTTTCCTTTTCAACCTGCTCTGTTTTCTTAGACAAATCATGCTGGGCTTCAGTTGCTTCATCTGTATTATGAGAATAATAGCTGGTGGGTATTAACCAGCCAACAGGGATCACATAAAGATCAAGAGAGAAAACTCGGTACCTGATTCCAGGGGAACATCGGGTACCTCCACATTCCCACCACCAGCCACCCAACTCCCGCCCACTCCACGCAGCCAGCCTGTGATCTGTGTACTGGATCTCCATGTGAGAGCCTAGTAAGAAAAAGTATTCTTTTAAGAAAACAAGTTTGAAAATAGCCATACAGTACAACAGCAGCTTCCTCTCATAAACAAAAATTATCAAAGACCGTGTGCAGTTACTCTACAGAAAACCTTCGGTTTCTCTTGCCAAAAAGTACCCATTAAGTAGACATAAAACTACTCCCAAAGATGACTGCTGACTAATCAAATTGATGCAACTAAACAATACTTGAGGCATTTATAATGAAATTATTTATTCTAAAGAAATTCCCACATAGATTCAACATTAATTATGTTACGATTACAGAAGTTTTGTAAGACTCAGAACTGCTGCCAGAAACACAATTATAGCTGTATTTAATACAGGAACACTTTAAAACAGCTCTATATATTAGGAAGAAGATTATATTTTAAAATACAAGCCTCTCTGCATTGTCAGGGAAGCAGGTGACAGCAATGTTATAAATACACATCCGTGGTTGAGCAACAGTTTTAATAGTCTGGCAGTGTTCAAAAAAAAAGAGGGGGGAAAGAAAAGAATAAAAAAGATGGATCACACAACAGACTTAAAAAGTTCGTTTTGTTTTACCATTCTTAAGAGTTGAGTGACTGAGTGGAGAGGGGACTAAAAGGGTTGCTAATATGGTAACAGATCAGCCTTTGCTCCTGAGAAATAAAACAATGGAGCAGAAATCCATGCTGGTTTTGTCCAAACTGCTCAGGGATTTTCATGATCCTCTATAGATTTCTTGGGCAGCAGCTATTATCTGGTGGACTGACATTTATTCTTAGCTTTTATCTTGGTGGCTCCAATGTGGACATCTTTTACTGTCTATTTACTCTGTTGGCTTCACAGTGGAGACTCTGGCATGATAGCCCAAGGGGGCATGGAAAACAGTGATCCCAAACCAAAGAATAAGTGTGAACCTGCTGGCATGCATTTCAGCTGAACTACCAAGAGAATATGAAATCATTTGGCTTCACCAAATCCTTCCTTTCCTCTTATGCTTACACTCACTAATAGAATATTAAGTGCTGGCAACATCCTGGGCGATACTAGCCTAGCCAGCATCAGTTTCCTTGTTCAGGAGATGCCACGACTTTCTTAGTCAGATGTCATTAATACAGAAGAACGCTGCTGTTAAGAAAATCCAAACTTCTAAAACAGATCAGTGAGTATATATAAAAGGATTTACAGCAGTCTTCCCTTAAACAGAAATTTCTTTTTAAAATGGAGCTTTATTTCTCTTTTTCTAGAATACATCTAATATACAATGTGAAACAGAAAACTGCTCTTAAAACTGAGCTGTACAAAAGTCTTTGCACAAGGAATCCTAGTATCCTTTATTAAAGTTACTCTTCACGAATTCCAAACTTCAGACAAAGAATAACTTAGCCATATCTCACCAATTATCAAGAAGGTACAATTTCATACATGTAGGGAAATAATATTCTAATACAGAATATTAGAAATGTAAAAAAATACTCCCAAAATTTCTACATTTTGTAAAGGCTTCAGTTCAGTTCAGTCGCTCAGTCGTGTCTGACTCTCCGCAACCCCATAAATCACAGCACGCCAGGCCTCCCTGTCCATCACCAACTCCTGGAGTTCACTCAAACTCATGTCTACAGAGTCGGTGATGCCATCCAGCCATCTCATTCTCCGTCGTCCCCTTCTCCTCGCCCCCAATCCTTCCCAGCATCAGAGTCTTTTCCAGTGAGTCAACTCGTCTCATGAGGTGGCCAAAGTATTGCAGTTTCAGCTTTAGCATCAGTCCTTCCAATGAACACCCAGGACTGATCTCCTTTAGAATGGACTGGTTGGATCTCCTTGCAGTACAAGGGACTCTCAAGAGTCTACTGTATTTTATAGCTTTAGCTTCACTAAGAAACAATTTAGATATTCTAAAGTAAATACAGGATTCCCTGGTGGCTCAGACGGTAAAGAATCTGCCTGCAATGCATGAGACCCAGGTTCAATCCCTAGGTCAGGAAGATCCTCTGGAGAAGGGAATAGCAACCCTTTCTTGCCTGGAAAAATCCCATGGACAGAGGAGCCTGGCAGGCTACAGTCCATGGAGTTGCAAAGAATCAGACATGACTGAGTGACTTACAATATAGTTATGAGAAAACATAACAAATATTGTAAACAACTGAAGATCAAAGACCACCTAATTCACAAGCACAACTTTAAAAGATATTTCCAATGAGAACCAGTATTTCACCATTTCTGGGAATTCCCTGGTGGTCCAGAGGTTAGAACTTGGCGCTTTCACTGCAGGGGCCCAGGTCTGATCCCTGGTTAGGGAACTAAGAGCCTGCCTGCATGCAGTGTGGCCGTAAAATTTAAAAAAAAAAAAAAAATTTTTTTTTTAATTAACCATTTTTCCCCTCAAAATAACAATCTAGTCAGCAGTTAGGACTCTAAAGCAGGAGGGCCAGAGATGGTCGGGGACCACTGCTGTCAGCATTAGCCTCCTACCTCAGGCTCTGGAACAGGTTTGCTGCAGTCAAGAGCATCCTCCCCACAAGATCCCTCCTCCCAGCCCACCAGAATCACAGTGGTCAGAGCATAGCAATCACGTTAAAACTTATCAGACTCTTGGATGGTGAAGCTGGAGAACTGAGAATGGTGGAATAAAGTCGGGGCTTTAGTTTCAGCTCTTAACCAGTGATTTCTGTAAGAAATTGAGCATTTCTGTACCTGCTTGAACATTTGGGAAAAGGAGATTTCTCAATATCTCTAACTATTGCAGTACAAGGTGATCCTGGTACCAATTCCCCAGTGTTCCACGGACTAGGTGACAAGAATTCTTAGCAAAGTTGGAATCAATGGTTCACATGTAAAAACTCTGTTGTGTCAGTTCTTTAATGCATGTGCCCTCAATGAGGCACCCAATTTTAAACCCCAATGATGGGTTTAAAAATCAAGCAGTTTTTCACAAGAAATACTGGTGAACCAGAAAACAGTAACGATCTCTACATACGTAACAGTGGTATAGAGCAATGATTTTGTCCGTATATGCAAGACACAATATCCTTGGGCTTTAACCAAGAGGCCTCTGTACCTCCATTCCAGCCCAGAGCTCAATTTCCATGCTCCTGAAGTCTGTCAACATTCCCCTAGATAAATGTGTAAGTTACTCATTTATTCTAGCCTCTACCAAATATTAACGCCATCTATAGACTGGCAACTGCCAAGCCTGCATCTCGAGACTGACTCTTCTCCAAGCTCCTGCCTCATTTTACCAATGGTCTGCTCTATTCTGCTTACTGATACCACCCATGCCCCGAAATGAACTGGGATAGGCCTCGCTCTAAATCTTCTCCCCTCCAAAGCTTTCTCATCGTTGTAATCAATCTGACTATTCACACCACTGCTTAAGTAAAACCCTGAATGGTTCCCTCCCATCCTCCTAATTCCAATCTCCCCACCACCTCATAAGCAATCCAGAGGCAAATACTGTCCATTCTACTTCTACAGTGCACCTCAAATCCATCCTCTCATCTACCTTCAGCAGCACCATTCTCACTCGGGCTCCTAGCATCTCACGTCTAGCGGAGTCTCTTAACTGTTCTCATCTGCTTTTGCTGCTCCAAGGTCCATCTTCGATGTAAGATGCAATCTTTTCAAACGTAACTGTGATCACATCACTCCCTTCACATAAACCCCTTGAATGGTTCTCAACTGCATTGTGACCAAAACCCAGTTCCTTAATGCGTCCTTTAAGGTCCTGCCCAGCCTGGTCCTTCTCCAGTCTTATCTTGGGCCATTCACCCTCCTCCTCGCTGACTCCATCCAGCCGGGCTGAGCTTCTCACTGCTACTCACATGTCCCCTGATGGCTCTTCCTCCCCAGCAGGATCCTTGCCATCCTTCAGTCTCAGTGAGCCAGGCCTTCCCAGACCACTCAGCTAACGTAGGGCCTCCATATTAATTTCTTCAAAATACCCTGGTTTTTTTTCAACGGTTTTAAAAAATGACTTGTAACTATATATTTACTTGTTTATCTAGCATCCTGCACACATTAACTTCTTCGCTGAATGAATTAATGAGGAGAAATACCTTCAGTTCAGTTCAGTTCAGTCGCTCAGTCGTGTCCGACTCTCCGCGACCCCATGAATCACAGCACGCCAGGCCTCCCTGTCCATCACCAACTCCCGGAGTACACTCAAACTCATGTCCACAGAGTCGGTGATGCCATCCAGCCCTTAGGCAAGACTAATTAAACAGTCCCCACTGGCGAACAGAAGATGCAATAAATAAAAAAGATCTTACCTTTTCAACTTTTTTCCTTTTAACAGGGGGGTCAAATCTCTCATTGACTCCAAAATACTGGGTAAGCTCCTTCCACTGGGTTTCACTCGAAGACTGTTCACTGTAAAAAGATAGACAGTAACTTATGTTTCACACAAAATGTACTCAGGTTTACATTTACTGTTTTTAATTCGTTATTACAATTATATTACATCAACTACTTCTTAGGTTTCAGAGGTAATCAACTGTTTGTACAAGTTCTGCAATACTATCTAGGACAGACAGATATTTTAAATTCCACCTACCTATGAGATTCTTCTTCATTCTTCAATTTACCTGAAAAGAATTCACAAAGTGTCAATACCTAAGCATTTGGTGATTTCGAAATGATGGTTATTAAAAACTGTTAAGTTCAACTGGTCACAATTTAACACTATCGACAATTAACCTGAATTAAAACACCTTTTCTGGAGCGTTTTCTTTTCTTTTCGGATCTAGAAGCTGAAGTTTTCTGTTCAGAATGCTTTTTATGCAATTCTTGAAATTTCTACATAAAAGCAAAAAAAAAAAAAGGGCAAATGTCTTTTGAAGCCAAGTACACATCTGAAAAATAACATGTCAATAGAAACTATACTCTTAATATTTATAAAAATACAAATAAAATGAAAGTAATTTAGTTCTTCTTAAGATACTCTATTGTCTGAGACTTTACAACCTGAATTATTTTCATTTATTTCCAAACAAGTTAATCTGGTAATTTAGGGGTAAAAGTCAATGACTCATAGACTTTGTAACAAAGAGATTAAGACTGAAACTCCTTGTGTATTGTGTTAAGCAAAGTAGTTAATCCTACTAAATGTTTTTTTTTCTTCCTCTTTTTATGAAAAACAAAACAAAAATGAACGCAAGTACCTGAGTGACCAATGAGTTGGCCACAGACCCAGAGAGTAATGAAAGTTACCAAGAACACACACATTCTGACCCTGGCAGAGATACGCAGGCACAGACTTCAATAAGAACATGAGAGAAAACCTACATTCCACATATTTAAGGGAATTCCAGAGGGACGCTCTTCACATGCATTTATATTTGCCTCTGCTTCAGTGTCTGGTCCATCTGTAGGCACATCTACGATCTCTGTCTTTTTAAAGGTCCCATCTTCTTTACCCTCTTGTAAGTTAAGTTCAGAGCTCTCTAATGTGGTATCATCATCAGAATTCAATTCAACATCACTTTCATTTAGGCCAGGAGGTAGGAGCCCACTCCACATCTTTTCTGCTCGAGGGAAAAAAAAATGAATTAGGATATATAAAGTAGACATGGAAAGAATTTTAAGACCATTAAAAGATACACCAGGAATCTAATTACGTTGAATGGTTTGGGAAAAGTCCATTTATACTTTTTAAAAATAGGTATAAAGCAGGATACACCCTCCATATCAAAATAATTTAAATATTTTGCTTATAATAAATGTTTTAGAAGTGTAAGGTAGTTTAAGTAAGTCTGTCACAAGACACACCTACAGCTAAATGACTTAATGACAACAAAACATTGATCCTCTAATACATGAATAATTTTGTCCAAAAAAAAGAGAGGAAATTCAGTAAAAGCATTCATAGTTCAAGAATGTTAAAAACCAAACAATATACACTACAGGTAATTTAAGAATTATAACACTATATTTCAAGCTGTAACAATTAGAGAAGAAAATAAAATTGGATTTCTCGCCTGTATTTGAACGTATAAAACTTCAGGGGACTTATTATCTATGGAGGAGGAAAACAATTACACAAAGGAAAATGTTTAAGCTGTGCAAGCAGTTTAAGAAAAGTATGGTGGTAAAAAGGATGGCCCAGTTTTACATTTTATACTGCTTTTTAAAGTAATACTAAATGGAGTATAATCTTTACAAATTAACAAAAATGTATAGCTTTTTAAAGTAACAATATTGTATTCGGAAAAGAAGTTCAGGGTGATTCTTATCATTAGTTATACAGCCCATTGGTAGAGAGAATCATTAACTATTTTTAAGTCTAATAAAAATAATTTTTAAAAACTGAAGTTGTAATCATTTTCTAAAATTATGATAACTGAGTACATTTCACTCTTAATCCCCATGGCACAGTCTAGTTTGGCATACATAATAAGCCAAAACTAGTTCATTCAAAAGATGCCTAGAATAGAGAAGCTGGTTGTTCTGCTCATGATTTACCGTTAACTGAAGGAATAAACCCTGGTGGCTCAGAGGTTAAAGCATCTGCCCCCAATGCGGGAGACCTGGGTTCGATTCCTGGGTTGAGAAGATCCCCTGGAGAAGGAAATGGTAACCCACTCCAGTATTCTTGCCTGGAGAATCCCATGGACGGAGAAGCCTGGTAGGCTACAGTCCACGGGGTTGCATAGAGTTGGACACGACTGAGCGACAGAACGGAAGGAATAAACCGGAAGGGCCTAATCTTTTTCGCTATCTCTGCCCTTTATTGTGTTAATCAAGTATAAGAAAACCACCAGCACTGTCTCTGAGACAAAGTATCATGGCATTTTGCATACTCTGAACAATGGATTCCTGATAACTTTTAAGGACCTCCTCCCAAGTCCAAAGAATCAGCTCTCACTTTTCACAGTTTGGGTCCAGTCTCATCAGCTGCTGGTCACTGAAAAACATCCTCACCAAAACATTGTCTTGGCTTTTTAAACAACTACTACTTTAACAACTACTACTAACTACTTTAACTGTAATTCTCAGGAAGTCATTTTTAACACCTCTGACCCTGTTTTTTCATCTGTAATACGGGGCTAATTACCCTGCACACAGGGTTATTCTCAGAATGAAATAAGGTAAGCTACTGAAACACTCTACACAGTATTCAGGAGGTTCTGGGGACTTGATCAATGATCAGATCTTTTTGCCATTATCATTTATTTCTGTGGCCATGTACTGAATTTTTATCATTTCTATTATGGGTGGCAGCATCTATATAAGGTAGTTTCGAAATTTCTAATGTTAGAGGTGCATTCATTTAGTAATTGATACAAGTCATTTAACTCCCTGACTTCCAGTCTGACATGAACTTTCAATTAAAAATGCTGATGTGTGGTTTTCTGAATGGAGCAATAAAATCAGAAGCAAATTACCAGGAAGATAACAGAACCTAAGCTTCAAGGCTCCTCTTTTGCATAAGTTCTTCCAAAGCACTATACCCGATTTTGTATTTTGAATCTATATTCCTTTTTCTAAAGAAGAGGACTCAAATTACATAAGTTCCAAGCCCTATAAAACCTGCCATGTGTATGCATGCTTAGTTGCTCAGTCATGTCCAACTCTGCAATCCCATGGACCGCAGCCCATCAGGCTCCTCTGTTCATGGGACTTTTCAGGCAGCTGGACTGCCTGAAGTTCAGACTATACTGGAGTGGGTTGCCATTTCCTCCTCCAGGGGGATCTTCCCCACCCAGGGATTGAACCACCTCTCCTTCACTGTAGGCAGATTCTTTACCACTGAGCCACTGGGGAAACCTGAATCCATCCCTAAATCTGGACTGAGGATTTTAAAAGTTGGAGTGGAGGTAGTACTGAGATACTGTTAGCACAAAAGATATGATGTATAACATGCCAATATGGAAAAACAGGTGTGGAGCTATTAATAAAAACATTTCTACTGTTCTGTGAAGCAGGAGGAAGGCTGTGATAATCCGCTCTACCATGACTTTGCTACTGGCATATAATACACCTTCAGACTCACTATCCATTTCAGGACTTTAGGATGGTAACAAGTTTCAGAGTTAGCTTTCTTAGCACTAATTGGGGGTTCTATGTTTGGGAGCCACTGTTTCTTCTCCCCATCCACAGCATCTGCTGCATGTCCATTGTGCGCCAGGCACTCTCCAAGACATAGAAACAGCAGGATACAGAATGGGTAAAAGCGCCTAACCTCATGCAACCAACATTCTCATACAAACGGCAAGCTTCTGTCCATCAGCAGCCAAGCACCACTCAGCCCAGACTTCAGCTGTGGCAGCTCAGATGGGCACAGTTCTTCCACTGGGCCGCTGCTGCAGTGTCTTCACAGGTGAGTCTATGCTCTGGGCACCCCAAGGGACTTCACCTTGGGAAGCAGGGCTAGTAGCCGTGGAGAGGGCATGCCTTTCTTCATCAGCCTCTAATCATTTTTGATCACTTTTGGACTTCCTCAACTTCACCTATGTTTAATAAGTTCTTGCTAATGTGGCATTAAGAACTGTCCTCAGCAGGCTACTGGCTAGTATGATAACTTCCTGCGTGTGCCCATGGTAGGGGAAAAATTAAAATAATTTTTAAAAAGTGGACCCTATGTCCAAATCTGTAAAAGAAGGCGAAGATCAAATAAGACATGTTTCTGAACTTAATCCCTAACTATCTTTAAAGTGATGTGCCATTCTCCTGTGACCGTAACATACAAACATACACAAATAGCAAGACAACTTGGTGATCACTGACAAACACAGATAGTTAATTGAGCAGCCTGCAAAGTGAAGCTGCCCACCTGAGCAGCAGCTCTGACTGCAAATCAGCCAATATGGAGTGGCTGCTTTGAGACGTGTTTTGTGCTTAGGTTCAAACACTCTGTCTTTCTAGTCAAAGCATATGCATGTTATTTATACATTTCCAATTGTACTACCGTACCAGTTGGTCCCATTAGGCCTCCTGTTATTTCTGTTTGGGTTGCTCTGGATTCTGTTTCTCTAGTTCTTTGAAGCATCTCTCACCTCATACCTTTCAGAGTGCATTCTTTCATTTTAAGGCAGATAACCCTTCAAATGTGGGCATTACTCAGCCATTCTCAAGAAACATCACATACCAGAGACTAAGAAACAAGTTTTTTAGTGTAGATTATAGTCAAGTCTATATAACAGTCCATGCGTTGATATATTCTTTCATGTTTTTAGCCTGTAAGTCAAATATTTTAATTATTTAGCCCCAAAGAAGATATGAATCATTCAGAATCCCCCTATTCTATGTGATTTTGAATATCAGCTTCTCCATTTCACATACTCTGTACTGCTGGAGTGAAGATTCTTCCCAATCCACAGTTATTCTACAAAGAAAAATTCTGTGTATGCTATGCAGTCCAGGGTTGACATGATTTATGATGAACAAAAATATTTATGTTACATCCTAGTCTGAATGGCTGGGCTTTCTTTTGCCCTTGGAAACCAAGAACAGCTACTACTTAGCACACCTGGGCAGATATCAGTGTATCTAGAAGAACATGACACAGTTCAGCAGTTCCCCAGCTAAGGGTTTTTCAAAGTTTTATGAAAATAAAGATTTAGATAGAGATTTCTAAGCTAGTTTCAATACTCAAAAAGCCCAACGTATTTCATTTTCCCTCAAACAATATTATGCACCTTTAGGTCAGGAAACTTAAATTCAATGAAACATTATTCTTCACCCCATTTTCATTCATCCGATTGGTAGCTAAAGGCCTGAGTTTTACTAAAAAGGAAAAAAACACAAATTAATGGGTATAGTTTAGTAGACGCAATATATCAAAGTACAGCATCCATGGAGATATCAAATTACAATAAATGGGATTCTAGGTTGTGAAAGGATTGGGAGCCAGTGTAGAGCAGGGAAAAAAAAACAGTTTTAGAAGTCAGAAGATGGGTTTCTAATCCTGAACAACATAGCTGTGGAAAAGCCACTGTATCTGTCTGGGTCTTCACCCTTAACCTAAAACATGAAGGGTGTGATCAAATCTCTGAGATGTCCTGAGGCTCTAATATGCCTTTTTATGGATCTCAATATTATGTGTGCCCAAACGCCCAGAATCACCTCATTCTTTGATGTAACACTCCATTCTCTCTCAGTCAGAACAATACTAATTAAACCCCAACACCCCAGAATATAAGGCTTCTCTCCTACCCCAGCCACCACAGCCAAGCTTGCTAGTTTTCAGTAAAACCCTGAACTTCAGAGAAAACACCTAAAAGATGCTCTGGAGAAAGGGAAAGAAACCCCACTGTGACAGAAGAAACAGAACAAAAAGGAAAAACCAACCAGGTCATTGCTATAAATGGCATACAAACAATGTGACAGGCAGTTTTACCCTTCCTCACAATGACCCTTTCACTAGGAATTATTATCTAAACCCCTTTTACAGATGCGGTAACAGACTCATCCAATGGTTGTTGATCCACTAATCTTAGAAAAATAGAACTCTGTAACTCAAAACTCTATAGAGTGCAGAGTTTAAGTAGTAGTATATTCTTGGTGACAGAGATTTGAGAGTGGGTCTGAAGAATGTCCCCAGCCTGTAATTCTGTTAAAATTTGATCAGGAATAAATTTTTTTCTCACTTTTTAAGGGCAGAAAGCTACATAAAAATGTTATACCAAATTGAATACACGCCTGGGTAATACTACCACATTTTCTGAAGTCCAGATAACTGCGTATAATCAAAACTCGACCTAAACAGTTTATGGGTAAATGTCCCCTGACTCTCATATTCCAGACTTTCAATTTCATTTTTACTGAATGAAGTTGCCTTATTTCCCAAATTTTGTATTCAATTAGAAATAATCACAGAAAACTGAAAATCTTGTCTGATCTGAACTTAAATCTTACAGAAATCGTAAACCACCACCTACCAATCTGAAGATCCTGTTAAATAATTTACACAATAATCAGTTTCTGTGACTGGGCATTAATTACTTAACTGAAATACTTCTACGCATGTTATCATCAACATTAATGCCCTGTTCACGTTTATGAAATAAATGTGCTCCGTTTTCTCAAAAAGCTACAGAAAGTGCAACTGAATCTCAGGCCTGACTTCGGATTTAAGTTACCAATCCGATTACCCAGATAAACTATTTAGCAGGACTTTGCATATACATATGTCAAAGCGAGTGTCTTGTTCAGCCTAGGGTTAGAAAACACTCCCCGCGAGTCAAGACCCTGCAAGAAAGATTTACAGGTAGCCAGTAATATTTCGAGGCCCACTTTAAAACTGGATGTCCCCGTGAGACTACTTACAGGGTGCAAGACTGCAAAAGGGGTGGCTCTAGAAGCGTACACCTTTCGCTGCACGGCTGAACCACCCGAACTCCGCAGGCTGTCCCGCGGCGGGGCCACACTCCGACGCCCAAATGGGAAGAATCCCCTCCCGGCACAGAACGGAGCGCCACAGATTCTGATGTAGGATGTTTACCTTGCCGACTCTCAAATCAACTGCAGCTCGTTTCCGGGTACGGCAACTGTAAACAAGAGCCCGTGTCCCGGGTCGAAAGCCTTCTCATCCCTTCTCACTCCGGCCGGGGTGGGACGGAGAGCCCCTCTCCCACCAACAGGACGGGGACTCCGCCGCGACGCCGCGTCAGAGCAAAGCGGAGGCCGGTTTGGCCGACGCTCCCACGGGCCCGATCAGAGGCTTTGCGGGCCTGACCAAAGGCTTTACGGGCTCGGCCGAGAGGCTGTGAGGCCGCCAGCGCTTGCTCCCTCGCTTCTGGCACCCTGTCTTCCCTGGGTCCGTCTCCCCGGAGCACAAGAAACAGCCTCGCAATCAGCCGCACTCAGCTGCCCCGACGGTTCCGCCCGGCAGCCATCTTAAGACCTGCCAACATCGCGCCTTCTCATTGGCTCCGACACCTCGGCCAATGGGCTGGGGCCGTTCTGGCCTGGGGTCGCCATGGTAACCGGTCGCGCTGGGTTCGCCTTTTAAAGAAACGAAAAATGGCGATTGGTTTCTTTCTACTTCTTTTTTCCCCCTCTGCTTTTCTCTCGCCGTTTTCTCCTTTCTTCCAGACGTCCTAAAGACTTTTCTCTTCTTCCATCCCCTGCCGTACTCTGGTGCTCTGTGGTGAGGAAAGTGCTGGCATAGACCTTAAACTGAGTTCATTCCCCAAAGACCGAGACTCGCTGCAGAAGCTCTCTAGACCCTTCTGGGAACGTTTCCATTCATTCAAACTTTCCCCCGCTCCCTTCCTTACTTTCCCACCCCCTCCCCGTACATATTTTCTTGAGCAGGCACCGTGCCAGCCTCTGTTTAGAGCAGAATGGTCTCTAGCCCTGGTCTCGTGGCGCTTAGCATCTGCTGATGGTGGCAGCTGCTACAGAGTGGCTGTGTGACCTTGGCCAAAAACACATTGAGTTCCTTTCCCTGGCAGCCACTGACTTAGGCTCTGAGAAGGGGATTGGGAGGAACATAGAAAATAAGCAAGGGGAAAAGAAATAACCATAAAAACAATAAGGAAAATAAAACAGCATATGACCATGATGGGAGTGGGACTATTTTAGAAATGCTTTCATATTCTGAAATGATGTTCTGTAATAATAAAAATACATTTCTGTTTTCTAGTGTTGTAACGACCATGTAACGAAATACATATAAACCCCTTAAGGCATTACCTGGCCCCCATTCATTTCCAGTCTCTCAGCTGTTTGTTGTCATTGTCACAACCTTATCAATAATGCCTTTGAAGCATTCCAAAAATGTGTAAAAATTGCGTATGGCACTCAATAACATGTCATGATTTAGTATAAACATATGTTTAATACTTAACTATCCACTACCTAACCCCCATTGTTTTCCAGAAGATGTGCTAGGTGTATGGAGTAGTTTTCTATGACCCCAGAATGATAGCAAAATCTGAATGGACAAACTTGGCTCACAAAGACCCTTTGTTACATTCACATTCTCTGATTCTAGAATAGAAGCAGGGCTGAATGATTTAAGGATCTGTATGAAACTCTCCAGGCCAAGTGTGTCCAGCCTCTCGATAGTGTTTTCCCTGTATCCAGACACGTAAACAAATTGAGCAGTTAAAGAGAGAGTGTGTTGAAAAAGTCTGTTGTGGATGTTACATTAAGCCTCCTAATTGCTATCTTGGTCTGCTGGGGTTGCCATGACAAAATATCACAGATTAACTAGCTTTGTTGTTGTTATTTAGTCACTAAGTCCTGTCTGACTCTTTTGTGACCCCATGGATTGTAGCCTGCCAGACTCCTCTGTCCATGGGATGTTCCAGGCAAGAATACTGGAGTGGATTGCCATTTCTTTCTCCTGACCCAGAGATGGAACCCTCATCTCCTGCATTGGCAGGTGGATTCTTTACAGTTGAGCCACCAGGGAAACCTATATAGCTTACACAATAAACATTTATATCTCATAGTTCTGGAGGTTGGGCCATCTAAGATCAAGGTGCTAGCAAAATAGATTTCATTCTGAGACCTCTTCTCTTGGCTTGGAGGCAGCAGTCATCTTGCTGTGTGCTCATAAAATCTCTGTGTACTATGTGAGGAGAGGAAAAGGGATAGAAAAAGCTCTCTGGTGTTTCTTCCTAAGAGGACGCTAATCCTATTGGATCAGGGCCCTACCCTTATGACCTCATTTAACCTTAATCAGTTCTTTAACCACCCCATCTCCAAATACAGCCACTCTGAGTTTAGCATTTTAGTGTTTGAATTTTAGGAGTACAGGAACAATCAGTCCATAACAAATTCTGAGAGGGAAGAACTGAGACAACAGATAACAAGGAAGTATTGTCGGACTGATTAAGAACTGTCTGGATTGTTTCTATATAAATTCTATCATAGAATACTTATTATTTAGTGCATACAAATCTGCAAAGGATAAGTGGGGAATATAATTATAAGTACTCCAAAGACTTACAACCACCAGATTTCATACCAAAGATTTTTGGAAAGTCCTACTCCCAAAATACATAGTTTAAAATGTTCGCAATGTTAATTTGAGAATGCTCAAATATCTGATTAACTTACTCTTGTGACATTACTGGATTTCTATAATACACGTAAATAGCTCAGACTTTTCTTCTGGTTTTGCTTGTAAGACTTTCAGTCTCTGAATATTATTATTTTGCCAGTTTTCTGAAGGAGATGTCGGTCATTTGATTTATTTTAATCAATAAATTTACCTTCCCTCCAGCAAATTCCTGCTTTGGAAACCTGCCAAACCATGCATTTTGTGAATGAAATACTTGTTTTTGTGAGGTTTCTATGAAATACAGAATTATTGAATTCCTTTTACTAAATCATATTAAATATGATTCAGCTAGAGAATTGTGCTTGAATTGTGTTGCATCTGGCACTAATTTCAAACATGTAAGTTTCATTTAAATTTTCAAACATCTTAAAAATCATAAAGCAGTTTTTCTTTGCTAAGAAATATTATAGTTTATGAATTGTTTTTCCTTATATTTAGCAATATTTATCCTAAGCGTAGAGATTACAAGTCTCACTCATGTTATAAAAGATTAATTGTGGAGGTTTTTTTTTGGTAGCTGCTAAATCTCCGATGAAAATTTCCCCAAATATATTGAAGTCCATTAAATATGTCTCAGTTAGAAAAAGTGAATGCTACTTTGTTAAACATATGATAAATGTACTTCTTGCTGAAACTGAGAAAGAGAACAGTTCTTTCCATCTGTATAAATGCCTTACTTTCTGCATTGAAGAAAAATTAGGCTAGTGACACGCAAAAGAATAGAATCAAGGGAGTTCTGAACTTTGATATCATGTGACAATTTCTCTGTCTGGATTTTTTAAACTTGCAAATTCAAGCATCTCTAGGTAATGTTAATCTTCCAAGAATACGTTGAACAACTAACACTATGACGTTAGCAACAGTTGACACTTGAGGAAAGGAAGTTTCTGTAATATAGTTCAGTTCAGTTCAGTCGCTCAGTCGTGTCCGACTCTTCGCGACCCCATGAATCACAGCACGCCAGGCCTCCCTGTCCATCACCAACTCCCGGAGTTCACTCAAACTCATGTCCATCGAGTTGGTGATGCCATCCAGCCATCTCATTCTCTGTCGTCCCCGTCTCCTCCCACCCCCAATCCCTCCCAGCATCAGACTCTTTTCCAGTGAGTCAACTCGTCGCATGAGGTGGCCAAAGTATTGGAGTTTCAGCTTTAGCATCAGTCCTTCCAATGAACACCCAGGATTGATCTCCTTTAGAATGGACTGGTTGGATCTCCTTGCAGTCCAAGGGACTCTCAAGAGTCTTCTCCAGCACCACAGTTCAAAAGCATCAATTCTTCGGCGCTCAGCTTTTTTCAAAGTCCAACTCTCACATCCATACATGACCACAGGAAAAACCATAGCCTTGACTAGACGGACCTTTGTTGGCAAAGTAATGTTAGGATGTTGCCAAAGAAAAGTACTGCTTCTTTATTCATCATGCATTACTTTTAGATTCTTCTGTTCCAACCTGTTGTACATAGGAAGATAAGAGAGGAAACATTTCTGGGTGCTTGCTATTATATAACTAATGTCATATAAACCCAAGAGGTGGTTATTATTGTATCCATTTGACAGACAAAAGAAATTAAGACTTCAAGAATTTAAGAAACTGATCTAACGTCACAAATATAGTCAAACATCACAATCAGTTCAGTTCAGTCGCTCAGTCATGACCAACTCTTTGCGACCCCGTGAACCACAGCATGCCAGGCTTTCCTGTTCATCACCAACTGCTGGAGTCTACCCAAACCCATGTCCATTGAGTCGGTGATGCCATCCAACCATCTCATCCTCTGTTGTCCCCTTCTCCTCCTGCCCTCAATCTTTCCCAGCATCAGGATCTTTTCAAATGAGTCAGCTCTTCGCATCAGGTGGCCAATGTATTGGAGTTTCAGCTTCAACATCAGTCCTTCCAATGAACACCCAGGACTGATCTCCTTTAGGATGGACTGGTTGGATCTCCTTGCAGTCCAAGGGACTCTCAAGAGTCTTCTCCAATGCCACAGTTCAAAAGCATCAATTCTTTGGCACTCAGCTTTCTTTATAGTCCAACTCTCACATCCATACATGACTACTGGATTTGGGATTTGATCCCATACTGGATATGGGATTTGATCACTCACTACATACCATGACTAGACGGACCTTTATTGACAAATAACGTCTCTGCTTTTTAATATGCTGTCTAGGTTAGTCATAACTTTCCTTCCAAGGAGTAAGCGTCTTTTAATTTCATGGCTGCAATCACCATCTGCAGTGATTTTGGAGCCCAGAAAAATAAAGTCAGCCACTGTTTCCACTGTTTTCCCATCTATTTACCATGAAGTGATGGGGTCAGATGCCATGACCTTAGTTTTCTGAATGTTGAGCTTCAAGCCAACCTTTTCACTCTCCTCTTTCACTTTCATCAAGAGGCTCTTTAGTTCTTCTTCACTTTCTGCCATAAGGGTGGTGTCATCTGCATATCTGAGGTTATTGATATTTCTCCCAGCAATCTTGATTCCAGTTTGTGCTTCCTCCAGCCCAGCGTTCCTCATGATTTACTCTGCATAAAAGTTAAATAAGCAGGGTGACAATATACAGCCTTGACATACTCTTTTTCCTATTTGGAACCAGTCTGTTGTTCCATGTCCAGTTCTAACTGTTGCTTCCTGACCTGCATACAGGTTTCTCAAGAGGCACAATTATAGCATGCAAAACTAAGATTGGAAAGTTTCACTAGACTCTGAAGTTCCTGCTCTTTCCACTGTCACACACTGCCCCTTTTACAGTGACGTTCCTGGTAAATCCCAACACAGTGCAGTCAATAAAGCATAGACATCATCACTACCCAGTGGGATGTGTACTGGGTGGGAACTCATGGAAAGAGGGGCTTCAGGAGCAAAATGTGTCTTCTCTCTACATCTTTCTTGGTATGTAGTGAGTGATTAAATCCCATCCTATTATCAAATCCCACCCTAGTCAATAATTCATTGATTACTGCATTGAAATCTATGTTACTCTCCCTTATCCTAATACCTTCATCTTCCAAAACAGTCCGTTGTCTGCTTAATCTCTCTAAATGAAGAAACACATGTAAAGCTTTGAACACTCATCTTGGAATATAGTTAATAGTAACAGCAGTCTCCTCCCTTTACATGCAAAAACTAGGGAGTGTGTGTGCATGTGAGGGGACTTTTGTACAATGTGTGGGATCCTAGTTCCCCAACCAAGGATCAAACCCGGGATCCCTGGAGTGGAAGCACAGAATCTTAACCATAGGACCGCAGGGAAGACCCCCAGAATGGAATTTGGCATGTGCTATCTCTTTTTGCTGGAATGCTTGTCTCTTTATAGCTGTAGAGCTCAGAACCTAGATCAAAATATTATCTCCTAACTTAAATCTTTTCTGACACACAGTTCATGGCTTTCTTCTCTGTGCCTTCATAATAACTGATGCACAGTACAGCTAGGGCTTCATCACACTGAAATGCAATCAGTTATCATAGGTGAGTCTAACCTTGATGGACTGTGAGCTCCTTTGAAGGCAAAACTCTTGTCCTGGCACAGATATCCAGTAAGTGTTTGTGGAGAAGACAGACAAAGGATGGAAGTGGAGATGTCAAGGCACGAGATGAAGAGAAACAGGGAAGGTGTTTAGGAACCAATGTAGAGTGGCAAGAATGCTGTGGTTTGGGTCAGACATAAGAAACCAATGGGGTCAGCGTCTTAGGGGACTTCCCTAAGGCAAACACACAATCCCTACCTTGATGCAGAGAAGGGAATCAATGGATTCTGATCAAGGGAATAATTAGAAGAAGCAGGTACTCCAATGAGATTAATATTATAGTCTTGTGAATAAGAAAGATGGATTTGGAAGTAGGTGAGCCAACATGAAAGATGCCTAGCTAGAAGACCATCTTGAGATACACGATAAGCATCTGGATAAGAGGAATGGCAATGAGGATAAGAAGTCTGATCGTCAAGGTAGTATCATTCATTCCCTTTCATTCTCGCTTTCATGCTTTTGCTCTTTCGCTGCTCCCTCCTTTCTACCCATCCGTAGCCTGCATTCAGTTTTACGAATTCAACACAGCCTTTGAGGATCCCTTTCATTAAGGAACTCCCTTAGTCAAATCTGACTTTCAAATAACCTGCTCAAGCAAACATACTTGTTGTATGCCACCTCTCACCTCCCTTCCACCTCCAGCACCACATCCTCAATTTATTCCAAGAAATAGCAAAACTGTTCCAGGTAAGCAGTGGTCATGTAGGTGGCCTGCTTGGAGGCTGACCAACACATATCCCCAGGTGCAGAGAAGGGATAAAGGATGCTCTGCCTCCCCTTCAGTCTTTACAGTTCACACGATGGAAATTCCAGCTAATCTCTCACTCATAGACACAGGTACCCCATTTGGAAACGTCTTTTCCAGTTTTAACCCAGTAATATTGGTGTCTTATTCTCCATCATCGTTTTTGTGATGCATAAAACACCACTACCTCCCACACTCATCCTGACTGCCAAGCACAAGGTGATGATGTGCTGGTGAGAGAAAAAAAAGCTGGAAGTTTAAAGTGAAGTAGCTAATTACGGAACTGGCATCTCACCGTGAATGTGTCGAAAGAACCTTTCAGAAAGTTTTCCAGAGTTTCCATCATTCAGAGTAAGCAAGAATCATTTCTTATTCAGTATCATTATTTATTTTGTTTGGTTTTTATTGCCATGTGGCATTATTTTCTATGGCCTGGGAACTGAATTGGCATTTAGGATATTGTCTGTCTCTAGTGAAATGGCTTTTCTGAATTTCTTGTAACTATTTGGAAACAAACACTTGAAACCATGTATTTGCTAAATTGAGGCCATCCTGAGTGATCTGTCTCATACAATTTTACCCTTGTTAGGTTTTAACTTGGAAATTTTTTTGAATTGCTTTCTATCATTAAACTGTGGGTAAATTTACTTATTTAATTCCAGTTAAGAAAAGCACATTTTCAACAAGGACCTACCGTATAACACAGGGAACTATACTCACAATATTTGGTGGACTTCTCTGGTGGCACGGTGGATAGGATTCCGCCTGCCAATGCGGGGGACATGGGTTCAATCCCTGGTCCGAGAAGATTCCACAGGTCACAGAGCAACTAAGCCCATATGCTGCAACCACTGAGCCAGCACTCTCGAGCCTTCACACCGCAACCACTGAGCCCAAGTGCTGCCACTGCTGAAGCTTGTGTGCTGAGAGCCTGCGCCCTGCAGCAAGAGAAGCCACCACAATGAGAAGCCCGAGCACTGCAATGAAGAGTAACCCCCGCTCACTGCTGCTAGAGAAAGCACATGCAAAGCAATGAAGACCCAGCATAGCCAAAAATAAATACATTTTTAAAAATATTTTGTAATAACCTGTAAGGGAAAAGAATCGGAAAAAAGAATATATTGAAAGAGATGGAGATAGATATAATCTCTGAATCACTGTGCTGTATACCTGAAACTGACAGAACAATATAAATCAACCGTACTTGAATCAAAAAGAAAGGAAAGCACATTTTACTCCATGGTTATGTTCTCAGCCCATCCAACCAAATCAGTAACTGAGTCACACAGACTCTGCCATCCTGCCTCCCAGCTCTGAGCCTGACCATCCCCAGAGCAGTGCCTTCCCTCTTTCCAAGTGCATTTCCTAGATCCTTTCTAGAATTTCATTTAAACTTATATATTGGCTTTTTATTTTTACCTCTTCATCTTATATTTTGGTGGTCACTCTAGGGGTTACAGTGTTCATCCTTAACTATTCACAGATGACTTAAAGTTAGTATTTTAACAGTTCACGAAAAATGTAGAATCCTTGGAGCTGTACAGCTGTTCTGGACACAACCTCGATATTGTCGCATATGCTAGAGCTACACACATTGTGAATCCCAAAATCCAGTGTTTGTTTTAAACCACAAATGTATTTTAAAGGAATAAAGAGGTGGAATTTGTTTTTTACATCTACCTACATATTTAGTATCTCTGATGCTCTTCACTCCATCTTAAGGATGTGAATTTATATCTGCTTTCATTTACTTTCATTCTGAAGAATTTCCTTTAGTATATTTTGTTAGAGTACGTTTGCTAGCAATGGATTTTCTTAATTTTCTTTTACCTGAAAATATCATTATTTCTCTAAGTCAAGTTCCTTGAGGTAGAATTTAAGTACAATAAAAGTTACCCCTTACTGGTTTTTAAAGTATCTTTGACATTAATTTCTCATTTTGGTATTAATTTCTCATTTAAATGCTTTCTTCTCTGCAATCATCCTCTGTGTTTTTTCGGTCTCTTAACTTTATTTAGATTTTCAATGAGTTTGTCAAAGATCTCTCTTGGTAAATGTCCCATTGTACTTGAAAATATATGGGTTATTTTCAAAAATCTTTTGATATTGATTTTAAACATAATTCTATAGTGATGAGAGAACAGACTCTGTACGATTTCAATATCTTTAGACCGACCATGAAATTTTTGCACCTTGTTTTATGTCCCTGGATATGTTCCACTGTCTCCTGGTTTATGTGTATGGGAACTTGAATTTGTGTCCTACTGTTGTGTGAAAACTGTATAAATCTTAATTACATAGAATTGGATCATAGTACTTTTCAGCCTTACTATATCCTTCCACTTTTTTGTCTATTCATTCTATTAATTTTTAAGAGCTTGATATTGAAACTGCAAATAAAAACCATACTTTATCTACTTAAAAGTAATTGTAATATACAGTGGAGCTACCAATATATGTAATTTTGTTCCGTATTTTCCAAGTCTCCCATAAATGTGTTATCATACTGTCATAATTTTAAAAATAAAAAAAGAAAGGATAAAAGATTTCTATTTCTATTACCCCTGATAGTGTACATTCTATGAAATCTGACAAATGCATATACTCATGTAACCACTACTGCAATTGATACTCGAAATTTTGCCATCGGCTCAAGTTCCCTCATGCCTCTTTGAAGTAAATTATTTCTTCCACCCTCAGCTCCTGGAAACCACTGAGATGTTTTCTACCCTCATGGTTTTGCCCTTTCCAGAATGAAGTTATACAAGGAAAATCTAGTTGTGTGTAGTCTTTTGAGTCTGGCCTTTCTCATGTAATGTAATGCATTTGAGGATCATTCATGTTGAATCCATCAGCAGTTTGTTCCTTTTTATTGCTGGGTAGTATTCAGTTACGTAGCTAAAATACAGTTGATTTATCCATTCACCAGATGAAGGATATTTGAAATGATTTTCATCTCTACCAATTCTGAATTATGAACAAAGAATACTGAAAACACTGATGTAGGTTTTTGTGTGAATAAAGGTTTCCATTCCCCTTGAGTCGATACCTAGGAGCGGGATTGCTCCAAGGGGTTATATGGTAATTTGTGTTTAACTATATAAGTAGCCACCAACTGTTTTCCAAAGTGGTTGTACCATTCTTTATTCCCATTAGCCATGGGTGAAAGCTTCAGTTGTTCCAAATTCTTGCCAGAGACACGAAAAAGAATTTTAGCCACTTAAATAAATGTCTAGTGGTATCTCTTTGTGGTATTAACTTTAATTTCCCTAATGACTAATGAGGTCTATGGTTGTGTCTTTATTCTTTATTTTCTCAAGTGTCTTTCAAAGCACAGAAACTTCCTCATGTGCTTATAAGATTGCCTCTTTACCTTTGGTTTTCAGCAGTTGGATTATAATGTTTCTAGATGCACATTTTAGATTTTATATGTTTTGCTAAGTGCTCACTGAACTTCTTGAACTAGAAAATTTATGTCTTTAAACAAATTTGGATAGTTTTCAGCCATTATTTCTTCAAACACTTTTTATATTCCCCTCTGTCATTCCATTTCTCAAATATTTGACGTTCTGATATTGATCTACAACACCCTGAGGCTCCAATCATTTATTACAAATGTTTTACTCTGTTCTTCAGATTGTATGATTTATAATGATGTATCTTCAAGTTCTCTGAATCTCTTTTTTTTAGTCATACTTATACTGCTATTAAGCTATGTAGTAAATTTTTCAATATATGTATTTTATTTCTCAGTTCCATCATTTCAATTCATTTCTTTTTATGTAATTTATATATCTTGACTGAGATTTCCTAGTTTCCTCACTCGTTATAGTATAGTATTCTCCTTTCAAGTCTTAGGGTAACTATTTAAAATTTTTTTTATTTTTCAATTCCAACATTGGGGGCATTCCAGGTTAGTCTCCGTTGACTTTCCTTTTGTTTTTAATGTTTCATATTTTCCCGTATCGATAGACAATGAAAAATTTTGGATTTCATCCTGGAAACTTGTGAATGGCATGTTGTAGAAACACTAGGTTCTCATGTTCCTCTAAAGAACTTTGTTTTGTTTTTGTTGCTGCTGCTTTTGCTTGGTTTCAAAGCAGGCAGTTAACTGGCTAGGCTCAAAGTACAAGCTCTGTCTCCCTGTGATAGTGGCAGTTAAAATTTAAATTCAGTTATTTTAGTGTCAGCTGGGCTGCTAGGAATGTGTCTTTAACTTGCATAGTTCAAGGAACATCCAAAGAGTGGTGTTGTTGTTGTTGCTGCTTAGTTGCTAAGTCACGTCTGACTCTTTTTTGCAACCTATGGACTGCAGCCACCAGGCTCCTCTGTCTATGCGATTTCCCAGGCAAGAATACTGGAGTGGGTTGCCATTTTCTTCTCTGAGGGATCTTCCCAATCCAGGGATCGAACCCATGTCTCCTGCATTGGCAGGCAAGTTCTTTGCCACTGAGCCACCAGGGAAGCCCTGCCCAAAGATTAAGACATAGTTTATAAATAGAATAGAGAGGGTTCACCCTCTCTCTCTTCTTTTCGAGGCACCTTTCTACTTTTTAGCAGCTGTGATTGACCCAAACTCTTTCCCCAGTAAGACTGTATTTCCAATCTATTTCTAGCCTTTAAGCATAAAACTGGCTATGACCTTCTCTCAGGCTAAGAGCTGGAAAACAATGATAAACTCATCCTTTTGAGTCTGCTTCTTCTGGGTATCTGAACTCTCCAGTGTCTGACTGCTTTCTTTCACTCTCCAATGTCTTCAAGAAATAATTTTGCTTCTTCCAGAGTCTAGAGTTGTCATCAGTAGAATGGTGGGCCACAGAGGAGCTTACTTGGCCATGACTGGAAATGTAAGCATTTCTAATTCAGATAGGTGTGTATCTTCTTAAACATTCTTATGTTTTTCATGGAATCTTATTGCTGTTTGTTGTTGTTAGAGTTTATTCATTTTTGGTTACAGTTTTTAAGATAAAGATTTGGGGACTTCCCTGGTGACTCAGACGGTAAAGAATCTACCTGCAATGCAGGAGACTCAGGTTTGATCCCTGAGTCAGAAAGATTTCCTGGAGAAGGGAATGGCTACCCATTCCAGTATTCTTACCTGGAGAATTCCATAGATAGAGGAGCCAGGTGGGCTACAGTCCACTGGGTCACAAAGAGTCGGACACGACTGAGCGACTGAACTGACTGACTGACTGAATGTCTTGATGAAAGTGAAAGAGGAGAGTGAAAAGTTTGGCTTGAAGCTCAACGTTCAGAAAACAAAGATCATGGCATCTGGTCCCATCACTTCATGGGAAATAGATAGGAAAATAGTGGAAACAGTGTCAGACTTTATTTTTTGGGGCTCCAAAATCACTGCGGATGCTGACTGCAGCCATGACATTAAAAGACGCTTACTCCTTAGAAGGAAATTTATGACCAACCTAGATAGTATATTAAAAAGCAGAGACATTACTTTGCCAACAAAGGTCCGTCTAGTCAAGGCTATGGTTTTTCCATTGGTCATGTATGGATGTGAGAGTTGGACTGTAAAGAAAGCTGAGCGCCGAAGAATTGATGCTTTTGAACTGTGGTGCTGGAGAAGACTCTTGAGAGTCCCTTGGACTGCAAGGAGATCCAACCAGTCCATTCTAAAGGAGATCAACCCTGGGTGTTCATTGGAAGGACTGATGCTAAAGCTGAAGCTGCAATACTTTGGCCACCTCATGGGACGAGTTGACTCACTGGAAAAGACTCTGATGCTGGGAGGGATTGGGGGCGGGAGGAGAAGGGGACGACAGAGAATGAGATGGCTGGATGGCATTACCGACTCGATGGACGTGAGTTTAACCGAACTCCGGGAGTTGGTGATGGACAGGGAGGCCTGGCATGCTGTGATTCATGGGGTCGCAAAGAGTCGGTCATGACTGAGCGACTGAACTGAACTGAACTGAACGTGTGCCTGCTCTCTTGTCCTATACATTGGACATTCAGTCAAAAATTACATGATGAAAAATGAGTTAATGTAGCATAAACTTTTCCATACCTATATAGAATACCTTCTTGTTGAGAAAATTTTTCCTATACAAGAACACTTAGTTAATAATAGGTATTTTTCATTTAAAATGCTATTAGAAAAAAAAAAAAACACCCTTACAATTCTTTTAAAAATACAGGAACCTACTTTCTTACATTTTTTAAATGAAGCTTTAATGCAATTTATTCAATATTGATTTAATTTCTACTAGATACAAGGCCGGAGAAGGCAATGGCAAGCCACTCCAGTACTCTTGCCTAGAAAATCCCATGGATGGAGGAGCCTGGTAGGCTGCAGTCCATGGTGTCGCTAAGGGTCGGACACGACTGAGCGACTTCACTTTCACTTTTCACTTTCACATCTTGGAGAAGAAAATGGCAACCCACTCCAGTGTTCTTGCCTGGAGAATCCCAGGGACGGGAGAGCCTGGTGGGCTTCCGTCTGTGGGGTCTCACGGAGTCGGACACGACTGAAGTGACTTAGCAGCAGCAGCAGCAGCAGATACAAGGCACCGTGGGAGACATTGACTATTTTAGGATGAAAGGGAAGGACAATTAAATGAAAAAGATAAGAACATGTTCCCTGCCACCCAAAAATCCAAAATCTTGTTGGGGAGACAGACAGATATAAATAACACTAACATATAAAGCAGACAACAATAGTGCTATTTCAAAAACAGAATAAAGTGTTATGATTGCAGTAAATAGAAAGCAATGAAATCAGATTGAAATTCCAAGACAGTTTCTTGGTAGAGGTAGGATATACACTGGCCTTGAAAAAAAAAAGTAAGTAGGAGGATAAAAAGAACTTAATAGGCATATCTGGTAGGGAAATTCATTCTAGGAAAGTCTGGGAAATTATAGGTCTCGTTTGGGGAAGAGTAGCATGGTTTAGTGATAAGATTTTGGACTTTGAAGTCACAAAGTCACACATACTAAGTTGCTCATTAGTATCCGACTCTTTGAGATGCTATAAACTGTAGCCGACCAGGCTCCGCTGTCCATGGGATTCTCCAGGCAAGAATACTGGAGTGGATTACCATTTCCTCCTCCAGGAGATCTTCTTGACCCAGGGATTGAACCTGTGTCTCTTACATCTGCACTGCAGGGAGGTTCTTTACCACTAGTGCCACCTGGAAAGCCTAAATATACCCATGACTCTGCTCAACTCCTTAAATTTCCCTGAGCCTCAGTTTTTTCACCACCAGAAGAAAAAAAAGGGGGGGGAAAGGTCAAGTAGAGATCAAATTATGGAGAGGCTTAAAAGACAGGTTGATAGAAGCATGTAGACTGAAGTTGGGGAAGCCTGTTAGGAATCTATAACAACAATCGAGGTAAAAAATGCTTGCAAGACTAAACCTGAAAACAAAAGGCTGTATTTTCTACTTCAGCCATAGACTTTGGAAGAAATTGAAAATGAGGATACAAATATAAACAACTTGGCAATAGATTTTATAGAGGAAAGAAAGAGTGAAAACTCAGGGAATTTAATGGAAACCAGATTGTAGTTTACGGTAATTTTGTTAGTATGATATATATGTAGGGTTTCTTTTTGCAACATAGAAGCAATTATCTGATGCATATATTAATATAATATGTAAACTATTTTTAAATGGCAATGGGACTTTAAAGAGATGAAAGAATAATTTTAAAGTTTTCTAATTTTTTAACTAAAAAGAAACTCAAGGAACTTTCTTAATAATTTCTCTTAAAAATAGAATTTCTACTTTTTTTTTCTCTACTTTCTTGTTCATTGGTCTTATTAACATATACTTCATACTTTCACATATACTAAATTTTTATTTTTAGTAACAACCCTCTTACTAGCACCTCCATAGCATTTCATTAGAATGTTTGCCAAATAATACTGTTGCGGTTTTCTGCTATAGTTTGTTTTGGATATTGGAAAAATATTTATGTAAAGAAAACGGGATTTATGATTCATAAACCTGGAAACTCTCAGTATTTAAATGCAAACAAGCTGACATTCATATTTAGCTAAGTGACTATAAGAGGCAATTTAATATTTAGAAAACTGCTGCGACCTCAATTACATGTATTTCTTTTGCCTTTGAGTGAGTGAGTGCAGTCGCTCAGTTGTGTCTGAAGGGACACAAAGTACACAAAGGACCTAAAAATCAAACCCGAGTCTCTTGTGTCTCCTGCATTGGCAGGAGGATTCTTTACCACTAGCACAACCTGGGAAGCCCTTTTGCCTTTATTAGCACCAAAAATAACAATTCATTACTGTGCACTTGCTAGATACAAAATGCTTTGCTAATCATAGCATATGCACGATCTCCATTTTCGTGATAGTAAGATAAGATCACAATAAACTGTGGAACATTCTGAAAGAGATGGGAATCTCAGACCACCTGACCTGCCTCTTGAGAAACCTGTATGCAGGTCAGGAAGCAACTGTTAGAACTGGACATGGAACAACAGACTGGTTCCAAATAGGAAAAGGTGTACGTCAAGGTTGTATATTGTCACCCTGCTTATTTAACTTATATGCAGAGTACATCATGAGGAACGCTGGGCTGGAAGAAGCACAAGCTGGAATCAAGATTGCCGGGAGAAATATCAATAACCTCAGATATGCAGATGACACTACCCTTATGGCAGAAAGTGAAGAGGAACTCAAAAGCCTCTTGATGAAAGTGAAAGAGGAGAGTGAAAAGGTTGGCTTGAAGCTCAACATTCAGAAAACAAAGATCATGGCATCTGGTCCCGTCACTTCATGGGAAATAGATGGAAAAACAGTGGAAACAGTGTCAGACTTTGTTTTTTTGGGCTCCAAAATCACTGCAGATGCTGATTGCAGCCATGAAATTAAAAGACGCTTGCTCCTTGGAAGGAAAGTTATGACCAACCTTGATAGTATATTAAAAAGCAGAGACATTACTTTGCCAACCAAGGTCCGTCTAGTCAAGGCAATGGTTTTTCCCGTGGTCATGTATGGATGTGAGAGTTGGACTGTGAAGAAGGCTGATCGCCGAAGAATCGATGCTTTTGAACTGTGGTGTTGGAGAAGACTCTTGAGAGTCCCTTATACTGCAAGGAGATCCAACCAGTCCATTCTAGAGGAGATCAATCCTGGATGTTCATTGGAGGGACTGATGCTAAAGCTGAAACTCCAATACTTTGGCCACCTCATGCGACGAGTTGACTCACTGGAAAAGACTCTGATGCTGGGAAAGGTTGGGGGCGGGAGGAGAAGGGGACGACGGAGAATGAGATGGCTGGATGGCATCACCGACTCGATGGACATGAGTTTGAGTGAACTCCGGGAGTTGGTGATGGACAGGGAGGCCTGGCGTGCTGTGATTCATGGGGTCGCGGAGAGTCGGACACGACTGAGCGACTGAACTGAACTGAACTGAAGATAAGACACTTTTATCATCCTTATTTCATAGTAAAGGAAATTAAAGTTCAGAACGGCTATGTGTCCTCGATCACATAGCTAGCAAGTGGCAGAATCTAGATCTGCCATCTGCCAAGATCACCTGCTTCCAAAACCCACGTGCTTTTTTCAATGCCACCTTGCATACCCCAGAAAGAAGAGGAAGAAGATCTACAAAATGCACTGAGTATTTCCTAAAGGCCAGTACCGTTCCAATTACTTTTACACATATTAACCAATTAAATTATCACCACAATCATGAGAGAGATTTCATTTTCATCCTTATTCTGTGTAAGAGTAAATTATCCGCCCCCCTCCAAAGAAAAGAGAATGCTAAGTTGACACAGACCTAAAAAGGAACTTGCATTCAACAATTGAACTGGCATTCAATATCCTCATGGCATTCAACAATTCTACAACTAAAATATCCCTAATCCCCAAGAACCTGGATCCAAGTCACATCGTTCTATGGTCACTGGAAATGTTTACCTGGCACCTAAATATTTTCTTACCAGGATTCATTCCAATCAAAATGAAGGTGATCCTGGGAGAGAAAACCTAGGAAGCACTGCATTGTGCTACTGCCCTGCATTGTGACTAAACGACCAGGTGATCTCCACACAGGAGGATTTAACAAGGGGAGGGGAAATGAGGAGGTCACAGGGCACACAGGGAGAAGGGCAGGGTCAACTGGAAGGAGGAAGGGGGAGACACTTCTGGGGATGGTTGAGGGGTAGAATCCCAACCCTGCCCACTTCATGCTTGATCACTGTAGAACCATGCCTGCACTTGAGATTCACGAATGGAGATGAGACAATGAGGGGAACATACTGTGATCCAGAGAAGATGCCCAAAGTACATTTGGTTTTTATTAACAGAACATATAGAACCTTCTGTGAGATTAGATGTTAAGAGTTATACATCTGGCTCTGCCAAATATTCAGTTCAGTTCAGTCGCTCAGTCGTGTCCGACTCTCCATGACCCCATGAATCACAGCACACCAGGCCTCCCTGTCCATCACCAACTCCCAGAGTTCACTCAAACTCATGTCCACAGAGTTGGTGATAACCCGGGTTAATTGCAGGCTGCCCAATCTATCATGGGCATGACATTTTCAAACTCTCAAGTGATAGATTAACTGGTTTCTTTAGGCTGATGTTCCTCCCATCGGGTATGTCACATGTGACGTGCCATCCTCACTCCCCGGGTGTTTGCCACTGTGAGTGACCCCGAGGCCAAAGAGAAGAACAAACAGTGGGGAAGGGCTCAGCAGCGTCTCGCTCATACTACGTCCAGGCGTCATGCTGAATTAAGTTCACCTGTGAGCATTTTCTGACCTGTGGACTGAAAAGAAAATCTCCTTTTCCAAGAAGTTGTTTTGACTTTTCAGCAGAGGATACTATAAAAGATAGACTATTATAAACTCTCCTGGAGCAAAATATTTGCTTTGGGTAAATAGCCTTCTTACAGTTATAAATAATTAAGGAAAACTCAACATAAAATAATGTACGAAGCTCTGAGTTTCTAACCAAAAAGGTTTCCAAAGCTTTACCTTTGGAGGGATCTGCCCTTAAGGAGAAATACTGAAAAGACCCCAAATGCCCTAATTTCCAAAGCCATACAGGACAAGGATTGAAATGAAAAGTACTTGGGTCTAGAAGTCACAAAGACTCGGGAACTAACACTTTTCTCCCAGGAAGGCGGCTGAAACTCTGGTACCTGATATGCATTCATATGTGAAGCAGGAACAACTGCACCTGCCCCGCCTGTTCTCACGGGGGGTTGTGGAAACCAAGGGCAGAGACAGAAATGCACATGAAGCAGCACCCGTACCAATAGAGCACCGTGTATGTAAGGTCTGGTGAAGTCTGGTGCAGGGACCCAGCCTTCAGATCGTGCCTGACATGCCTGTGACTTGCTGTACTGTTTGTGAAAGACTATTCAGGAAGATGGTAATCGCTGAGAGTATTTTAGAGCTGAAGCAGGAGGAGAACCTGCTTGAATATTCTGTTGAGGAAACAGGGATGAAAGGAGCCAAGGGCTCAGCCCTTGAAACTCTGGGAATCTCTCAACTTTAGAGGAAGATGACAAATAGCATCTTAAAATGGGTTCATTTGGAGACTTAGGAGCAAACAGGGAAGGTGCTGCCTTGTCCTAGAAATGGGGTGAAGAGGGACCTAATAAGACTAGTGATTTTGCTGCCATCTTAAGAGCTTATGTTAAATTGTGTAGAAAGCTAGTCTGTAAAAATAGATACCAGACATTATTAGCGACTATCGCTAGGTGACAGGATTTTTTTGTGAGAATATGTGTGATTTTTACTCTTTTTGTTGATCTATATTTTCTAGCTCTTCCATAGTGACAATGTATTCCTTCTGCTTCCCTGGTGGCTCAGATGGTAAAGAATCTGCGTGCAATGCAGGAGACCCGGGGTTTGATCCCTGGGTCAGGAAGATCCCCTGGAGAAGGAAATGGCAACCCGCTCCAGTATTCTTGCCTGGAGAACCGCGTGGACAGAGGAGCCTGGCGGGCTACAGTTGGGGCCACAAAGAGTTGGAAGGACTGAGTGACTAACACTGTCACTTTCATTTCTTCTGCAATAAAAATGCTATTTCTATAAAAAGTAAATATACATTTAACATTTCATACGATAGCAAAGACTCATTTTTTTTTATTATTAGGCATATGACTTTATAGGTAACTTCTTTTAAAATGGAAAATGTGTTTCTTGATCATCAGCCATTGTTTATGGTAACCAGTCCTTCACTTCTCATTTGGAAGGCTACATTGGCCTCCTACTGCGCTTGGGGACTGGTCTGCCAAGAAGGGATTGGTTGCATGAAGGGGTGTGGCACCAATAACCCTTAGGAATACAGGCCACAGAGCTAATGAAGTGCCCCAAGGAAAGAAAGTCTTACCCATCAGCTATGAGTTCTCTCCCCCCACACCAGAGACCTGAGGGCACGTGACCTAGGAATGTGCATCCCAAGATAATACTACCTTCAGAGAACTCTACTTATAGGTAAGTAACTCTCCTTTATAGGAGGTATCTTTGTGTGGCAGACTGTTTATGGGAGCAATTTGAATTGAACTTTAAATGAAAAAGGCCTATCTCTGTAAGTGGTAATAATTTTAGTCATCTCGCTGTGGCTAGGGGTTGTGGAATTCATTAGCACAGATTAACATATAAAGTGGCTGAGATATCTAATAGCAAACGGAGAGGTTTAGGGGCCTTAATTCATCACTGAATGAACAGCGTGTACAGTATTAGGGACTATGAAATTTTTAATTTACACAAAGTGTCCAAGAATATAGGGAATAAATTTAAACCCAAAACAGATAATGGAGCTATGCCCTGCCTGGCTGGCAAGTTGAATTGTTTTTACACTGAGTGAAGAAAGCTAATTATCCCAAGCACAAGGAGACTGCTAAAAATAATAAGATTATAAGGAATAATTTGCTGATATAATTACAACAAAATTGGGTACACACAATCGTCAGATACATGTATTGCTTGACCTGGGTGAGAAAGTGAAATAAATCCTTCTTCTATAGCCTTCGTAAATTTGTTTTTATCATCTCCAAGTGGTGTTTGCACAGGCAGCACAATTTGCATGTGTAATGTGGCTGTACAAATTGACAACAAGTAAATTATTCAAGGAAATAGGCTGGTCGCGGGTCTGAACTATCTCGCAAAGCCTATTCATTTTGAAGAATCACTGAGACGTGAAGCTCATACATCAACCGTTTTCTGACAATCCTCAGACTTATTGTCTCCTAAAATGTCATTATGGCTATTATTTATGAAGCTAATTCATTTATTAATATATATTTAACTCTGACTTGTCATGCACCTTAGCAGACATTCTGTGCACTGCATATTTTTGAATAGATGAAAGACTTTTGCATGCTTTAATGATTACTGTAAGCCGCTATAGATTTATAGAATGCAGCTTTATTATCTACTTGCATTAATACCTTTTATAACTTTTTTTTGCTTAAGGCCATCAAATATAAATAGCAAATGACATATTCAAAAGATTGTATGGAATAAGATTTTCCAAGAGTTTGTTGAATTTTAGAACAAAATGGGCTAGCTGTCAGTTAAGACCTAATTCACCTAAAAAGATGGGTATATACCAATTATGTTGAATTTCCCTCAAAATATAGACTGCAGTGTTTCAAGAAAAAGGAAGAGATGCATGATTCATCGAGCTCTTTCCTTCTATGTGCTGCAGTTGAGTAACAGTTCCCAAGGAAGCTGGCTTTTAGGTGTTCATTTTTCCCTGGGGCCTTGCACTGTGCCCTTCACGTTATCTTTAGCCAATACATGTTGTGTGAATGGAGGAAGAAATGAATGACCTCCAGCCTTTCTGATGATGCCATGAGCAAAATCAGTAGAAATAAGCATCAACCTAGAATACTACCTTATACATTTCTGCTGTAGCATTTCTAACCTCTAGAGAACGTTCTGTGACCCCACTATGATTCAGAAATAAGCCATATATACATGCAATCAAAATATACAACACATGTCATTTTTATAGGGTGCCTAAGAATGTGTCAGTTCTGTATTGGACCTGTATTGATACTTCTGGCTGTCATTGCATAAAGTTTGCTCTCTAGCATCTTCCAGTGTATGTGACCATGGCTACTCTATGTGCATACATGCATGTGGGTGTGGGTGTGAGTATGTGTGTGTGAGCATGTGTGTGCACATATGTATGTGTACATGTTGGTGAAGTAGAAGGAACTGGAGAATGAAATGGAAGGACAGTGGAGTTGCTTGAGATGTTCTGCTCTGAGTGTGCTTCATGCTAACCATTGACATATTCGCCATTTTTCTAATGTAACACTTCTGCATTGGAGTAGGTATAGACATAGAATTTTCCGGTACTAACCAAATAGAAGGGCAGCACAGGCAAACATAATACTACTGTAATTTAACAATAGATTTGAAATTATTGCAAATAAGATGCTTTATTTTGAGGATAAAATCAGTGAGAAGATAAAAGTGCCCTTACCTAAGTATTGTATTGACTGTATTGGTTTTAATAATGTCATAAAATCACCAAACTTTATAGATAATTAAAATTATCTTTTTTGAATAAGATAATGTATTTTTTTAAATGCTGCTTAATCTATAGACGCAAATTAGGTTAGTAGTTGTCTAGGGCTGGTGAAGTGCAGAAAATGGCAAGTGACTGTTAGTAGGCACAGAATTTCTTTTGGGGGTGACAAATATGTTTTAAAATTAGATTGTTGTGATGGATACACAATTCTGTGAATAGACTAAAAACCATTTAAACGTGTAAACTGTGTGGTATGTTAGTTACATCTCAACAAAGCTTTTAACATACTACTTGACAGATGCCAAAATTACATATTTTATTATATATTTACCCAACACCATGTACTATAAATAGTAGCATAAGGAAATAACTATTTAGGAAACTTGCTTGCAAATGAAACTTGAATGAAATATAAAGTAAGTAATCTATCCATAAAAGGTTAGGAAATAGGCCTACCTTTCAGAAATCCAGCCTTCAGCAAGAATAGTATTCATGTTAGGTGATCTGATAAGAGGAAAAAAAATTCCCTGCATCTCAAACACTGATATAAGCCACCAAGAATAGTCAAGAAAAATCTTTAGTAAATACATAGGAAGGTACTATTTTTCATTTAGAATTATTTTATTTGGTCAACAAAGCATCAAGAATCTATTTTTAAAAGTAATTTTCTTATATAAAGTATTCTCTCAAAAATGCCCTATTTGATAGGGAAAGCAAGCCACACACATACAAAATATCTTTCTCACTGCATAACCCTGGCAGGGAAGACTGATGACATTTTTATTAGTAATATTAATCACTTGCTTAAAGGGAAAAATGTCGCACTTTTCCAAGAGCTATAATATTTACCTATTTACACCTTTTAAAATTTCAATAACTCCAACTCAGAACCCTTAACCCCTATAACCTTCAAAAAGCAAGTAAAATGAAAATTAATAAATGTTCCCTAGTGTGCTATGAACCATTAATTGTAGGTTGAAAAGCTTGAGTCTAATAAGAAACATGCCTGCAGTAGAAAGGACAAAGTCATCTGTGATGCTCATGATTTAATGATAAAAATGTGCAGTCAATTTCCAATGAAGTAAAGACCTATAACCCAGGAATATTTTAACTCACAAATTCTTGCAGATACCTGAGGAACTCAGAAAGGTGAGCAACCTCAAGTACTGAAATGTTCTCAGCATGACTTAAATAATTCATCTCCAAAGTGGTCTGGAGATAAAGGCAATAGGATTTCTAGCAATAACAGATGATCAGGAATGGATTTGGCCCACACTCCAAGAAAGCACAGGCATTTCCTATAATCTAGTAACAAAATGATTTTGTTGGTAGTTTTTTAGAGAAGTATGTAATATTAGAAATAAAGACACGTTAATAACATCATTGACCATAAATCCCACATAAAATTTTAAAAACTTAGCTCTAAACAGTACAGAGGTACTTTAAAAAACTAAAACTAGAGCCACTGTATGATCCAGCAATCCCAGTTCTGGGCGTACATCCAGAGAAAACCATAATTTGAAAAGATACATGCATTCCAATGTTCACTGAAGCACTATTTGCAATAGACAGGACGTGAAAGCAACCTAAATGTCCATCAGCAGAGGAATGGATAAAGAAGATGTGATACAAATAGACAATGGAATATTTCTCAACCATAAAAAAGAGTGAAATAGTGCTATTTGCAGCAACACTGAGATTGAAGAGATTGTAATACCGAGGAGGAGTATTCTAGAGGAGTCAGAGGAGAAATATCATATGACAGCCCTTTTATGTGAAATCTAAAAAAGAATGATGCAAATGAACTTACAAAGCAGAAAGAAACTCACAGACTTAGAAAATGAATGTCTGGGTGCTGGGGGTGAGAAACAGGAGGAAGGGATAATTAGGGAGTTTGGGATGGACATCTACACACTGCTATATATAAAATAAATAGCTAATAAGAATCTATTGCATAGCAGAGACCTCTACTCAATACTCTGTAGTGATCTATATGGGAAAAGAATCTAAAAAAGATTTACGTATTATATAGATATGTATATATCTAAAAGATACATGTATTCAGTTCAGTTCAGTCGCTCAGTTGTGTTTGACTCTTTGCGACCCCATGGACTACAGCCTGCCAGGCCTCCCTGTCTATCACCAACTCCCAGAGCTTGTTCAAACTCATGTCCATCAAGTTGGTGATACCATCCAACCAACTCATCCTCTGTCGTCCCCTTCTCCTCCAGCCTTCAATCTTTCCCAGAACCAGGGTCTTTTCCAATGAGTCAGGGCTTCGCATCAGATGGCCAAAGTATTGGAGCTTCAGCTCAGCATCAGTCCTTCCAATGAATATTCAGAACTGATTTCCTTTAGGACTGACTGGTGATCTCCTTGCAGTCCAAGGGACTCTCAAGAGTCTTCAAAAGTTTAAAAGCATCAATTCTTCAGTGCTCAGCTTTCTTTATGGTCCAACTCTCACATCCATACATGACTACTGGAAAAACCTTAGCTTTGACTGGATGACTCTTTGTCGGCAAAGTAATGTCTCTGCTTTTTAATATGCTGTCTGGGTTTGTCATAGCTTTTCTTCCAAGGAGCAAGCATCTTTTAATTTCATGACTGCAGTCACAATCTGCAGTGATTTTGGAGCACAAGAAAATAAAGTCTGTCACTGTTTCCATTGTTTCCCCATCTATTTGCCATGAAGTGATGGGACCAGATGCCATGATCTTAGTTTTTTGAATGTTGAATTTTAAGCCAGATTTTTCACTCTCCTCTTTCACTTTCATCAAGAACCCCTAGATATATATATGCATATATGTATAATTGATTCACTTTGCTGTACAGCAAAAACTAATACAAGATTGTAAATCAACTATATCCAATAAAAATAATTTAAACAATGAAAGATGAATGCAATATAGTCTTTGTCCCTAACGAACTTAAGACCATGAGAGGAGTGTGACATGTTTGCCAAAATGTTGCCATTATTGTTTGACTTATTTACAATAAGCAATATTTTATTCATTTTTGTAATCAGAACTGAGAACATTAAGATGACTTTTTAAAAGGCACTTAGTGCTAATGAATGAGCTGAAAAATTGTATGATATTCAGAGATCCTACGAAGAAAAAATTTTAAGAGAGGGTTAGCATGTGAGTTGGGCCTGAAAGAATGGCCAGCATTATGATGGACTGAATTTGAGAAGAGGACCCAAGGAGTAGAGATTGTGTCACCTAAAGCTGAAAATAAAAGTAATGGAAAGCAGCGCAATATGGCTACAGATTAGGGTGCCTGTAGAGGAGAAGAAATTAGAATGGGCTATGTTGGAGCAGAATCATGGTAAACCTACACTGTCACACTCGGTAATTCAGATTCGGTTTGAGAGGCCACGCATGTTAAGGCACTTAGCACACAGACCCGGATGCACTGTGAGTGCTCAGTATGTGTGAGGCATTAACGTAACTGTCCAACGTCTCAGAAGAAGACTGGCAGAGCAAGGCCTAGTGGTCTCCTGGGGAGCCAGTTTGGTGTCCTTCTTCCTAACCCATATGTGAGCTCTAGCAGAGTCTTCCCCAGTAGATAGGCCTGTATTAGGGTGAAGCCCACTTTCAGGTAGTCCCTGGACCATTTCTACCCAACACACTTCCTATCCCTCAGGTCCACCGAGGCCAGTCTGAAAGTTCCTTCATGTAAACGCCACATCTTCTTCCCTATCTTTGGTCTCGAGTCCTTAGTACATGTTGGGTATTTCAGAAATGCTTATTGAACTAAATACCCTGCTCCTTAAGTGTGAACACTCCCGGACTTCCCTGATGGTCCAGTGGTTAAGAATCTGCAATGTAGGGGACATGGGCTCAATCCCTGAGCAGGAAATTAAGGTCCCACATACTGCCGGGCAACTAAATCTACACGTTGCAACTACTGATCCCGGCCCCCACAACTAGAGAGCCCATGTGTGACAACTAAGACGTGAGGTAACCACATAAGGAGATAAATATTATTTTTATAAAAAGTGTGGATACTCCCTGATAAATGAATAGATTGATACTCCGGCCAGAGTATGAATATATATATGGCCTATTTGCTTCGCAGTTGAGTTTATCATCAGTGAACACACTAATGCTGTTTTGTTGTTAGACCTGCCACGTTCCCAAGTAAGGTACTAGTCTAAGAGACCTTTGCCTGCCACACTCTGAATATTGACATTTTATCAGTTTTCCTCCTCCATTTTCAAATGCAGCTCCTACCCACAGAGGGGTATCGTGAATGAAACAAGCCTTGTCAAGAGCCTGGCACTGTGTCTAATGTTTACTCGTATTCACTGAGCATGTGTGTGTGTGTGTGTGTCTGTGCTCAGTCAACTTTTTGCGACCCATGGACTGTAGCCTGCCAGGCTCCTCTGTCCATAGAATTTCCCAGGCGAGAATACTGGAGTGGGTTGCCATTTCCTTCTGCAGGGGATCCTCCCAACCCAGGGATCAAACCCGTGTCTCTTGTGCCTCTTTCACTGGCAGGTGGATTCTTTACCACTGCACCACATGGGAAATCCTACATACTTATACATTCATGTAATAAATATAACAAAGATATACGTGTGTGTGTGTGTGTGTGTGTGTTAGTGCAAGTAGAATACACACATATATACATACACAAATACTTATAGTGCATGTATGTATTGAAAAGAGAAAAAGTAAGTTTTAATAATGATAGACTCCACACACACGACAAACACAGATGACTGAGAACTAACACAGACACTGCACTGTGCTATGCTAGGTCACTTTGGTTGTGTCCAACGCTCTGTGACCCCATGGACTGTAGCCCTCTAGGTTCCTCTGTCCATGGAATTTCCCAGGCAAGGATACTGGAGTGGGTTGCCATTCCCATCCACAGGGGATCATCCCAACACAGGGATCAAACCCAGGTCTCCTGCATTGCAGGCAGATTCTTTACCACTAGCACCACCTGGGAAGCCCCAAACAGGCACACACATGTGTAACACAGACACATACACAACACACACACACACACACACACATGTACAAAATCCTGTGCTAGAAAAAAGCACTTTCCCATTTTTAGGCACAGAAAAACTACTCTGTGATGAAATTACTCTATCTGATTGTGTGGTTTTTGCACTAAAGGTAGAAGAGAGGTCACACAGAGAGCTGAGATTAGGTGGAATTTAGCAATAGTTGAATCATGGCTTTTCCTTTGCCATCTATTCCTTCGCAATTACTCTTCAGCTCTTTTTATTTTTGCCCACCCAGTGGCGAAATTGAGTCACTGCAGCAGCTGAAGCTCAATGCTTTTCTTTCAGGGCTCACTGCCCTTTTGTTTGTTCTGAGACAACAACTCGAGAGTTGGTAAAGTTAAGGGAAATGAAGATGTTGGAATGATTCCAAAGAGCCAGGACTGCTCTAGAAATAAGAATGAAGGTGGCCAGCTACCATCTTCTAACATACTGCAATGCTTATTTATTACATCTATTGTTTATTGATGTTACTTCCCTAAGGGCAAGGATATTTGACTGTTTTGCTTAACAGTGTATCTGAAAGGGCTTTGACAGAGCCTCATACCTTGTAGACATTCAGTAAATATTTTCTGAGTTGAATGAATGGCTGGAGGTCTAGAGACTTTGCTGTTTTGAAGAAAATGCTCCATTGTAGTCATTAAGACAAGGTCATTGATAATTTCTCATCCTCTCTCTGTCTCCTTGGACTTGATTAGAAAGATGAGGATGGGAGCTACTTTCAGAAGAGGCTGTGAAACTCTGGGCACCAAAAGAACTGCCCCCTGGGGCCCCGGGAGGGAAAAAAGGTGACGAATTCTGAAGAAAAAAAGAAAAAAACATATGAGATACAAATAAGCTCAAAAAAGAAATGGAACGAGCTTCTGGTAATCCTTGTGCACATAAAAGCTATAAATTCTGAACAAAATATAAAAAACAGCTGTCCAAAGGCAACAAAGAATAACCAAGCTGGCAAATGCTAGAGAGGAGTCTGCCTTTGGAAGAAGGGAATGACAACGGGCAAGTTTCCCATGATTACTGCTTTTTGCCAGAAACCAGGACCCAATCCTTAACAGGAGTGACTCAAAACTTGGCTAGAAGACCTGAAGTCTTACTGGCATGAAGAGCCAGGAGAAAGAATTCAAGGTGATTGAACTGAAAAGTGAGGGGGAAATCTTGGAAAGAAGAGAGCCAAAACAAGGGTGGACAGGCAAAGCGTTCTGTGCATAAACTGCACAAATCATTGCTGGCCCCCAATCTTCTGTGCAAGAAGTCCACCTAAGGCTAAAGGGACTAGACAAAGGTTTCCATGGCTGTTCACTACAAGGGACACAGTTTGGGGTCTGACGTTAGTTAACTGCCCACTTAAAAAAAAAATCAGTATTCTTCAGAGGAACACAACAAAATCCAGGGGCTCTATAATACATATCACTCATGCATGGACAATACCCAAAATAGTAAGTACATGAAGAAAAAAAATGTGAGCCAAAAAGCAGTCAAGGGAGACTGACCTTGAAAGAATTCAGTGACTGGAATTAGCAGGCAAGAATTTTAAATCAGCCATTATAAACCACACTGATGAATGTAAAAGAAAATATGTAAAGAATCAACAAATCTGAAATCTTAATGGAGAACTAGAATTTATAAGAAAGAACCAATTGGACATACTAGAATTGAAACCCAAGAACTTCCAGATGTACAAGCTGAGTTTAGAAAAGGCAGAGGAACCAGAGATCAAATTGCCAACATCCACTGGATCATAGAGAAAGCAAGGAAATTCCGGAAAAACTTTTACTCCTGCTTCATTGAGTACGTGAAAACCTTTGACTGTGTGGATCACAACAAACTGGAAAATTCTTAAAGAGATAGGAATACCAGACCACCTAACCTGTCTCCTGAGAAACCTGTATGTGGGTCAAGAAGCAACAGCTAGTACAGGACATGGAACAACAGACTGATTCCAAATTGGGAAAGGAGTATGTTAAGGCTGTATATTGTTACCCTGCTTATTTAACTTATATGCAGAGTACATCAGGAGAAATGCTGGGCTGGATGAATCACAAGCTGGAATCAAGAGTCCCAGGAGAAATATCAACCTCAGATATGCAGATAATACCACATAATGGCAGAAAGTAAAGAGGAACTAAAGAGCCTCTTGATGAAAGAGGAGAGTGAAAAAGCTATCTTAAAACTCAACATGTAAAAAGTTAAGATCATGGTATCTATTCCCATTACTTCATGACAAATAGAAGGGGAATAAGTGGAAGCAGTGACAGATTGTTTTTTCTTGGGCTCCAAAATCATTGTGGATGGTAACTGCAGCCTTGAAATCAAAAGATACTTGCTCCTTGGAAGGAAAACCTATGACAAACTGAGACAGCATATAAAAAGCGGAGGCATCATTTTGGCACCCAAGATCTGTCTAGTCAAAGCTATGGTTTTTCCAGTAGTCATGTATGGATATGGAACCTGGACCATAAAGAAAGCTGTGCACTGAAGAACTGATGTCTTCAGATTGTGGTGCTATAGAAGACTGTTGAGTTGGACTTCAAGGAGATCAAATCAGTTAGTCAATCCTAAAGGAAATCAACCCTGAATATTCACTGGAAGGGCTGATGCTGAAGCTGAAACTCCAATGCTTTAGCCACCTGATGCGAAGAGCTGACTCATTAGAAAAGACCCTGATGCTGAGAAAGGTTGAAGACAAAAGGAGAAAGTTACAGCAAAGGGTGAGATGGTTAAATAGTATCACCAACTCAATGGACCAAATTGTGGGATATAGTAAAGGACAGGGGAGCCTGGCGTGCTGCAGTCCATGAGGTCGAAAAAAGTTGGACGTAACTTAGAAATGGAACAACAACAGCAACTCATAGATTTTGAACTGAAAATATTCTAAACTGAATGATAGTGAAAACATAACATATCAAAATTTGTGGGATGCTGCTAAAGCAGTGCTTACCAGGAGATTTATAGCTTAAAATAGTTTTATTAGAGAAAAAAACGAAATAAAATTAAAATGGCAACCCACTCCAGTATCCTTGTCTGGAAAATCTCATGGACAGAGGAGCCTGGTGGGCTGCAGTCCATGGGGTCTCAAGGAGTCGGCCATGACTGAGCAACTAACACCATGTTTGACCTATAAAATAAGAGACAGTAAGCCCAAATGAATTAGTAGAAAGGAAAAACTAAAGAGCAGAAAATAGTTAAGTAAAAATCCATACAAAAAATACAGAACGTTAAAGCCAAAAGTTGATTCCTTGGAAAGATCAACACTCATGAACTTTCCCATTACCTTGTCTTTTCTATGCTGCCTATTTTTGTTTGTTTGTTTGGTTGGTTGGTTGGTTTTGTTTTGTTTTAACCCAACAGCACTTTTCCCTCCTGTCCCCACCCATCTCAGGGCAAATGTCAATTTCTCCAACACATTTTCCAAAATTCTGCCAACTGGAAATAATCTTTTCCTTTCAAACAAATATTTCAGTATTCACTTTCATGTCTTTTTGTATGATAAGAAAGGAGAACATTTGATATCTTATCATGAACCTGAAAGCCCAGTTTGATAGAATGAGCAGTACCATGGTCAGAAATTAAAAATTTAGCCTTTACTATTTTTACTCAGCTGAACTAAAATATTTGGATATTCAGTTCAGTTCAGTCGCTCAGTCATGTCCAACTCTTTGTGACTCCCATGGACTGCAGCATGCCAGGCCTCCCTGTCCATCACCAACTCCCAGAGTTTACTCAAACTCATGTCCATTGAGTCGGTGATGCCATCCAACCATCTCATCCTCTGTCGTCCCCTTCTCTGCCTGCCTTCAATCTTTCCCAGCATCAGGGTCTTTTCAAATGAATCAGCTCTTCGCATCAGGTGGCCAAAATATTGGAGTTTCAGCTTCAGCATCAGTCCTTCCAATGAACACTCAGGACTGATCTTTTTTAGGATGGACAGGTTGGATCTCCTTGCAGTCCAAGGGATCTCAAGAGTTTTCAACACCACAGTTCAAAAGCATCAATTCTTTGGTGCTCAGCTTTCTTTATAGTCCAACTCTCACATCCATACATGACTACTGGAAAAACCATAGCCTTGACTAGACGGACCTTTGTTGGCAAAGTAATGTCTCTGCTTTTTAATATGCTGTCTAGGTTGGATATTAACCAAAATCTAAATTAAGAAAGTGATCTGTGATATTTTGTTAGCATAACTATAAAGTAAAACAAGATTCTTATCAGTAAGGAAAACTTATAAATTAACAGAAATATGATTTGGAGCAATTTTTTATACAACATAAGAAGAACAGAATAGTTCTTAGACGTAAACATTTTCCAGTAATAGACCACCTAATAAAATCTGATAAATTATAAATTTCCTCCCCAGATAAAAATCACAAACATAAATTTTACACATGGTTTCAGGTATTTCACTAATCTCAGTTAAGAATCCCACACTTAGAAGTAAATCTAGTGTCTTCCATAGATATTTTTTCATGGAAAAGCAAAATTTCAATGGCAGGAATCTAGTTGTCAATCAATTGAAAATTCTTATGAGATGAATAATGCTGGATGCTAAGTTGTTGCAGTTGTGTCCAACTCTTTGCAACTCTATGGACTGTAGCCAGCCAGGCTCCTCTGTCCATGGGATTCTCCAGGCAAAAATACTGGAGTGGTTGCCATTTCCTCCACCAGGGGATCTTCCCTATCTGGGAATCAAACCTGGGTCGCTTGCTTGGTAAGTGGGTTCTTTACTGCTAGCACCACCTGGGAAGCCCATGGATGATGCTAGAAAGTACAATAAGAAAATAGAAGATAAACTTTAGAAATAAACCAGGTGAACTGAAGCGAAGTGAAAGTCACTCAGTCGTGTCCAACTCTTTGCGACCCTGTGGACTATACAGTCCATGGAATTCTCCAGGCCAGAATACTGGAGTGGGTAGCCTTTCCCCTCTCCAGGGGATCTTCCCAACCCAGGGATCAAACCCAGGTCTCCCACATTGCAGGCGGACTCTTTACCAGCTGAGCCACAAGGGAAGCCCAAGAATACTGGAGTGGGTAGCCTATCCCTTCTCCAGTAGATCTTCCCAATCCAGGAATCTCCTGGGGTCTCCTGCATTGCAGGCGGATTCTTTACCAACTGAGCTCTGCGGGAAGCCCTAGAATGTGACAGAAATGAAAAATTCAAGAAAAGATGACTGATACAGAGAGATCCGAATTGTGATAAAATAGACGTTCTGGAGATCAAACAATAGTAAAGGCTCAAAAGATAAAGTCATACATGGGTAAAACTCCTCAGAACAGAAAATCAGTGCCATAAAGGGAGAAATACCCACCTTATATCTACTTAAAATTAGTACATGAGAGTTTTGAACTTTGAAAGATAAAGTTTAAATGCCTTTTAAAACATAATTGCTATTTTTACATTATTTTGAAATATTGCACATATCAGGAAAAATTTACGTATAACATGGCAAACATTTGTGTACTCTCTAGTTTAAGAAATAAAGCCTTACCAAGGACTGTTAAGCTCCAACATTTGTCCTTCTTTGACTGTATTTGTCTATACACACTCCCAAGAGTAATCACCATGTTGAGTTTTATCATTACCTTGGTTTTTTAATATAAGTGTGCTTATTGTTAAGCAATTATAGTGTAATTTTGCAAGCTTTTGAAAGCTAATTAAATTGCATTATCCCATATTCTTTCTTTTGCAACATGTTTTTTACTCAGTGTTGTTTCCTGATGTCCCTTCGGGTTGATGAACTTGGCTGCGGTTTATTCACTAGTCACTGTATTGCTCTACAATATTTTATGAACATATTGCAGTTTAATTTTTCATTCTTTCTTCCATGAATATTTGGGTTGTTAGTTTTGTGGTGTTATCAAAAAAAAGTTCCTATGAACACTCTTGTACATAAGGCCATATTTACATGTTTAAGAGTTTCTCCAGAACAGTGGTTCTCACAGTGTGATCTTGTAGCAGAAGCCTCAGTGTCACCTGCCATCTTGTTAGCAAGACAAATATTTGGATCCCATCATGGGTTACTGGGTCAGAAACTCTGGGCATGGGGACAGCAATCTGTGTTTTAATGAGCTCTCCAGGAGATTCTGATGCACAATTTTGAGACCCACTACCCAGAAACTGGTCTTAGGAGGGTACATGCACCTTGATTGAATGGCATCAAATGTGTACTCCCACCCATCAATAAATAAGTTTCTACTGTTTAACATCATTAACACTTCATAGTCTCAAAATTTTTTAACTTTTTGGCCAATACAGTTGGTACAAAGTTGTATTTGAATCTAATAAGGTTGATGTTTTTTATTCATTTATTAGACATTCATTGGAGAAGGAAATGGCAACCCACTCCAGTATTCTTGCCTGGAGAATCCCAAAGACAGAGGAGCCTGTTGGGCTGCCGTCTATGGGGTCGCACAGAGTCGGACACAACTGACGCAACTTAGCAGCAGCAGCAACAGCAGCAGACATTCATATTTCCTTTCCCATAAAATATCTGTGCCTGTTTTATGCCCATTTTTCTGTTAGATTGCCTTTTTTCTCATTGAGCTGTATACTCATCCTTGTTAAAATGTTTTGCAAATGTCTCTCCCAGTCTGTTGATTTTCTTTACACTCTTAGAAGGTAGTTTCTGATAAGCAGAAGTTTTTTCATTTCAGTGTAGTCAGATTGATTCCATGTGGCTTGTGGGTTTTGTATCTTATTTAAGAAATGCTCCCCTACCATGAAATAATAAAGACTTTTTCTTTTTTTCTTCCAAAAATACTTCATATTTTGCTTTCATATTTAGGTTTTGAACCCGTACTGACGGTATTTTGTGCGATGTGAAGTAGAAATCCATTTTTTTCACATATGGATCGACAATTGTCCCAGTTGCACTGAATGTGTAACTTTTGATGAGGAAATTGACGTCTTTATAATACTGAGTCTTCCCATTCATGAGTGACAGCATATCTCTCCATTTATTTAGTTCTTCTTTAATGTATGCCCATGAAGTTTCATAATTTTTGGTAAATTTATTCCTAGATATTTTATACATTTAGTTGTTTTGTGAATAGTACATATATTTTTTTAAATTGTGTTTTTCTAAATGTTGGCTGCTGGAGTAGGAAAACACAACTGATTTTTATATGATGACCTTTTAGCAAGCAACTTTGCTTAATTTCAGACTGGTAAAAACCAGACTATCTTCATATATCTCTACTCTAGCAGTTATTGCAAGAAACTGGATTAATGTCTATATGCCCCTTAAGACCTGAGAGTATATCTTAGTCAAATTGTCACTCATATAGAAAAGCAAAAGAAAGGATACTCTAAGATCTACAATGTTTCAGACTTTTTTTTTGGCAGCTTGCTGGAGGCTTCACTCTAGGGTGTTACGATGTGATCTAGAACAAAAAAATACTGAGTGGAGGTGCTAGGCTAAGATGAACCACTAGTCATTACAAAATAAGTAAAGAAGAGCTCAAACTAGAAAGTTGCTGCCACTGTCTGTTTTGGTGGTGGTGGTGGTTTAGTCACTAAGTCATGTCTAACTCTCTTGTGACCCCATGGACTGCAGCCTGCCGGGCTTCTCTGTCCATGGGATTTCCCAGGCAAGAATACTGGAGTGGGTTGCCATTTCCTTCTCCAATTGTCTGGTTTAAGATATATATATATATCAGTTCAGTTCAGTTCCGTCGCTCAGTCGTGTCCGACTCTCCGCGACCCCATGAATCACAGCATTCCAGGCCTCCCTGTCCATCACCAACTCCCGGAGTTCACTCAAACTCATGTCCACAGAGTCGGTGATGCCATCCAGCCATCTCATTCTCGGTCGTTCCCTTCTCCTCCCGCCCCCAACCGTTCCCAGCATCAGAGTCTTTTCTATTGAGGCAACTCGTCACATGAGGTGGCCAAAGTATTGGAGTTTCAGCTTTAGCATCAGTCCTTCCAATGAACACCCAGGATCGATCTCCCTTAGAATGGACTGGTTGGATCTCCCTGTGGTACAAGGGACTCTCAAAAGTCTTCTCCAACACCACAGTTCAAAAGCATCAATTCTTCAGCGATCAGCTTTCTTCACAGTCCAACTCTCACGTCCATACATGACCACTGGAAAAACCATAGCCTTGACTAGACGGACCTTTGTTGGCAAAGTAATGTCTCTGCTTTTTAATATACTATCAAGGTTGGTCATAACTTTCCTTCCAAGGAGTAAGCGTCTTTTAATTTCCTGGCTTCAATCAGCATCCGCAGTGATTTTGGAGCCCAAAAAAATAAAGTCTGACACTGTTTCGACTGTTTCCCCATCTATTTCCCAAGAAGTGATCGGACCAGATGCCATCATCTTCGTTTTCTGAATGTTAACCTTCAAGCCAACCTTTTCACTCTCCTCTTTCACTTTCATCAAGAGGCTTTTGAGTTCCTCTTCACTTTCTGCCATAAGGGTGGTGTCATCTGCATATCTGAGGATATTGATATTTCTCCTGGCAATCTTGATTCCAGCTTGTGCTTCTTCCAGCCCAGCGTTCCTCATGATGTACTCTGCATATAAGTTAAATAAGCAAGGTGACAATATACAGCCTTGACGCACTCCTTATCCTATTTGGAACCAGTCTGTTGTTCCATGGACAGTTCTGACTGTTGCTTCCTGACCTGCATACAGGTTTCTCAAGAGGCAGGTCAGGTGATCTGGTATTCCCATCTCTTTCAGAAATTTCCACAGTTTATTGTGATCCACACAGTCAAAGGCTTTGGCATAGTCAATGAAGCAGAAATAGATGTTTTTCTGGAACTCTCTTGCTTTCTCCATGATCCAGCAGATGTTGGCAATTTGATCTCTGGTGCCTCTGTCTTTTCTAAAACCTGCTTGAACATCTGGGAGTTCACGGTTCACATATTGCTGAAGCCTGGCTTGGAGAATTTTGAGCATGACTTTACAGGCGTGTGAGATGAGTGCAATTGTGTGGTAGTTTGAGCACTCTTTGGCATTCCCTTTCTTTGGGATAGGAATGAAGACTGACCTTTTCCAGTCCTGTGGCCACTGCTGAGTTTTCCAAATTTGCTGGCATATTGAGTGCAGCACTTTCATAGCATCATCTTTCAAGACTTGAAATAGCTCAACTGGAATTCCATCACAACCACTAGCTTTGTTAGTAGTGATGCTTTCTAAGTCCCACTTGACTTCACATTCCAAGATGTCTGGCTCTAGGTCAGTGATCACGTTATCGTGACTATCTTGGTCGTGAAGATCTTTTTTGTACAGTTCTTCTGTGTAGTCTTGCCACCTCTTCTTAATATCTTCTGCTTCTGTTAGGTCCATACCATTTCTGTCCTTTATCAAGCCCATCTTTGCATGAAATGTTCCCTTGGAATCTCTAATTTTCTTGAAGAGATCTCTTGTTTTTCCTATTCTGTTGTTTTCCTCTATTTCTTTGCATTGATCACTGAGGAAGACTTTCTTATCTCTCTTTGCTATTCTTTGGAACTCTGCATTCAGATGCTTATATCTTTCCTTTTCTCCTTTGCTTTTTGTTTCTCTTCTTTTCACAGCTATTTGTAAGGCCTCCTCAGACAGCCATTTTGCTTTTTGCATTTCTTTTCCATGGGGATGGTCTTGGTCCCTGTCTCCTTTACAATGTCACGAACCTCCGTCCAGAGTTCATCAGGCACTCTATCTATCAGATCTCGTCCCTTAAATCTATTTCTCACTTCCACTGTATAATCATAAGGGATTTGATTTAGGTCATATCTGAATGGTCTAGTGGTTTTCCCTACTTTCTTCAATTTAAGTCTGAATTTGGCAATAAGGAGTTCATGATCTGAGCCACAGTCAGCTCCTGGTCTTGTTTTTGCTAACTGTATAGAGCTTCTCCATCTTTGGCTGCAAAGAATATAATCAATCTGATTTCGGTGTTGACCATCTGGTGATGTCCATGTGCAGAGTCTTCTCTTGTGTTGTTGGAAGAGGGTGTTTGCTACGACCAGTGCGTTCTCTTGACAAAACTCTATTAGCCTTTGCCCTGCTTCATTCCGTGCTCCAAGGCCAAATTTGCCTGTTACTGCAGGTGTTTCTTGACTTCCTACTTTTGCATTCCAGTCCCCTATAATGAAAAGGACATCTTTTTTGGGTGTTAGTTCTAAAAGGTCTTGTAGGTCTTCATAGAACCGTTCAACTTTGGCTTCTTCAGCATTACTGGTTGGGGCATAGGCCTGGATTACTGTAATATTGAATGGTTTGCCTTGGAAATGAACAGAAATCATTCTGTCGTTTTTAAGATTGCATCCAAGTACTGCATTTCAGACTCTTTTGTTGACCATGATGGCTACTCAATTTCTTCTGAGGGATTCCTGCCCACAGTGGTAGATATAATAGTCATTTGAGTTAAATTCACCCATTCCAGTCCATTTTAATTCACTGATTCCTAGAATGTCGACGTTCACTCTTGCCATCTCCTGTTTGACTACTTCCAATTTGCCTTGATTCATGGACCTAACATTCCAAGTTCCTATGCAATATTGCTCTTTACAGCACCGGACCTTGCTTCTATCATCGATCACATCCACAACTGGGTATTGGTTTCGCTTTTGCCCCATCCCTTTATTCCTTCTAGAGTTATTTCTCCACTGAGCTCCAGTAGCATACTGGGCACCTACCGACCTGGGGAATTCCTCATTCAGTATCCTGTCATTTTGCCCTTTGTTACTGTTCATGGGGTTCTCAAGGCAAGTATACTGAAGTGGTTTGCCATTCCCTTCTCCAGGGGACCACATTCAGCTGTGGTCCATGTGATCAGATCGGCTAGTTTCCTGTGATTATGATTTCAGTGTGTCTGCCCTCTGATGCCCCCTCGCAATACCTACTGTCTTATTTGGGTTTCTCTTACCTTGGTCGTGGAAAATCTCTTCACAGCCGCTCCAGCAAAGTGCAGCTGCTGTACCTTACCTTGGATGAGGGGTATCTCCTCAAGGCCGCCCCTCCTGACCTTGAACGTGGAATAGCTCCTCTCGGCCCCCTGCGCAGCCACCGCCTATTGGACGTGGGGTAGCTCCTCTCGGCCGCGCCTCTTTGCCTGGTCGGTTGCGCCGGGGCCGGCATCTTTAGTAACACACAAAGTAGGTAAACTTTCTGATATAAAATAGGGAAGGACAGGGGTTTTAGAACCTCAGATTTAAGAATGAATGATCGGAGGCTTCCCTGTTGGTCCAGTGGTTAAGAAACTGCCTTGCAATGCGACGGACAGCAGTTCAATCCCTGGTCTGGGAAGATTTCATACGCCGTGGGGCATCTAAGCCCGTGCACCACAACTACTGAAGCCCATGCACCTGGAGCCTGTGCGCCACAAGAGAAACCACGACAATAATAAGCCTGTGCATCGCAATAATGGAGAAGGCAATGGCACCCCACTCCAGTCCTCTTGCCTGGAAAATCCCGTGGGCAGAGAAGCCTGTGGGCTGCAGTCCATGGGGTCGCTAAGAGTCGGACACGACTGAGCGATTTCACTTTCACTTTTCACTTTCATGCATTGGAGAAGGAATGGCAACCCACTCCAGTATTCTTGCCTGGAGAATCCCAGGGATGGGGGAGCCTGGTGGGCTTCCATCTATGGGGTCGCACAGAGTCCGACATGACTGAAGCGACTTAGCAGCAGCAGCAGCAGCATCACAACAAAGCGTAGCCCCCATTGCTGCAGCTAGAGAAAGCTTACATGCAGCCACGAAGACCCACATACAGTCAAAAATAAATAAATCTGAAACAACAAACCAAACAAAAAGAATTGATGGGAAAGGTAGAATCCAATATGCAAAACCTCTTGTCTTTCACACAAAGAAGTAACAAGCCTGTTGTTTTCTATCAGATACATTTATAGTTTTAGAAACTATCAATACTGTTATATTTGACCAACTGATTAAAAAATATATATGTTTTTTTTGCAGATTGCTTTAAAGTGTCAAGAAACGACAGTATTATAAATGTGATGAAAGGTACATGGAGAAGAAACAACGAAGTAGAAAAAAGGAGGAAATAATTAGATGTTTATTATATGATTACAATGAATAGAGTTACATAAATTCCCCATGGGATCCTATTGAATTACATAGAATTTTTTTAACCAAAGCACTAAAAACATTAGAATAGAATGATGGCTGTTTTATATACATAAATTCTGCTGAAGAAAACACTTTTATTTGGGAAAATGTTTCTGACGATTTTGCATTGTATGACAGGATGCAGAAAGATATGTTTAAATCAATGACAAAAAATTTCTAAATCTCATTTATTTCCTGTATCTATCGAATACTTATACAGTGCTTATCCTGGGCCAGCTATTATTCTAAGTGCTTTACAAAGCGGAACTCATTCTATTAGTCAGGATGCTGGCAGGAAACAGATGGCACACTCAAATTGGATAAATTGAAGTGAAGAGAATAAAAAGAATATTTACAAAGGTGTGAGTGGGATTTAAGAAAAGGCAATAAGAGACTGCACAACCCTGTGGCTGACAGCAGTAGGGAGCCTTTACCTCCCCTTGGCCTGCCTGAAGGGGTGAGGAAAGAGAGTAGTTATATGTACCCAGAAAGAGTGGGTTGCAAACAACCACGGCAACCTGGCCGAGAGGAACAAGGAGAATAAACATCCTGCCCTCACTCTTCCTCCTGCCTCCAGCTCTCTCCCATCATTTTTTTTTTTTTTTTTTTTACGTTTTTTTTTTTGGCCACGCTGCACTGAATGTGGGATCTTAGTTTCCTGACCAGGGATTGAATCCGTACCCCTTTGCACTGAAAGCTCAGAATCTTAACCACTGGACCACCAGGGAAGTCCCCCACCTTGAGCTCTCTTGACTGTCCCTCCCATCAGCCAAACAGGATAGAAAGCTGCAGGGTGAAGAGCTCATTGTTGCCACTTTTATGGGCCAGCCTCTAGGGTCCAGAAGCAAAATGGTGACAGATTGGAGGAGGCTTTGGGGAGGTAAAGATACTCAGAATATTTATAATAATCCTGTTTAGTAGATGACATTAGTGCATGAGTTTTTATAGCATGCACGAACACACAGAGAGGTTAAATAACTTCCCCAAGATTGCACAGAGGCTAAGTGATGGATCCAGGACTCTAACCCAGGCAGTTTGGCTCCACTGCACTAGGCCTATCTCTTGTATCATATAATTTTCCTATAATCTTATATATCTTATTATACCCATGTTCTAGGTTTTTGTTTTGTTTTGTTTTTCTTCTAATGTTGTCTGATATGCTGGGATTTAAATGAAGTAAAAAAAGACCATTGGAAGAGTCATCCGACTTCTTCTACCACCTGTTGAAGGGTTGGGAGGCATTTTTATGTTATTGTAGACACTTAACTACCAAGACTCCCATTATGATTCATAGATCATTTTGAAAATTGAGCAATTTTCATGATAGGCATACTTCCCAGGAGCTTCTTGGTGTAATTGGGAAGGTTATAGGCAGAGGAAAGACAGGAGGTGAAAATTTGGTCTCATTTCTAAGGGTTCAGTTGTAAATGTAGATTGTGGTCACATTAAATTCATGTACTTGAAGTCTTTTAATTTTCCAATAGAATCATAGGAATCTGGCCATTCTTAATATTCCAGGCATACATCCTTTCCAGTTTTCTTGATGAGTATTTTAAAATATTGCAATAACAACCATGAGTTCAATATAAAATAAGTATGTTTCAGCAATATATCTAACAAAAAGAAACAAAGCTTTCTTGTTGATTTCTACCATTAGCTTGGTTTTCTCTTGAATAAACTACTTTCTAGAAGATTCAGAGGTCTTCCCAGGTGGCACTAGTGGTAAAAGCACCCGCTTGCCAATATAGGCGACATAAAAGACAGGGGTTCAATCGCTGGGTTGGGAAGATCCCCAGGAGGAGGAAATGGCAACCCATTCTAGTATTCTTGCCTGAAGAATCCCATGGACAGAGGAGATTGTCAGGTAACAGTCCATGGGGTCGCAAAGAGTCAGACATGACTGAAGCAACTTCAGTTCAATTCAGTTCACTTGTTCAGTTGTGTCCGACTTTTTGTGACCCCATGGACTGCAGCACGACAGGCCTCTCTTCTATCACCAATTCCTGGAGTTTACTCAAACTCATGTCCATTGAGTCGGTGATGCCATCCAACCATCTCATCCTCTGTCATCCCCTTCTCCTCCTGCCTTCAAATCTTTCCCAGCATCAGGGTCTTTTCCAATGAGTCAGGTCTTCACATCAGGTGGCCAAAATATTGGAATTTCAGCTTCAGCGTAAGTCCTTCCAATGAATATTCAGGACTGATTTCCTTTAGGATGGACTGATTTGATCTCCTTGTAGTCCAAGGGCCTCTCAAGAGTATTCTTCAACTCCACAGTTCAAAAGCATCAGTTCCTCAGTGCTCAGCTTTTTTTATAGTCCAACTTTCACATCCATACATGACTACTGGCAAAACCATAACTTTGACTAGATAGATCTTTGTTGGCAAAGTAATGTCTCTGCTTTTAAATATGCTGTCTAAGTTGGTCATAACTTTTCTTCCAAGGAGCAAGTGTCTTTTAATTTCATGGCTGCAATCCCAATCTGCAGTGATTTTGGAGCCCAGAAAAATAAAATGTGTCACTATTTCGACTGTTTCCCCATCTGTTTGCCATGAAGTGATGGGTCCAGACGCCATGATCTTAGTTTTCTGCATGTTGAGCTTTAAGCCAACTTTTTCACTCTCCTCTTTCATCAAGAGGCTTTTTAGTACTTCGCTTTCTGCCATAAGTGTGGTGTCATCTGCATATCTGAGGTTATTGATATTTCTCCCGGCAATCTTGATTCCAGCTTGGGCTTCATCCAGCCCAGCATTTCTCATGATGTACTCATATAAGTTAAATAAGCAGGGTGACAATATACAGCCTTGACGTACTCCTTTCCCTATTTGGAACCAGTCTGTTTTTCCATGTCCAGTTCTAACTGTTGCTTCCTGACCTGCATACAGAAGATCTGGTATTCCCATCTCTTGAAGAATTTTCCACAGTTTATTGTGACCCACACAGTCAAAAGCTTTAGCATAGTCAATAAAGCAGAAGTAGATGTTTTTCTGGAACTCTCTTGCTTTTTCGATGATCCAACGGATGTTGGCAATTTGATCTCTGGTTCCTCTGTCTTTTCTAAATCCAGCTTGAACATCTGGAAGTTCACGGTTCACATATTGCTGAAGCCTGGCTTGGAGAATTTTGAGCATTACTTTACTAGCATGTGAGATGAGTGCAGTTGTGCAGTAGTTTGAGCATTCTTTGGCATTGCCTTTCTTTGGGATAGGAATGAAGACTGACCTTTTCCAGTCCTGTGGCCACTGCTGAGTTTTCCAAATTTGCTGGCATATTGAGTGCAGCACTTTCACAGCATCATCTTTCAAGATTTGAAATAGCTCAATAGGAATTCCATCACCACCACTAGCTTTGTTCGTAATGATGCTTTCTAAGGCCCACTTGACTTCACATTCCAAGATGTCTGGTTCCAGGTGAGTGATCATGCCATCATGATTATCTTGGTTGTGAAGATATTTTTTGTACAGTTCTTCTGTGTATTCTTGCCACCTCTTCTTAATATCTTCTGCTTCTGTTAGGTCCATACCGTTTCTGTCCTTTATTGAGCCCATCTTTGCATGAAATGTTCCCTTGGTATCTCTAATTTTCTTGAAGAGACCTCTAGTCTTTCCCCTTCTGTTGTTTTCCTTATTTCTTTTCACTGATCACTGAGGAAGGTTTTCTTATCTCTCCTTGTTATTCTTTGGAACTCTGCATTCAAATGGGTATATCTTTCCTTTACTCCTTTGCCTTTCACTTCTTTTCTTTTCACAGCTATTTGTAAGGCCTCCTCAGACAACCATTTTGCCTTTTTGCATTTCTTTTTCTTTGGGATGGTCTTGATCACTGCCTCCTTTACAATGTCACAAACCCCTGTCCATAGTTCAGGCACTTTGTCTATCAGATCTAATCCCTTGAATCTATTTGTCACTTTTATTGTATACTCATAAAGCATTTGATTTATGTCATACCTGAATGGTCTAGTGGTTTTCCCTACTTTCTTCAATTTAAGTCTGAATTTGTCAATAAGGAATTGATGATTTGAGCCACAGTCAGTTCCCGGTCTTGTTTTTGCTGACTGTATAGAGCTTCTCCATCTTTGGCTGCAAAGAATATAATCAATCTGATTTCGGTTGACCATCTGGTGATGTCCATGTGTAGAGTCTTCTCTTGTGTTGTTGGAAGAGGGTGTTTGCTATGACCAGTGTGTTCTCTTAGCAAAGCTCTATTAGCCTTTGCCCTGCTTCATTCTGTACTCCAAGGCCAAATTTCCCTATTACTCCAGGTATTTCTTGACTTCCTACTTTTGCATTCCAGTCCCTTATAGGGAAAAGAATATCTCTTTGGGGTGTTAGTTCTAGAAGGTCTTGTAGGTCTTCATAGAACCATTCAACTTCAGCTTCTTCAGCATTACTAGTCAGGGCATAGACTTGGATTACCGTGATATTGAATGGTTTGCCTTGGAAACGAACAGAGGTCATTCTGTCATTTTTGAGATTGTATCCAAGTACTGCATTTCAGATTCTTTTGTTGACTATGATGGCTACTCCATTTCTTCTAAGGGATTCTTGCCCACAGTAGTAGATATAATGGCAACTTAATATCCATGCAATCAAAAGATTCAGAATTGGATATGAGTTGCTGCTGCTGCTGCTCAGATATGAGTTGGAGATTGCTAAATCCAATACTCTTTTCCTGGAGGTTTTTATATTGTGCGTGCTTCTTCATTTTTTTTCCCCTGGAAATTTCCCCAGAACTTCTCACATCTCCCCTCTTGCCAACATGTAGTATAGCTTCCCTTTCCCTTTTGTTATTAGTGTCTTCTTGTCCACCGTAGACTACACCTCAGGCACATAACCCATCCCCTTCTTCCCTAAAGCATGCCTTTTTATTTTTTTTAGTGGTATTTATTTTATTTATTTATTTTTGGTCGTGCTAGATCTTTGTTGCTGCACGCAGGCTTTCCTTAGTTATGGCAAGCAGCATGTGGAGTCTTCCCAGACCAGGGATCAAACCTGCATCCCCTTCATGGGCAGGTGGGTTCTTTGCCAGGGGACCACCAGGGAAGTCCAAGCATGCCTTTTTGTATCTTCTTGACTTTTCATTTGCTCCTCTCTAGACTTCATAGCTTCTGCTTTACATCTGGGAACCCAGATGCCACTTTCTGTGAGAAGACTTTCCCACCTCCCCTAGCAAGAAATTTTCATTCCCTATTATGAACTTCTAGAATTTTTTTGAACATACCTCTTCTGCAGCTCTTACCATAATGTGTTATTATTTGACTACATCTCTTATGCCACTGAACTGAGACTTCTTGAAGGCCAGGACCTTAGCTTGCTAAGAGTTTTTGAAAAGTTGTTGAGTGAGCAACTGTTACTAAACCAACTAAGAATAACTAGTTCTGTGATTCTTAGCCTTCACACAAGGACCAGAAACCTCTTCAAAGTGTTTAAACTTTCTGCCACCTGCAGGAAGGGAATCAAAGGATAACTTAGAAGCATGCAAAATCATATCCATCATGCTTTGCATTTTAATATTAGGGTTGACGAGTTAAATGTAGTCTGATATAACTCTTTAGCAGGCAGATTTAATATTTCCTCTGTGAACCAGAATTTTCTAATGATTAATAGCTTCTTCAACATTTTGCTTCTTATAATGACACCTCAGCATATTCATTCAATTGAAGGTATACTAAAAATTATATTCATGCTCAAAACACTAACACTGTGAAGGTATTATTTCCAATTACTTTCCTCTGAATAAACATTAAAATCAGATTATGAGATAGATCATATTATCACAAATAGGAGTGAATTTGGGTTTTACAAGTTTGGGAGAGAATGGATACTTGTAAATGTATGGCTGAGTCCCTTTGCTGTCCACCTGAAACTATCACAACAGAGTTAATCAGCTCTACCCCAATATAAAATTAAAAGTTAAAAAAAATTAAAAAGACGAAAACACTCTTCAGTACCCTGAGTGTTACAACAAGCACATCTTTGTTTTTGCTTGTAAGAGCTGGTTTTTTTTAAAGGGTGAGTTAACCTGTACCTGGATCTCCTCCTGTATCTCAGATGCCTTTATCAGTAAGTTTTATGTTAAAGTTCCCCGGATCTGAGCTTTCCAGCTTCTACCCATATGGTCAGCTGCCTGCTCACCTAGTTTCCTCAAGAGATCACTACCCACACTGCTTACTTTAAATTAAATTTGTGTTGAATCATTTTCTACTATCCCCATCTACCACCGATTCCTAACTGTCCCTCCCCTTTATTTATTAGAGAGCTGGAGAGAGTGGCTTCCCTGGTAGCTCAGCTGGTAAAGAATCTGCCTGCAATGCAGGAGACCCCGGTTCGACTCATAGTTTGGGAAGATACCCTGGAGAAGGGATAGGCTACCCACTCCAGTATTCTGGCCTTGAGAATTTCATGGACTGTAGAGTTCATGGGGTCCCATAGAGTTGGACACAACTTAGCAACTTTCACTTTCTTTCACTAGAGAGACTGAGGTCAAGTTCATGCAGCATTTAGCTTCCACCTGTGGCACTGGAGCTGGAAAAGTAAAAGCAAAAGAACTCCCTTCACTCTTCCCACCTCATCCCAAGTGGACCACGAAGTATATTAAACTATCAGTGGTGAAAGTGAAAGTGTTAAAGTGTTAGTCCAACTCTTTGCGACTCCATGGACTATAGCCTGCCAGGCTCCTCTGATCATGGAATTTTCCAGGCAAGAATACTGGAGTGGATTGCCATTTCCTTCTCCAGGGAATCTTCCCAACCCAGGGATTAAACCCGGGTTTCACACATTGCAGGCAGATTCCTTACCATCTGAGCCACCAGGGAAGTCCTTTCAGTGATGAAATATAACCTTATTCCACTTGAGGTTGCATTCAGTGAAGATCTTTCACTGAGATAGCCCTTTTGTGTTCTCTTTCCCTGTGGCCATATGGGTCACCAGCATTTCCTATCAGCCCAAGATACTGTATATGGAAGGGTATTATAAACCATGAAACAGTATATAGGAGTAAAACATTGTCCTTACCTAAACTGTGAGAGAGCAGGGATTTCTGTAAAGGTTTTTGAAACTAGGATTAGTTCATGGTAAAGAAACGTGTTTCATCAAGAGACCTCGAATATGCAGTTTAAGGACTTAAAACTCAGTGCTGTTTTTCTTGGTTCCCACAACTACATTCCTATTTGCTGAGAATTTGTGGCTTCAAAAGTGTTATCTAAATCCTCACTTAAGTTGGCTAATGAGTTGGAAGTTTTTTCTAAGTTATTAGTTTGACTTTCTAGTATTTTCTTTCCCCTGGTCTGCCATATGGTATACATTTATTTTTAATACTAATGTGAATTAAAATTAATTTTGTTTAGGCAATTTGGAAGAATTTCATAACATCCCTTGAGGTAGTTGGAAATGCCCCAGAGTGAAATAAACTAGGGTTGGGATACACTAATCTAGATGAATGTTAATAGATAGCAGATCAGGATTAATCATGCTTTTTCATGCTTTCTGTCATGAAATAGAGTGCTACCAGTGGTTGGGTTGCAAATAATAGTTAATCCCAATGTACTGAAAATAATATTTAGTTTTTACTATTTCTCCGAAGTTAATTCTTATGATGCAACCATGACTCATTTTCTTCTTATGGTTTATAGCTCTTATTTTTATGTTAATAGTGAATGAATTATAGCTCATTGGGGAGCATTTTAAATTACACCAGGAATCTACCTCATGGTTTACTCAAATGAACAGTCATGAGATTTTAAACAAGTAATTTACAACTAATAATTTATAACAAGATAGTTTTTGCTGTTAAAGAAAAGCACAATGGATTAAAAAGCATAAGATGAATGATAAGTGCTTGGAGCGTTCCTTTGTTCTTAGCATGTTGGCAATTCCTGTCATTAATAACAATACTCAGCTTTCATGTGGCAAATTTCATTTTGGACGTTTAAAGTACTTTAGAAGCATTTGTTTGTTATTCTTCACGGCATTCCAGGGCCATGGGTGCTCTACCTCAGAAGAAGAAAATTTGTTTCATTAGGAGTTAAGAGTAGGTTTAGGACCTAAGTCAGCGAGCCTCTGAGGGGAAATGAGGATTAGATCAGATTCCAATGGATTCTTCACTAGTTCTTGGAGAAATGCCTCTCCGTAAACCTAGAGATGGAGGAAGCAAAGCTGACTCTTTCCTTACACATAAGAATGGGGTGAATTACTCCATCATATGCAAATCCTCAAAATCCTTCTGACCACGGGTCCAGGCTAGGTCAACCTGAACTGTGAGCTGGAAATTGTTACTCAATGAGTCATATCCTCAAAGTGAGCTTCCCCTCCCTCACCCCCTGCTGATAAATTGTGTTCTTTAAGCTGTAATTTTACAATGAGAAAACTATGGGACATTATCTCTGCTTGGGTAAGAGCTTCGTGAAGGCTGAGGTTTTACTTTTTTCTCCTTTGTATAGTTAAGATCTACAACCAGGCACAGTAAACAAGAATAAAAGCCTGCACATGTGATAGCCTACACACACACATACACCCCAGTGGTCAACTGATTGACCAACTCAGTGAATGTCAATAAAGCATAGAGAAATATAACCCCTTAAACCTTCTAAATAGCATTAGTATGCAAAGTACAATAATACATAAAATCAGGAGTAATGGTTAGGAAATTGTATTGCTTGTCATCTCAAACAGCTTAACTCTTACTATTTGGAAGGTACCCCAATTTTCTCCTACAGCTATCTGAACCTAAGCAAGAAAAGTGGTCCCTGTAATTCAAGCCAGCATCCCAAAGAGCATGTCCTATATCGTCTTTAGGTTGAGTTCAGCAAACAAAGGTTACTGATACATTCTCAGTCCTGTTGAATATTCAATAGGCCTAGCAATTCTGTAGCTTTCCAACAGCCTTGGCAATGACAAAATGCTATAGAAAGGTCTAGTCTTATTTTTCCTTTTATGGCTAGAGATGATCTTTTCATCACTAGTAACAGCTTTTGAAAAATCATCAACATTGAAGACAAAGGATACGTGTGGGAGTGAAATGGAAGATAGGATGGAGTCTATGGTTTTGCAAATGGATTAAATCCTAAAGTCAGATGTTCCCAGATTATATGGTACTTTGCAGGCATTCAGTTAGGCAAACAAAATAAAAGAACCCTGTGTCTGCTCTTGCCTATGTAATTTATTCCTGTTTTGTTAACAGAAACACTGCTCTTCCAAATTTCCAGGTTAATCTTCAATTTTGTAATTACATTAGTAATTAGTGTAATTACAAAATAATCAATTGAGAATTAATTAACATGCTTAATTGGGTTCAAAATTTTTATATAAAAGTGTTCTACATTACCTAAAGATATTGATTGAACCTGAAATATCACAAACTTTAGAAACCATTCACCTTAGACATATTAAAACTTTTATTATTTTAAGAAGAGATGAAAGAAAGATTATTTCCAAACATTCTGTCATTCTAAATTGATATTTCTTTCCTAGATTACATGACAACAATCAAAGATTAGAATCATAGCTAAAAAATATACATAGAAATAGTAAATATTCTCTTAACTACCTCAAGGAAATGAGATTAAAGATGGCTGTTCCTTTCTATGGCATACTTCTGTGTCATCATTCTATTTCTGGGGCATAAAACATATGTTTAGCTTCAAAGTGGAAATCAGGATGCCGTGTTTGAAACATTTAATGACAACACATTAATGATCTCATTTATTCAGGCTTTCAACATGCCCCATGTCAAATAAAATTTATTTTGTCTTTCTGAATAGACTTTTTTTAGTTTGGCTATCAAAGGATTCCTACCTAAAGACATATCTTCATGTGTCACCCCACCACACCCTAGAACTGCATTTAACTACAATGGAACCTACACTAAAGATGCATTCCCTTCCTTCCTTCCTTTCTTTTTTCCGCTCTTCCTTCCTTTATTTCTTTTTGAGTGCATTCCCTTTCTTGGTCCACTTGAAAAAAATCAAAGGGGATAAATAGTAGAAAGGCAAATGCTGAGACTGATTTTTCTCTGACTAAAGAAATGAGGCAATCCTTCCCTGATTTATCCAGGAAAAATATGTTAGCATCCAAGAAAATTATGTTGGAAACGGGAACCGTGCAGGGAGAATTATAGAGCAGTGAGAGCCTTGTCATTCATCACAGAAGACCAGTCAGGTGGGCTAGGAGAACAAGGATGTGGGGGAAACGCTTGCTGGGTCCTCATCCCTCCACCCACCCTTTAAACAAGGAAATAAGCTGGGAAGCACTGAAGCCTGGATAAGTTGAAGGACAAGATGTTGCGATACTCAGGCCAAGCTCCGACATGTTGCAGATCCACACAGAAGCCACACAAGTCCCAAGAACTGGAAGCATTAGATCTTGTTTTCCAAGATGCCCACCAATATGGAGGGTTAAAGGGGAAAGTCAAACAAGAAGACGATGGTGGTTCAGGGTTGTTACAGTTTTTCTGATGAGGCCAATAGTTCGAGTTTGGAGCCTGGGTTTATGTACTAGTTTTACCACATCCTGTGTTGTGTGTGCTCAGTCAGCAAGTCATGCCCCACTCTTTGCTACCCCATGGACTGCAGCCTGACAGGCTCCTCTTTCCATGGGATTTCCCAGGCAAGCATACTGGAGTGGCATGCCATTTCCTTCTCCAGGTGATCTTCCCAACCCAGGGATCGAACCCAGGTCTCTCGAGTTGCAGGCGGGTTCTTTACCATCTTAGCCACCAGGGTAGCCACTATCTCCCAGAAAGTGAAAGTGAAAGTTGCTCAGTCGTATCTGACTCTTTGCGACCCCATTGATCTCAGCCTGCTAGACTCCTCAGTCCATGGAATTCTCCAGGCCAGAATACTGGAGTGGATTGCCATTCCCTTCTCCAGGTGATCTTCCCAACCCAGGGATCGAACCCAGATCTCTCGAGTTGCAGGCGGGTTCTTTACCATCTGAGCCACCAGAGAAGGCTTAGTATCTCCTGGAGTTTGCTCAGATTCATGTCCATTGAGTTAGTGACACTATCTAACCATCTCATCCTCTCCTGCCCCCTTCTCATTTTGCCTTCAATCTTTTCTAGCATTAGGATTTTTTCCAGTGAGTCAGCTCTTCAGATAAAGTGGCCAAAGTATTGGAGCTTCAGCTTCAGCATCAGTCCTTCCAATGAATATTCAGGGTTGATGGTTGATTTCCTTCAGGGTTGACTGGTGTGATCTCCTTGTTACTCAAGGGACTCTCAAGAGTATTTTCCAGCCCTACAATTCAAAACCATCAATTCTTTGGCACTCAGTCATTTTTTTTTTTAACCACATCATAGCTACCATGATTTAAATTCTTTGAGTTTTACCATCTATAAAATGAGGATAATGATCGTATCTAAAATCACAGAGCTGTTCTCAAAATAAAAATAACAATAGTTAAGATTTACTAAGCATTTACTATATGTCTGGCATAGTGCTAATTTCCTGACATTTGCTATCTGTCTTAATCCTATTATTACTCTCTTTTTACAGATGAGGAAACTAAATCTTAGAAATATTAATTACCTCACCTTAGGACATTCATCTGGGCTTCCCTGGTAGCTCAGCTGGTAAAGAATCTACCTGTAACGCAGAAGACCTCAGCTCAATCCCTAGGTTGGGAAGATCCCCTGGAGAAGGGGTAGGTTTCCCACTCCGGTATTCTTGGACTTCCCTTGTGGTTCAGCTGGTAAAGAATCTGCCTGCAATTCAGGAGACCTGGGTTCGATTCCTGGGTTGGGAAGATCCCCTGGAGGAGGGCATGGCAACCCACTCCAGTATTCTGGGATTCCCTGGTGACTCAGATGGTAAAGAATCTGCCTGCAATGCAGGAGACTCAGGAGAGGAAGGTTTGATCCCTGGGTCAGAAAGATCCCAAGGAGAAGGAAACAACAACCCACTCCAGTATGCTTGCCTGGGAAATCCCATGGACAGAGGAGCCTGGCAGGCTACAGTCCATGGGATGACGAAGTCAGATACCACTGAGCAACTAACACTTTCACAGGACATTCATCTAAGAGGCAGTGAGTCCTTGATGAAGCGTAATGTGTGATACAGTGCAAGTGTCACTAAACACTCAAGAAATGGCCAATGTGATCACTCCCATATGTCTCTCTGTGAGTGTTCTGATACCAAACAGGATGGCAGGAATAGAGGGAAACGCACACCTACCATTTTGACTCTCCAGGTTAGACAGCTGTCAAACCCAGCTGTGGAGAAGGGGTCACTAGCATTTTGTACCATGCCATGGAGAATTGTCCATTTTCCCTCTTTAACTCAAATCTTAGGTTTCCTCCTTCTGTTCTGAGAAATAAAGCCCTGGACTGAGATTGAGGAAAATTGAGTTCTAGCCCCACAGTTGAGTACACTTTGATGGTACACTCAGGCAAATGTCAGCCATTTGACATCCTAGGAAATCAACAGTCAGGGCATGTTGGTACCTGATCAATTTTCTCTCATGGGTAGGTATTGCTGGAGATTACACAGACTGTGCTCGGGACACCCATAGGACATAACAGAAGTGTTGTGATTCTCCCCTCAGCTAAGAAATGATTGAAACTGGTGCATACACAAAACTAATAATATGGATCTTATTTTTAAGTTCTTTTTTTTCTTTTTAAAAAACTTTATTGAAGTATAGTTGATTCACAATGCTGTGTTAATTTCTGTTGTACAGCAAAGTGATTTAATTATATATATGTGTGTATATATACACACACATACTCTTTTCATATTCCTTCCCATTGTGGTTTATCAGGAATATTGAATATAGTTCCTTGTGCTATCTATAGGACTTTGTTTTTTATCCATCCTGTATATAATAGTTTGCATCTGCTAATCCCAATCTCCCTTCATTTCTTAATTAGGCTATCTTGAATAATCAATTTATTAGAAATTCCTGGTGGGGGGGAAGCTTTTATAGATTGTAATTACTGAGTTGGCCAAAAGATTATTTCGGGTTGGTTTACTGGAAAAATCTGGACAAAACTTTTGGCCAACCCAACATTTTTTAACAAATAAACTGTGGAATGCTACACTTCTCGGCATATTATTTTGCCATCGTATTTTCTTCAATGGCTCCCCCAGAAATTAGAATAGACAAAATATTTTCCCAAAGATGACTCGTCTCATGTTTTAAACAAAATAGCTGTAACCACGCTCTGAATTATTCCATAGGTGAACTCCCCATCGATGACAAAGGAAATTCAGGGCACCAAGATGATATTTTCTTATAGAACCCAGCCAGATGATGTGTAAGGATTTCAGATGTGTGGGTCCTATTAAAGTTGACAAGAGCTGAGCTATTACAATCCCCTGGTGACACCTTGTATTACATCCAGGAAGTTTGAAGAAGGTGGCGAAGGATCATCCAAACATCAGCATCACTTTGATAAACTTGTCACTAGGTAAAATAAAATACACGGATGTTTGCTTCTTTTCCTCTGAAATATAAAGTAATTATGACTATATAAAAACCTTTTACCATAACTAATTAACTAGGAGCTCCTCATAAACTCTGTGTCGACAGCACCGTATGTCTAATTATCTTTTTTTCGCTTCAGAATTGTGATGTTGAATAATGAAGAAAATGTTACCTGATGAAGTCTTTTATTTTATGATGATATCTCTGGAGACAGAGGAGACACAAAGGCTTAAATGCCATCTTCAATTACATCTTGGTCTTGGCAAGCTTTCAGCTGGTTTTGATTTGCATGGAAACCACATTATTTTTAAAATCTTATAGAAGGAAGGAAGGAAAGAGGAAGGGAAGAAAGGAAGGAAGGAAAGGAAAGACCGTAATAATTATAAAATGGTCCCTATAGCTGTTTAAGCACTTCATTAATCCTAGGCATGAGAAACCCTTTTCATATGTAGAAAGTCAGGGCTTAGCTGTTTACTTCCAGCCCTATTCTGTTGGGCATTGTGGCTTGGGTTTTGCCAATTCCATTAAAATGTCTCTTCTCTCCTTGCTCCATAATGAAGCACTCTAACTAATTCAAACCAGGCAAGCATGAACAGAAACAGGAAGCTAGGTTTTGGGGGTGTTTCTTTTTGTTGGCATGTGTATAATTTTTTCAACCGTTGAAGGTAATGGCTCAAATCAATACCTGCAGGCACTTACGCGTAAGACCAGACATGCTAGAGAGGGCATTTCAGTCCTTGCCTATTTCCAAGCCTGTGCCCATCGTCCAAACATTTCAACATTTCTGTCAGAGCTCAGGAGTATATTTCAACAGGGTTGGTTATTAAGTGACTCTTTTCTTGCACATGAGGCCAATCCTGTCTTTGGATGCTCATGCAAGATCCATTAAAGTTTAGGAGATCTGCCAGGAGTGGGGGATCTGGGGAGTACTCAGCTAAGTGGGGCACCCCCTGCAGGCCTGTTTCTTTTCCCACGTGTGTCTGTCTGATGTTTTCAGTCTTGCAGTTGAGTTGGCATCTTCTAACACAGTCCTTCCAGGGATGAAAGTATAAATCACCTGGCGTCTTCTTAAAATCCAGATTTTGATTCAGTGTCTCTGAGATGGGGCCTGAGATTCTGCATTTTTATGATGCTTTCAAATGATGCTGGTGCGGCTGGTCCATGGACCCTACTTTGAGTAGCAAGGCATCAACTCAGAGTCAACTCCAGGACTTTCCCCTGCCAGACAAATCCTTTCTCTCCCTCTTCGGTCTTTCTCTGAAATCTGGGAGCACAGAGCAGCCATATTTGATATTGATCTTGGTATTTACCTGGCCTCTGTTTCGTCTGATGGGTAAATGTTTCCCCTGAGTATGGTTTATCTTCACAACCACAGTGTACACTCTGCTTCCTCTTTCTTTGGCTCGTCACAGCAGAGACAATGACACCAGAAGCACAAAGGCCCTGGTAACTACTTGTCAAATAGAATTTAGCTAGATGGATTGAATTCACTCTGATTTCTTATGATATCTTGAGAATATGTTTCTCTCTAAACAGGATCCATAGACTTTGTGGAGATTTCATAGTTTAACGTGTTTGGAGCAGTGATTCTGAAATAAGTAATCAAGTTTTAGCATTAGATCTCAGATCCAGCCCTCCCCTATCCCAACCCCACCACCCCAGTCCTCAAAGAAACAAATCAAAACAGGAAGTAAAACACCATTACCAACAGGACCTTTCATTGCCTTTCTCTGGAGGACTTGACTGACCATTGTGGTCTCCTCCATCTCTCTGACCCCAGCTGACGGTCTTGACACTCTAAGAAAAAAACTTCTCTCCTCAGGAAAAGAAACTCCTATTTTGATAAATGTATCACAAAACACTATCTATTACATATTTTTTCCGAATCATCTTCCAGCCAAATGGATTGAATTTAAAACCCTTCCTTTCACTTGAAAGGAAAACGTCATTGGGTTTTCTTCCTGTTTTCATTCCATCTTTGTTTCAACCCTACAGCCTTCTCACCTCTTCTTTGCCTACCCTATTCCCTCACACAAACCTGGATCCACTGCAAATCCAATGTCTCGGTCAGATTTCCCTCCACTGCTCCAGCCTCAGGAATGGCACTCTGCTCAGAAATTATGGAGCTGGGACTATATGCAGAATATATTGGGTTGGCCAAAAAGTTCTTTCAAGTTTTTCCCTAAGATGGTACAGAAAACTCTGAACAAACTTTTTGGCCAACCCAATATTTGGCCCTTAATTGTGTAGCGACCTGAGCCATGTTTTTCTCTGTTGTCACCTGATATTTAAATATTTTATTGTTAGTTAACTTTAGACATATTTATAATGATTGAAAGATGCTAGATTAAAATTTGCTGAAGAAACCCATGACCTATACTTTGGTCCCGCTGTGTGTCTAGCATGTATAAGTCCATTCAACAATTAATTTCTGAGCACCCTAACAATGGAGTGATTGATTAGGAACCAAAATAAGGTGAAATATATGTACATAATTGAATATAAGACCCGATATTTCACAATCCAAGTAGTGCTTTCACATCTCATTGTCCTTGTGACATCCTTCTGAAGCAGATGGGGAAAGGTAATATGTCATGCAAAGCATTTAATTAGTAAATTCACTTTGACAGTGTTTCAAGTCAGGATGTGAAAAAAAGATATTAAGTGGAATAATATAAAATTTAAATGTGACATGTCAAACAAACTCTTGGAGCAGATACATAAAAATACCAAAGAAGAACAGTGATTTAAAAACTAAACAACAGTGGATCGATTTATGGCTTATTTAGCCAAATCAGCAATCTGGAAAAGGTGCCTCTTAAATTTGGACTGAAAGCTTGACAGAGAGTAAGACAGCCTGACCTCCATGGTTAATAAATTCCATAAGTAGAGAGCAAACATTAAAAATGCCCTGTAGCTCAATGTCTTCAGCCAAAAAGAACTAATCCAATTGACTGAGACCAAAGAAAACGACTGGGAATGTATGGTTGCAGGATGTCTCTGAGGTATTCAAAACCAAGTCAATTTAAGGACTTGTAAGTTAATAACTAGGACTTTACACATAATCCTGTACTTTACAGGTAGCCAGTGAAGGTTTTTTACAACCAGGGTAATGTGATTTTCATGCTTGGTGTCAGTCAGAATGTCAGTTACTGAGTTCCAGACCAAGAGAAGTTCCTTGATCAATCCATTAGCAGAGTCCCTTGGAACATGGGCATGTGGGTGCAGCTCAGCATTCTGGGCAGCCTAGAGGTCAAAAACACAGGTGGGGAGGTAAGCACGGTGGACAGCCTCTATGGAGAAGCCTGGTTCCCAGGGCTTTTAAATGTGTATTTAGTAAATAATTAAATAGGAAGCCTAAAAGATATGTCAGGATCAAAGATTAAGTGCCAACTCATAATAGAAATCTTGAGAGCTAACAACCTTCAAAGCTACAGTTCTGGGCAATTTATGGATTTGCAGTAATGGTGAGAACCCAGAAGCAATAAGAGTTTCTTCTTAGTGTGATTCATCAACAGCTTTTAATAGTCAGGCAGAGAATATCCAGAGGTTAGGTAGTTACAGAGTGAATTTAAGTTTCAAAGAGGTGAAGATGACTATTTTTTTTATGCTACATAATATTAGATTAATATTTTCAATGCCTTGATTGGATTCCTTTTCTAAAACTGGTTCAAGAGTTGTGTGTATGTGTTTTAATTTTTCAGTAGAAATATTGTGTTAAATGATAAGATCTTTACAGATTTAATATCAGCTAATATTTAGAAAATTAAAATAGGAAAAGCAACAAAACCATTAGTTGAACACCTAACATGTTCCAACCACAGTACTAAGTACTTTACACACATTCTTTTATTCATATGAATATTACAAAGTAGATAGTATCAGCAGCAAAAACAGGCTAGGAAATGAAAGCTTGGAGAGTAGATTATGCTGACCTTGCTTCTGACTCTTCCAGAGCTGTCTGCAGACCAGCAACATCAGCATCACTTGGGAAGTGGTTAGAAATGCAGACTCTCAGGCCTCAGATACCGAATCAGAATCTGCTTCCACTGGTAGCTGCAGAGTTCTGAAAGATCTCTTCCAAGCGTCACTTGAGTAGGTTCTTATCAAGATCATGGGAAAGGAGGCAGACAAGTGATGTGACCAAACTCAGGCTTGCCAATGATCCCTGCAAATAAGCAGCATCCCAAGGGGTTCCTCATCCAGGAAGCACATCCATGGAAGGTTCTGGGAGAAGGATCATATGGTGAAAAATGAAGAAAGGAGACATCTTTGGTTGGCTCTGGCAGGGAGCACAGGAGTTCCTGGGCTCTCAAGAAGGGTCATTTCCCCCCAGATTCACTAAGCAACAGCCTTTCACAAAATAGAGATTTAGACAGAAGGTTCTGGAGCCAGACTGTCTGGATTTGATTTTAGATCTTAACAACTTAATCTCTTTATCCCTCAGTTTCTTCATTTGTAAAACAGGGGTACCAGTGGAGCTGTGGTGAGGCATACAGAAAGAGCTCAATGTATGCTGGTTATCATTATTTCCATGTTGCACTGGAAACCATGTATAGTGGAATGAAACTGTTAATAACATGGCCTCTGCCCTCCTATTAAGGAACTAAGCTTTTGGAAGGGGATGTAGACTATAAGGTACAATTGCAGCAAGTACTATTTATTTAAGAAGAGTACCATAGGAACCATAGAAACATATGTTAAGAGAGGAGCCTGACTTTATCAAGGAATCAGGAAATATTTCTTATACAATTTACCTTTCATTGTGGTTGAAAGTTTAAGTAAGGAGAGACTTCCTGGTGGAAAGGATAGCCCTAGAAATCTTAATGAGGAAATAAAACAGTGGAAAACCGGAAAGATGTGTGGGGTGAGTGCAGAGAGCAAGGTGTTTTGACCCATGGAACGGTAGGCAACCTAAAAATGTTCCTGCTAAAACACCTGGGATGCTGCACACAGAATAAAACATATTCTCTTCACTGCAGAGTAGATCTTACAAGAAAGGGAAGCTCTCAGTTGCTGGAAGGGATTAAGAAACTAGACAGACCAGTGAGGGGCACCATGGTTGCCCTTCTAGGAGTTATTGATCTTGGTAACACAAAGCTTTGGCTAAGAGAAGATGAGGCTTTGGCTGAGGGAGGGAGGAAGTTGGAGCTGAAATCCCTTTTGTGAAACTGAGACATGCAAAGGATGGATTAGGAGAACTCACTCACCAGCCCAGAATGAGGGGGTAGTCTGCTTCTTTGGGTGGAGAGAGAAGGCAATCGTCAACTGCAGATTGGAAGAGGGCAAGAGACATACAGGCTTGTGAGTTATGACAGTCAACATTCCAGTGAAGCATGCTGGTGATTTTGACCAAGGCAATGGCAGTGGAGCCGGTTCACGTGACCAGTAGCATGATTAATTCTAGGTCCAAAATTGTCACCATAAATGAAGCATGGAACTGAACAAGGAGCTTATGAAATGCTTCAGGAAAACGAAACAGATCAATGACAAGGGTCTGGCTTCCAGAGGCTGAAACAGTAGAAGCTGGCAGGATCTAGGTTCTAGGAGATATTGGCAAAATTTATGCAGGAAAATCCAAGTCAAAAGAAGAATTTGTGGAGTTAGACAGGAAGAATTCTTCACATGTTGGAGAAGAGCAGTCACTATCATCACTCCAGGCGAAGGAGCTGCAGAGTAGTCCAGGGCAAGGAGGGTGGTTTGGGGGCCCACCTCCGGAGCTAAGACTTGGAAGAAAATTCTGAAAGGAAGTGAGAATTCCATCAGGAGTTCAGAGTCACTGACTCAAAACTGTTTCAGGCTAAAAGACCAAATAGTTTCATTTAGCATTTTATACATCTTGTATATATACCTGAGGACTTCCCATGGGTCACTAGTAGTAAAGCACCCACCTGCCAATGCAGGAGACTAAGAGACATGGGTTCGATCCCTGAGTCGGAAAGATCCCCTGGAGGAGGGCATGGCAACCGACTCCAGTATTCTTGCCTGGACAATCCTATGGTCAGAGGAGCCTGATGGGCTACAGTCCTTGGGGTCACAGAATTGAACACGACTGAAGCAACATAGCATGCAAGCACGCATATCTTGTAGAGATACAAGAAATGAGTTACATACAATCAAGTCTGTTACTCTACATGTGGTCCATGGACCAGCAGCATCAGCCTCACCTGGAGGCTCTACTCCAAGCTCCCTGAGTGAGCATCTGCATTTTTAATATGTTCCCCAGAGACGCCTATACACGTGATGGTTTGAGATGCACCTCTCTGGGTGATATTGTCACCTGAGCTATCTGTGATCACAGATAGGGAATGAATACAGGATACATGTTCTGAAATGGAGTATGTGATGGTAGCTTTGAACTATTCCTTCACGCAAACCAAGAATAGAAGAGATCTAGATCGGAGAAGGCAATGGCAAGCCACTCCAGTACTCTTGCCTAGAAAATCCCATGGATAGAGGAGCCTGGTAGGCTGCAGTCCGTGGGGTCGCTAAGGGTCGGACACAACTGAGTGACTTCACTTTCACTTTTCAGTTTCATGCATTGGAGAAGGAAATGGCAACCCACTCCAGTGTTCTTGCCTGGAGAATCCCAAGGACGGTAGAGCCTGGTGGGCTGCCGTCTATGGGGTCGCACAGAGTTGGACACGGCTGAAGCAACTTAGCAGCAGCAGCAGCAGCAGCAGCCACATCTAGGCCAAGAAACCTAAGAGTATTGGCATCCTTCTGCAGGTTAGATTGAGTAGGTACAAGAAAACAGATTCCCCCCAAAAGTGAAGGAAGAGGTGGTGGCAGAGGTGGCCACCTTGGGAAACAGCTGAGAGTTGTTAAGTTCCAATTTTTTTCCACTCCCAGTTAAATGAGTAGCTAACTGACCCCAACCTCAAACTTAAGAAGCAACCTCAAAATGTCTACAAGTTTACTTTAGATTGAAATTCATAGATGCAATACCTCTCCACCAAAGCAGCATTTTTCTTCATCAATTCGTTAATTGCTTGGTTCCTCAGTCGTGTCCAACTCTTTGCAACCGTGGGATCACTAAGCCCCTCTGTCCATGGGGATTCTCCAGGCAAGAATACTGGAGTGGGTAGCCTATGCTTTCTCCAACGTATCCCTTCCTGAGTCAGGAATCGAACCAGGATTCTTTACCAGCTGAGCTACCAGGAAAGCCAATGTGCTAAAATCCTTCTATATGACTCTGATGGCACCATGGAGAGCATCTTTTACCCACAATACACTTAGAAAGACTATATGACATCACTGAAATCAACTAGTGGTGCCACCATCTCTCCATTCAGTGAATACACATTGAGCCCTACTCTGTGCTCACATGGGCCCAGCAGTGAATGTAGCTGATGCAGTTACTGTTCTCAAGGTGCTTCAAGTCTGTGAGATCAAATACAATCATCACATTTCTAGCTGCTTTCATAAGTGTTATTAACATTTAAACTCTGATTCATTTTTGTCACCCACACTCTATGTGATAGAACAATAGTCCATCTATTTGCATGTCTGATGTCGTTTTGCTACACAAGAACACAATGAGTTGATCAGAAACCTCTTCTGTGCTGTATTTTTAGGAATAGTTTCTTTCAGCTCCAATATACTCCTTCCTGTGAAAAGCCTGGAGAGTCCTAGGAGATGGCAATCGAGCACATAAATATGTAAAATTCTCCTTGAATTAATAGATCTGCTTTGAGTTTTGTTTTTTTTTTTCCTCTTTGGCTTGTTAGAATATAAATATCTGGCGGGTTCTCTAAAACTCTATCACTTAGGTCTCTTGAGGGAGAACGTGAGAATGGAGCACTACAGCATAAGTATCAGTAGTCTTTGTGTCTCTAGATAGCTCTGCTGGGTCTCCCAGGGCTGCAACAGATGATTTGTCAACTTAACATCAGCTGCAGCGGTTATGGAAGAAGACGGGCTTCTCTTCTAGCCGGAGACGTGCATAGGAGCACGCAAAGCTGGAGAAGAGAGGCACAGGAGGGAGGAAGAGGAGGGAATTTAACACTCCCCACATCCCTCCTCTCACTCCAGTCCTGCCACAGCCCCTCCTTGGCCTGGCTTTGCATTGCTTCTTTCTCCATTGCTAATCGCGTATCCTGGTGGGCATTTAGGTATATTTATGTTGTTGTCCACGGGCTTCCCAGGTGGCTCACTGGGTAAAGAATCTGCCTGCAATGCAGGAGATGTGGGTTTGATCCTTGGGTTGGAAACATCCCCTAGAGGAGGGCATGGCAACCCACTCCAGTATTCTTGCCAGTATTCATGTCAATGTATGGCAAAACCAACCAATATAATATTGTAAAATAATTAGCCTCCAATAAAAATAAAAATTAAAAAAAATAAGAATAAAAAAAAAGAAACATAAGAAAAAAAACTAAAACTAAGAGTTGCCTTCCGTATGATCTAGTAATCCCACTCCTGGACTTATATCCAGAAAAGATGGAAATTCCAATTTGAAAAGGTACATGCTCCCCAATGTTTATGGCAGCACTATTTATAGTAGCCAAGACATGGAAGCAACCTAAGTGTCTAGCAACAGATGACTGGATAAAGAAAATGCAGTATGTACATACAGAAATATTTATAGGTATATGTATATACACATAATATGGGTCCCTGGTGGCTCAGCTGGTAAAGAATCCACCTACAATGCAGGAGACCTGGGTTTGATCCCTGGATTGGGAAGATCCCCTTGAGAAGGGAATGGCTACCCACTCCAGTATTCTGGCCTGGAGAATTCCATGGACTGTATAGTCCATGGGGTCACAAAGAGTCTGGCATGACTGAGTGACTTTCACTGATGTAAACACACACACACGAATATATATTTAACTCTGGCAGCTGAGAGGTGCTAGAAGCAATGACTCCCCAGTAGCAATCCGTTAATCTAGTGCCCGGATATTGGCTTACTCTCTTATGAAAAGAACAAGCATTCCTGAGAGAAACGATCAATCCTACAAAGTGACCCTGAAATATCTTACAGTTCCAGAAAGATCAAACAATTCCCCTGCACAGTATGCCAAGGGTCAGCTGTTTTCTCCAGGATAAAGCCAGAGGGAACCTTGTTCCCTATTGCGCAGAGAAAGAACTAGACTCCAGTTCAGCCAAGCAATAAACCCATGGTCTTTTTCTTGCTCTCTACAATGACTCTTTGCCAAGAGTTTTGTCTTTGCTTCTTTCCTAGCAGTGTGACCTAATTTTCCACCCTTCTTTGGCTCCACTTAGAAGCTCTCACCAAAACATCTGTTGAGGTCAGCCCACTGAATGTGTTTCAGATTTTATAGTTGAGCACATGGATATCATACCCTCATTCCTGGCTGTATCCACAAGAGATGTGAGGAGCAGGCCTCTCTGTCTTCAATGCAAGATGAAAATAAAGTATGTTGGGTAGAGACTGTGAAAGGCTATAATAATGAGCTTCCTTGAATGACTTATGAATAAGTAAATGCCGATTAGTGTTTTGTACATCATGTCCTTATAAGGAAGAGAAGATTTCAGTTCTGAGACCCAAAGCTCACTGTAAAGTGCATACACACAAACCTTCTTGTACCACTTTTCTTACCTGCTAGAAATGGTTTAAAATCAAATAGTACAACATTTTAAGCTTTTTATTTTGCCAGTGAGGAAACTGAGGTGGAGAGTTGCCTCATCATTTCATCAACATTATATGAAGATTTTATACAAAACTTATTTACACAAGATGAAAAACATTTTTGGGTCTTAGAAGAATTATTTAGTCTTTTAAAGTCCTAATAAACATTGGCTTTTAATAAAACTTTATTATAAAGGCTTTGGATTAGAGCCATCTGCAGTTTTTCTCTACACAATTAGACGAGAAAAAAGATCTTTTTCTTTTCCCTTCATTCCTGGTTAACTATGGATTATGAAGCACAGGGCGTAGAAAATTGAAGCTGTGTGATATACTGAGGTCATTCTAGGGAAAAATGATTCATGAAAGTCCAAACTTCCAAAACAGGTACATTAAGGGATGACTCTTTACAACTGCAGATAAATAATCTGTCTTATAAAATTAATCATATAGCAACCTATATAGAATATAAAAATCTAATTGATAAAAATTATTTGCATCAAAAAATTCTATGTAGGCTCTATCACTAAATTAAGAAGGGGAAGTGCACTAGTACTTGGTTATAAATACAAACATTAAAAAACTCATTTTAATACAAACATTAAAAAACCCTGATATGATTCAAATTCTCTTCTAATTTGTTTCTTTAAAGTTCAATTGTTTAAAAAAATGTCTTGAAGTATTTGCTGTGCAAGTCATACTGCAATCTTATTTGGTGTTATAAAAGAAAGACATAAAACCATAGTTTCAATGAAGTATATTTCCAAGCCATAGAATAATCTGAAATCCGTATTTTACTGTCAACAGAGTTAAGTAGACACATGATCTTACTGCACAGAAACTCTTTCCTTATATCCTTGTCATCAAACTCTCAGGAGAACTGTTTCATGCTATCCTGGGTCAAGACAGTCACTGTGTGTTTTTTTGAACTTTGAAGAACTAACCATGTTATAAACCTATCACATTACATATATAGTGTCAGGAGTATTTCTCAAACGTTTTGTAGTTATAAGAAACTTCTAGAAATCTATTGGTTGGTAGCAGAAAGTCAGTGCTCTCCTAGACATCCCATTTCCCTTCCCTCTCTCGTTACAGACTTCAAATGGAGCCCCACTCTCCAATGATTATGGATGGACAAAATGATGGGCAACCAAACCCATCTCAGGTGAGGCCATTTTCTTGAGACTCCAGTGTTGAAATGATAAATGGGTGGACCATTTGGCCTTCAACAAATGACAAAGAAAAAATACAACTGATTAGAGAGTATTTTCAGTTTTGTTATATGTGTGTCCACTCTTGACCCTCTGGATATATGGAGAAAGAAAATGTATATTACTTCTTGACATTTCAAGATTAAAGTTTCGAGGACACTTCCTGTACTGGACTTCCTGCTCTTGGCAGTAGCCTGACAGTTTGCTCGCATGGCATGAACTCGTCAACCTCGTTCTATATTATCAACACGATATCCAATCAGATTCTCCTTAAGTCACTTTAATTTGCCAGTGATTTCTCATGCCTTCTTAGTAGATTATCAGTACTATTACTTCTGTTTTGCTATCGCTCACTTGCGTTTACTTGTTTGGAGCAGGAAAGAGGACATTTTAAACACATTTAACCAGGTCTTGGTTTAGGGGTCAGAAATGTGCTTCAAGTCGCACACCAGCCTGCAAACACCTGGTGTCCCAGATGGGAGTAATAACAGCTCTGCTCTTATTTTCATAACTGTATTATGGAAGATGTTCGCTGGTTTCCTCCTCGGTGAGTTTAATTCACACCAATATTTTAAGGAAGATTAGAAAAAAAATGGAATGAAAGAAAACATTTCTGACAGCGAAGAGCTGGGTTTTCATGTTCCCATCATATAAAAAAATTCCAAGATAATTATAGTGTATAACAGATCTTTAATGCTTATTTTGTGAATCAAATCAACTCTGTATTATTTTGTGTGCTGAAGCTCAACACACACCACAGAAATGCCATATTTTTAGCCCAGCTATAGGTTTTATGTTTTTCCTCTAAAATGATTTTCCCCGGTGAAATAGTTTTTGTAAAACCAACTGAAAATCAAGCAACATCACAGAGCTGCTTTTCTGTCCCGTGTCATCATTCAGCCTCACTTGAAAGTCTGTCATTAAGAGCTGCCCCAGCTGTTGCATCACCAGCCGTTTCAACAGCTGCACTAATGACGACTCGTGTTGTTTTATTCTTGCTTCTTCTCTAAGAGGATTTTCAATAGTGTTGCCCAAATTTGCTATCGGGAAGATGTCAGGGACTCACAAGCAGACTGTCAGCTCCTAACTGAAAGGGTTTCTCAGGGGGAGTCACAGAATCGCAGATGCAAAGCCTAGCAACACCACTATAGTTACCTCCATCTGAGAGCCGAAGCTAGGGGCAGAGGCAGATCTGAACCAGCACTCCTGAGGAATAGACCCCCAAGTGCAAAGTGCCATGAGCACTAGGGGACAAAAGTCCCTTTTGCCAACTAATGTGTGCTAACCCTCCAAAAGAGTGCCTGGCATATGGTGGGCACTCAAGAAATATTGACCGAATCAGTGAATATCAGCTTCTTGATCAAGGTTATAAGCCAGTTAGGAATCAGACTGGACTTTCTCATGTGGCCCTACATCACCAGGGTTGGCAACATGAGTTAGTGAAAAGTGCGCCCAGAGGTGGTAGCTCTTAACTGGGTCATTTACTTGTACTTTCTCAGCCAAGTACATTTTTTTTTTTTTTGGATGCGTTTCCAGAAGCAAATAACTCTGAAGCTTAAGCTGCCTAATCTGTACACAGAGATAATATTGGACCGACCTATTTCATAGGGTTTAATGCCTATCAATTTGGATAGTGTATGACAAACTCTTAAGTGTTGGAGGGTGTTGTTACTATCAGCAAATGGACTCTGAGATGTAGCCATTTTATGACTGCAGAAAAGTTTAGGCAGGAGCTCTGTGGCAGAAACAAGCTCTCCAACATGATAAAAGGCCCTCATCCAGGGCATGCTGGGAGCCACGACCTGGTCCACTCCTGAGCTGAAACCAATACAGTAAGAGACAAGGAAACTAATGCAAGCCTTAATGAGATCCGAAGTGTGGTGGAGGAGCTGGGTAAGAGGAGCAGTCAAGAAAAGGTCAGGACTGGGCAGAAGTTCAAGTTAGTTATCCCAAATATGGAATGTTGAGGATACATTTATAATAGCTAGTCCAGATTCCAGATTAAAATGTAGTGCTGAGAATTCAGGGTGGATATGGTCATCAGTAGGGCTTCCCAGGTTGTACTAGTAGTAAAGAACCCGCCTGCCAATGGAGGAGACTGGAGTTTGATCCCTGGGTTGGGAAGATCCCCTGGAGAAGGAAATGGCTACCTACTCCAGTGTTTTTGCCTGGAGAAATCCATTGTTGGAGGAGACTGGTAATCTATGACCCATATGGTTACAAAGAGTCGGATACGACTGAAGTGACTTAGCATATAGTACATGGTCATCAGTCCCCAGAGAAATCTAGGTCTTTGGTAGACAAATCAATTCCTCGAACTATGTTCATGCATTTCGAAACCAGGGCTGGATCTAAGAGAGGGGAGCTGGCAGATCCTATAAGAGGGGATTCTGTTGATGCCAGGATACAAATGTGGCAGAAACTGGCATAGAAGGACTAGATCGGCAGAGTTATCTTATGCTGGCATAGAAGGAGACTACACACAGTCCTTGTGGGATATCCAGAATTTTGTCTACTCTAGATGCCTAGACATCACATGTTCTTAATGGACCAGCAGACCTGGGTGGGGCTAGGCTCACAGGGGCCAAACAGCCTTGTTGGTAGCTCAGGTGGGAAGGTCAGAATTCTCTGATAGCACTAGGGCTAACGGTACGAAAGCTATTTAAAAAAAAAAAAAAAAAAACCTTAAAGACCGTTGCTTTTGGTATGAAGAGACAGGAGACCACAGTGTGACATCTTAAGACAAATTGTGAAGGCATATCCACAATTTTCCAAGTGTTTACTCAAAACAAAAAGACATCGAGCAGTCAAGGCCATAGCCATAAACCAAGAAGCAATGCTTGTTCATACGAATTGTTTCCCCAGCCCTGTCCCTTTTGAGTCACCTTGTCCATAACCACCCTGCTGATGGTCAGAAAGGGAGACAAGGCGCTATCAAATGTGGTTCGTGGCTGTTCCCCTGACTCCTTCTCACGGCCCTCTCCATTCCAGTTCTACCAGGAGCCTCTCCCTTGACTACTTCCCATTTCAGCTCCCTTAGTCTTCAATGTTGACAACTGACTGTTTTCCTAGCTAGACCTCAGCACACTCCAAGGACTCTGGCCTTCTGAGCCTCTGGCTCAATTCACTCCTGGATGTCTCAGGTGGAAAAGTTTGCTCAAGATCTGACTCTAGGACTAAACTGGCCTGCACTGACTTGACCAGCACCCAGATGAATCCCCTCATGCCACCCAAAGAGGGAAAACACTGCCATCACCCTGCTCTATACCAAAGCCTCTCCACTGGGTCTTGCAGCCACTGCTGTGAGAGACCTTAGGGAAAACCCAGAGCTTGTAGGAGAGCTGTTTGTTCAGAAATGGAAGAAAATACCAAGCCTAGAGGAGGTATGGAGCCAGAAACAGCCCACCAGCTGAGACATCCCCCATGTTACCTGCAGTGTTTCACTGTCATTTTTAAATTTTCTTTTCACAATCATCCCTTTGAAATCCACAAGTGACTCATGGAAAGTTATGAAATTTTCAGTCATTCACACTCTACGGTAAAATAGCTTGACACAGTTTCTTTCCTCCCAATATCTAGCACAGGGCACTTGTAAGAGTAAAGATGCAGTGTATTGGACTATGAAAGTGCAAGTGTTAGTCGCTCAGTTGTGTCTGACTCTTTTCTATCCCATGGACTCTAGCCTGACAGGCTCCTCTGTCCATACGATTCTCTAGGCATGAATACTGGAGTGGGTTTCCATTCCCTTCTCCAGAGGAGCTTCCTGACCCAGGGATTGAACCCCAGGTCTCCTGCATTGCAGGCAGATTCTTTACCAACTGAAATGCCACCAGGGAATCTCCTGTCAAGCTATGGGAAGAAGGTAAAATAACTGAAGATCTTTGAAGGCCAGGAGAAACTCTTGAAATAGATGGTGACACTGTGGGGAGGGAGCAAGATCAGAGGAGCGCTAAGGACACCTCAGACTAGGACTCAGGTAGAGCAGGAGGCAGAGGAGAGCTATAAGAAAGAGGACACCAAGCTTTCTGTTTGTTGTCACTGCTCCCCCAAGTTTTGCTTTGGACCAGCTATGAATCAGGAAGGAGATGACAGTCTCTTCCGCTCATTTCACTTCATGTTCCTGAGATCAGGGTCCAGGCTGATATAATTATTATCATTTGTAAGTGAGAGTCCCTTATACTGCAAGGAGATCCAACCAGTTCATTCTAAAGGAGATCAATCCTGGATGTTCATTGGAGGGACTGATGCTGAAGCTGAAACTCCAATACTTTGGCCACCTCATGAGACGAGTTGACTCACTGGAAAAGACTCTGATGCTGGGAAAGGTTGGGGGCGGGAGGAGAAGGGGACGACGGAGAATGAGATGGCTGGATGGCATCACCAACTCTGTGGACATGAGTTTGGGTGTACTCCGGGAGTTGGTGATGGACAGGGAGGCCTGGCGTGCTGTGATTCATGGGGTCGCGGAGAGTCGGACACGACTGAGCGACTGAACTGAACTGAACTGAAGTGGGCATCCACTATTTTTTTAATTATCAAATTTGGACTAGATAATATTTCCAGTGGTTCAAAATTCAAGCGGTAGCAAAGTCACCTCCACGAAGCCACTTCCACGTAATGGAGGATCCTTCTAGGGCTGAAAAAATCCTTACACAAATAAGTAAACACACTCACTCTCTCTTTTTTTTTAGGCTGTTATTTTAAAAGTAGTAGTTCGGGAACAGTAAGCTAACATTGGCTTTGGGGCCTGCAAGGAAACCTGACTATTAACTGTAACATTTTTTTTTCCCCAAGAGAAACTATATTCTCAGAACCACATAATCAACCTAAAGATACATTTCTAGAACCAAGCACATTCATACTCTGGAGGCTTTCTGTTTAGATGTATATGAAGCAGAGCTGAATAAGCAGAGAGATGAAGAATGCGGTGGTGGAAAGTGAAAAGTGCCTGTATATGCCAGATTAAAGTTTTCCGTGATTTTTTTTTTCCTCCCAAAAAAAGATGGGATGGGCTTTTGAGAAGCCAGCATTTATTGGGCTTAAGGGCAGACAAGAAGTGACAGTGGCAAGAAACCGACTTATGTTATCAACAGTCTCCTTCTCCAGCTAAATAGGAGAGATCTCGACGCAAGGGGTTCGAAGGCTGTTCTCACAAACCCGTTCCAACTGGCTCACAGCTGTAGATGGTTTCTGCATCCACGGATGGAAATCCATCAATTCCAGGCTCTCATATGGGCCATACCTTAACTGAATAAGGGGCCAAGTGTGTGCATTTTGTTAATATCACTAGCTGTGTTTTCCTGGCTCAAAGTTTGTGTGAGTTATGTTTACAGACAAAGTGAAGCAAGTGTGAGTGTGTGATGATCACTCCCAGAAACATCAAGGACCATCTAGCGTTTGCAAACGATCCACCACGCCTAGGTTGAAAGCATCTTCTCGGGAGATATTGTGATAACTTATCAAACTTTGCCGCACAAAAGCAAAATCACAAATTCATTATGAAGCCTGCGTATGGACTTCAGTAAACATCTTTGAAAGGATAAGCATTTAGATTTCAAACCAATGAAAGGAAGAAGTTCAATAATAAAGTGGAAATGATTAAATCCCCTCTTTGAATTTGATTGAACCTAAGAAGAAATCAGGGCTTCCCTGGTGACTCAGCTGGTAAAGGATCTGCTTGCAATGTGGGAGACCTGGGCTAGATCCCTGGGTTGGGAAGATCCCCTGGAGAAGGGAATGACTGCCCACTCCAATATTCTGGCGTGGAGAATTCCATGGACTGTGTACAGTCCATGGGGTCGCAAAGAGTTAGACACAACTGAATCACTTTCACTTTGACTTTCAAGAAGAAATCAACTCTTCCTTGACCAGAAGAATGTTTCTTAAAGGAATTAATATTATTTTTCTGTTAGGTATAGAATCGGTGTGATCAATTCAGCAGGATACCTTAGAGCATGGTGTTTTTTGTGTAGGTGAAATTATTTTGTTCAACACTGAAAAAACTGGAACTAAAATTTAAAAACTACTGTTCCATCAGTTTTTGCTGCAAAAACAAAACCTTGGTATCAAAGAATGATAGTTGTGTGCATGTTTTTCTATCTTAGTATTTCTAAGCTTCTTGAAGGCAGGGCTGCTCTATCTTTCCAAGAAAGAGAGACAGAGAGACAGAAAAAGAGACACAAGACCCTCAGACTTGAATTTCATACCATGTCATTATTTCATGATGCACAATGCTGAGAAAACAGAATTGCACTTGGTCATTTTTGCTAAGTCATTTGTTAAATTGAATTAGAGATCATTTCAACATATCAGTGTATTAATTTAGCAAACACATACACAGCACTAACCAGGTGCCAAGCCTTCATCCAAGTGTTTTATGAATAGTGACTTACTGAATAGGCAGCCACATTGTGAATATAGAGAATTCTCAAATAATAGTCTCTCTTTAGAATTTAAGATCATTATGGTATTTTTGTTTTTCAGCCATACCTTCTGACATGTGGAACTTGCCTGACATGCCCCCTGCATTGGAAGCTCTGAGTCTTAACCACTGGGCCACCAGGAAATTCTCATTATGATATCTTTATTCACAAGGTCAACACAATTTTGCTATCGGAGTAATGTTTTGTATATACATTTTTTCTTTGACTATGAAAGGTGTACATTTTTAAGCAAAAAAATTAGGAAAACACAGAAACTACAAAAAAAAAAAGGCAATAAAATCACACTTCACAGAAATAAGTCCCATACAGGATTTTTCATTAGACATGTATTTTGAATATCTCTGAAAAATCTATCTGTAATTTTTTTTTTTTTTTTTGGCAGCTTGCAAGATCTTAATTCCCCAAGCAGGAATTGAATCTATGCCTTAGGCAGTGAAAGCACAGAGTCCTAAACACAGGACCTTCAGAGGAGCCCCATTATCTATAATTTCTGTTCATTCTATCAAAATAGAAGCCCCCCAGCCCCAGGTCATTTTCTTTCCTGTCATCCTATTATATTGCTAGCTTTGCATTCATCACTACCTAAAATAATCTCATTTATTCAGTTTTTATTTTTTTCTCTGTCTCCTGCTACTAGAATTGAACCTTGCTGAATGTCCCCAGGGCCAGGTACATAGCTGATGCTCAATAAATGTTTCTTAAAGGAATTAATATTATTTTTCTGTTAGGTATAGAATCGGTGTGATCAATTCAGCAGGATACCTTAGAGCATGGTGTTTTTTGTGTAGGTGAAATTATTTTGTTCAACACTGAAAAAACTGGAACTAAAATTTAATGACTACCATATCTGAAAAAAGTTCTGTACCAATTAAATTAGTTCTGATAATGTTGCAAAAATGCTTTCAAAATGCCAGTGAGGTCTTGTTCATTTAGGATTTCAATGGACTAATCCTTTCCCTCCTGAGAATATCATGGGCAGAGACTTGACAATGCAAAATCTTAAGTGAGAACATATTTAACGGGGTCAAGAGAAAGTGTCATCTTCGTAAGTCCTATGAAGCCAGTTTTGATATTTCCCCAAATGCTTATTTCACAAAACAGCATTGTTAGGTATAAAAAATTCAACAAGCCAAAGGAATTCAGAGTTCTAAGAGAAAATATAAATAGGGGCATCCATTTAACAGTAATTGGTTTCTAAAAAGATTCCTTATTATGACCTTAGGACATATTGGAACATAAAGAAAAGGGCCTGGTTTGGTTTGTGGAATTTTTTAAGGCAGTTCAACTGCTTCACATACAATTTTTGCAACATACCTATGAAGAGATAAATAAGACACTATTATTGTTGTTCCCATACTACAGAATTGGAAGCTAACAACTCAGTAAATATTTGTTGAGCATCTGTTGTTTGCCCAGTTCAGTGTTAAGTAAACCATGCCTAAGATAGAGTTTGGTTCAAAGAATCTTTAGATACAGTTCGGGAAGTAAAATGAGAATTAGGTTCAAGCAATTAGAAGAAAAAGAATAAAACCAAGTGACACTCTTTTATTAGAGATGCCGGAGCTCAGGGATGGGGGTGGTGGTGGTATGGGCTGCATGAAGAAATGTCATTTCCAAAGATGGAGGGAAGCAAGGTTGATAACAGTAGCAAAGACAATTACACCACCACCTCAGGGGGACTGAATGCTCACCATCATCAGTTACTGATCTAAGGGCTTTGCATAAACTCAATCCTCACAACAAGCCTATGAAATTGATCCCACTGTAATCCCCATTCTGCAGGTGAGGAAACTGTGACCTACAGGATTAAAAAAAAAAGCTGCCAAGTCATGCAATTTAAGATTAGGTAAAGAATGAACAGGTAAGTCATGAACCTGACCTCAAAGTCAGTCAGCTGATATGCAGAGAGATCCTGACCCAGCTGGAGAACTAGATTCCAACTGAGAATAGATAAAGCCCAAATGATAAGAACATCCTGGTTATGGGTGACTCTTATAAGCCACCTGTTCTCTGAGTTTCTTGGCTTAGGACCCCTTTATACTCTTAACAATTATTGAGAATCCCAAAGAGCTTTTGTTTGTATGGGTTGTATTTCTCAGTATTTACCACATAGAAATTAACACAGAGGAATTTTTAAAATATTGATATTTTTATATTTAAAATGACAATAATAAGCCCATTACAATCCCTGATGCTGGGAAAGATTGAGGGCAGGAGGAGAAAAGGGTGACAGGATGGGATGGTTGGATGGCATCACTGACTCAATGGACCTGAGTTTGAGCAAACTCTGGGAGATGGTGAAGGACAGGGAAGCCAGGCGAGCTGTAGTTCATGGGGTGGCAAAGAGTCAGACACAACTGAGCAACTGAACAGCAATACAACATAAAGAACACCTTTATGGAGAATAAAAAAACAGAAAATATTTAGTGGAAGAACAATTTTACTTTACATATATTCAAATTTCTTTCATACTTGGCTTTATTAAATTAACTTTATAAGGTAATAACAAACTGTTGGGGCTTCCCTGGTGGCTCAGAGGTTAAAACGTCTGCCTCCAATGCGGGAGACCCGGGTTCGATCCCTGGGTCGGGAAGATCCCCTGGAGAAGGAAATGGTAACCCACTCCAGTATTCTTGCCTGGAAAATCCCATGGACGGAGAAGCCTGGTAGGCTACAGTCCACGGGGTCGCATAGAGTCGGACACGACTGAGCGACCAAATGGAACAGGAACAAACTGTTATCCAAAGTGGCTGCACCATTTAACATTCTAACCCACCATGCATGGGACTTCCAATAGCTCCAGTACTTGGTATTATCAATCTTTATTACTTTACCTGTTCTGATAGGTTTGTTTCTTATTCTCATCGTGGTTTTAATTTGCCTTTCTTTTATGACTAGTGATGTTGAACATATTCACATATGCTTATTGACTAGATTCTTTTGTGAAGTTTCTTTTCCATTCTTTTGCCATGTTTCAATTGGTTTTTTTAAAATTATTGAGTTGTAGAGCTTTTGATGGTCTTCCCTGGTGGCTTAGTGGTAAAGAATCCACCTGCCAAGCAGGAGACCCAGGTTTGATCCCTGGTTCAGGAAGATCCCTTGGAGAAGGAAATACCCATTCCAGTGTCCTTGCCTGGAAAATCCCATGGACAGAGGAGCCTTGAAGGGCTGCAGTCAACTGGGGCACAAAGAGTCAGACACAACTTAGCAATAAATTTTCACTTTTTTTTTTTCAGCGCTTTTCACATGCTGTGAATACAAAACAACTATTGGATATTTTGTAAACATTTTTCTCCAGCCTGTAACTTTCCTTTTTGTTTTTCTGAAATTATGTCTTTCAAATAAGAGAAATTTTTCGTCTTGATAAAACATTTTTTATCGTTTTTTTCTTTTATGTGTTTTGGTATCCAGTGGGTAGCTCAAATGGTAAAGAATCTGCCTGCAGTGCAGGAGACCTGGGTTCGATCCCTGGGTCAGAAGTGTCCCCTAGAGAAGGGGATGGCAATCCACTCCAGTACTCTTGCCTGGAGAATCCCACGGACAGAGGAGCCTGGCAGGCTACAGTCCATGGGGTCGCAAAGAGTCAGACATGACTGAGCAACTAATACTTTTCACTTTAAGAAATCTTGGTCTGTGCCAATATCACAGATATCTTCTGTATTTTTTCTAGAACTTAATCAGTTTAGCTCTTACTTTTACATCTATGACCTATTTTGAGTTCATGTTTATATATGGTGTGAGGCAATGGTTGAGGTTTCTTCATTTTCACATAGATATCCATTTGTTCCAGCACTGTTTGTTGAAAAGACTAACTTATTTCCATTGAATTACCTTGGTATCTTTGATGAAAATCAATTGACCACGTAACTGTGGGTCTATTTCTGGACAGATCAAATCTGTTTCTTGATCTATTTTTATGTTAATGCCTCATTGTCTTGATTATTATAGCTTTAGAATAAGTCACAGTGTCAGATAGACGAGTCCTCCAATTCTGGTCTTCTTTTTCTAAATTGTTTTAGCTATTTTAAGTCCTTTCCTTTTCCATATAAATTTTAAAATAATGTCATTTATTTCTTCAAAAAAGCCTAGTAGGATTATGTTGGGATTGCATCGAATCTTGAGATCAATTTGGGGAGGACTGCCAACTTAATAATTTTGAATCTTCCAAGACAGGATACAGTAAACTATGGTCTGCAGCCTAAGTCTAGCCCGTTCTTGTATGCCCTCAAGCTAAAAGTGGTTTTACATTTTGGAAGGGTTGTAAAACAAAACAAAGAAAAATACTCCAGAGAGACCTGTGTGGCCTGACAAGCCACCAATATTTACTCTCTGGCTGTTTACAGAAAAAGCTTGTCAACCTTTGTTCAAACCTTTGAATGTGGCTCATCTGTCCATTTATTTACTTCTTTAATTTCCCTTTAAAATGTCTTGTAGTTTTCAATGCACCAGTCTTATACACCTTTCACTAAATGTATGCTTAATATGCTTAAGCCTTTATTCTTGTGGCCCATCACACTTTAAGAACCATTGCTATAAGTAGTGGAGGCAGAAACAGGGGGAAGGGACACAAATAGTTAACTTATTTTTTTAAGAAGTCAGACCATAGTGAAAACACTCAAATAGTTTTAAAAATACAGTGGAAGGGCCCACAAAGGCTAGAAAAAAACAAGAAGAATCTATACTATTTAAAACGAGAGGTTCTGGAGACATAGGTTAGAGTAGCAGGAGAGAAAAGGGAGTAAATTCAAAAAAACATTTCAAAGGAAGGAAAAGCAGGATTGGTAATGGATTGGATAAAGAGGATGAAAGAGAGAGAAGAGTCAAAGACAACTTCAAGGTTTCGAGCCTGTGATGTTAAATGGCTCGTCCATGGTGATTTTTATTTGGTTTACTTTTATCATCTGAATGCACAAATGGGATTTCCCTACATCGAGCTATTGTAGCTCCCAACGTGCAGACTTACCACTGAAATTACCTGCTATCTCTTCACACCCTGTTAGTGAACAGGTAGTATTTTGATGGATGTTACACGATCAGAGAAATCCTGGGTCTTGGTGGCATGTGGAACATAGCTCTCTCTAAATCCTTGTTTTAATTAATTATTCCTTAATATTCGAAATCTCTCTTAGGTTAACATTCTTCAACCTAAGAGAATGTGATTTTTACCACCTTGTTTGTTTGGAAATCACGAGCTCTTGGAGACATTTATATTATCTGTGATGTTGAAATTTGTTTTTTCCTTTTGCCGTCTCTTGACTTTCTTTTGAAGTCACACTATTAAACCTCCTTAAAAATATTTATGTGTGTTTAGTTAACAAAAGCTCCTGTAAGTTGAATCCATGCTGGGAAAAGGTTCAGGTAAGCTCTCTATATAAGCTTACAGACAATTGTGTAAATCTTTAGCCATTAAAGAGAAAGGAGAAAAAAAGCCACCCTCATTACACTGCTGTCATTTACTCTCATCTCCTGTCCTCTTTAGCAGCATTAAGATGGGATGTAAATTTGCCAGTTAATGCTGTTAGAAAATGGATGGTTCAAGAAGGGCAGGAATTAGAGATCAGTATTAGGTGCAGATAAGCTCCTTTCCCTCTGCAGTGGCGGCTGTTTAACATTCATGGGAAAATCATCATCAAACAGCGTTATCACAGCTCTGTTGATGGCTGAGGAACTTCATCACTATGATAATTTTTTTTTATAGCTGTGAGCCAAAAAGCTCCCTTTTATTTCTGCTGTCTAGAGCTGTGATAGAAGCTTGTTGGTATGGGCAGGATACAGCCAACCCTGGGCTTCTTGGCTGGGTTGGATTTCTCCTTCCCCCTCCTCTGTTCTCTCCTTGTGCGTGTTGCACTAAACAGTCCTACTGATAAAACACATATATATATGTATAGAAAGTGGAAGTCCTCCAACAGTCCTTCAAAGCATAACAGATATTTTTATGATCAGTAATTCAAAGTTTGACAAGTGATGCCATTCTGTAATGAAACTGTCATCCATTTTATTGTGAGCAAAATGCCAACTCGATAAATGGCGCATAGAGAGGGGGGGAGCAGTTGGGTGGGAGCAGGCCAGTGGCGGGTCGGGGTGGTGTGGGGCGGGGAGGGCGGGTGAAATAAATGCATGCCTCTCAATACCTGGGAAGCAAACCATTCAAAAGACTCAAAGTATCCCTCCCTAGTCTATTTCTCATCAATAGGCTGAGTTGTCAAAGCACTTTGCCTGTATCATTCCTTTCTGAGTCCCAAGCAAAGTAAACCAGAGATTGGGTCTTTGTAAATCCCTTTTTGGCTCAATTCTATTTTTATTTTTAGAGTGTTTGGGGGACAACATGGGTTGTGTTGCTCTAAACTTACTGAATCTGCTTTCGAACATAACATCTTCGCACACAGTATTTCCTTGACATGTTTAGACATCTTCAAGTCTATGAAAGATAAAAGTCACAGTTGTTGCTTGCAGCACACACATACAGGGCAAAGATGTGAACTATTCTTCTGAGCTTGATAAGGAAACCAGCATTCTAAGGAAATGTAAATTTATTAAAGGGCTCAAACTTCTCCCTCTGCAAAGATTTGCCCTCATTTTTGGAGTCTTAACAACACTAAGTGACTTCCTCCTTTCAGAGTGCAACTCGGAAAGCGTGGTGTGAAAAGCAGTTTTGTAGTCTGAACAGCAAGGTACTATGACTTAAACGGTTGGGATTTGAATTCGGGATTGATTTAACTCCTTCAATAATTTAGTTTTCACCCCGGCTCATTCCCTTTCTTTTCCCAAGAGCAGACTTCCAGTCCTACCATGATGGACTGAATTATGCTTGGAGTATGGAGATAAGGACTTTTGTCTATGAGGCTCAGCTTAGGTGACCAAACTCATTTCCCAGAAGACTAGAGTTTGAATCCAGTTAGGATCCTGGAGGTGAAAAGCAAGTGCCTTATCATTTAAGTATAGCTATTTAAACATTAAGTTTAAAAGAGATACCACCGGATAGAGGACGATGTTGTTCCTATAAGGTTAATCTTAGGAAAAGTGGGCTGGCTGTTCCCCAAAGATCAGATAGCCCTCTTCATCCATAAATAGTTTTGGCCACCTCTGACTTCTCAAGATCAAGAGCCAAAGGTTGCTTTCTCTTTCCAAGATTTTTCTGTTCCATGTTTGTTTTAAAAAGAAGAAATATATAAGGCAGTGTTTAATTTTCTTGAGCACATATCTTCTTTCTTTTAACTTTCTATTTTATATTAGAATACAGTCGATTAACATTGCTGTAATAGTTTCAGCTGTGCTGCAAAGTGATTCAGTTCTAAGGACACATGTGTCTATTCTTTTTCAATTTCTTTTCCCATTTAAGTTGCTACATAACATTGAGCAGAGTTCCCTGTGCTATACAGCAGGTCCTGTTGTTTATCCATTCCAGACATAGCAGTGTGTGAATGTCCATCCCAAACTCCCTGTTGAGCACACTGTTTCTGGAACTGACCACAGGTTTACATCTTCACTTTGTGAGCTTCTCCTTGTTAGTGAAAAATATCACAGCTCTTCCCCCATATGATTTATGTGTGATATTTGTTTTTTCTCATTGGACCTCTGAAGTGCAGAAGCCACAAATATCCCGGCCTTATTTCGAGGTGGGGAGGTGCCTCAGTGTTCCATACACTGACTAACCCCCTCTCTGCACAGAAGTAACCACATTCAAAAAGAATTCCCGATCTTTCTTCTCTTAGTTAACAGAAGCTCCATGACACTGAACACAATTTTTAACTTGTTTATTACCCATCTCTCTCCACTATAATGTAAGCTCCATGAAGGCAGATATTTATGTCTTTTCTTTTGTTTTCTTTCTGCTGTATCTCCAGTGCCTAGAAAAGAGCCTGACATATAGTAAGTGCTTAAGAAAAGTTTGAGGAGTGAATGCATTCTTGTCTGTGCAGCCAAAGCTAGAAAGGCTTCCTGGTATTGTAGTTCACAGCTCAAGGGCCTCAGCCTGGCTGGTAGAGAAATCCCAAGGGGAGCAGGGACTTTCCAAGACACCAGAAGTCACTGAAAAAGCACCTTTGCTTCCCAGGTCCATGACAGAAAGATGGAAATTTGTTCAACTCTGAAGTTGGGCCTAAAGAAGATTCAGAGAGAGATGTTTTCTAGTCCCCATGACACACATGGGGAGAGAGAACCATAGTGGGGTGGTCAGGGATCTTCTTATTATCAGCAATTTCAGGAAATAATGTTTTTTGCCAGTGGCCCATTCTAACCCCTTGTTTATATGGAAATACAGATCGGTGGTTCTCCGTATGAGTTATAAAGACTGTATAACTATAAGCCATGGGTCTAAGGGAACTTTATTCAGAGTAAATGCAGAAAGGGGTCCCAGGGAGGACCAGCAGGAGGGAGCAGGAGGCCCCAGTTTCCAGAAGGGTTGGGGCCATCATTGTGTCAACCTGCAACATGCTGAGCGCAGAACTTATGACCCACATAAAGGGAGCTGGCTACATTTAGCAGCCACTGAAATCACACGTTCTCTAATTTAGCTCATTTTACACTAACAACTACAAGAAACAGCTCCGAGTTCACAAGAACAAAAGACAACGATGATCATTTCCTTCAGCTCTTTTGCCAAGCCATCAGCAATTTTCAAGCTTTTTTCCTCCACTTAAATCCACCCATCTATCTCATTATCTTGAATTAGCGTTATTTTTTCCCTAGAAATAAAAAAATCAATTAACCTTTTAGTAACCCAGGGACGGCGGAGCCTGGTTGGCTGCCGTCTATGGGGTCGCACAGAGTCGGACACGACTGAAGCGACTTAGAAGCAGCAGCAACTAGAACCCACTACAGAGATATCTTATATTCACAGTTTGAAGGTTGTGACTCAGTTGTTAATTAATGTAGTTTTTACCTAATTTTGGCTTTGGAACTAAGAAGAGTTAATCTCACAAGAATTTCATTTTAACTTTCCTAGACATTTCTCTGTGCATGTGCGTGTGTGTGCATTCGTGCACACGCATTTGGCAGAACTATAGCATGGATTAGTTTTGATGCAAACCCAAGTTTATATAAATTTTATATTCTCAAATTTCCTGTGGATATTGGACTTCCTCTGGAAAATGTAAAGACAATCTTAGTACATCTGAGTTTATGTCAGTTAAAAATGAAAATGATGAGCTAGTTGTTTTCAACCTGATAATGGCATGGGGGTTCCCATCTGAATCTATTTATCGACCCTTTGAATCAGATCAAAATCAAAATAGACTTTGTAACACAGAAACCATTTCACTGTCTCGGGGCATTGGGAAAACATTTGATTCTGATAGAACTATCTACTTGCCAAGAATCGTTGGTGGTTTCCTGGACCAAAGCTTCCTTTCCCAAATGCCATTCTCCTTGACCTTTGTCATCACTGGGTTACTTTACTATGCAACCTTTATGAGAGTATTGACTTGAAGGAATCACGAATTCATGCTTGAGCCTTCACCATACGGTCTTGAGCCAACCATTTGTTTTGTTAATCAATCTATGGGGTATAAACAAAACAATCCCTGGCCTTGTGTAAGCATAATGTACCTCCACCCCTTCACTAATACACACACACACACGCACACACACATGACTACGCTAACTGCTGAATACCTCATAGGCATCTGATTTCTTGGTAGAAGGGATCGATTTGTTCTGGTCTATATGTGCTCTCACCTCTATTGACCCAACACACAAATATAAGCTGGATGACCAGTTTACAGAGGTGACCAGAGGCCATGGCACAGTGATAAGCCAGTCTGCCCATTTAGGGTTTGCTCCTGAATGTTGGCACTAAGTGAGCCAGCCGCAGGAGCCACACATGGGAAACATGAGAAAATGTGCAGGTTCCGCTGCATCACAGTGCTGCTGGCTCCCGCACCTGTTACCTGCTGCAGCCAGGATGTGGTGCTCGGTCAGAGCTCTGACCTCCACCTGGCGCCTCATTAGTCGTAGACACACCGGGCTATGAGAAAACATCAGAACTTCTCTGTCACCTCTAACAATGCACAGAACAGATTTCCCGTTTCCTTTGTTATGCTATGAATATTCTGCAGCATCTCCGGTTTTATTAAGAAGACTTTCCCTTGGTTTCTCTTTGTTCTTCCCATCTAATCTCTTAATGGAAGTTGCTAATTAAATTCCTATAGCCATTTTTTTAACAGTGTTTTGAATAGCAAAGTCTGTCAACAGCAGAAAGTGTATATTCTTATCAACACGCCTGTTGCCTGGAGGAGCGAAGGCCTCGCTGACAGATGGCTGCTGAGGAGGGCCCAGCAGGGCTTACAGCTGCAGCACCTGTCAGCAGGAGCGCACGCGGGTGGCGCGGGGCGGCAGAGGAGGGCCTGGTTTGGGTTCAATAAATAGAATCCAGGTTGCTGGAGTGTTTCTGTGAATCTCGAGTGGAACTTGGAAAATTTAAGCCAAGTATTCTGGGCAGGTACTCGCTTTCAAGTATCCTTTGACACTCTCCTACTAATGGCCATGCATCCCTTTACATTTCAGTGGTATTACATCTTTAAAGGAAACTTAAAAACCAGCTGAGTGCCTGACATGTATGCCAACATATCCTTTAATCAGACACAAGTCATCCAATGGAGCTCCATTAAATTGATTTGCTGCTGGCTGGTGAGAATCTTCACGACCGTCGTGAACAATCCAGAATCATCATCTTGTATGGTAAATTTATGTGAAATTAAAGACACAAAGTTTTCCCACAAGCCAATACCACCTTTTCTCCCACATAGGAAGGTAGTCAACTGCACAATAACTTATAGAGTTGTGTGTGGTTAATTGAAGGATAATCCACCGGCACAGCCAAATCAACCCGTGGAAGGAGGCATGTGTCCTTGGTCAAATGTTAGTACCTGCCTAAAGCAAAAATTCATTTATTCTCTCAACACAGACTCTGCCTTGCAGATGTCAAGGCAGACATCTAGGTCAAGTACAGACAACACAGACTCTATGTCAAGTACCAGGTAGGGGACATACGGTAGTTTTCAACCTGGCTCAAGACAGCAGCCTAAGCACATGGCTCTGTCACCTCTGTAAGTCATCAGAAGAGCAGTGATGTGTATGTATGTGTGTTTTGTAACAGCGTCAAAAAAAGAGAGACATCTTGAGGAATTACTGAAATGTAGAAAGAAGGGATCAAACCTATAAAGAAATAAACCTAGAATCTAGCAGAAACTAAAGCTCAAAAAAGGGAAAAATTGCCCCAGAGATAGGATCAATCTGGGAAAGCTCCAAGGGCACAGGCAAAGGATAAAGGAAGGAAGAGGCCTTATAGAAATCACCAGAGTGTTTAAAAATGGAACTCAGCAATTGTATCTATTTAAAAGAACTACTTGCAACGTGTAATGGTACACATGAAAGAGAATGATATGAATGAGGCTGGGCCTTGCTGCCTGGCTCTCAACAGAGAGAGGAAGTTGATTGTCTAGCTGTGGGTGAGCGGGTTACTATGAAATTCTGTTGATCACTATGTACGGACATGAAAAGATCTCCAAAACATGGCTTTAAAGGAAAAAAGCAAGTTACAGGAAAACAAAGTAAAATGAAAGATTAAATGGTAGATGATAGATAGGTTAGATGGATGGATGGATAGCTAGCTAGCTAGCCAGATGGACACATGTTTGTGAATGCCAAGATAAAAGTCTGGCTGGAGACTTGCCAAATGGTGATCAGAATTTACCTTTAGGACAGAGAGTAGGGGCACAGTTAGGGTGAGGGAGATGTCCACTTTTTACTATTATGTATTGCCTGAAACTCCTATGATGCCTTATCAATGTGTATAATGTGTTAATAATAATGCCTTATTTTTAATAATAATTAATAATATTATTAATAATGCCATATTAATACATATACAACCATAGACACATAAAGGAAAAAATAAGACAAAAGCAGGTGCTCTGCCCTCTTTGAGAAGCTTCTGGGGCAGATACATGCAGGTAGGGAAACTCTGATTGGCATTTAAGGTGCTCTGGTAGTGTCATTTCGAGGTGGCTTAGCACCCTCCAGAAAGGCACGTAAGCCAGTCTAGATCATGGAGGGCCTCCCCAAAGCTGTGATGACTAAGCTGAGCTCTGGGCAGTGGGTAGCATTGGTCAGATGCATGGAAAGCAGGGGACCCGATGGACTGTGAAGGTCCCTGTAAGCCATGTAGAGTTGGTTCCCCTCCCTTCAGCCTCCTGCTTCTGGAACTGAGTTTCGGAGCTTCAGATCCCAAGGTGAGAGCTAGGAGAGGGGTGGTGGGAGCATGGCCTCCACTTAATCTTTTCATCTCTCACAGTCCCCTTTCTTCTGATTAAACACTGGGAGCTAGGAGAATTGGTAATGTTCCGTGAGAGTAGCTAGGAAAAAATGTCTCTGAAGGTTGGGTCACCAGTTGAAATTGTTCCCTCACAGACTTGCCTACTGGCTATCCCCATAGGTGGGAAAGGACATGTTTGTTCTTTCCCACCTGATCAGGTGCCCAGATGCTCTCTGCAGAAGTTGCAAGTAAGGACGATAGAGCTGACACTGTTTTCTTCACCCTTTTTCTCGGCCTTCCACAGAGATCAGCCAGGGACTATTGTTAACTCCTGCCCAGAAAAACTCTACCTCCTTGAAGCCTAAAACCTCTCTGATAATTTATAAATGGACCGATCATTCCTGCAAATCCATGGACTTGAAGTCAAGTGCATGGAGGCACCGTGCTCCAGTGGGAAGGGAAACACACAGTCAGGTGCCTGAAATAGCACCTCATCCAAGCCCAGCAGCCTTGCCACTGTTATATATATCCTTCAGTGGCACTTTCTTGAGTCAAAGCTGTCATCCGAAAAGAACAGATGTGGCACCATGTGCCTTGCATGGCCCCATGCAGCCTGCAGACAGCCTGGGGCTGTGGCCCTCAAGGGACAACGTGGGGCAGCCAGGCTGGCACTGCGTTAGCATCCCAGGACTCCATATTACAATACGCTTAAAATGACAGAAAGTTATTCTCTGACAGCTCCGGAGGTCTGCAGTCCTAAATCAAGATGTCTACTTGTGGTACTTTCTTGCTTGGGTCTCCGTTTGTCCCAGTTCTGGGCAGAATTTTTTCCTGCGTCCTCCAGCTTCTGCTGGCTCCAGATGCTCTGTGGCTTGTAGCTGTGTCACTGTACTCTCTGCCTGTGCCTTCACCTGCCTTCTCCTTGGTGTTTGTGTTTTCTCCTCTTCTGTCTCTTACGAGGACATCCGTCATTGGATTAGAGCCCACCTAGAAGGCAATGGCAAGCCACTCCAGTACTCTTGCCTAGAAAATCCCATGGATGGAGGAGCCTGGTAGGCTGCAGTCCATGGGGTTGCTAAGGGTCGGACACGACTGAGCAACTTCACTTTCACTTTTCACTTTCACATATTGGAGAAGGAAATGGCAACCCACTCCAGTGTTCTTGTCTGGAGAATCCCAGGGACGGGGGAGCCTGGTGGGCTTCCATCTATGGGGTCACACAGAGTCGGACACGACTGAGGTGACTTAGCAGCAGCAGCAGCAGCAGATCATCCAGGATGGCCTCATCCCGACATTCATAACTTAATTGTACCTGCCAAGAACCTTGTCCTAAATAAGGTCACAGTCATAGTTTCTGGGGGTTAGGATGTGAACGGATACTGGGGGCAGGTCAGAACTCAACCTACCACAGATGCTTCATCAGCTTCCCTGGTGTTCCCAAGGTCTTTGTTTCCCAATTGTCTCCACTAGCTTTGAGGGCAGTCTTAGATGTCACACTTGGCCTGCCATCCCGCTAGGACTTTTTTCTGTTTTGGGCCTTCATTGTTGTGCACAGGCTTTCTCTAGCTGTGGTGCGAGGGCGTCTCATTGTGGTGGCTTTGCTTGTTGCGGAGCTTGGACTCTAGGCTGCATGGGCTCAGCAATTGTGGTGCATAGGCTTAGTTGCTCCGTAGCATATGGGATCGTCCACATGAGATCGAACCCATGTCCTCTGTATTGGCAGGCAGATTCTTAACAACTAAACCACCAGGAAAGTCCCAGCTGGAATGTTGTTTGGGCAGAAGAAGAATAGTGGAGACAATAAAACGATGTGGTTTTAGAGATGAGATTCAGTATCCTCATATGTCGATGGGAAAACTGACCGGAAGAATCCAGTTATTTGTCTAAGGTCACAATTAAAGGCAGAGTTAGGACTCAAATCCAGGTGGTCTTTCCAACAATCCGTGCTCCAAGGTATACTGTCCTCAGTATTTATGTTTGACCGAGCTTCCCTGATAGCTCAGTTGGTAAAGAATCTGCCTGCAATGCTGGAGACCCCCGTTCAATTCCTGGGTCGGGAAGATCGGCTGGAGAAGGGATAGGCTACCAACTCCAGTATTCTTGGGCTTCCCTTGTGGCTCAGCTGGTAAGGGCTACCCATTCCAGTATCCTAGCCTGGAGAATTCCATGGACTGTATAGTCCATAGGGTCGCAAGGAGTTGGACATGACTGAGTGACTTTCACTGCACTTCACTTCACTCCTGTTAAAAGTTGTGTCTTAAGCAGAGGGCAGCTACTTTGAGATGGAAATAGTAAAACTGAGCATCATTCATTTTGCAACTCCTTATCCAGTAGCAGAACCTTGAATATGGCACTCCTGTGGGCAGAGTGTAACAGACTTCCCCTCTCCCTGCATCCTTTCATCCTTCCTTCCAGGGTTATTTTGATCACTTAGTACTCTTTCTGAGGACTCAGATTGTCCCAGTAAAATGAACCTATCTCATTTCAGAAATTTTTGCTACATTCAGTTGTGCTTTGGTCCAGTGAAAGAAAAAAACTAGCCCCAATAGATGAAAACAATACATTTTCATTGAGTTAATACCACTTGAAGAAGGGTTATCGAAGCCTTTAGTTCAGTCTGGTAAACCAAGGAGTAGGGTAGCACACTTCAAAGCCTGGGCAGTATTTTTCTTCGGACCTGAATTAGAAAAGAACGGGGCAGGGCTCAGGGGTGGTGGTGATGCTTTGGACTCACTTACAAGGTTTGGCTTGATAGGATTGCTGGGTGCCTGTGAATATCTGTTATGTAATACATACCCCAAGCGGTTGTAAAGTCATTCAGACAATGGTCAAACTTGGGACGTTCCCAACTCATGAATATTGCAGATAGCCCATTTTCTTCACCTTCAGTTGAATCTGATACTTTTGAATAGGCTGTGAGGTGTTCGGGACTTTATCTGAGCCAGTGCCGCTAAGCTGAAAGGAGCCTTGAATGGATGAGGGAGTCATTCAAAAAATGCTTTTATTTGGTTTCAGAAACACTTTCTTTGTTTTGATGTGCTCAGAACATCATCTATTTGAAGTCTGGCTCCACTAGAGTTTTTATCTCCAAAGCAAGAAAAATATGGTAATTTAAAATAAATAAGCCACCACAAAAATATGCATTTAAAAAAAATGTTTCCAAGAGATTTGTGCATTTTAAACACGGGTAATGCCTCTATAAAAGTCTAAATGGATGAATCTAAGCTAGAGTCCATCTTTCTCTTTGTTCTTTATGAAAATATTCACATCCATCCAACTAAATTAACATATATTATCACAAATGTGTCATTCTCAAATTCCCTGAGTTCGGCTTATCACTCACCACTCTTTTTTCTTGCTCATGACTGTCTTTCTGAAAACAAAACAACATTATTCACACCAATAAGTGTAACTGGCACAATGCAAGAAAGCGCTGGGAGCAACTTCTTTGTCCTTATCGGGCGTGACCTCTCGCTCCTGGCTTTTCCTTTCTTCGCCTCTCTGGAGTCGCCCCTGAGAAGGAACTGTGGAACTCTGTGTTCCGTTAGAGCGCCCCACACTCATTTGTCCTCCGAGTCCCTTTGTGCAGGAGAACTCAGCCTCCAGGCACCATCTGACTCCTGGCTTTATTCTTCTGTAGTAAGTATATCTTGTTTAAAGAGAAATACTACATTCCTTTCAGTCTCTCAATTCATATGCAGTTTAAGTGGCTAGGGGGAAAGCCTCAATAGATGATTCCCCGATATTTAACTTAAAAAAAAAAAACAAAAACGATTTACTTAAAGCTCTTCTTGCTGCCAGAGCCCCTTCAGAGGATTCGGCCAGAACCGAAGAGCCGTTTGTAAGATTGGAGATACTGTATTCCCATGCATTCCCACACCTGGGAGTGAACGCATGTAATAAACATCCTGAGATAGACCAGGGAGCAAATCAAACTTGGGGGTGTGTAGAAAGATGCGGGAAAACATCTCAGCCCACTCTGAAGTCTAACTCAGGCCAGGAAAATAGTCTCCTAGAAAGTTTTCTATGTCTTCAGGCCAGGAAACTAGAGTCTCCTAGAAAGTTTTCTGTGTCCAAATGGAGGACTCAGAACCAACAACAGAGAGCAATATTTCAGAATGCTCTAATGCCAGTGGGGTATTATGAGTATCACTTCTAGATTCACCATTTAAAGCAACACACCACTAAAAATATCTTCTGATTTAAATGGACCTGAGTCTACCAAGACATCAGGAAATTTACAGGAACGGGATACAGTTTTCTGACTAATTAAGACACCTTTCTTTGTGTTACTGGAGTGGCACCTATCATTTTCACAGGTTGCTAAATACTTATGGATTATGATAATAACATGAAACAGCTTAAGCTTTGCCATTTGCACAACATAAAAATTTAGTAATAAAACCACAATATTCATCTTTGCCTGCTGTTTATATTTCTCACAAACCCTTCAATAAATTCATTTTTTAAATCAATATAGTACCAAATTCTGGGCTTCCCTGGTGGCTCAGTGGTAAACTCTGCCTGCAATGCAGGAGACCTGTGTTCGATTCCTAGGTTGGGAAGATTCCCTGGAGAAGGCATGGCAACCCACTCCAGTATTCTTGCCTGGAGAATTCCTTGGACAGAGGAACCTGGCGGGCTACAGTCCGCAAGGTGGCACAGAGTCGGACACAACTGAAGCGACTAAACAGCAGTAATAGCAGTATTGAACCCTAGAGGTTATATAGGTGTAAATATATTTTAACCATGACTTTCACAGACTCCTGAATGACCAAAAGTCAATTTACCAACAGCTACCGGAAACCTGAGCTTTGTCAAAATGACCAGAACAGACATGGACTTTGATGTGCCCTGGATTTTTATTATTTGTGGTTTAAGCAAACCCTACTGCTTTCTTCAGTACCTTAGCAGATCACTTCCTACTATCCTGGCATATTCATCTCTTTCTGAGAGAAATTCAAGATGTCATCAACCATTTTGGCTGGGATATTCTCGCTCCATTCCTGTCTTTGCCAGAAGTTGGCTTATAATTCATCTCCAATAGGCAGAAGGTATATACAAACTCCCTAAAAAGAGGGCAGGTAAATTATCTCTTAATTCTGCTCAGTCACCATGGATCAACATTTATTCCTCTCACTCAAAACTACAAAGTTGGTTCATGCCTGGATGCTTGTTAAGCCCATGGTGACTCAAGAACTCTAAACCCTACAGGGCACTGGCAGGCAGAATGTCTGTAAGATTACTCTGAAAACATTAAATCTTCATGGCTTAGAGATTAAGACTCTTCCCCTTAGTGGAAGCATTTTCAAGTACAAAGTGTTAAATCAACTCGGTTTTGTTAAAGCATCAGTGTTCTCACATTTTCCACTGAAGCTATTAAGAGGACAAACAGGCATGGGGATATGTTTTGTTTTGTTTTTTTGGTGCTGGAACATGGTAGAGACTGTACCCATAGCAGGGGCAAACATGGAGCCTCCTTTGAAAACGACTTTTGGTGTAAACCTTCATCTGAAATAATGCTTTGGGAAAAACAAGAGGAAGAAAAAAAAAAAAAACATCTACCTACTCCGATTAAGCTCACAAAGAGACTACAGTGTTCCACATTATCTTAAGAAAAACAAAAGCCCCAAAGCACAAACCCACAGCCTTTCCAGTCAAGCAGACAGACATTAAAGTACATTAGCACTATCATCTGTATGTCTCTAAATATCAATAAAGTATGTGATTTGGCTTCACTTTCACACAAAGAAGGAGGACTATCCTTTTCAGGAAATTTCACAGAGACACTCACCAACAAAAGTTGGGTAATTTAATCTTTGGAAAGCTCAGTAATGCTAAGTTCAAAATTGCAGGTTTTAAACTAATGTACCTGATAAGTGATGATGGCAGAACTAAAGCGATCCATTATTAGGTAATCCAATCGCCCCAGTCTCCGGGATCTGTAACAGAGAAGAGACTCCCTAAAACAGAACTAATGGGTTCACATCTACATTCATCTCTGAAGTCAGAAAGAGGCATTCTTCGTGGACTTTATCTGTTTCCAGATGTCTGCCTCCACCAGAAGTGCCTTCACACTCCCGAGGCAGCTATGCAAATGATTCCACTGTCTTTGTCCTAGAGGTGCCATTCTGTACGGATCCACGGGTTAGACTGTCCTGTGACCACATTTCCACAGCTGTCTGACTTCTGTTTCCAAGGACTTAGAGACTCTGAGGGCTTCCCTGGTGGCTCAGTGGTAAAGAACCCGCCTGCCAATGCAGGAGACATAGGTTCGACCCCTGGGTCAGGAAGATCCCCTGGAAAAGGAAATGGTAACCCACTCCAGCGGAGAAGGCAATGGCAACCCACTCCAGTAGTCTTGCCTGGAGAATTCCAGGGACTGAGGAGCCTGGTAGGCTGCCGTCTATGGGGTCAAACAGAGTTGGACACGACTGAAGCGACTTAGCAGCAGCAGCAGCAACCTACTCCAGTCCTCTTGCCTAGGAAATCCCATGGGCAGAGGAGCCTGGCGGGCTACAGTCCATGGGCTCATAAAAGAGTTGGACACGACTTAGTGACTAAACAGCAGCAAAGTGCTTCTTTGCTTCTAAACCATGAAGGACCTCTGTGTGTGTGCGTGTGTGAGAGAGAGACAGAGAGACAGAGGGAGGCAGGGCAGTCGGTTAGGGGTTTTTTCCTCTGAAGTGTCAACCTCTTTCCAACTTTTTTCTAGTACAAGTTTTCTCTTGTAAGGTGTCATGATGTTAATGAGAGGATTTGTAGAGCCTCCTTCTTTCAAATTTATTCGCGCAGGGCCACTTATCACTGCTAGTGATTGGAAACCTATCTTTTTTCTCCTTCTGAGTTGCAAACCTTATTTCCAGAGCTGAAATAAACATGGTCCACAAACCATTCATTATTCAGTAATGCATTAAGAGAGAGCATGGAAAAGGTAAAACTTATTCAAGGTGACACATTTTTCCTGCCTCCCCCCATGGCAGCATTAACAGCAACCTTGGTAAATATATTGTTTATATTCACAGTCTCACGTGTTCTAAACTGGGCTGAAATAATCTTCTTTTTTGAATAATATTTTTAAATCCTCAATTAAGATCGTCTCAGTTGAAACCAGTAAGAAGGATGGCAGGTAGATAGCTTACAACAGGGCTCCCACTTTTCTTGGCAACCTTGACTGGTTCTTGCCCAGAAATACACATTTCCATGAATGAGTGTGTTGACATACATGAATTTGCATGTTGGATCTTACAAATCCAATAGAATTAAGTTAATAAGTATGATCTTTGGCAAATACATTCAAGGCAAGTGTTTAATGTCCCTGCAGAGGGAGTGACAGTAGCCTGCTGAGAAGAACATTAGTTTTCTTCACCAGCCCCCCAACCTGGGATAGTTCCCAAGAGACATCTTAGGACGGAAGAAAAGGATCAAAATGAGGACTCTCTGTTGAAAACAGGAGCTATAATAATTTTTATGAGCCACTTATGGCCCTACAATTTATTGAATTTAGAAGCTGTGTCTATGAAACAGGAATTCTCCGAGATTCAGCCAGTTTTTCCTTTTTATAATGACCACTCAAAGAAGGTACTTTGCTTTCTATTAAAAATTTGGCTAGCTCCAGAGTGAAAAAAATAAGTAAACAGCAAGCTCCCATTTACTCAGAATAGTTTAAGGATATTTAGCTATTTCACAGAGACACAGACATGGAGAACAGACTTCTGGACACAGGGCGGAAAGGAGAGAGTGGGACACATTGGAAGGGCGGCGCTGACATATATGCACTCACATGTGTGAGATGCTGCTGTGCAGCACAGGGAGCGCGGCTGGTGACCTGCGATGGCCTAGAGGGGTGGGGTGGTGATGGGCTCTAGAGGGAGGGGATATATGTACACACATAGTTGATCTGTGTTATTGTACATTGAAATGAACAGAACATTGTAAAGCAATTACACTTTATAAATAATTAACCTTAACCCTGTATACAAGACTGCAAAAGAGACATAGGTATATAGAACAGTCTTTGGGACTCTGTGGGAGAGGGTGAAGGTGGGATGATTAGGGAGAACAGCATTGTAGCATGTGTATTATCATATGTGAAATGAATCACCAGTCCAGGTTCGACGCATGATACAGGATGCTTGGGGCTGGTGCACGGGGATGACCTGGAGGGAGGATATGGGAAAGAGGGAGGTGGGAGGGGTGTTCAAGAAAGGGAACACATGTATACCTGGGGCAGATTCGTGTCAGTGTATGGCAAAACCAACCAATATATTAATGTAAGGTAATTTGCCTCCAATAAAATAAATTAAAAAAAATAAAAATAAATAATTATTACATTTTAAATGATTAGAACCAAGAAAGAAATATTTAACCATCCTATATGAAGAATTATCATGTATATCAAACATGGATTGCCAATTTTTAAAAGAACTTTAGCAAACTAAACAACATCAAATTCTAACACTATCCAGTATAACATTTATCTAATTCAGGAATCTGCAATACTGTCAACTTAATACTGAGTCAATTAGTTAACATCCCATAATTCTATCTCTGTATATGAGATTGCACTGACCACATGTTGAGTATACTAGGCTATACCTGAGGGCAAGTTCATTCACTTAGTTGTGTCTGACTCTTGCAACCCTCATGGACTGTAACCAGCCAGGCTCCTCTGTCCAGGTGATTCTCCAGGCAAGAGTACTGGAGTGGGCTGCCATTCCCTTCTCCAGGGGATACCTGAGGGAGTGGCCTTTTAAACAAGCTTAAGATTTTAGCTTATTGCTTCAACTGGTTTCCCACCCTCCCCCCAGTAAAAATGGAGCATTCAGTTCAATTCAGTTCAGTCGCTCAGTCGTGTCCGACTCTCCGCGACCCCATGAATCACAGCACGCCAGGCCTCCCTGTCCATCACCAACTCCCGGAGTTCACTCAAACTCATGTCCACAGAGTCAGTGATGCCATCCAGCCATCTCATTCTCGGTCGTCCCCTTCTCCTCCTGCCCCCAACCTTTCCCAGCATCAGAGTCTTTTCCAGTGAGTCAACTCATTGCATGAGGTAGCCAAAGTATTGCAGTTTCAGCTTTAGCATCAGTCCTTCCAATGAACACCCAGGATTGATCTCCTTTAGATTGGACTGGTTGGATCTCCTTGCGGTACAAGGGACTCTCAAGAGTCTTCTCCAACACTACAGTTCAAAAGCATCAAATGGAGCATAGAATGTGAAAAAATCCAGTGAAAGTCCTGGAGACGCAGGAGTGTGAATGGGCACATGTAGGTAACAGAGGTTATACCCAGAGCAGAGGGTCTCAAACAGGCAGCACAGAGAATAAGAGAGGCCTTGTTGAAATAGTGTGGGCTCTACCCTCAGGGATTCTGATTCAGTAGGCTTGGCGGGGATGGGGGTGGGTGTCCAGAATTTGCATTCTAACAAATTCCTAACTGATGCTGCTGCTCTGTGATCACATTTTGAGAACTGCTGCTCTAGAGTCATTTGTGTTTCTCAGTTGAATGAATCTACTTAATGTCCATCCAATAATTCTGTCCATAGATACCCTTTTTGCACCCTCAGAAACATAGGTGGGCCAGGCTGATCAGATTAACAGATTTTTATTTTATTTTAAACCACCTTAATATGGAGTCATAAAAATTTCACCGCCTGACAAGGAGCATTTGCACTGACATATGTATCCATGAAGCATTCAAGCCAGAATAGATTTAGGTTCATATATAGAGGACTTAATTTTCTAATTAGCAGAAGATTTTCAAAATTCTTTCCTCCAGCCTGGCTGAAATTCCTGTTAACTCTTCTGCCTTATGAAACACTGGATATCTTCAAATAATCTTTCCTTGTTGAATAATTAAAGTCCTAGAACCCTTCTGAGTCATCATGTACATCAAATTGACATTGTAGTCAAAGAAGAACTGGAGAGTATACTCAGTGAGTTGTGATTCTAGAATATAGCCTGGATTTTAAATATATATATAATTCCTATTATAAATTAGACTTGTTGTGAATGCCTTCCTCAGCATACACACACACGCACATGCACACACACACCCACACAAATCTGCAGCTCAGAAAAAATTCTAGTAATTAAGTGATTTAGTTCCATTCCATTCCGTCGCTCAGTCGTGTCCGACTCTATGCGACCCCATGGACTGTAGCCTACCAGGCTTCTCCGTCCATGGGATTCTCCAGGCAAGAATACTGGAGTGGGTTACCGTAAGTGATTTAGTTAGGGCTTAGTAAATTGATAATGAGTAGTATTTCACAGCACATTGGAGGAGCACAAAGGTGCAGTTTAACTAAGATTCTGGGTTGTCAGACAAAACTGTAATTCAAAAAGACACATGAATCCCTATGTTCACAGAAGCAGTATTCACAATAGCCAAAATATGGAAACAACCTAAATGTCCATTGACAGATGAATGGATAAGGAAGTTGTGCTACATATAGACAGTGGAACACTATTCAGTCATAAAAAAGAACAAAATAATGCCATTTGCAGCAACATGAGTGCAACTAGAGATTATCATACTGGGTGAAGTAAGTCAGAAAGACAAATACCATATGTCATCACTTACATGTGAAATCTAAAATATAGCACCAATGAATCTATCTACAAAACAGAAACACTCACAGACGGAGAGGTCAAACTTGTGGTTGCCAAGTGAGGGTGCGGGGAGAGAGATGGACTGGGAGTTTGGGGCAAGTAGATGCAAACTATTACATTTAGAATGGATAAAAACAAGGTCCTACTGAACAGCACAAGGAACTTTATCCAACTCTGGGATAAACCATAATAGAAAAATAGTTTCTTAAATGTGTATATGTATATAACTTAGTCATTATGCTGTACAGCAGTAATTGGCACAACATCATAAATCAACTATACTACAATTTTTAAAAAAATATTTCAAAACAAAATACATGGGTTGTTTCAGCAATGGATGGTCATGCTGTTCTTGAGGGAAGTGGTGTTTTGGTGTGCCTTGTCCTCCAAATCTGTTGTCTCAATATCCTTCAAAGACAGACACTGTTTGATGCAGCTCTCCAGGCTGAAGTTCAGAGTCTCTTTATCTCTTCATAACTGGGATTGTTTGGTCTCCACTATCTATGATCCAAATGTCAAGGTAGAAGCCCTAGATCCCCATCTGCACTTTGGAGTCTGCCTTAAAAAAAAAAAAAAGGACACTCACTAGTGGCTCTATTGACATTTGGGGCCAGATGACCTCTTGTTGCAGGGGACAGTCCTGTGCACTGAAGGATGTTAGCAGCATCCCTGGCTTCCCCCTTCTCAAGTTGAGATGGTCAAAAATGTCTCTAGACATTGCTAAGGGTTTCCTGGATGGGGAAGGGCAAAATTGAACTCCCCAATTGAGAAACAGGGCCTTAGGCCATAAAGGCCAGCCCTGGGTTTGAATCACAATGGGACATTTTCTCCTTGCTGTTCCCTCTCTTGTTAATTGGTGTGGAAATGACCAGAGAGATTCCTCTGGGAGTCTGGCCCTTCCTATCTTGCTACCAGTTCTTTTGACTGCACAAGCAAAGCAGAGAGTTTACTTCAGTCTCACGGTCTTATAAGATGGACTGATGCCTGTTATTCAGATACAAACATGTTCATGGTAGAACTTCTAAAGCTAGTCTCTTAGGAAATAAATATCTTTTCAATATTTTTGACAACAGATTTCTGAAAGGCTTACATTTCCACTGAGCACAGTCCAGACAGTCTCACCTGATTAGATTCTCAAGTGAATGGCTGCACAGGAGCTGCTCTCAGCTGCAGAGAAGACAGGACTTGGAGGGTAGAGAAGTGGCAGGGCAGCTGGATACGGAAGTCAGTGCATTTACGATCATGACTAAAGGGGTCTTGGAGGCCTGGCGTGCTGTGATTCATGGGGTCGTGGAGAGTCGGACACGACTGAGCGACTGAACTGAACTGAAGGACTACAAGATAGTAAAAGTATTAAAATATGCCATGTTCTGATTCATTATCATGTCCTTGTAATGGCAAAATTAGAAAGGAATCAAGGCATTGAAATAATGACCGAATCAGAAATAACCTGAGGTTTGTTACTTGTTTCAGTAATACCACTGCTTGCAATAACAAAAGGAAAAGGAATTGGAGAAGGGAATGGCAACCCACTCCAGTGTTCTTGCCTGGAGAATACCATGGATAGAGGAGCCTGGCAGGATATAGTCCATGGCGTCGCAAGAGCCAGACACAACTTAGCGACTAAACCACCACAAATACCGCTGCTATAAGGTAAGTGAAATGTATTGATGAACCTACGTGCCTTCCCTATCCCTCTGGAAGGCTATGTGTCCTCTCATCTATTTGATCTGGTGATTGAACCTGGATTCACTGGTTAGCCACCAAACATCCCAGGAGTGTTTACCACGTGCCAGCCCTAGATCTGTCATACCTGCTACTCCAGGAGCCAAAGATGTTCTCTAGGGCCTTGCTTTTCTTGTGCAGACAAGCTGATAATTAAACAACAAACAGTCAGAAGGTGATCCTAGAGGATGATGTGTCCACTGGAGAAAATGAAAAGTACCACCTGCTAGAGCCAGAACCTGCCAATTGTGACCTACAGGCAAAACCAGCCCATTGCCTGTGGTTATTACGCCTGTGAGCTAAGAATGGTTTTTCCATTGGAACCCCAGTCAAGTGAAATGTTATTTTACCCTAGAAGAAGTTCATGCTTCTCCTTAGTAGACTTGTATTACAAAATATTGTACTCAAGTGCTATATTCTAATTTGTTTTTTTATCCACAAACACTGATACAAATTTCTCCCCGCTCTGGTCATTTAATTACCTACATACTTGACTTTGCCTCTTGGCCTACTGTGTGTCTCTCTACAAAAAAATTTCAGTCTCAAAAAATAAGGAAATTCTACCATTTGCTACAATGTGGATGAGCCAGAGGACATCAGCTATGCGAAATAAACTGGTCACTAAAAGACAAATACTGCATATCCACATATATGGATATGCACATATATGATGTATCTAAAATAGTTAAATTCAGGAATTCCCCGGTGGTCCAGTGGGTAGGACTCATCATTCTCAATGCTGTGGGCCCAGGGTGCAATCCCTGGTTAGGGAACTAAGATCCTTCAAGTCATGCAGCCAAAAAATATAAGTAAAATAAAACAGTTAAACTCACAGAAGCAGAAAATAGAATGGTGGTTGCCAGGGGCTGAGGTGGGGAAAGTAGGGAGATGTTGTTCACTGGGTATAAAGTTTGAATCAAGCAAAATTCTAGAATAAGTTCTAGAAATCTGCTGTGCCAGTGTCTATAGCATTAACCATGTGGAGTCATACGCTTTATGTTAGGAGGGTAGTTCTCGATTTAAATGTTCTTACCAAAAAGAAACCTCCCTACCCACAAACAAAAGAACACAAGGACATTTTGGATCTGTTTAGTGCCTCAGTTTGGAGAAGGTGATGGCACCCCACTCCAGTACTCTTGCCTGGAGAATCCCAGGGACAGGGGAGCCTGGTGGGCTGCCGTCTACGGGGTCACCCAGAGTCGGACACGACTGAAGAGACTTAGCAGCAGCAGCAGCAGAGCCTCAGTTGTGACAATGGTTTCACTGGCAGGCGCACATGTCCAAACTCATTAAAATGTGAACGTGAAAAATTTGCAGGCTTCCCTGGAGGTCCAGTGGTTAAGAAGCCAGGCAATGCAAGGTTCGATCCCCAGTCCGGGAAGATCCCACATGGCCCAGGGCTACTGAGCCCATGTGCCGTACCTACTGAGCCCGTGCTCTGGAGCCTGCAAGATGCAACTACTGAAACCTGCATGCCTCAAGCTCATGCTCTGCAACAAGAGAAGCCGCCTCAATAAGAAGCCCTCACAATGCAACTAGAGAGCAGCCCCCACTCACAGCAACCAGAGAAAGCCCACGAGCAGCAGTGAAGACCCAGCACAGCTGAAAAATAAAGACATAAAATAAATAAACATTAAAAAAAATACAGGTTTAAAAAATTTGCAATGCTTTTCTGTATTCATTACACCACAATAAAGCTTAAAAAAGTTTGCTGACCAATGTGTTAGAAACCAACAGTGTGGGCAGGGGAGGAGGGGACCATGGTGGCTAAACAATGAGGGAAGGCCTCTCTGATGCCTTAGCACGACCACCAAGACCTACTCCTTCTGCCCCCACTAGCTGTGAGACCTCGGAATCTCCGCTTCCTAGACTGGAAGACCACTGGGCTGAACTACACCATCTTCCTTCCCCAAACCACTGCACTTCTGCGTCTCTATTGACTGAAGCCAATCTATCTCCCCTCGGCCCTCACCTGTCAGCCCTCACCCAGGCCCACTTTGTGTGTGAGAAGATGAAACAGACCCAGCAGAAGAGTCACTTCAATTCTCCACCTTAGGGCCCATCCCAGCCTCTGGCCAAACTCACAAAGGTCCCATGAAGATGAGTTCTACAATAAACTTCTGATGCCTTGACAAGACATTCAGGAAGCGTGTGCAAGTTTATCAGAGCACAAGGCCAAATGCCTTCCGATCTTCAAAACACTGCTGAAAAACAGCCCACAGTTGATGTGATTTCTTGTGGTCTTTCAAAGTCTATACAAAGTAATATGCAAGGAGACAAAGCTATTTTACCAGGCAGACAGATATTCCAAATTACTAGTTCTTAACAAGCATGGTAATACATCAGTCAAAAGCAATAAATTTAAACTTAATGAAATCTCAATTTGCCTACAGTGCATTTCACTTTGACATTTTCTATATTGCCATGGTGCTTTGATAAAGTTTTTTAAAATGCAAAGAAAGTGTCTGTGAGGCTAAAGACCAGACTTGGTGCCATTGTGGCCAAGGCAACATTACAGTACTTAAGTTTCATCACTCCATGCCCCGTGGCAGGCAAAGCCCCAGCCGCTAACACAGGTTCAGTTTTCATTATCATCGTCTGATTATGCATTTTACTGCATTTAACTGATAATACAACTACCAGCTCACCTTAAAAGAATTAGCTTGGAGGTTTCATTGCTTTCCAAATGGAATTCATTTGACAAACAAATGACAATTAGCCCAGTCTCCCTGTTCTGCGTCAGGATGCTTTTTGATTGAACCTAGACCAATTTACAATTTTTAAATGAGTTTAGACATTTACATTTAAAATGTCTAGAGGAAATTAGCCCTGGGACATCCAACAGCCAAAATGCTTTTTGAAGTTGATTATTATTTGATCTAGTACCCTCTACCTGTACATTTTGTTCCGACTTCAAAGTTTGGGAATGTAAATGCCACCTCACCTCAAAGCACAGGGAGAAACTTAAAAGCGGTTTTGCTCATTACGTTATGCAAAGGAGCCCATATTTTAATATTCGTTTAATATGGTTAGTTAGCTTTAATGACACCAGTGTGACAGTGTCATAGTTTTGGAATCTGAAAGCACTGATTGAAGTTCCTCGCCACTGCTCCTATTTTTCTGCACAGAATGGAAGCAAGCCCTTTGAAGGATAGATTGGCCCCTGGGTGCGTCCATTCTGGTGAGGACTCAAAGTGATAACCTACAGATGAAGAGTTTACCTGCCTGGGAGAAGAAAGCAAAAATCATGACATCAGGGACCAGAGGCACTCGATTGTCACATCCCAATCCTGTGTGTTTTTTAAAGGCAGCCACTGCTGCTGAGGAAACTGCCGGAAATTGCTTGACAAACACTCACTGCAGATGACCCAGCCATTGAAACTGACATTGCTCCAAAACTAAGTCCACCAATTTCTAGGCAAGAGCATATTTTATTTATTTATTATTGTTACTCCTAACCACGTTATTGTCAGAATGAGAAAAGCAACAGCCCTTTGCCCACTCCACGTTGTTCAGTGGCAAAATAAAATATAGTTACATCCATCATCCTGTTCTGGATGTAACTTATGAAAGCGTGAAGCTCTGTATTACCCACAACATACTCAAAGGGACACGGAGGGAAAATGGCCGGGTAATGGGGCTCTGTGGGGTCAACCTGCCCATGTCAGTGCATAGTTATCCTGGCTTTCTGCCTCATCCGTGTGAGTTACCTAGAACACTTTGAATTTCTAGTTTTGTCTCCTACTGTAGGACACACACCCCATGTTTTCAAAATAACCTGGAGCTCAAACGAAATGATAACACTGCACATTCCCAGCACAGATTGCACAGTTCTGAAGACTGTTTTCACAGTCAATGCTGAATTAAGATGCTTGAATTAAGCATCAAGAGGCAAGAACATCAGGAAAGAGTGAATTAACCCAGAGTCCAAATGTAAAAGGGCTTCCCAGGTGGCGCTAGTGGTAAAGAACCCGCCTGCCAATGCAGGTTCGATATAAGACACACCAATTCGATCCCTGGGTTAGGAAGATCCCCAGGAAAAGGGAATGGCTCCAATATTCTTGCCTGGAGAATCCCACGGACAGAGAAGCCTGGCGGGCTACATTTCATAGGGTTGCACAGAGTCAGACACGACTGAAGCAACTTAGCACAAAGCACCACCTGTAAAAAATGGCAGAGAAGGTCAGAAACCCAGTCTCCGAACTCTGAGTCCCCTGGCCTTCCCACCATGTATTGTGAAATGGCAGAAAAAGTGATAAATTAACAAACTGACAAACACATTTTTTTAAAAATCTAGGATGGCTAAAGTTTGTTGCTGAAGAGTTGAAACTTCCTCTGGGTCCCTTAAGTGTAAACTCTGTGATTTCCTGTCAGCTTCCCCCTCCCATCCCCCTCCCACTTCCTTAATAAAAGTGGAATCAGAGTAAACTCTGTTTTGATTCCAGATTTAACACGGGAGTGGGGAGGGGGGAATCGAGGCATGCATGTGCGCTCAGTCATGTCTGACTCTTTGCGACTTCATGGACTATAGCCTGCCAGGCCCTTTGTCCACTAGCACCAAATTCTCATATGCACAATGTCCAGACCACACTAGAGACATGCTAAGTCCTTCTTTCAAGGGTTTTCCTTTTTTTTTTTTTTCTGTACACATAGGAATTTTCATTCCGGTACTAAGGGCTCAGCAGCAACTGTCACCCGCAGCATCCTTGGACTGTGGCTTTGAGCTCACCAGAGCTGCCGAAAGCCCAGGCAGCGCAACTGGAAAGCGGCAGAGTTTTGTTACGTTGTCGCCCTCTGCTGGACGGATCTGCCGCTGCTCACACAGGAGCCTGGAACAACCCATCGGAAGGTTTCCTGTTAGGGTAGATGGGTTGTCACTAAGGCACGGGGAAACAACTCGGTGTTTTAAGAAATAAAATAGTCTTTTCTGCTGGGCTTCCCTGGTGGTTCAGATAGTAAAGAATCTGCCTAACAATGTGGGAGACCAGGGTTCAATCCCTGGGTCGGGAAGATCCTCTGGAGAAGGGAATGGCAACCCACTCCAGTATTCTTGCCTGGAAAATCCCATGGACAGAGGAGTTTGGAGGGCTACAGTCCATGAGGTCACAACTGAGCGACTAACACCTCTGCTAGAGCATCTTAGGAATTCAATTTTTCCTATCTAGTTGTACTGATTTGCTTGCTTGCTAGAAAAGTAGCTTCAGTTATGTCTGATTCTTTGTGACCCTATGTACTGTAGCCTGCCAGGCTCCTCTGTCCATGGGATTCTCCAGGCAAGAATACTGGAATGACAGAATTCCTCAAGGTTTCACTCTAATTATCTCCACTTAAAGGAAAAGATGTAGCTTGTTCCAAAGTGAAAGAGGAAAATAAACTAATACAACGTACAATCTCTAACATGCTAGTGCTCTGTGAGACCCCACTCAGGCACCAATGACCTAGCAATGAGGGGGGAAAAACCAAAACAAAGGTGTTTTCAAAGTATTCTCACAGCATTAAGTGGAATAATATGCGTGTTTTAAGGCCATGAGACATACTGCAAATCCTCTGACAATTACTGCCTGCATGACACTGGCCAAGTGAACCTCTCCAAGCTTCCATGTCCTCCTCTGTAATATGAAGCTATAACAATATTTGTCTTCCATGGTAGTTGTTAGGAGTTAATGCATATAAATAACTTACACTAGTGCTTGGCACAGAGAAAGCTCTACGTGAGTGTTGGCTAGTGTCACATGCATGGCGCAACATCAGAGTTCTAAGTTCAATGCTCATAGGAGGATAGACAGGAGTAGAAGTCTTCCAGATCTTTGTTTTAAGGGTTTTTTTTTTTTTTACTTTTACTCAAGGAGGATGAGTGCCATAGCTCCTGAATTGAAAATAGACACATCCCCAAGGGAAAAAAAAAAAAGAACTCTCAGTGAAACTTTACCCAGGTAAGTGTCTTCTTTGCCATCTCTGTAAGCAAGAAAGTGATGGCTACAGCTGACAATACTCTTTAGATGATAATTCTTGAGAAAAGGGAATAGCTTCTCAGGAATTGCTGATCTTCTCTTTGTGGGACTTTGTGGAAGTGTTAGTGGCTCAGTTGTGTCCACCTCTTTGCAACCCTATGGACTATAGCCCGCCAGGCTCCTCTGTCCATGGAGTTCTCCAGGCAAGATTACAGGAGTGGGTTGCCATCCCTTCTCCAGGGGATCTTCCCAACCCAGGGATCAAATCCAGGTCCCCTGCATTGTGGGCAGATTCTTTACCATCTGAGCCACCAGGAAAGCTTTGTAAAGGAAGTTAAGAGTTGAAGTGACTTTTATGTATTAAGGTTTTGAGTATACATTAAGGAATAGACTATCCATCCACTCACTGATTCACCATATATTTATCAGGTGTCTACTCTGTTCCTCTAAACCCTGGGCTAAGTAGAGAGGATATAAATGTAAAAACGACAGGCACAGACCCCAAAGTACAGACGTTACAGACTGATGGGAAATACAGATAGTAAACAAATGGCTGCTGCTAAAGCTGAAACTCCAATACTTTGGCCACCTCATGCGACAAGTTGACTCACTGGAAAAGACTCTGGTGCTGGGAAGGATTGGGGGCGGGAGAAGAAGGGAACGACAGAGAATGAGATGGCTGGATGGCATCACCAACTCGATGGACATGAGTTTGAGTGAACTCCGGGAGTTGGTGATGGACAGGGAGGCCTGGCGTGCTGTGATTCATGGGGTCGCAGAGAGTCGGACACGACTGAGCGACTGAACTGAACTGAACTGAAACAAATGATTGAATGTGAATGGTTTAAAAGGAGAAATACTGGGAGCCTGACACAGTAGGATGCAAAACCTCATATGGACACCTACTTACTAATTTTACACAAGATTCCTTTGCATGGAGAGATCTCTATGCAGAACAATATCATAGTATTCTGAAAAAATGATAGAAGAGCTACAAATCATCGTTATTGGGGGGGAGTGCAGACTTTATATTTAGGAAAGCCAACCATGTCCATATTTGCCCACAAAAACAGCATGGGATTTGCAACACTAATTCAAGAATACACCAGAGCAAACAGTGCATCCTTGTGCTCCAGGTTTCACCCATGTGAATTAGAATTGCATTTTCTATGTTTGACAAAACTGCATGGCACTGCATTGTGGAATATTCTTGAAGTGTTCTCAGAATTAAAGTGGGCTGGTAGGCTTGTGCAGGTGCTAACACTGCACAAGTCAAACACTCTTAAGGGTTGCCACAGAGTAACTGGGGATATTGCAGATCTGCCAGGAGATATTTTTCTTTGCTAAGAAGTGGAGCATCTGTAGATATAAGATACAGATGTATATATATATAGAGTGAATCCTCTTCTTCTCAAAGCTTCCAAATAACTGAAGAGATGTAAGAGGGAAATTAATTGCCTATGGTTCATCAGGTCAAGATAAATCATAGCTGCTTGAAACAAGTTAAATTATTGTTAGAATCGACTGTATATTAGATTGTGTTTTTCTTTATTTAATGGATTTCCATGGAAGGAATCAACCTGCAGTTAATATCCTCGTGTCACAGAGAAAGCCCATGATGATGACCTATTTTCATCAGTGTGTGTGAAACCCCTATTTATTTAAGCCCACCTTCTGCTCTTGCTGATTTTTCTCACTCCCTTAATTTCCTACCTCAGTAGCTAATCACTTTCAGGTCAAAGCTATAAACATACAGTCAAGTTGAGATGAGATACAAATGAGAAGATATTGTTCAAGCATCTAAATCGTTGGGTTCAATGATCCAGATGATTCCCTAATACTCTGAATAGATAGATAGATATGTGTATGTATACACAAAATCTCTAACAAACAGCTAAATGAAATAAAATGCTTGGTCTGATAATTGGTGTGCTATGTGGAAACAACAGGGAGAAAACTGACTCAAAGACAATGTATTTCAGAGACTTATTCTTACAGAAAACTTTTGCAGAACTGGGAAACCTGATAATTAGGCAAAACTATTAACCTGCTAATCCTGACAGCTAACCTGGGATATATGGGTTACTTGACAGCTTTAATTTAATGAGGAGAAAAATATAAGTTCATGTTAGGTTAGTACATCACCTATTTTGGTTGATGCTTTGTTACATTTCCCCAGGTTTTAATTAGAACCAAAAGAAGATATTTATTTTTATACAAAATTTATTAGATAGTACACATTTACACATATATATTACACACGTGCACATATGTATATATATCTGTAGATATACATGCGTAAACACACACATACACTTATCCCACAGAAAGCAAATTACTCATGTACCAACTAGACCCATGGAAAATGGCTCAAGAACATAATAAAATAAGCAAACTCCATTTAAACAAGAAACAAACTCCTTTTCCTCACCTTTAAAAGTCACAAGCTGAAAGATCTTTGAGTCTAAAATCTCACAATTAAGGTGTGCTGACTGCTAGGGTAACTTGACATTGCAGTAAAATATTAAACCTCTTTGACAGTGTATTAATATTTTGATTGTATTGAATAGTCTCTAATGATTCATGGCAGCGAGGTAGTTGGCTGATGTGTGCCCTTCCCTGGAACTGAAACCTACCTACGTTTCTTCATCCACATGCATAAATTACATTTGGTGATGTTGTAGTAGAGATTAGTGGAGCTACAGTTTGGTAAAACTAATTCTTAAGCAAAGATAAAGAGTCATTCCATTCACCTGGGAAAGATCCACAATGAAAGTAGCCATTCATGGGCCTGGAGCAGACATCAGCCAGCTCCTTCTCAGTGTGGCTGCAGGTTCCCACTCTGAAGGTGGAGTGTAAGTGAGACCTGGGATCTCCCATTTGACAAATGCTTTTTCATGTGAAATACATGAACTCCATTTCCCCCTAGACTGAGTTGTTTCAGATCATTGTCTCTTCCGTAGTACAGGAAGGGAAGCTAATCTATAAAACAATGAGGCTTCACTCTGGATGCCAAAATCTGCAATTATACTGTACAGAGGGGCTTCATGAATAATTCCTGGGGTATGCTCTGACATTAATCTGGATAGTTAATACAGAGCTGGGGCAGTGCCAACATCAAGCTGACTGATTTCTTTACAACGGGGCGCTTTCAAGGGGAGGACACAACTTTTTCTCTAAGTTAGAATCTCTCTCCCAGCTGAACACCAAGCTATCACCTTTAGTCTTGCATTTCCCCCTAAGCTGGACATCTAGGCACTGGAGCAGGGTACCACCTTAGAAACAAGGCACTTCAATGAGGCAAGACAGCTCCAAGATTTTAGCTGTTGCTCACATACAAGTTAGTTTGTAAGAAAGTCACCCATGTACCATAACTGTACATTGGTCACTGTTTCTGGCCAGAGACACCAGTGAGCTCTCAGAACCAGTCTCAGACTCAAGGAAAATAATCCCAGAAATACTCCTTTTTATTAATGAGGCAATTTTGATACTTCCTCTTGAAGTAACCCAGGATAATGACAAATAAGTGGTCTTTTCTGAGTTAATTTTTTTTGCTGATTCAAACACATATTTAATAATATATATAGTGGCTCAGACAGTAAAGAATCTGCCTGCAGTGCAGGAGAGCCAGGTTCAATCCCTGGGCTGGGAAGATCCCCTGTAGAAGGGAACAGCTACCCATTCCAATATTCTTGCCTGGAAAATTCCATGGACAGAGAAACCTAGCAGGCTACAGTCCATGGGGTCACAAACAGTTGGACACAACTGAGAAACTAATGCTTTCACATTTTTTACTACTATCCCATGTTCAACACTGTGGTAAATATTGGTAGAAATTCTCAAGAGTAGGAAAAAAACGACCACCAACCAATCAATGGACAACATGGCAAGTTCTCGACCATGGGGATCTTCCTATCAAGTTAGAGAAATAGGAGTTCAGTTCAGTTCAGTTCAGTTCAGTCGCTCAGTCGTGTCCGACTCTCCGCGACCCCATGAATCACAGCACGCCAGGCCTCCCTGTCCATCACCAACTCCCGGAGTACGCTCAAACTCATGTCCACAGAGTCGGTGATGCCATCCAGCCATCTCATTCTCCGTCGTCCCCTTCTCCTCCTGCCCCCAACCTTTCCCAGCATCAGAGACTTTTCCAGTGAGTCAACCCATCGCATGAGGTGGCCAAAGTATTGCAGTTTCAGCTTTAGCATCAGTCCTTTCAATGAATACCCAGGATTGATCTCCTTTAGAATGGACTGGTTGGATCTCCTTGCAGTATAAGGGACTCTCAAGAGTCTTCTCCAACACCACAGTTCAAAAGCATCGATTCTTCGGCGATCAGCTTTCTTCACAGTCCAACTCTCACATCCATACATGACCATGGGAAAAACCATTGCCTTGACTAGACGGACCTTAGTTGGCAAAGTAATGTCTCTGCTCTTTAATATACTATCAAGGTTGGTCATAACTTTCCTTCCAAGGAGCAAGCGTCTTTTAATTTCATGGCTGCAATCAGCATCTGCAGTGATTTTGGAGCCCAAAAAAATAAAGTCTGACACTGTTTCCACTGTTTTTCCATCTATTTCCCATGAAGTGATGGGACCAGATGCCATGATCTTTGTTTTCTGAATGTTGAGCTTCAAGCCAACCTTTTCACTCTCCTCTTTCACTTTCATCAGGAGGCTTTTGAGTTCCTTTTCACTTTCTGCCATAAGGGTAGTGTCATCTGCATATCTGAGATTATTGATATTTCTCCCAGCAATCTTGATTCCAGCTTGTGCTTCTTCCAGCCCAGCGTTCCTCATGATGTACTCAAGTAGAAACAGGTAATAATGTTTAGAGAAAGAGAAGTGGGTGGGAGAGCTGGAGAAGGTATCCTGCAGACTTTTTCACTTTTCAGGTTTTTTTTAGGATTAATGGCACTTGGCCAATTTGAAGGATCAAATTTAAGGATTTTAATACAGCTAAAATTAAAAAGTATTAAAAACACATACAGTCCCAAATCTTAAGAAAACACCTTCAAGAGTAAAATGTATATAAATCTGCCTTTTTAAACAAATGTTTGGAAGATAGTTGCTTTACAGTGTTATGCTAGCTTCTGCTGCACAGCGAAGTGAATCAGTCATACAAATGATAACCAGTCAGAGAGGCCAGAGGCCACCACATCTGTCAACAACCATCACAGCCAGAAGAGTGCAGACCAGCCAAGTAGCAGCCTAGCTTGGGATGGTTCACTTCCTCTTGTTCTGTCTGCTCCCCTGGTCCACTGTCTGTCCCCCTCCTCTACAATGAAAATGTACCTGCAAAACCAAAGGTAGGGCCTGAACATGACTGTTTCTCAGTGAGTATTTATTCAGTGGCTGAATGTTGTTTAAGTAACTATACATAAAAATCTGAGGTTAGCCTGACTAAAGCAGAATACTCATCTAAGGGAGTCGCAGATAAAATCAGATAGATGGGATGGGCAAAATGATGGAGGTTTTTAATGATCAAGATTAGAAATTTGGACAATTTCCTGTGAATGGTGGAGAACCACTGAAAATTCACCGACAAGGGTACAACCACTACACCATTCTCCAAATCAGCATTTCCAACGTCAATGTTACTTTCCATGACGTTAACGAGCTTTTCCTCAGTGCCCGGCATTAGTACTTTGTGTTTTACGTGCATTACATCATTCAACTCTCATAACAACTCTATGAAATGAATCCTATTATTATCTCCTTTTTACAAATGGACAGACTAAAGCTTAAACATCTCCAGTGACCTGTTGAAGGCCACATAATTACTCACACTACACTATATGCCTACACACCACATACACACACACGCACACACTGATTGAAATGGTTTTCCTAACAAAATTATGCAGCACATTAACAGGGAAAATTACTGATAATCTTAGCATGATACCTCTCTTATAATTTCTTCTTACTTTGGGGGTGGGAAGGGCTGCTATCATCATTTTATATAATTGTTACTACAGCTATTATAGAGCTTCATGCTATTTTTTATTTAGAGTTATCCTGTAAAACTTTTCTCTTTGTTGCATAATATTTATTATTGTAATTTGTAATTACTGTTGTTTAGTTCCTTTTTTCCTCTTAGGCTGTTGTGGGTATTTTGTTATTATAAATAATGCTTCAGTAAACATGTTTCTCCACATATCATGTTTTGTTTTCTAATTATTTCTTTTGCATTAATTCCAAAGAGTGATTATACTGTGTTAAAGAGTATGAATATTTTGTAGGTCCTGAATTGTATTGCCAAATGCTTTTCCAGGTAGGGTTGTACTAACTTCTACTAATGCCAACAATTATTATTTGCCAGTTTTACTAAAAATCTTATAATTATCTGCTATTAGATGGTTTAATTTTTACTTAATAAAGCTAAATGGTACTTTTCTTTTGCATTTTTGTTACTAGCTAATTTAAACATTTTAAAAACAAATTATATGTATCTTTTCATACTTAAATTGTCAGAGGAAGGTTTTGGGTCATATCCTTATGGGAATCTTATTACTCTTACAAAGATGGGTGGGACCTTTAAATAGTATAAATAATTGTACTACAGTTTGTCATTTTTAATATGAATGTATTTTATAACAGGCTGATTTATTTTTAGGTTCTATATTTTCACTGGAGAGGCATTTTGAAATTTCTTCACTATTATTTTGTATTCTTCAGTTGCTTCAATCTTTAGAAAGTTCTCACCCTTCCAAATATCTGAGATGCTATTTTATTTTGGGTCAATTTTCATTGATTTGATTTTTCAGCTTAATCTTTTTCCCTTATGGAGATTATTTTTGCTCTATAGGAAGGAAGGAATAAAACAATTTTTCTCACTCTCAATATATATGAAAAAATTCTTCATTTCCTTCTTTCTTGTGACACATTTTTACACACTACATTTTTCTATTTAATTTATGGGATTTGATTCTATTCCACTGAGCCATTTTATTTGTCAGATTTCTACTCTCCTTTTTTACTACTGTTATTTTATAATGAGGCTTTATGTTTGATAGGACCAGCTTTTTCTTAAACAACATTTTTGGGAGTCACACTTGTAAACTTTATTTTTTTAATAATATTTTTAGTTTATTTTTTCCAAATAAAATTGCAAATTCTTTGTTTTTTTCCTGACATAACCTGGAATTTCAAGTGAGATTGCTTTAGCCTATATGTAACTTTAAAAGGGAGAGGGTCTGGGAAATGCAGTTTTCACATTCCTAAGTCACTTCTGCTGCTGCTGCTAAGTCACTTCAGTCATATCCGACTCTGTGTGAAGTCACTTCAGTAGTGTTCAATTCATTGTGACCACACGAACTGTAGTCCGCCAGGCTCCTCTGTCCACGGGATCATCCAGGCAAGAATACTAGAGTGGGTTGCCATTTCCTTCTCCAGGAGATCTTCCGGACGCCAGGGGTAGAACACGCGTCTCTTATGTCTCCTGCACTGGCATGCAGGTTCTTTACCACTAGGGCCACTTGGGAAGACGTATGTAAATTTAGGACAAATTAATACTACTGTATGTCTCATCTATTATAACCTTTCTAGATCATTTAACTTTTTGCATTTCCCAATAAAGACTTCTTTATGTAAGTCATTCATACCTCTTATTATACTATTTCTTAAATTTTCATTTGCCTTTTTTTTTTTTCTTTTTTCCGGCTGCTCCATGCAGCATGCTGCTGCTGCTAAGTCACTTCAGTCGTATCCGACTCTGTGTGACCCCATAAACGGAAGCCCACCAGGCTCCCCCGTCCCTGGGATTCTCCAGGCAAGAACACTGGAGTGGGTTGCCATTTCCTTCTCCAATGTGTGAAAGTGAAAATTGAAGTCGCTCAGTCATGTCTGACCCTTAGTGACCCCACGGACTGCAGCCTACCAGGCTCCTCCATCCATGGGATTTTCTAGGCAAGAGTACTGGAGTGGCTTGCCATTGCCTTCTCCACCATGCAGCATGAGGGATCTTAATTCCCTGACCAGAGATCAAGCCTGTGTCCCCTGCCATGGAAATACCAGGAAATTTCTGTATTATATATTCAGCTTATGTGACATATGTTTATCTTCTAAATTAATTTAATTTTAGTCTTTTCATTCTGATTTTTATGACTTCCAGTGATAAGCCAGTGCTCTGCTTTTTTTTTTTTTCAGTTTCTTTTCCTTCTTCTTTTCTCTCTCCTTAGCTCCTTCCTTCCTTGTTTCTCTTTCTTCCCATATCAGTCTGTGCCTGTTTAATAACTCTGCATCTTCTGTTATCTCTTTGAATATAAATTCCAGCCATTCTCATAAATATTTTGGTTCTTTTGATGAACATCCATTTCAGATGTAGTCTTCTTTCACGTTTCAAATGTTTTCAAAGCTACTTTTAAACCTGTTTACTAATGTGTTCTTAAATTTCACCCACTAAACTTTGCTGAAACTTCAGAAAATGGCTTATATTTCAGATAATGTTAAAGATTCAGTGATGGAACTTAAAAGAGAACATTCCTGTCATCTTATTCTTTCTGTTATCACATCTTTCCAAACGTGTCCGTGTAAGAAGAAATGTTTAAAGGGCTGGCCAAGAGTCAAAGTGGGCTTCCCTGGTGGCTCAGATGGTAAAGAATCTGCCTGCAATGAGGAAGACCTAGGTTCGGTCCCTGGGTTGGGAAGATCCCCTGGAGAAGGGAATGGCAACCCTCTCCAGTACTGTTGCCTGGAGAATGCTGAAGACAGAGGAGCCTGGTGGGCTACAGTCCACGGGGTTGCAAAAAGTTGAACACTACTGAGTGACTAATACTTTCACTTTCTTTCAGGAGTTAAAGTATAGGACGGATAAGGAGGAGTGACAGGCGGCCACAGAACAGTTAGGTAGCTTTGCAATGAACTGTGTCTGTAGCCATATGACCTAGATTAGATTAACAGTGGAGCAGACCAGAAAAAAAGTTGGCCATAAGATACATACTAACTGACTTCATTCAAATCAGATGTGCTGCAGCATGCACTGAAAAACGGATCACTCTGTCAGGCAACCCATTTGATATTGAACAAATTCAAAGTGCTGACTCACAGCTATCACTTTTCTTGGGCAGGAATGACAATCAAGTATTGGTTTCGAGCACAAGTAAGGAGAACACATTTCGCCTGATAAACCTCTCTCAGCCTTTTCATCAGCTCTCTCTGTGCAAGTACCCCATCAACACAACGCAACTTGACAATCTACTTAGGGCTTGAGCTGCAGGACAGTGAGACAACCAGGGTTTACTGCAAGCCCACCGTTCACCCCTTTCCCTACTTGATTGTTAAAAGTAAACTATAATAATAGAGCTAATTCTTCCTTTCCCGTTGCCCCAACATCACTGACACCATTATTGGAGGAGGTGGGACTCTTGACGTGTTTTGGAAAGATCTTGCAAAGAGGAGTTAAAGGCCTGCCTGCTCTGAAGAGTGACGAAAATGTAAATTTCAGTCATCTCACTAGCAAAGCAGACGTATTTCACCAAGGCCAGATTAATTTAGCAGCTACATTTCCATTCCTGCATGCTCTTAAGTAAAAACAGACCCACAAAGCATTCAAAAAGGCAGAAGGGATTCTCCAAATACATACAGCGTGCAGAGGCCTTGGCCAGCAAAAAAAAAAAAAATCCCCAACAGAGACCCTAAAAGGTATGTGATGACACATTGCAGAAGAGAATAAGGCTTTCCATGGTGCCATTATTTATACAAGCATGGTGTAGGAATGCTTAACTGCAATACATCAGGTCTGTTTGGGGGTAACTAGAAGGAAAAGGTCCCAAGATGTTCTACTTCAGATGGAATTGGGAATTATGTTTATACCACTTTCGCCTGACTCTACCAATTTGACAAGTGACCATAAATTCCAACACTGTGACCTCTAATTGTTGCTCAGCAACTGACTTGTGCTACAGCCCTATAAAAGCCACATAATCCTCTCACTCCCTCTATTTTTTAAAAGATCTGCTTTAAAAATCACATCAATGTCTTACCCTGTAAATATTTTTGAGGATCTTTATTGGGCCAGAGAAGCTGAGAGAGGCAAATATGAAGGACTGGGTGCCTGTCCTCAGGGATTTCAGAGACTAGAGGCCAGACTGACACCATAAATCCACAAGGCAGGTGATGGGCCAGTGGGAGTTGTAGAAAGCAGAGTCAATAAGGAAGAGTGGATCTGGACAGGGGACATGAAGAAGAGCAGCCACGCGAGACACTGACGCTTGTGTCCCTGGGAAATGCAGGGGGGCTTCCTTCTCCGGTCCTGGGATCCATTGCCTGTTTGTCTACTAACATTGATCGCACTGCATTATAATCATTGGCTTTTGAGCCATCTCTGCAACTCACTGTGGGCTTTTCAAAGTTGAGCACTGTGTCATATTCGTTTTTCCCCACAGCGTCTAGCATATAGTATATGCTCCATCACAGTTTGCAATAAATAAATGAATGAACAATTTTTCATCATCGTAGTAGGAGTAAATCTGCCACGTCCATTATCATAAGAGAGATTAGTTTCCCTCTCCCACGCTGGTGGGAACTATGAGCACAAGGCCCTCCAGAGAAGGTCTTGAAAGTTGTGTGTGTGTAAGCGGAGCTTCTGGTCCATCTATCCTCAGAAAACAGTCAAAGGTTGAAACTTAGAAGCTATCAATAAGGCATCAGGATTGGAGGGACAGCCATACATATACATGTACCCATTCTCCCCCAAACTCTCCTCCCACTGAGCAGAGTTCTGTGTGCTATACAGTAGATCCTTGCTGGTTATCCATTTTAAACATAGCTGTGTACATGTACATACCAAACTCTGTAACTCTATTCTGCTTTTCTTAAGGAAACAAATGGTTTCTAAACCCTGGCCACCTCAGCAGACTTTTGGTTATATCTCATAATAGACTTTCAAGTTTCTCTGTGCTGTGCTTCGTTACTTAGTCGTGTCCAACTCTTTGCGACCCCATGGACTGTAGCCTGCCAGGCTTCTTTGTCCAAGGGATTCTCCAAGGGATATTCCCAAGCCAGGGATGGAACCCAGATCTCCCACACTGTAGGCAAATTCTTTACCGTCTGAGCCACTAGTGGGAGATAATTAGGAAAAAGAAAGTGGAAGCGGCTTTGGGGTGGTCAAAAAACAGTTGAGAGGAGCCAGCCTTCTGGAAGGAACAGCCCCAGGAAGCACTGACAAGAATCCAGTCTCTGAAATCCGACAAGCCTTGGTTCAAATGCCGGCACTACTCCTCACTACACAAGTGTCCTTGAGCAAGGCATTGAACCTTTCTGAACACCCTTTTTTCATTTGAAGGATGAGAGTAATAATGGCAACCTCAAAATGGGAGGGGAAGTAAAGATCAGAAATAACATACATTAGGCACTTGATATAGTCTGTGGCAATAGATACAAAATGAAGAGTTGTTATTATTATTTGGAGATGCCAGCCAATAGGAGAAGGAAATGAGAGGTTGTTTTTCTATTTGGATAAAATATGCCTTCTATTAGGTTACACATATTCAAAAATTAAGTTCTGGAATATATACATTTTAACTCTACAATGCATTTGCAATTCAACAGAACAATTATAGAGCAATTAAAAGCAGTTTTGGGTTGTCTGGATTACTCATAATCTTTTGTATACATTGTTCAGTTGCTCAGTTGTATCTGACTCATCACAACCCTATGGACTGCAGCACACCGGGCTTCCCTGTCCTTCACTGTCTCCCAGAAATTGCTCAAACTCATGTCCATTGAGTTGATGATGCCATCCAACCATCTCATCCTCTGTCGTCCCCTTCTCCTCCTGCACTCAATCTTTCTCATCATTAGGATCCTTTTCAATGAGTCTGCTCTTCGCATCAGGTGGCCAAACTATGGGAGCTTTAGCTTCAGCATCAGTCCTTCCAATGTATATTCAGAGTTGATTTCCTTTAGGATTGACTGGTTTGATCTCCTTACTATCCAATACTCATGTCTTTAACCATACCAAAAAGTACTAGATAAAGACTATTCTGCAGACATACAGATTTGGGGCACTACTCTGAAATTTGTAAGTTATTTCTTTCTCAAAAATAAATGGAAAGGATTTTTTCATTCGAGAAATGTTTAGTTCTTACGTGAGGTAAGTGTGATCTTGAAAACCCTTCATTCTTAAACATATTTTATATTCCCTTTCTCATTGGAAGAAAACTGTAGTACTCAAGATAATCAAATGGTTTCAAGGGTCAAACAACAGGACATATGGACTCACTGCGATGATCATTTATAAGATGGTCCTTGAAGACTATCAGCATTTACTGCATCTGACAATTGAAGCTCAAGGAACTCTTCATAAGGATGAAAGAGAATCATATATGTTATTGTAATATTTGGATATTAAAAGTCTAAATATAGGCTAGGGAAATTAGGATAAACTATTACACACACACAGATGTTTAAAATTTACCAGTAATGAATTCACATGCCAGAACTTGAGAAAATGAAAGGAGAAACAGCATTAGAATTCTTATTTGTAAAACCATCTTCTACACAAGCCAATTTAATACATATGATGCAAATAGCAATGACTCGTCCAAGGAAATATTGAAATCCATTAGGATTGCACGTGCGTAATCTGATTCAACAAGTCAGTATATTTTTCTCAAAAACATAATATCTTTCCTGCATTGTGTGAGATGAAGGTTAGATTACATTTCTTGCCTGTGCAATAATTCCCACATCATAAATTCTGATGAAATTATATCAATACATAAAGCAAATGGATGCCTGACCTACCATCGTTTTCTAGTTCTCAGAGAGAGAGGCTGACATACAAGGCAAATCCCCAGCTGCTTGGAGCGATGCTATTACCGCCTGCCTTTGCCTGGGAACTGTTATTAACTATCTTGACCAGGAGCGGCTGCTAGAGTTTGTGGTTTCTGCTCTGAATATTAAACTTGGGCATACAAGAGTCCTTATTGTGGGGAGCACTTGGAAATGGTAATACAAAATTGCTTTATATTTGCGGGATTTGATTGCTTTAGATGATACAGCCCTGGCTGGTGGGCCTCTCTTGCTGCTTGTATTTCCAGATTATAAATCATTCTTTTGACAGGGTATCTGCCACAACCGGGTGTCAGTTTCCGTGGTATCATTTTTTATATTACAACTGGCAACTGCTCTTCTGGGCTGTTCATATAAGTGACACATTTTGCATAATTTATGAGAATGGAGTCAAAATCAAAGCTAATAAAAGCCTCCCCAACTTTTCTTGTACATGTCAAGGCGTCTCTGACTTTGAGTTCTAAAAGGACTGGGTTGTGAATCGAGGATGTTAGATTTTTGTAGGGTAGTTGAGAAGCAATGTGCTTACCAATTACTGAAATTCAGTATCAGGAAAGTCCATGTGAAGCAAAGCTTCATCCACAATTAGCCAACTGGTTGCTGATAGTCAACCCTCAAAAGCAAGATAATATTGCCTTAAAATTTATGCAAAGAGACAAAAGCACTGAATGTCACCTCATACAGAAAGGCTAGCTAGAAGGGAGAGCCTCATTTTTCTCTCCTGAAAATAAGGGCCTTGAATGAGATAATCTGCAGGCTTCCTTCTGCTTCTTATGTTTTGCTGAGGCTACAAAATTCACCGAAGGAATTAAGTACAATGAGCACAGATGACGGCGATGATTCTATGTCACTTCCTCACTGCAAACAAGTTAGATTGAGACCCAGGATTGAAGAATCTGAAGGACACATTCAATCCTGGAGCACTTATACCAGCTCTATAGTAGAACCCCTTCCTAAAGTTGTATGTTTTAACTCCTACAACACAGCTGACTTCTGGTTGTGCCTGAGATGCCCTGGTTTTTCTCTATGTGAATTCAGGGGGATATTAATTTGGAGGATTGATCCTCAACAAGCATAACGAGATCCAAGTCATAGTGTGACATGCCTTCCAAATTAGGCTGTCATGAACTTATGAATGACGGGATCAATAATTTAAAAGACTGTTTTGAAAGAACCTCAGCCCAGAAATAAAAAGCTCTCAATCACTGCTGCACCCTGCCAATATACCCTCCCAGGCCCCGCTTACTCTGTCTCTTTGGTTGTTCTTATTAGATCAAGGCTTCTTTGACATCCCATTAGTCATAATACAAAGCAGGAACTGTGAGTGGCCCAAGGCTCAATGTTAGCTGGGAGTGGTTTCCAAATTAACCAAGTTCAGCATTTCCTGAACAATTAGGTGTCCTTCCCCACCCACCCACCCCCACCATCCAAAAGAGGATTTGTATGTATTTTCAAATGTAGCTGAAATATAATTGTAGTGTAACTAGAGAAATCTGGTATAAAACATCTATGGGAAACTCAAAGAGATTGTCCCCAAGCCAAGCCAGTCTACTGAAGTAGCTTCCATCCTCATGGGCTGAGTTCCTCTCTGTGGTCTGTGCTCTTCGGAACAACTTGGTAAGTCATGCCTTTCCAAAATATGGAAGATAGAGGTTGATTATGCAGGAGGATTTTTTTTTAATGGATAATTATCAAATGCTGAAATGGATTCCTTTGAGAATTTTACTTAATCATTGGATTTCAGAACTGAGGACACTTATAGACAATTGTCATTTTTCACATGAGAAACTGAGGCCCATCAGAGAGCCAAGTGTTGCCCAAGGTCATAGAGGCAGCAGCAGAACTAGGTAGAACCCAAGGATTCATATACCCAACAGTAACTTTCAAAATTTCTTGAGTATAAACCACTGGATACAATATATTTTCCACCGTAACCCAGTCAGTTATACCCAAGCAACTGAAACAAAATTTTGAGAAATGATCCCTACCCTTCCTATGTGTGATATGCTCTGATCCATTCTGTTTCACTTACTTTTAAAAAATACCGGTAACGAACTACTTTTAGTTATAACCTGTCATTTTAAATCACTGTTCTAGAATACATTTGCTCCAAAATGACCTGTGGGATTTCCTTTAATAAAGACTTTCTACAAATAAGGTCCTAGTCTACCTTCCTGTCCCAGAGACAGAATTGAATGAATGAGATTCCTCATCTAAGTCTTAGAATTCTGCTGACCTGCTGCATTTAATAGAAACAAAATTATCTCTTGCAATAAGTTATCCATTTTTCCTGAATGTTAATGACTAGAAAAGCTTGAAAGACTGGAAAAAGAGAGACTCAATTAATACAAGAAGAGTTCAGAAGGTGCAACTCTGATCAGCAATAACCGAAATACAAGTTGTTCAAATGCAGAGATGCTTTTTCAGGCTCCTGGCCAAATTTGAGGTTTCTCTGCCTGAAATAAATGACTTTCGTTAATAACTGTTCCATAAAACTCAGGGCAGAGTTTTGACTCACTTAGGTGACTGTAGTAAACACCTAAATTCATTAATCCAGTATTATTATTTGAGGGAAAGGTGGTTTTTGCTAAGAAACGAAGCCAGGCTGCTAACCTATCAAAGAAAAGAGGAGGAGAAATCTCCAGGGTGGCTTTTAGATATCTGCTTGCAGGTTTTCCAATGATGCCCTCAGGTGATCAGTGCCTCCAATCTTCTCTGGAGCAAAGTGCATGAAATCGTTTAACACGTGGCGAGGAGTTTTTACTCCTCGCCACATTGAGGAGCAGAGCCAAGGAATCTGAGCGGCGGTAGAAAACTGCAAGTCCCCCGGATGCCAGGAACAGGAAACATGGAAGCAGTTCTCAAAAGACAGATATTCAATGTGGGCCAACGTCTGGCCCGTGATGATATGCACACTCTCCATGTGAAGCGGCTGTCTGCCAGGAGCACGACCACAGCAAGGAAGAACTGCCTTTGTCCACTTCTTCCACAGGACAAGGCCCGGGCCTGCATCCCATCAGTTCACAAAATGCTTGGTTCCAGCCCTGGGTTCCTCCTTGCAGACGGGAATGGAACAACTTAGCTGCTTTTACTGGAAATCCCCGTGCCTCCATCCTATGGTAATATGGAGCCAGCCAAACCTTGTTTTCCACTCGGGGCTGATTTCTGGCAAAATTCCCATTGCTGGACTCCAGCACTGACAGAGGTTAATGGGTACCATTTAGCCAATCTCAGCAGCATTGGTTTGATCTTCTTGGCTCTGAATCTCTTCCTTCTCTTGGCATGAGAAAATTCAGCTTTTGCCCTTTATCTTGTTATCCAAGAGCCTGAATGCCCATGACAGCCATGGATGCAGATGCTGCCCCTTCTAAGTCCTTGGCAGAGCGGGAGAATTCAGACCAATGCAGGCAATGTGCACTGAGCTCTTGATTTTTTTCCTAAACAGCCAGCTGGCCTGTTGCTGAAACCAAGACCAATCAGAAAAGACACACACGCATATGTGGCTGGTACTGGCTTGTTTCCTCCTCCACCAAGAAAGACAGGAGAAACAGTTTCTCACACTCAGTAAGGAAAGGTGATTAAATGTGCCCTGAATCCAAAGAACTCTTGACTACCCCCAAGTTCTTAAGTTCCTAGAGGTGCCTCACCCCTCAAAATTACACAAGAACATGACTTTGGAAGAAAAATGCCAAGGTCAACTTGACTGCTTCTTGGCAAACAAGTACAATTAGTGACAATCACATACAATGGGTCGTTCCATCCTAGAGTGTCCAGTGCTTTCTCAGGTCCACTCGGAAGGGTCTGGACTCAGAACCCATAGCAGAGAAGTAGGAAGGAGAGGGCCACACAGAGGTTAGGACCTATGGTCAACGTGGACCATGGAAATAATGTAAAATCCTAAAATTCTTGAAGATGAGTGAAGTCCCCCATAAGCACAGCGCTGTATCACACCTCCACTGAAGGCACTGGGGCTCATCAGCCCATTTAGTAGAGGCATTTCTCCCCCAGCCCTGGAAGCAATTGCCTTCACTTCAGTTGAGCACCAGATGAAGTAGTTGGCTTGCCCTGCACGCTAAGTCGCTTCGGTCGTGTCCGACTCTTTGCAACCCAATGGACCGTAGCCTACCAGGCTCCTCTGTCCATGAGATTCTTTGGCAAGAATACTGGAGTGGGTTGCCATGCCCTCCTCCAGGGGATCTTCCCAACCCAGGAATCAAACCCGAGTCTCTTACATCTCCTGCATTGGCAGGTGGGTTCTTTACCACTTGCGCCACGAAATGCATAATGCAAATCTTTTACCCAAGACTTAGCCTCAGAGAAGCAAGAAACTGGAAGGTGGGACTAGGACTCCATGAGGACACAGTCTCCCCCGGCAGATGCTCGCAAGAAGAGGCGGGTCTTGAACTGCAGAAATAGGAGGACACATATATGACTCGATTTCCCCAGGAACACCCTCCTGCCAGCCCTCCTCTTTCCTGCCTTTTCTCTCCAAGCCCAGAGCTGAGTTTGCTCATGTTTGAGAACACATCTTCATTTCGAATACAGTTGAGAAGGGGATTTAACTATCTGTTTAGAATTCCTGCCCATTTCTTAATCGTGAAGATTCTAGAATTATTCCAGAATAATTCTCATTTCTACCTACACGTAAGCTCCAAAGGTTCAAAAAGGTATGGAGGAGGATATTCTGAAATAAAAATTCTGTTCCCTTATTACACAGGAAAGAATTGAGAGAGCTAAGGGTGCAGCCTAGCCTCAGTTTAATAACTCTGAAATGGGTGTGCAACACCCTCCTTTGTGGGAAGGGTGGAATCAGGTTAATTAATTGGCTTCCTCAGAGGAGAAAATGTGTCATCCTCTTCAAAACCCTAGGATGACAGGTGTAAAATGGTGTCATTGTTTCATAAATCACTACATCAAACATGGGACGCCTATAAACCTGCAACACGTAATTATCATAAAAATAGCACACTTAAAACTTCCAGAAGAGTATGTGGTGTATTCTTTTGGAAGAAGAACACACATGGTCCTGAACAAAAAAACCCACCTCCAAGCCACCTGCCAGGACCAGCTTCCTCTCCTTGAATTTCAGCAATGCCTTCCCCAGATATCCCCTGATTGATTCCACCCTGCCTTCAGTGTTATAAAAAGAAATAAATATTTGGTCTTTGCCCCCATTTCTGCACAGAGCTCTTAAAACCTTTGGAATTTTCTGAGGTGATCCACAAAAGTGTCTTTTATTATGCTAATGAGGTAACTTTTGGATAGCATCTAAGGACCAGGCTCTGGTTGCCTGGGGAAGCAACCAAATGATTAGAGGACTAGAACCTTCAATCCCACCCCAAAACCTCCTGGGAGGAGAGTGGGGCTAATGATTAAATCAGTCACTCACGATTCGGTCAATCATGCCTAACACCAGGGGGAGGAAAACCTGCAGTTGACTTGGGACAGAAATTCACCCTACTATAGTTATTTATTTACTTACAGCTGTACTGGGTCTTGGAGAGGGAAATGACAACCCACTCCAGTATTCTTGCCTAGAGAATCCTATGGACAGAGGAGCCTTGTGGGCTGCCGTCTATGGGGTCACACAGTCAGACACGACTGAAGCCACTTAGCATGCATGCATGCATTGGAAAAGGAAATGGTAACCCACTCCAGTATTCTTACCTGGAGAATCCCAGGGACAGAGGAGCCTGGTGGGCTGCCGTCTATGGGGTCGCACAGAGATGGACACAACTGAAGTGACTTAGCAGCAGCAGCAGCAGTGCTGGGTCTTCATTACTGCAAGGGCCTTTCCCTAGTTGCTGAGAGTGGGGTCCCTTCTCTAGTTGCTTCTCTTGTTTCAGGTGCTAGGGTGTTTCAGGCTCTAGGGTGCCTGCGCTTCCGAGGTTGTAGCACATTGGCTCAGTAATTGGGGCTCCCAGGCTGTAGAGCACAGGCTCAATAGTTGTGATGCACGGACTTAGTTGCTCAGCGGCATGTGGGATCTTCCCGGACCAGGGATCGAACCCGTGTTTCCTACAGCAGCAGGAGGATTCCTTACCACTGAGCCACCAGGGAAGCCCCACCCTACTGCAACTTTTAATGGCAATGAGGGCAAAGCCCCTTACAGGTCTATAATTCCTTGTCTGAAATTTATAGGTCCAAAGATGTTTCAGATATTACAACTTTTCATAGTTTAAAGTGGTAATGTGGCTCATACTCTGTATGTTACATAACATCATCACTGGGTCCTGGGCCATATTCTAAGATTAAAAACATGAACACTTCTGCCAAAAAAAAAAAGTACTGATATTCATAATACACGGAATAAGTTATAAACAGCTCTAAGTCAGACCAGGTCACCTTTTGCTATCAAATAAATTCAGGTCAGGTTTGAATTTGCCCCAGATGAGTTGGAAAATCTTTCAATTTTCAGAGTCATTTGGATTTCTGATTGAGGATAAGTAGGGTAACCATGTAATTTATTGTTCAAACTTCACTTCTGAGAGTAAAGGGAATGCTATTAGCAATTGTACTGAAACATGCAGTGTGGAAGTGTCCATTTATAATCTCTACAACCCTCCCACAATTATAGTCAGAGCAACTAGGGCAGCAAAAGCAAAACCCATGAATAATATCTACCACAAAATTGAGTGGTGGGTAACCCCACTAACTCCAAAAAGCAATCGAATACTTAAGATCGACAAGAGTTATGTGTTTATCAGCTGTGAAGGAGGAAGCAAAAGGAAGCTAGGGGAGATTGAATGAACTTGAAAGCAGGAGAACTCCCACCCCAAATCCCTAATGAGTCCATAGTGGAAACACGTCAGGACAATCTGAAACCAACTGAAACAGACTTTTGCACAATCCAATATTCATATGCGTGCAAAGGCTTCTGAAAGGATCTTAAGGCGGCAGGACCCAACTTTTTTGGCACAGGGACTGGTTTCATGGAAGACAGTTTTTCCATGAACTGGGGCAGGAGATGGGGATGGTTTGGGGATGATTCAATGGCATTACATTTATTGTGCACTTTTCTATTATTTTTATATCAGCTCCTCCTCCGGTCATCAGATATTGGATCTCAGATGTTGGGGACCCTTGTCTTTTTTTTTAAGATTTATTTATTTAGCTAGTTAGTTGTGACTGTGCTGGATCTTTGTTGCTGCGTGTGGGCTTTCTCCAGTTACAGCAAGCAGGGGCTGCTTTCTAGGTGCAGTGCGCAGGCTTCCCGTTGCAGTGGTTTCTCTTGTAGAGCACAGGCTCTAAGCACCCAAGCTTCACCAGGTTCAGAGTATGGGCTCAGTAATTGTGGAACACAGGCGTAGGTGTCCCAGAGCATGTGGGATCTTCCAAGACCAGGGATTCAACCCATGTCCCCTGTATTGGCAGGTGGATTCTTTACCCCTGAGTTACCAGGGAAGCCCAGGAATCCGTATCTTAAGGGACAGCAGTAGTGTGGGCCCTATGAGGTCTCAAAGAAACAAACCAAAGTTTCCTTCCAGGACAAATCTCCTCTCTGGGAGTATAGAGTAGGGCAGGGACAGCAAAGGAAACAGTCAGATCCAGATAAAAGTGTGGGTAGGTAATGAAGGAGGCGGTTCTCCAGAGTATAAGCTATATTTTGTATCACTCTGTAGAAAAAAAGACAAAAAAGAGATCTAGACTTAGGAAAAAAAGTTCTAACTCCTCCTTGCCTAAAAGTAAAGGAAATCTCAATTTATATGATAATAACAAACAAAATAGGGCTTCCCTAGCAGCTTAGTCAGTAAAGCATTCACCCGCAATGCAGGAGACTGGGGTTCAATCCCTGGGTCGGGAAGACCCCCAGGAGGAGGCGATGGCAATCCACTCCAGTATTCTTGCCTGGAGAATTCCATGGACAGAGGAGCCTGATGGGCTACAGTCCATAGGATCATAAAGAGTTGGACACAACTGAGTGACTAACACAACCAACAAAATATGATTGCAGCTGAATCCTAGATGAACTTATCATTTTTTAAAAAGAGAATAATAGCATGTCGGAAAGATATGCCCACAAAATACATAAGAAATGCAAGCAATATCTCAAAATGTGCTAAAAGAAATAACAAAGGTGACATAAAAGTACGAAAAATATGAAAGAAAATCCTGAGTCAGAATTTTTCAAACTCAGACATGAGATTATTTAGAAAAATTTAGCAGTAAATTTAGGATTTAAATTTCCTAAATTTAGGAAAAATTTAGAAGTAAAATAATAAATTACTTCATAAATAAAGACAAAGTTATGAGAAATAAGTGAGTAGACAGCATATGATGCCTTACAAGGTAAAGGCAAAGTGACAAGAACTCTTTTTTCAATTAAAAGGAAATAAAGAGATAAAAAAGATTCAAAGGAAAATGGCAGATACAGAAGATAGGTTAAAAAAAAAGAAGAAGAAACAACGCATGTATAATAGGAGTTCCCCTTCCTACTCAAAGACAGAAACCAAACTTGTATAGAGCAGAACAAGTACTGAAAATTAAAATTTAAGAACAGTTTCCTGAAAACTGTTCAAAGAAAATCATTTGAAACTATATATTGAATGGGCATACCATGGACAATAAAAAGAAAGAAGAAAGGAAGGGAAGGAGGGAGGTAGGGAGAGGGGAGGTGGGAAGGGAGGGAGAAAAGATTGAAGGAAAGAAGGATAACCCAGAAAGACCAATACTGCAATATAGTCTTGGAAATTGAATAGACTTGAAAAAAAATAAAATCCTTTGAGCATCCAAAAACAAGCCAGATCACTTGGAAAGAAACTAAGATTATCATCAGATTGCTCCATAGCAGTACTTTATGCCAGAAGAAAATGGAATAATACTTTAACATAAAAAAGGGCAAAAAATATGACTTTATGTATTTTTAGCCAGTCAAATTAACACTGAAATATAAATCCTTCAGATAAAATGTTGTGAACATGAAAGAACCCAAGGTGGCTTTCTCCTGAGCTCTTCCCAAGCAATCTACTAGATAACAATATGATCAAAATGGCAGAAGAGTCTTTCGCATGATGACTGGTGACTCAGAATGCTTGGCATGCAAAACTGGAGACACAAATGTAAGACAAAGTTTTAAGTTAAAATCCTGTAAACCCCAAACTTGAACTGGAAATATCAGTACAAAGGTATGCTCTATTTTTAAATTTGTCCTGGACCTCCCTGATGGTCCAACGGTTAAGAATCCACCTACCAATGCAGGGGATATGGGTTTGATCCCAGGTCTGGGAAGATTCCACATGCCACAGGGCAGCTAAACCTGTGCACCGCAGCCCTGAAAGTTGAGTGCCCTAGAGCCCGTGCTCCACAAGAGAAGCCCACGGGATAAGATGCCCAGGCGTCACAACGAGAGAGTAGCCCTCACTGAGCCGCACCTAGAGAAAGCCCACACGGCAACAAAGAGCCACACGGCCAAAAATAAATAATTTTTGAAATAAGAAATAAATTCCTCCTAGCTGTATCAACTGAAAATGCCTGTAAGCCACGATCAAGTGAAAGGAATGAGCACCCCAGTGCCCAGATTGTGGTTTCTAAATACTGTGTCCTGTTAAAAGGACACAGGGGCTTCTCAAAGCAATAACTGATCCCAGTATTGGAGCAGGAAGTATACAAGATGAACCTGAAAACTCTTGCTATATGAGAAGAAAGAAGGTTATCAAAGACTATTGGGATCTTGTCAAAGAACTCAAGAGCCAACTTGAAGAATTCTCACCGGCCAAACATAGGACAATTTAAGTATCAATAACCGGAGAAGGCAATGGCAAGCCACTTCAGTACTCTTGCCTAGAAAATCCCATGGATGGAGGAGCCTGGTAGGCTGCAGTCCGTGGGGTCGCTAAGGGTCGGACACGACTGAGCGACTTCACTTTCACTTTTCACTTTCACACATTGGAGAAGGAAATGGCAACCCACTCCAGTGTTCTTGCCTGGAGAATCCCAGGGATGGGGGAGCCTGGTGGGCTTCCGTCTATGGGGTCACACAGAGTCAGACGCGACTGAAGTGACTTAGCAGCAGCAGCAGCAATGATAATAACGGTAATGAATTGAAACAAATAAGTAAACTTAAATTCATGAATTAATAATAATATAAAAATAATCAATTGAAGGGAAAAGAGACAGGAAAACTATGTGGAAAGAGACTTAACAGGTGTAGTAAAATACTGCAATGCACACGGTTATTTGAATCTCAGTTCAAACAAACGAAAACTGGGTTGGGGGTAGAAATTTTATCACTGACTTGATATTTGCCTGTATGAGGGGATCACAGGTTCATTATTTGAGGTGTGAGAATGGTATTGTGATTTTTTAGGTTAGCTTTTATAATTATGATAACTGGAATTTGTTTTAAAATAGTACAGAAGAAGAAATAAGGATGCATGGGGCTTTATCATTCTATTCTGTATATCTTTATATATTTTGGAAGGTCTCCATAAGAAAAACTTAAAATTTTGACATCAGGATGTGTGAGTGCGCCTGTGTGCTCAGTTGCTCAGTCATGTCTGATTCTTCGTGACCCCATGGACTGTAGCCCACCAGGCTCCTCTGCCCATGGAATCATCCAGGCAAGAATACTCGAGTGGGTTGCCATTTCCTATTCCAGGGGGTCTTCCTGACCCAGGGATCAAACCTGAGTCTTTTGCAACTCCTGCATTGGCAGGCAGATTCTTTACCACTGGTGCCACCCGGGAAGCCTTTACATCAGGTTCAGTTCAGTTCAGTTCAGTCGCTCAGTCGTGTCCGACTCTCCGCGACCCCATGAATCACAGCACGCCAGGCCTCCCTGTCCATCACCAACTCCCGGAGTACACTCAAACTCATGTCCACAGAGTCGGTGATGCCATCCAGCCATCTCATTCTCCGTCGTCCCCTTCTCCTCCCGCCCCCAACCTTTCCCAGCATCAGAGTCTTTTCCAGTGAGTCAACTCGTCGCATGAGGTGGCCAAAGTATTGCAGTTTCAGCTTTAGCATCAGTCCCTCCAATGAACATCCAGGATTGATCTCCTTTAGAATGGACTGGTTGGATCTCCTTGCAGTATAAGGGACTCTCAAGAGTCTTCTCCAACACCACAGTTCAAAAGCATCGATTCTTCGGCGATCAGCCTTCTTCACAGTCCAACTCTCACAACCATACATGACCACGGGAAAAACCATTGCCTTGACTAGACGGACCTTGGTTGGCAAAGTAATGTCTCTGCTTTTTAATATACTATCAAGGTTGGTCATAACTTTCCTTCCAAGGAGCAAGCGTCTTTTAATTTCATGGCTGCAATACATCAGGTTAGCAGATATAAATTGGGGCTGTCCTAAGCAAATGGTCCAACCATGGTTATAGGGGCCCAGAGATATGGGTGACAGACCTGTCAAACACTCCAAAAAGTGTCTAGTAGGATTCCGTTCTGATTGTTTAGCATTTTTATATCATTAGCTAATCTATTTTTATTTTCATTTTTACCTGCATCTATCCAGGTTTAATTTATATAACACTAAGTTCTTACTTGAGAAATTCTGCTGTGTGCTTTTTTATTTTTTTTTTTAATCTAGCTCAGTTTCTCCAAAAGAGCCTCTAGCAAACAGGCCACTAAAATTTGGCAGCTTTATTGTTGAATGCATTCAATTATCATTTTTTAAGTCTAGCACCACATTCCTTTAATGATTTAGGACCTTACACGGTTTTAAATGTCTCCCAAAGCTTTCATTGTAAATTGTGTTAAACATCAAAGGAGGTAAGTGATGCCCAGATGCTGTTTACCTCCTGTGAAATTCTTCGTACTAAATAGGATGGGTAGCCCTCGACGGATTCAGAATTAGAGCTGGGTAGAAAGGAATAGCCTTCACTTTTGGATGCTAATCCAAAGCCTCGCACGGAGTATGAAAAACCACATTAGAAAATCTTTTTGAAATCGACCTTCTGCGTTGATTCCTCTGCTTTCATTTCCAGTCCCATCAAGAAATACAGTGACAATTCCCACGTCCACAGAGGCAGAGGGGTTCCCTGAGGCTGCAGCTGACTTAGGGTTAGTATTACTGGGTTAGAAAGGCATTTAATTAAATGGGGCCCCAAAGCCAGGACGCTAGAAATGTCTTCCTTCCCTTCGATGAACCATCTTAAAACAAGAGGCAAACAACAGTTTCTACATACATCTCTGCTCTTTTCCTCTGCCTTGTCCTACTTGGGGGATGGTGTTCCTTTGCCAGGTCCCATCCCCGATGCCTCCACTCTCCCCTCATCCTTTTATGCTGTTGGGAGGAGGGCTTATTCAAAGGATATCCTCCTTATGCTTCCAGGCCAGTATTTTTCTTTTTTTGGCTGCACCACACAGCTTGTGGGATCTTGGTTCCCCAACTAGGGGTTGAACCCACGCCCTCGGCAGTGAAAGTGTGGAGTAATAACCACTGGACTGCCAGGTCATATTTTTTAAAGAAAAAAAAAGAGCAGTTTCTGCTCACCCCCCTATTCCCACCGTTATGGCAGCTTTTCAAACTTTTAATAGTTTTGTGTCTGTCTGGATCTCTGGTTATTTTGTGACATGAAACCCTGAGTATTGGCCCCCTGAGTCTGGAGTCTGTCGGTGGGAGAATTCTCAATTGCCTGGTTGCAGAGAGACCCCTGCCTCTCTCCCCTACTGAGAGAGGAGAGCATTTATCCCCTACCCAGTGGACACCTGTTCCCAGATGTTCATCAGCCATGCTCCCGCAGGGTTTTAGGCACTGGGGACACCATTGTACAGCCAAAGACCTTATTTCTTCTCGTCTAAAAGCCTTTGTTTGCTGCAGATTAATCTTCAGTGTAAAGGAAAGTTATGACCAACCTAGAAAGCATATTAAAAAGCAGAGACATTACTTTGCCAAACAAGGTCCGTCTAGTCAAGGCTATGGTTTTTCCCATGGTCATGTATGGATGTGAGAGTTGGACTGTGAAGAAAGCTGATTGCCGAAGAATTGATGCTTTTGAACTGTGGTGTTGGAGAAGACTCTTAAGAGTCCCTTGGACTGCAAGGAGATCCAACCGGTCCATTCTAAGGGAGATCAATCCTGGGTGTTCATTGGAAGGACTGATGCTAAAGCTGAAACTCCAATACTTTGGCCACCTCATGAAGAGTTGACTCACTGGAAAAGACTCTGATGCTGGGAAAGGTTGTGGGGCGGGAGGAGAAGGGGACGACAGAGAATGAGATGGCTGGATGGCATCACCAACTCTGTGGATATGAGTTTGAGTGAACTCCGGGAGTTGGTGATGGACAGAGAGGCCTGGCGTGCTGTGATTCATGGGATCGGGGAGAGTCGGACACGACTGAGTGACTGAAGTGAACTGAACTGAACTGAATCTTCAGTATGGAAGTTTCCTTGAGTACCCACCTCTGCAACCATGGGACTGGATATCAAGGGCGTAAGACCCAGGCTGCCTGCATTTTGAGCTCTGGCTTTGTGACCTCAGACAAGTCACTTAGACCTGCTGGACCTCAGTTGACTCATCTGCAGTATGGGCCAGTAAGGTTCCTACCTCCGAGGGCCATGAGAATTCATCAGTACACACATGAGGGCTGAGAACAGTGATGAATGCTCCATACACATTAGTTTTGGATTACCACTGCAGAAGGCACAGCTGTGGGCTCCCGGACTGTAAAAGTCCCTCTCTCTTCTCTTCTGCTCCTTGCTGCCCCAGCCCTTCTATGATCATGCTTATTGACTTCCCCTACCTTCTCTCCTTCCCTGGTGGCTCAGCTGGTAAAGAATCCACCTGCAATGCAGGAAAGCTGGATTTGATCCCTAGGGTGGGAAGATCCCCTGGAGAAGGGAAGAGCTACCCACTCCAGGATTCTGGCCTGGAGAATTCCATGGACTGTGTAGTCCATCGAGTCCAAAGAGTTGGACACGACTGAGTGACTTTCACTTTCCACCTTCTCTTCTAGAAGACAAGCTTATCAGACTTCCGAATCATCCTCTTCCATCCACCCCACAAAAAGCATGAACTCTAATATCCTACCTACCTGTTATAAATGATGTCTGCAAATATGGTAACTTGACCATGTTTCATGGGCAGAGAAAAACATGAGAGCATCAGGATTTTTAGCCGTCTTCCTCCCCCTGAAGGAGGAGACTTTCCTCGGTGCTTGGCTTCTGGGCCTGGCTCTGCTGACTGAGGCAACATCGGGGAGCCCAGAAAGAGGAAGCTAAAAATACAAGGATCTCCTGCGTCAGGACAGCTCAGAGCTTCACCCGGAGGAAAGAAAGCACCCAGCAAACTGGGAGAGGGACCCCAGGGGAGCAGAGATGTGCCAAGAAAATGGTATGGGCTGGAGTGTGATGGGGAGGATGGGGAGAACAATGATTGAGGAACTTTGGGGAGAAAGGTGAATAAAGATGAAATTTAAGAAATTTGGCTGTGCTGTGTCTACAATCTTCCCTCTGCTGCCTGAGGGCAAGAAAGGGTTGTGTAGGAATATACAAATTATCCTCAAGGCTTTTGGAGTCTGATTTGAGTTTCTTTTGGATCCTGTGAGCAGGAAGCCCCAGATTTATTCGAGTTACAACTGCAGTAGCAGCTAGCATGTACTGAGAACCACTGGACCCCAGGTGCCATGGTGGGGTCTAACGTGCAGTGTCTTCAGTTCTCACAGCAACTCTGTAAAGCCAGGTAGGATTATTTTTTTCCTGGAATTCAGTTTCAATGAACATGAATAACTTCATCAGACCAATGAGAGGCAGAGTTGGGATTGGAACCCAAATCTACCTGATTCTAATGCCTGAAATCTTCCCACCATCACTCCAATGAACCTAAACATAAGTTTTTCGAAGTGAAGTGAAAGTCGCTCAGTTGTGTCCAATTCTTTATGACCCCATGGACTGTAGTCCACAAGGCTCCTCTGTCCATAGAATTCTCCAGGCAAGAATACTGGAGTGGGTTGCCATTCCCTTCTCCAGGGAAGAGTTAGAGGGTATGTTTAAAATTTCCTGTCATGTTATTATCATCGCTCTTTCGAATTTCAGTGACATGCCTAGTGTAATATCATGTGCATGTTCCAATGGACCAACTTTAGCGCCTTTCAATTAAGATACCATTTTGGAGTTAATAGATGCTTCTGATTGGACAGTTGTTTCCTAGCAAAACTGCACCTCCACGTGTCAAAAATAAGACTCAAGGAAATTGACCATTTTTCAAATATTGTATTATTGTGTGTGTACAAACCGGCAGAGAAAGAAAGACTCTAAGGAGGCTGTTTAAGATTTTAGTGCAGCTACTTAAAAATAAGTACATAATGTTGTTTGATTTCTGAGAGGCCTAAAAGAATTGTAAACAAATCATGCAGCCAGTCCTTTCCAGCACGCTACCTGGGAAAAGCGTTGTTTGTTCACAGCAAATATGTAACCACAAAACACATTAAAATGCAGAAAAATCATCTGACCAAACAAAATGACGATAAATCGGCTCGAAACTTGTTGCCATTACAGGATATTAAATATGCTCATCCAGGGAAGAATGCACGTTAGTCACCTATTTAATCGTGCCCATAATTAAAGGGGTTGTGCGCACTATGATTTACAGGTTGGATCTTCTAATTACTTAGCTGTAGCAATTAGGATTTTCTTTGTATTACACTTCTTCAGGCCAAGATGCCTTCTATCGCTTGGGCCAGATTTAGGAGGGCAAATCCTGGCTTCTGTCCCATCCCCTGTGACACTCCCCACTTGCCCCCCCCCCCCCCCCCCCCCGTTGAAGTTGTTCCCAACTGGGGATCTTAAAGGTGATTCTGATGCTATTGGAAAAAGAGGAATGTCACTGTGATGGCTGAACCATGGTTCTCTCCTTGACAGACTCACAGGCTTTGGGGTCCTATCCCAGCTTCATTAGAAAAGACCCTGATGCTGGGAAAGATTGAGGACAGGAGAAAAGGGTGACAGAAGATGAGGTCGTCAGCATCATCAACTCCACGGACATGAGTCTGAGCAAATTCCAGGAGATGGTGAAGGACCAGGAAGCCTGGTGTGCTGTAGTCCAAGGAATAACCAAGAGTCAGGCACGGCTTAGCAATTGAACAACAGCAATTCAGCTTCAGGAGGCCCACTGCCTTGGAGACCTGGGGTCCTGTCTTCACTGAACACACAGTGACTTCCAGACATTTCCTTACTAAAGAAAGATCAGAGGGGCCAGGAGTTGAAGAGAAATATACATAACATTCTTCAGACCTTCATTTCTCCATAATAGTTTTGTTGAAAGCCTTAGAAGACAGCACAGTAAGATCAGGAGAGGGGAGTTAATCTGTTATTTATCTAATGTGTTCCACACGCCAGGAATTCTGCTGTACATGCAGGGGTTAAAAGCACAGGTTCAGGAGTCAAAACGCCTGGGTTCAAATCTTGGTTCAGAATCACTGTGTGTGGCAGTGAGAGGTTTACCCGCTCTGAGCTTCAGTTTTCTTATCTATAAAATGGAGCCAAGAGCACTCACCTCAAGACCTTTGAAGATTAAACAAGATAAAACTTTAGAGCAACCACTTGCATAGATCCCAGCATACATAAAACACTTGCATGTGAGCGTGCTCAGTCGCTTCAGTCGTGTCCAACTCTTCTCGACCCTATAGACCATAGCCTGCCAGGTTCCTTTGTCCATGAGATTCTCCAGGCAAGAATACTGGAATGGGTTGCCGTGTCCTCCTCCAGGGGACTCTTCCCAACCCAGGGATCAAACCCATGTCTCTTATGTCTCCTGCATTGTCAAGCAGGTTCTTTACCTCTAGTGCCACCTGGGAAGCCCACAGTAAACACTTACTACGTGCATTAATCCTAGTATATTCAATATTTCCAACCCTATGAATCATTTGTTCATTTTTTTCACTTATGCAGAGAATATCTGAGTGTTTATTACCAGAAATAGAAGGGCTATGTTCTTTTCATTACCTTTCCTCGCCCTCCCAGGCCATAAACCTTAAAATCCTGGGCACAGGAAAGTCATTTATTATGTTGGATGAAAGATTCAACTTTTTGAAGTGTCAAAAGCTTTGGATTTAAGCTAGTGTAAATCAGCTTTCAGATAGCGTGGGACTCCGGAGAACACACACAGCCAGGAGGACACCAGTGCAGAGCTGAGCCATGTGGCTGAAGCTCCAGCATCAGAGCAGCACACGGGGTTTCACCGCAATGGTCAAGTGAAAGCTTGGCGGTGCCTCCTGAAGATGCTGTAGCAGGGCCTGGGAGACAGGAGTGACCTTCCCTTTCATTCAGCATATATTGATTGGTTTATGTTGTATGTGCAAACCCATGCTGGTGCTTGGGACCCAAAGATGACCAGCAATCTGTGGTCTCTGTTCTCCATGGCTTTGTGTTCTAACAGGAACATAAATATGCAAACCAGTGTTGGCTTGACCAGTGGTAAGGAAGGGCAAGGGAAACCTAGGGAAAGAAGAGCTGCCGCTCCCTGGGGAAGCATTCCAGAGGAAGGAACATCGGAGCTGAGGTTCCAGCTAGGGTTTGCCCTGAACACAAACAGGGAATGATTTCTTGGAGCACCAATAAGAAGTTTTGAACCAAATAACAATCACAGTCATCAGAATCCTCTTAGCTACCATGTATTTAGTCAAATTCAAGATCCATGTTAAACATCATTTTCTCTTCATTAAATGATCCTATCTTCTAGATGTTTGAATGACTATCCCCAATATAAAGACATCACTCCCAAATGAGATTCATTTAATTAAAGGCAAGACGGGGGCCCCCATGATATCTCAAATAAAGAAGAATACCTAACAGGCATTCAGCAAGCCATGCTGAACTGAAGGTACGCCCCACTGAAGGCTCAGCACCTTTTTCCTTCTGTGTAGCCTGGATGGAAAAAGTACGTTCGTCTCTTGGCTTGTTTCCTTTGGCAAAGAGAATTATACCATGTGTTATTCTATTTATGAAAAATCCGTACTCTAGAAAAGCATGCTATTTGTGTTGGCAATACAAGCAAAGGTGGACTGGTTACCACCAAAAAGTGCCCAGACTGTGAAATATACACCCATCACCTTTCAATTTAAATAAACTAGACCCTTTATCAGTAGGAACAAAATAATGCGGTCAGCTAGAAAATAGCCCCATTGGAAACATTTCATTTGGTGGGTCACTTGACATTGCATTAGGGTGTCTGAGATTATGATAAGTGGTTGGAGCAAGGTTTTTCCTTTTAAATTTCATTAAACAGCATTTCCTTGTGACAGAAGTCAAAGGTTTGATTTCAACAATTAGGAAGTGAACCTTTTTTTTTTTTACCATGTTGGGGAAAAAAATACTTCAACTGAGATAAGACAGCAGCACACGTCATCTTGAATAGCAGTTGGAAAAGATCTCCCCCTCAGTGAACGTTCTAACCTCTGGACAAACTGAACATGCCATAGTCCAAGCGGGAACTAATAAGGACCCATTTATCTTCTTTTTCCAGAGGTAATGAGTTGGACTCTCATGCTCATTCTGCCCTCTGGTGGCTGGTTTTATGAAATGCAACCGAAAGGATACATTGTAAGCAGCAATGACTTTCTTCCTTTTTCAGATGATTTTATGTAATTCTTATCTACAATTACCGTGTCCCAAAGCTGCTATCTTCTGACCTGTAGACCTCAGATTCAGTTTTCTAATTAAATTGGCTGAAATCCTGACTTTTATTTAATTAAACACAGACTGGGGATTTAAAAATGTGTCTCAACATTCAGGTTTAAAGCTAGTTCAGGTGAGTTGCAGATGAATTTTTTTATTTTTAATGAATGAATTCACCTGGAGGATGAAAGCCATCACACTGTATAATCAAATCCTTGAATACCCCAAAGATTAGTGTATTTAGTTAGTCAGAAAATAAGTTAATTTTTTAGTAGATTATTGGCATGCCTAGGCTAAAATCAATGTAACTAAGCCATGCCGTGTGGGGCCACCCAAGACAGACGGGTCATGGTGGAGAGGTCTGACAGAATGTGGTCCACTGGAGAAGGGAATGGCAAACCACTTCAGTATTCTTGCCTTGAGAACCCCATGAACAGTATGAAAGGCAAAATGATAGGATAGTGAAAGAGGAACTCCCCAAGTCGGTAGGTGCCCAATATGCTACTGGAGATCAGTGGAGAAATAACACCATAAAGAATGAAGGGGTGGAGCCAAAGCAAAACCAGTACCCAGTTGTGGATGTGACTGGTGATAGAAGCAAGATCTGATGCTGTAAAGAGCAATATTGCATAGGAACCTGGAACGTTGGATCCATGAATCAAGGCAAATTGGAAGTGGTCAAACAAGAGATGACAAGAGTGAATGCAGACATTCTAGGAATCAGTGAACTAAAATGGACTGGAATGGGTGAATTTAACTCAAATGACCATTATATCTACTACTGTGGGCAGGAATCCCTTAGAAGAAATGGAGTAGCCATCATGGTCAACAAAAGAGTCCGAAATGCAATACTTGGATGAAATCTCAAAAAAGACAGAATGATCTCTGTTCCTTTCCAAGGTAAACCATTCAATATCACAGTAATCCAAGCCTATGCCCCAGCCAGTAACGCTGAAGAAGCTGAAGTTGAATGATTCTATGAAGACTACAAGACCTTTTAGAACTAACACCCAAAAAAAGATGTCCTTTTCATTATAAGGGACTGGAATGAAAAAGTAGGAAGTCAAGAAACACCTGGAATAACAGGCAAATTTGGCCTTGGAGCATGGAATGAAGAAGGGCAAAGGCTAATAGAGTTTTGCCAAGAGAACGCACTGGTCATAGCCAACACCCTCTTCCAACAACACAAGAGAAGACTCTACACATGGACATCACCAGATGGTCAACACCAAAATCAGATTGATTATATTCTTTGCAGCCAAAGATGGAGAAGCTCTATACAGTTAGCGAAAACAAGACTGGGAGCTGACTATGGCTCAGATCATGAACTCCTTATTGCCAAATTCAGACTTAAATTGAAGAAAGTAGGGAAAACCACTAGACTATTCAGATATGACCTAAATCAAATCCCTTATGATAATACAGTGGAAGTGAGAAATAGATTTAAGGGACTAGATCTGATACACAGAGTGCCTGATGAATTATGGATGGAGGTTCATGACATTGTACAGGAGACAGGGATGAAGACCATCCCCAAGAAAAAGAAATGCAAAAAGCAAAATGGCTGTCTGAGGAGGCCTTACAAATAGCTGTGAAAAGAAGAGAAGCAAAAAGCAAAGGAGAAAAGGAAAGATATAAGCATCTGAATGCAGAATTTCAAAGAATAGCAAGGAGAGATAAGAAAGCCTTCCTCAGCGATTAGTGCAAATAGAGGAAAACAACAGAATGGGAAAGATTAGAGATCTCTTCAAGAAAATTAGAGATACCAAGGGAACATTTCATGCACAGATGGGCTTGATAAAGGACAGAAATGGTGTGGACCTAACAGAAGCAGAAGATATTAAGAAGAGGCAGCAAGAATACACAGAACTGTACAAAAAAGATCTTCACGACCAAGATAATCACGATGGTGTGATCACTCATCTAGAGCCAGACATCCTGGAGTGGGAAGTCAAGTGGGCCTTAGAAAGCATCACTACAAACAAAGCTAGTGGAGTTGATGGAATTCCAGTGGAGCTATTTCAAATCTTGAAAGATGATGCTGTGAAAGTGCTGCACTCAATATGTCAGCAAATTTGGAAAACTCAGCAGTGGCCACAGGACTGGAAAAAGTCAGTTTTCATTCCAATCCCAAAGAAAGGCAATGCCAAAGAATGCTCAAACTACCACACAATTGCACTCATCTCACACGCTAGTAAAGTCATGCTCTAAATTCTCCAAGCCAGGCTTCAGCAATATGTGAACCGTGAACTTCCAGATGTTCAAGCTGGTTTTAGAAAAGGCAGAGGAACCAGAGATCAAATTGCCAACATCCACTGGATCATGGAAAAAGCAAGATAATTCCAGAAAAACATCGATTTCTGCTTCATTGACTATGCCAAAGACTTTGACTGCATGGATCACAATAAACTGTGGAAAATTCTTCAAGAGATGGGAATACCAGACCACCTGACCCGCCTCTCGAGAAACCTGAATGCAGACCAGGAAGCAACAGTCAGAACTGGACATGGAACAACAGACTGGTTCCAAAGAGGAAAAGGAGTACATCAAGGCTGTTTATTGTCACCCTGCTTGTTTAACTTACATGCAGAGTACATCATGAGGAATGCTGGGCTGGAGGAAGCACAAACTGGAATCAAGATTGCCAGGAGAAATATCAATAACCTCAGATATGCAGATGACATGACCCTTATGGCAGAAAGTGAAGAGGAACTAAAAAGCCTCTTGATGAAAATGAATGAGGAGAGTGAAAAGTTTGGCTTGAAGTTCAACATTCAGAAAATGAAGATCATGGCATCTGTTCCCATCACTTCATGGCAAATAGATGGGGAAGCAATGGAAACAGTGACAGAACTTTATTTTTGGGGGGCTCCAAAATCACTGTGGATGCTGATTGCAGCCAGGAAATTAAAAGACGCTTACTCCTTGGAAGGAAAGTTATGACCAACCTAGACAGCATATTAAAAAGCAGAGACATTACTTTGCCAACCAAGGTCCGTCTAGTCAAGGCTATGGTTTTTCCAGTGGTCACATATGGATATGAGAGTTGGACTGTGAAGAAAGCTGAGCACCGAAGAATTGATGCTTTTGAACTGTGGTATTGGAGAAGACTCTTGAGAGTCCCTTGGACTGCAGGGAGATCCAACCAGTCCTTCTAAAGGCGATCAATCCTGGGTGTTCATTGGAAGGACTGATGCTAAAGCTGAAACTCCAATACTTTGGCCACCTCATGTGAAGATTTGAATCTTTGGAAAAGACTCTGATGTTTGGAGGGATTGGGAGCAGGAGGAGAAGGGGATGACAAAGGATGAGATGGCTGTATGGCATCACCGACTCAATGCATATGAGTTTGGGTGAACTCCGGGAATTGGTGACGGACAGGGAGGCCTGGTGTGTTGCAATTCATGGGGTCGCAAAGATTCAACACAACTGAGCGACTGAAATGAACTGAACTGAGGCTAAAATCTATGTGACTAAGAATAACAATAAGCCATTTGAAGAAGAATAAAGAAGCATGACTTGCTTTTTATCAAGATATACTAATATATCAATATCGGCACAAGGTTAGACAAAGTTCAGAAGCAAACCTACAAACACATAGAAACTTGATATAGGGGAGAAGAGTATTATAAATCAGAGTAGAAAGGATACAATCATAATAAAGGCTACTGGGGAAACTGGTTATTCTTTTTTAAAAAATAAATTTAGATAATACCCCAAACCAAAGAAAAATAATACATTTCAGATCTACTATATGCCTTGGTGTGAAAATAAACAAAAAAATAATAAACTCTAGAAAAAAACATAGACTATCTATGTGATATGCAAAAGTACCTAGCAAAACAAAAACAAAGATTAATGCATGCAATTATACTATATAAAACTTTTGCAAAAATGACCTTAAAGCTAACAGAGAAGATTAGAAGAAAATATTTGCAGCACACACAATATGATCAATGAAATCTTAGTATCCAAGCTATAAGAAGAATTCCTGTAAATCAGTTCTTAACAGATAAATATCTAATAGAAAAAAAGAAAAATATGTGAACTGGCACTTCATAGAAGAAGAAACCGAAATGGCCAATACAGAACACAACCTATCAGTAATGAAGGAAACGCAAATCAAAATTCTGTGAGATGGAATTTCACTACCCATCAGAGTGAACATATTTTTTAAGCTGGCAGTACCAGATCCAGATGTAGACAAGGATATGGAGAAGGTGTAGATTCTCTATCTTGCTGGTGGAAGTTGAAACGGGCACAATTGCTATTTAATATTCACTAATTAATTATAAATACCCAATTAATATCTAATTGACATTGACTAATAATTGGTGAATATCTGGTAAGTATAATTTACATATATAATATCAAAGCAGTAGCTAATCAGGCTAGTGACACATATTCTGTTCAACCAAGCTTCTCTGGATCTAATGAATTTTTGCACATATGCACCAGGAGTTGGCAGTAGTGAGATCAATGGGACATCATCGTGCAGTAAACCACCCCCACCCCACCCCCGGTACCCCAGAGGTCCCATCATACTTTTGACAGAGCTCAGCAATGGTGATTACAAGCTTGGATTTTAGGGTCAGGCAAACCTGGGGACTCTATTGCTTTGCATCCTCCAACAATGGCATAATCTCTCTAGACCCCAGTTCCCTCCATTGTCAGTGGGGATAGTCATGTCCCTCTCCTTAACATTATTGAGGAAATAAAATGACAGGCCTATAAAGTTTTTTTGCACATAGTAGATGCTCAATAAACGGCTGCTATTGTTTCTATTATCATGACTCTACAATGGGGAGTCACCATTTCTGACTAAGTAGAAATTCTCTTTGCTGGCTAGGAAGACAGGTATCAAGAAAGAAACTTTCTTTCTAATGATATAATCTGCCCTAATGATATAATCTTAGGGCAGTCAGAGCATCCCATCAGGGAAATAAGCAGAGCTACATGAACACTTTTACCACCCATTCGATGACAAAGCAAAGAATTAGATTCTTTTAAGACCCCTGGAATAAGTCTGTGAGGCATCCCATTACCCATCAAGGAAAGACACGAGACATCTACCTTGTTTCCATTCTTGATCTCTGACCTGGCCCAGGAAGCACTAAGAAATGTGCCTCATGAAGTTCTCGGGCTGGCACCTGCCCATAGGATTGAAATCTGAGGGAGGATGGGCCAGAAATTCAAAGAAATAAGACTGAAGTCAGAAAATGACCTTGTTTAAAATGGAGAATGAGGTTTCCCATCATCGAATACTTACCAGGTAAGATGCAGGCCAGTGCAAGGAAAGCAAGTCAGACTCTTTAGGTCACACAATCTGCTGTGAGCTGAGACTCGTGTAGAATCAATTTGCTACATTGACATAAGGCAACGTGTGCCATTGTCCTTGATTTTGCTTGTCTGTAGCTTCCTCAGAGGTCATAATTCAAAGACTTCTCAGAATCTGAAAGCTATATACAAATAGCATAATGAACCATACTTCACACTCTGTAAAGAATTTCCCCTCTATCAATCACAAATATATTTACATATGAAATGAAAATTAGATGACCTTTCTACCTCACATCACCAGAAAGTTTCATCTGGGGAACAAATTGAATCTTATAATTTTTTACATGAAATACCCTCTCCAGGCTTCCCAAATGCTCACTATCCCTTTAAAATTACAGTGAAGGCAAATGAGAAATGGAACCATCAAGGAAAATTGCTCTAAGTTTAGCTTTCATTAGGAATTAATCATCAGCTGTGATTGCCTTGGGTGCTATGATATATAAATTCCAGAACTTTGTCCTTGAAGAGAAGTCATTTTTCTTCCTTAAAACCTAAATGTGTATCTTCCCTTCCAGCAAGGTTCAGACACAAGGTTATCCCAGTGGAGGGTGGATGCTCAAGGTACCCGTCCCTTTACAAAGACACCCTTCTGTACCATTGGTCATCCATCGTTTCTGAAAAACATTTCTGGGACAGTTGGTGAAGTGGATTGCAAGAGCAGACTGACAAAAAGAATGCAGCATTTTACACTGCATGCCAACTCTAAAGAGCATGTTTGACAAGCAAAGAAATCAGTACCAAGTTAAATAATTTTACATACATGTAAACTGGCTGGAAACGTGCCTGTCAGCCATTGCTTTCCGTACCAGAGGCCTGAATGCTGAAAGGTATTCAGAGCCATAGACAAGCCCGGGCACTGCAGAAACAAACCAGCTTCTTCCACAGCAACCAGTGTGCACAATCGCTAAGAACCTAGGCTGTGCCAACCTCCGCTGCTCGCTGGTCAGACTGCAGGCACTCTTCACCCGTGACTTGTTCATGGGTTTATACTCCAATCATACATGCAAGCACATAGATATGTGGTACCTCCCAGGAGATGCTTTGGCTTTCTCAAGACATCAGTGGAACTTAGCTTCTGTACTTTCATCTCTTCATGCATCCCTCTTTTGTGTCAGAGGAGACTACTCACCTGCCCTCTCACCTACTGGCTTCAGCTGCCCACACCAGACCTGACATCCTGCCCCAGGGAGCAGGTTAGGGGCACCTAGTGGTGTCGTATCGGGCTCATTGCCCCATCTGGTTACCCATGCCTGTCTTGTCTTCCTGAGGTTCCAGAATTCTGCTTGCTCTCCTACCCAGTGGATGCCTGTGGACTCCTTAATTCTGCTGCCACTGAAATGTGAGCACCTGTTATCTGCAAAGTTCTCTTCCTCTCCCTCTTGGCAGGGCCACAGTCCTCCCCTCCTGGCATGGGTTGAGTTTCCTGGAAGCTGATGAGTGATGGAGTTTGGGTTGCAAGATGTTTGTTGGGCTCAATAGCTGTGAAAGGAAGGGGAGGAATTAGGATGGGAGGAAGAGTAAGTCATGCAGTCCTAAAACTCCACCAAGATGGCAGGAGCTCTGGGAGGAACACTGACCTGTACAATTCGTATTGTGGCAAAATGGGCCATTATACCCCTGCCTGGATGATCCAGTCATTGGATGTGAGCTTCCCCAAGGAAGGGTGGGACCCCAGGCAAGGCATTGTCTCGGGTGACCCTGAACACGCTCATGGGTGGAAGCTGTCTTCTGACCCTGCTCCCTGTGGCTGGGCAGCAAATCCTTCTTCAAGGTGGCACCAGGTGGTACATCTTCACGTCTATGACACCAGTCACCTTCAGTGCAGACCCCTGCTGGCCTTGACCTCACCAGTCGGCCTGCCTGGGGTTTCAACCCATTTAATCTTTGTCTGCGGGCTCTCTTTGGCTTCTAGCACAATTCTCAGTCTTACAGTTCAATTCCTCAGAACTTAGGATTGTCATGTTATCACCTGGAGGCACATCCAGGAATGCCTTTTGTGGCCATAGAGATTGGAAAGCTCTGCTGTCCATTCCAGTGCCCCTTGATGTGGTCCATCCCCACCCCAAGCCTCACCCCATTTCCTCAATTCCCCTGCCCAGTCCTGCCTTCCCCAAGGGTCCTGCTGCTTGGTGATGTTCCCGAAGAACTCCCAGTGGAGAGAAGGAGATTAGAGAAGGAAGACTGCATCCATGCCAACATGGACTTACCCACATGTATAGCCTCAAGCCCAAGGCAGACGCATCATGGCGCAAGCAGTAAGAGAAAGAGAATGATTCCATGTGCCAATATTCTGCAAGACAATTTCAACTCCTTGCAAGTGATGCTAAAAGAAATCATTTTATCTGGGAGAGTTGGGGACCTGTGGTATATTAAAAGCTTTCAAGGCAGTGGAAAATCATTTGAGCGGCCAGTTTCTTGAGTGTTCAGTAAATCCTGACTTTCTTCCAATACCATTCTCATTTTCAGCCCCCAAACTCACCCCATCTCTTAGAGTCCTTGGCCTGGGAGTCATTTTTTTAACCCTCAGCCAGCCTTTCTCCTCCCCTGTCAGATTGCTGGCCTCTCTTATCACCATGATTTTGATTATCCCTGCCTTTTGTAGAGAGAATTTTCTCAGTCTCATCTTTCCTCGCCTTTCCAAAAACAAACAAAAACAAAAAGCAAACAAACGAAAAACAACACCTCCACCTGAGAGCCTTCTCTGATTAACATCTTCTAATTCTGATTATGAGCTTACTCTGCATATTTCCAAGATTTTTATTAAAACCAAATGGCATTGTATAAAATTTCAAAGCATTACCCAAGCTATTATTTTTATTGCATCAGTTCCTTTCTTAAATCAATTAACCAGCAAATAAGACTAGGAACACTTTAGTGCCATTAAAGACATTTTTTTCAGCAGTTGTTCTTTGCTTTTTAACAGCTAGATTTGTTGTAATGAGATTTGATCTGGTAGGTATTTGCATGTGGTTATTTGCCGAACGTTTGTGATTGTTCGTAGCATGGAATCTGTATGAAATTGGCCTGTTTCAGTCACAATCAAAAGACCCCATCACGATGTAACAAGGTTTCCTGTAACTCTATACATGTTGTTGTAAAATGTTATCCCTCATTAGGGACTCTTATGGCAAAAAGGTGCCAGTGTGCTGAAAATATTTGGTCTTCATCTGTGTATGGCCTTCTCAACCACAAAGCAAGTGCCTCATGGTGACAGCCATGTTTTCCATAGACAATGAGGAACATCATCAACAAGCTTTCTCTGGACATCTGCTCCACACCAAGCCCTGTGCCAGGGGCTCATGTAGACTAATGTACTCCTTCCAATGACCACCCCCCCCACCCTGGAAGACCAAGGTGAATGAGGTTTGGAAATCTGTCTAAGGTCCACAGGTGATGAGACAGGATTGGAGTCTGAATCCAGGTTTTCTATAAATCTCTACTCCTTTTTCTCCCTGCACTTCATTACTACACATAGTGGGGTTTACCCTGGCAGCTCAGTGGTAAATAATCCACCTGCCAAAGCAAGAGGCACAGAGTCACGGGTTCGATCTCTGGGTCAGGAAGATCCTCTGGAGGAGGAAATGGCAACACACTCCAGTACTCCTGCCTGGGAAATCCCATGGCCAGAGGAGCCTGGAGGGCTACAGTCCTTGAGGGCACAAGAGTTAGACACAACTTAGCGACTAAACAACAGTTGAAACCCAACAGCTCAAAGTGGGCTAGCTACATGGCTCCACATCCCTGTGCCCCCCAAGAAGTCAGAGCGTAAAGAAGTTTGGGCAAACTAAGAAGGTTCATGATCTTCTGAAGAACCAGGAATTAAGGAGTTTTAATTAACCCTCCCGAGCAAGAGGACTGTGTCAAGAACAGGTAATCTTGCAACACATTGTCACTTTTCTCTGCATTGTCCCTGATGTTTTCCTGATCTCTTCCTGCCGTACAAATGTCAGGTCACACCAGATAAAATGCAGAGAAGTGTCAGAAACACCACACAATCTGCCGGGGTCTTTGATCAGAATATCTTGCAGGAAATCCCCGGAGAGGGGTCTCAAGGTGAACCCAGCAAGTAATTGGCACATTGCCTTCAAAAACACATTCAATTAGCAGAGAGGCCTATGCCCAAGTTGACTATGGCTGAGAAGGACAGGGTCGATTCACCAGGTTACCTCCATGGGATTTGCTATATATAGTGCCAGGCCACCACCCAGGTTTCTCACTTAAGAATTCTAAGTAAAATAAGAATAAGGCATGCCTCCCTTCCTTACTGCCCCACCACCACCACCAACGTCTGAGGGAATGAAAACTCAGATGGTGGATAAAATCCCAGCTCCTGCCTAATGCTTCTCCCTGGTGGAGGAGCTGTGTGGCTCAGCAACTCTGCCACTCCACAGGCAAAAATGCAGAGTTTGTCTCTTTTGTCAGTCTGGAGATAAAATCCTATTCTTTGTAATCCCTAAAGAAACAAATCAAATAAACTCGGGCTGAGCTAACCATTTTCAATCCATCAAAGCAATCAAATTCTGTTTACCTGAATCACAATGATTTCTAAAATGTTATTAAAAAGTAAAATGGAGTTTAACTATTCCAAAAAACCGAAAATGATGTGCAAACACAAAAGGGATAAGATTTCTGTAATTATGTAGACACAAAGTCGAGGCCATCATCTGAACCACAATACATTGTAGCTATGGCATGTACAGATAAAGAGCCCTCTGTCTAACACGGCGGCTGCGGCTGATGCATAAACATAATTAATGTAAGAAGCCTTCAAAGAGGTGACTATTCATTTAGTTAGTTTTATTGCTCTTTCGGGCAAACAATGGTTTTATAATTTAATAAACCAATTAACTGATTACGTCTCACCCAAAATATTTGTATATCACCCCTTCTATCATCTCAAAAATCCTCAGCCCATTTCTTGGCCAGAGAGTGTTGTTGTCAGTGTGACTAATTAGTATCTTTGGCAAATGTTCGGCTGGCAGGTTAATTTTGCAGCAAATTCTTTGGGAATTTTTGTATCCATGCGCTTTGCAAACATTTGCAGAAAGCCCTTCCTCAGTGTCATTAAAAGTTCAGAGACCACAGCTAATATTAGGACTGTTAGAAACACTTTGAAAGAAAGAATGCTGTGGTTCTGCTTCTTTATTTTAATTCTTCCACTCCTAAGTAGGGGGAACAATGCAGTTCTTTGGCATGCCATGCATTATCACCCCCTCCAAATCGCTTCTTCTGTTCAGCCAGGAGTCATTCCATGGGCTTCAGGTAATGATCACCTGTATTATAACGGTGATGTTCATCACGCTGCTAACCCTCCATTATCAGGTACAGAAAAGCCGGCTGGGAGAAAAAAAAAATGCATCCAGGAGTAAAACTTGACATCCTGGCAAACGGCAGAAAGTTTCAACCTAGGCACATTCTTGCAGCACTTGAAATGTGAAATTGTCATGGCATGTCTTCAAGAAAAGCAACATATGCCAATCAAGGCAGAGAAATGGAGTCATTTAAGAGGATTTGCTGGAAACCTCAGTAAACGATGTTTTGTACCCGATGACAGGTACAAATGTGGCATTCCCGGCTCTGGCCCCAAAGCCGCTGACCATCTCCAGCAGGGATCTGACTTAAGGAGTGCTGCATAATGAACCCTGTTCTGCCCTGCAACCCTCGCTCCCACACTTTCAGCTAAGCATCCATTCACTGCTCCTTGGTAGAATCCAACATTGAGAGACTCCAACGCATCCACCACGAGCTAGAAACAGTCCCTGCCCTCAGGAACGCATCGTCTAGGGAGGTTAAGGACAAGGTGAATAAAAAGGGGATGGGTGCAATGAGAAGGGAGGACTATGTCTTGTAAGATCCCATCAGTGGGACTGAACTCAGAGGAAGAGGATCGGGGAACCACTTCCTGCTCGAAGTGAGGCATAAGCTTCTGAGTTACAGAATAAGAGTAACCAGGTGACCAAGGAGAGGGCAGAAGCTGAAAGTTGAAGAGAAGACCTTGCTTGAAGGAGCAGTAGTGAGAGAAAATGCCCATCCTGGGTCCCTAGGAGCCCTTAAGGATGGTAGAAGCATGGACCACAAGGGCCATGGGCTGGAGGGGAAGTTAGAGGGTTGATGAGCCCAGACTGTGTGCAGGGCTTGAAGCCATAAGAAGGCGTTTGAACTTCCTTCTGGAGGAATGTGGAGATATCGAAGTTTTAATCAGAGGAATCATGTGATCAGATTTACATTCTGGGAATACACAAACCCCTCTCTACTATACCAACAACAACAAAAAAATTTAAGTCCTAATGGTTTATGGTTCATATGGTTACTGCACCCCAATGACTGGTAATTTATTGTCCCTGAGAAAAATAAAACTGAACCCTTTGTATAACCCTTGCCAAAGCTGCAGCAGGACACTCACCTTCTCAGGCTACCATGCATGGATTTGAGTGTTCATGCAGGGCACACACCTTCCTTAGAGTCTATGGGAAGGACACTTCTCTCAAGCAGCAGAAAAATATATAAGCCAATAAGATCCAAATATACATAAGACCTGAAATCCCAGATGATTAAGGGACAGATAGGAAGTTCTGAAAGATCATGAGATGGCTTGCTGCCATAGACTGAGGTGGTTTAAGAACTTCCAAATGTACAAGCTGGATTTAGAAAAGGCAAAGGAACCAGAGATCACACCGCCAACATCTCTTGGATCATAGAAGAAGGAAGAGAGTTCCAGAAAAACATCTACTCTTGCTTCATTGACTATGCTAAACCCTTTGACTGTGTGGATCACAACAAACTGTGGAAAATTCTTACAGAGATGGGACTACCAGACCACCTTACCTGCCTCCTGAGAAACTTGTATTCAGGTCAAGAAGCAATTGTTAGAACCACACATGGAACAACAGACTGGTTCCAAATTGGGAAAGGAGTATGTCAAGGCTGTATATTGTCACCCTCATTTAATTCGCGTGCAGAGTACATCATGCGAAATGCTGGGCTGGGCTCACAAGCTGGAATCAAGATTGCTGGGAGAAATAGCAACGACCTCAGATATGCAGATGACAGCACTCTAATGGCAGAAAATAAAGAGGAACTAAAGAGCCTCTTGATGAAGATGAAAGAAGAGAGTGGAAAAAGCTGCCTTAAAACTCAACATCCAAAAAACTAAGATCATAGCATTCAGTCCCATCACTTCTTGGCAAATAGAAGGGGAAGAAGTAGAAACAGTGGCAGATTTTATTTTCTTATGCTCCAAAATCATTGTGGATGCTGATTGCAGCTACAAAGTTAAAAGACAATTATTCCTTAGAAGAAAAGCTATAACAAACCTAGACAGTGTTTTAAAAAGCAGAGACATCACTTTGCCAACAAAGATCCATATAATCAAAGCTATGGTTTTTCCCTGGTGGGCTTCCCTGGTGGCTGAGACAATAAAGCGTCTGCCTGCAATGCGGGAGACCCAGGTTCGATCCCTGAGTTGGGAAGATCCCCTGGAGAAGGAAATGGCAACCTACTCCAGTACTCTTGCCTGAAAAATTTCCATGGAGTGAGGAGCCTGATAGGTTACAGTCCATGGGGGTCGGAAAGAGTCGGACGTGACTGAGCGACTTCACTTTCTTTTCTTTCTTTTCATGGTTTTTCCAGTAGTCATGTACGGATATGAGAGTTGGACTATAAAGAAGGCTGAGCACTGAAGAATTGATGATTTCAAACTGTGGTGCAGGAGAAGACTCTTGAGAGTCCCTTGGACTGCAAGGAGATAAAACCAGTCAATCCTAAAGGAAATCAGTCCTGAATATTCATTGGAAGGACTGATGCTGAAGCTGAAGCTCCAGTACTTTGGCCACCTGATGCGAAGAGCCGACTCATTGGAAAAGACCCTGATGCTGGGAAAGATTGAGGGGAAAAGGAGAAGGGGATGGCAGAAAATGAGATTGTTGGCTGGCATCACCAACTCAATAGACATTATTTTGAGCAAACTCCAGGAGATAATGAAGGACAAAGTTGCCTGGCATGCTGCAGTCCATGGGGTTCCTAAGAGTTGGACATGACTTAGCAGCTGAACAATAAGAAGATTCATGGACGTGACATGTTCCAGGATGGGCAGGAGGGGCCACATGAACAGGGGAAGGGTGGAAATGAACGCAGTAGAGAGGAACAGTCAATCTGCCGGTGAATGGTGATGCCAGCAGGAAAGAGTGGAAATAAGCACAAGTGTATCAGATGCTAAGCAAAAGATTTGGGCCTCAAACCTGTGGGTGACTAAATAGGGTGACAGCAGCAGCAGTGGCAGCACCCCGACACCACAGGGGATGATATGTCCAGGGCAATTCTTTGCTTCGAGTCTCTGACTCTGAACCTTGTTCCTTTCCACCACATCTCATTGCCTTTCCATGTACCAAGAGTGCTGGGAGAACCCAAGAGAGATGAAGGACAGGGGATGCAGACACCACGGATGCTCTTTGCAAGACATTTAAACAGGGACTTCCCTGGTGGTTCAGTGGTTAAGACTTCGCCTTCCAATGCAGGGGGTGTGGGCTCCATCCCTGGTCAGGGAGCTAAGATTCCACATGCCTCATGGCCAAAAAACCAAAACATGGACCAGAAGCAATTTCAATTGTTGTAACAAATTCAATGAAGAGTTTTCAAATGGTCTACATCAAAAAATCTAAAAAGGGGTTTCCCTTCCAGGTTAAGAATCTGCTTTGCAAAGCAAGGGACACCGGTTTGGCACCTGATCTGAGAAGATCCCACATATCTCGCAGCAACTGAGCTCATGCGCCACAACTGCTGATGCCCACGAGCCCGGGAGCCCATGATCCACAAGAGAAGCCACCACAATGGGGAGTGGGCACGCTGCAACCAGAGACAAGTGTGTTCGCTGTAGCAACAAAGACTCTGCACAACCAAAAATAAATAGATATATTTTTTAATTAAAAAAAAAAGATGGGTTTAAACAGGATTCCAAGAAACAGGAGCAACTTACTATATCACGGGAGACGATTCATAAACTGGCCCCACCATCTCCAGCTTCACTGATCCCTTGGGTCCCCCAGGCTGCAGACATTCTGAAACGTTTGCAGTTGCCCTTCTAATTCCAGGCCTCTCCCCACACCTCCCCCACCTTCCCAGAGCATCTTTCCCTCTAAGACCCAGGGATCACCTTCTCCAGGCAGTCCCAAAGGACCACTCCTCCACCCTCCCCAGGATGCCCTTCACTCCCACTCTTGCTGGGAAATGCTCCTTAGAGGGCTGTGTCTACTTGTTCTCATCAACCTTTCATCAAGGAACCTTTTGGTTAAGCACAGTAATTAAGAGCTTGACCTCTGGTGGGAATCCCCAAGACCAGCCAGGACAGAACCAGAATATAGCAGAAACTGGGCTACGTTTGACAAATGTAAGACTGGATGAAAGAACTCAGGGTGGGAGGAAGATCCTACCATATCAATCTGCCAACTCCAGAGCGCCCTCAGAGCGCACATCCTAAAAGTCTGCAGGTTCAGGCAATTGCATTTTTTAAGCTCCAGAAATTGACAATGGTAAGCAGAAGAATTCCTACTTGGGGGGTGCTGCTGTTAAAACAGGCCCTTTGGCTGTGTCTGCACTGCCCCCAAAACAGCAGTCAATGAAAACACTGTTTTAAAAAAAAAAAAAACTAATTCGGAGCAGGAAAAAGTTAAGGGGTTTTCTGATTTCTTTGGCCTTCCAACTCAGTCACAAAGATCACTCTTAGAGTCTTGGGTAAATATAGCCTGGGTCTGAGTGTCTTGAATCATGTGACCATGTTATCTCATTAATCCCTACAAAGTCCTAAGAGTAAGATAATGAGTGTTACTGAGGGCCTAGATTAGAGATTCTCAAATTTCAGGGTGGAATCCCCTGGAAGGCATCTTCAAACACAACTGCTGGACACCCCACTCAGGAGTTTCTAATTTGGTATGTCTAGGACTCTTGAGAGTTCCTTGGACTGCAAGGAGATCCAACCAGTCCATTCTAAAGGAGATCAATCCTGGGTGTTCATTGGAAGGACTGATGCTAAAGCTGAAACTCCAATACTTTGGCCACCTCATGCGACGAGTTGACTCACTGGAAAAGACTCTGATGCTGGGAGGGATTGGGGGCGGGAAGAGAAGGGGAAAACAGAGAATGAGATGGCTGGATGGCATCACCAACTCGATGGACATGAGTTTGAGTGAACTCCGGGAGTTGGTGATGGACAGGGAGGCCTGGCGTGCTGTGATTCATGGGGTCGCAGAGAGTCGGACACGACTGAGCGACTGAACTGAACTGAACTGAGGACTTGGCTCATAAATGCACAGACGATAAAGCGTCTGCCTACAATGCGGGAGACCCAGGTTTGATTCCTGGGTTGGGAAGATCCCTTGGAGAAGCAAATGGCAACCCACTCCAGTATTCTTGCCTGGAAAATCCCATGGACTGAGGAGCCTGGTAGGCTACAGTCCATGGAGTCGCAAAGAGTCGGACACGACTGAACGACTTCACTTTCACCTTCACAAACAAGTTCAGTAAAGAATCTGCCTGCAAAATGGGAGACCTGGGTTCAATCCCTGGGTGGGGAAGACCCCCTGGAGTAGGAAATGGCTACCCACTCCAGTATTCTTGCCTGGGAAATTCCATGGACAGAGGAATCTGTTGGGTTAAAGTCCACGGGACCACAAACGGTCAGACATAACTGAGTGACTAAAAGAAAAATGAACAAGTTCCCAGGTGATGTTGCTGCTGCTGCTCAGGGACCACATTTTGAGAACCCCTGCCCTAGACTATGGTTGATGACCTTCCATAAGCTCTCATCTGTCAACTCTCAGACACTTGGTGCTAGACGGACTGACTTCAGGTTAGCAAGTGCCCAGGTAATGAAGTACTATGAAATGGGTGTGCTTACCTGGCCCAGTGGCTTCTCCTGTAGTTCAGGAAGGGAGTGGCCACTTGCCAGCTCCAATCAGGTCATGAGGCTGGAGAAGCCAGGGCCAGGGGAAACATTTTTTTCAAACAAGAATCTCTGATATCGGCTGCATGCAAATTACTCCAGCTCTCTCTCTCTCTCAGATGCTCATGGTAGGGATTTAAAGGAGAGGTCAAAGTAAAATTGAGTTCTGACTCAGATTTCACAAGAATGGGTTTTCAAATCAAATCAGATGAAACCTCGGGGTGCATGGGACAGCTTTACCCCTACCCAAATGTGACCTCTCCTATTAAGAAGGGGGAAAACGCTTGAAGAACCTCTTCAACATCAAATAGCAACCTAAGAGCATTTTCTGGTGATTTAAACTTAAGCGAATCAGAAACATCTGGATTAAATTTTACTCAAATTCTACACAATCTAAACAATTAAGGTGGGGGAGGAAGCACTTGGCAAACTGTGCCCAGGGTTTAATCAAGTTGAGAGCATTTGAAAATTGGCCCGAGGTGTTGATGAGCTCTGAGTGACGCCCTGCAGCCCAGCCCTGGCATTAACTACCCTGAAAGCTCAAAAGTAACTTAGCCGTCAGCTTCCCCCACCCCCTGGACTCTGTGCAGGGCCTCCCTTCCATCCTTTTTCTTCATGATCCCAATTGGTGGTTCGTTCACAGCGTGATGCTCTGGACAGATCTGTATGCTTGGTGACCCGGAGAAAATGGGAATTGTGAAAGGCACGGGGAGTGGTTAAGAGCCTGATGGTGCTTGTCAGGATAATGAACCAGCGCTGGCTGCTGCAATGGAGACTTGGCATCTCAGTCGCTTGACACCACTAAGTGTGTTTCTTCTTCATGTCCTCTGAGTTGGATGGCTCTGCCAGACAACTCTCCTCTACCCACTCAGGAATCCGGGCGGCTCCCATCTTCCCACCTGACCACGCTAAGTGTATCTCCATGGTTGCTGCAGAGGGGAGGGAAGGTAAGAAGGATGGAATGCATAGTTTTCTATCTCAGACTTGTCCTGGAAGAGCTGTGCCCTATTCTGCAAGACCCTTGACCTCTGAAATGTCAATTTGCTTCTTCCTCTGCCAAGTGGGATTCCTCAGCACCCGCTTCATAGGGCTCATGGAAGAATCCAATGAGGTTATGCAAAAGTGTGGCATGTCAACCAGTATCCCAGGCACATCTCAGATCCCACTAGAAATATGGGCCTTCAGGCTCCACCTCAGACCTACTGGATCAGAATCTGCACTGTATCAGTTTACGTTCTTCAATAATCTATCTTTTTCATTACTTTGCCAACAAAGGTCCATCTAGTCAAGGCTATGGTTTTTCCCGTGGTCATGTATGGATGTGAGAGTTGGGCTATGAAGAAAGCTGATCGCCGAAGAATTGATGCTTTTGAACTGTGGTGTTGGAGAAGACTCTTGAGAGTCCCTTGTACCGCAAGGAGATCCAACCAGTCCATTCTAAGGGAGATCGATCCTGGGTGCTCATTGGAGGGACTGATGCTGAAGCTGAAACTGCAATACTTTGGCCACCTCATGCGACGAGTTGACTCACTGGAAAAGACTCTGATGCTGGGAAAGGTTGGGGGTGGGAGGAGAAGGGGACAACAGAGAATGAGATGGCTGGATGGCATCACCGACTCTGTGGACATGAGTTTGAGTGAACTCCGGGAGTTGGTGATGGACAGGGAGGCCTGGTGTGCTGTGATTCATGGGGTCGCGGAGAGTCGGACACGACTGAGCGACTGAACTGAACTGAACTGAACTGAACTTCATTGGAATTATAATCAATTTTCAAAGTAAAAAAAGTATATGTATAGATAATTTGATATAAACAATTACTTTTACTATATTGGCCACCTCATACGACGAGTTGACTCACTGGAAAAGACTCTGATGCTGGGAGGGATTGGGGGCGGGAGGAGACGGGGACGACAAAGAATGAGATGGCTAGATGGCATCACCAACTCGATGGACACGAGTTTGAGTGAACTCCGGGAGTTGGTGATGGACAGGGAGGCCTGTCATGCTGTGATTCATGGGGTCACGGAGAGTCGGACACAACTGAGCGACTGAACTGAACTGAACTGATAATTATATTAAACAAAATGTTTATGTAAAAATCTGCATTTTAATGAGCTCCCTGGGTGATGCAAGTTTGCAAAGTTTCAGAAGCACTGCAGCAAAGTACCCAGTTCAGTTCAGTCGTTCAGTCTTGTCCAACTCTTTGCGACCCCATGGACTGCAGCACGCCAGGGCTCCTTGTTCATCACCGACTCCCAGAGTTCACTCAAACTCATGTCCATTGAGTTGGTGATGCCATCCAACCATCTCATCCTCTGTCGTCCCCTTCTCCTCCCGCCTTCAATCTTTCCCAGCGTCAGGGTCTTTTCAAATGAGTCAGTTCTTTGCACCCAGCACAGAGTCAAGGCTCAGTAAATGTGTGTGTGTTTGTGTGTGTGTGTGTGTGTGTGTGTGTGTGCACGCACATACATGCACACCCTCAATCATGTCTGACTCTGTGTGGCCCCAAGGACTGCAGTCCACCAAGCTCCTCTGTCCGTAGAACTTTCCAGGCAAGAATATTGGACATGGGTTGCCATTTTCTCCTCCCCGACCCACGGATCAAAACTGTGTCTCTTACATCTCCTGCATTGGCAGGCAGATTCTTTACCATGGCGCCACCTGGGAAGGCCCTCAGTAAACATGAGCTGCTACTATTGTCATCTAAATGCCAGCTGCCTTTCCAGGCCTGAAAACCACGGAGACAATTAACCCCTCACCCACTCACAATCAGCAGGGACATCAGCGGAGATTATCGGGTTTAGGGGACTGGCTTCTCCTCCTGTGAACAGCGACACTTCCTCCCAGTGTCCTTTCATGAAAGGGTGGAGACGGGGGCCTTTATTTTAACTGACAAATCAAAGCAAGTCAGGACTAAGACTGCAATCATTTCATCCTCATTATCCAAGGAATTTCAGTCCATATGGCTCACTGCCCTCATCATTACACGCTGATCACAGACCCTGTGTGTTACCTGGGATCAACCCAGCAACATAAAAGGTAGGGAACAGACCCAGATTTCTAGACAGGTTGTCATGGAAAATTTCCTTCCGGAGGGTGGGGGGCAGGAGGGGTGGCTGGGCAGGGGAGGATTAGGAGCAACGTCAAGTAAATCGTTTCCCCCCCTCCTGGTAAAACACATTTCCATGGCTAGCCCAGCTTTCCAAAAAATGAGTCCTGTCCAGCTCACTTAGCTTACGGCGCTTGCATTTGGGGATGTTGAGGGATTCCTTTGGCCAGCTGCCGGCCTGCCTCATTTGCATGATTACACCAAACCGTCATCCAGAAAGTGCCCGCTGCAAAATGACTAAACTCATATCAGGTGTCTCCCTCCTCTGCCCTTTCCCCTGCTCCCTCCTCCCTCCACAAATCCCCTGTCTGAAACACAGGACCGGTAAGCGCAGCCTCTTGGTAATGGATCACAAAGCCCCGGAATCTCAATTTCCTCTCTCAGCACTGAGTCACCTCAACTACATTGATCACGATGGAGCCCAGTAATGCTCCCAGCAGCTTGCAGGCCACCTCTTCTTTCCCTCCCTCTGCTTCTCATCTCCCTTCTCTTATACACACACACACACAAAATACTCAGAACATTAAAGAAAGCTGTTAAGCTAATCTGGTGCATCTAAATGGGCAATATATATTGAATCCATGCTCCATTGATCATAATTATTGCAGTGCCCTTTATCAAGTAGCCATCTTAAACCATTATTTAGAGATCATTTTGCTTTCCATTACTGTCACTATATTGCAAAATTCGCTGGGAATTGGATGCCTGGTGATAGAAGGGCGTGCACAGTATTAGCCGGGAATCTGCCCATGCCATCCAGGAGTGCTTCCAAATGGACAGACTTCAGCGCCACAGTCAGTGAACTTTTGAAGAGTGTCTCCCCGCAGCCCCCACCCTCCATCAGCTTCATGGCAGAAAAATAAATCCTCCACCCTGGTCTGATTTTCCACCTTGGCTCTGCAAACAATATCACCATTATTCTCGCCTTGCGATAATCCCCAGTAAGACCCTCAATATACAAAGCCCCCAACTCACACTGCTGCATTCCGCAGACAGAGTGCAATCACTGAAAAGTGCCTGAAGTAAGGCATCTAGCCTGTGGGAAAGAAGAAAGAGCCGCTTATCTGGAAGGCCCCAGCTTCCTAAATAGAAACTTCTATTCTAAAACCTTGTCTCCCTTTCTTCCCCATCTTAAGGATGCCCATGGTAGAAGAGCGGCTTCTTCTCCTCCAAAGCTCTGGTCTGGTATTGTCGCTTTCCCTCCAGCCTTTACTGGAGACTCTCCATGGAGAATGAGACATCCCAGACTTTCCGGACAGAAGGTGGTTTAGCATAGTGGTTGAGGCCTTCAACTCACCCCTTCAGAGCCAAGTTCAAACCCAAACCCCACCAGTTGCTCCCTCAGGCAATGCATTCACCTTCTGTCAGGCTCCAAAGTTGCTTCTGTGCAAACAGGAATCAGGATTATTGTAAATCCCTGGGGCTCAGGTGAAAAGAATCTGCCTGCAATGCAGGAGCCGCAGAAGACATAGGTTTGACCCCTGGGTCAGGCAGATCTCCTGGAAGAGGGCATGGCAACCCACTCTAGTATTCTTGCCTGGAGAATCCCATGGACAGAGGAGCCTGGCAGGCTACAGTCCATAGGGCCACAAACAGTCGGACATGACTGAAGTGATTTACCACATACACACACAAAAACCCCTGCCTTGTAAGGACCCGAGGTCATATCTGGTGCAGATCAAGCGCTCACACAAGTTAGCAGTCATTACTGTTACAAGGGCTTCCCTGATGGCTCAGTGGTAAAGAATCCACCTGCCAATGCAGGAGACACAAGATTCAATCCCTGGGTGGGGCAGATCCCCTAGAGAAGGAATGGCAACCAACTCCAGTATTCTTGCCTGGGAAATCTCACAGATAGAGGAGCCTGGTGGCCTGCTGTCCATGGGGTTGCAAAATAGTCGGTCATGATTTGGCGACTAAATAACCACAATTGTTATAGAGGGCAGTGGTTTGCAAATGTGAACCTGCATTCTGATTATCTGGAAGGCTACTTAAACCAAGATTGCTGGACCCCCTAGAGTCTCTGATTCAGTGAGTATGGGGTTGGGGGAGGACATACATGTCTAAGTTCCCAATTGACCCTGTTGGTCTGCGGACCACATTCTGACAGCCCCCGCTCGTCTGTGGGGTCGCTAAGGGTCAGACACGACTGAGCGACTTCACTTTCACTTTTCACTTTCACACATTGGAGAAGGAAATGGCAACCCACTCCAGTGTTCTTGCCTGGAGAATCCCAGGGACGGGGGAGCCTGGTGGGCTTCCGTCTATGGGGTCACACAGAGTCAGACACGACTGAAGTGACTTAGCAGCAGCAGCAGCTCTATAGAGTGGAAACTGTGAAATTAAAATCAGGGAGAAGGGAGTGTGTACAACCCCTCTCCAACCTGGGACTTAACCCTAAAATGAGCACCTAGCAAATTTCACGCCCCTTCCTGGGTCAGTTTCCTACTAGTAAAAAACAATGAGTGAAGAAGACCCAAGGCTGTCCTTTATCGAAAAGAAAAACATATAAGATTTGGAGTCAGACAGATCTAAGTCTGCCTCTGGGCTCTACTACTTACTAGCTGTATGACTTTACTGACTTCCTTAACTTCCCTGAGTTTGCTGTCTCATCTGTAGATTGGAATGACAGTTTCTACTTCATGGAGATGTTATGGAAATGGAATAACATGACCTGTAGAAAATAATACCACTGTTGCTGGTATATAATAGATAATTGTTGCTGTTCAGTTACTAAGTCGTCTCCAACTCTGTGACCCCATGAACTGCAGCACAACAGGCTTCCCTGTCCTTCACTGTCTCCCTGAGTTTGTTCAAACTCATGTCCATTGAGTTGGTGATGCCATCCAACCATCTCATCCTCTGTTGTCCCCTTCTCCTCTCGCCCTCAATTTTTCCCAGCATCAGAGTCTTTTCCAATGAGTCAGTTCTTTGCATCAGAGGGCCAAAGTATTGGAGCTTCAGCTTCAGCATCAGTCCTTCCAATGAATATTCAGGGTTGGTTTCCTTTAGGATTGACTGGTTTGAGCTCCTTGCTTGTCTAAGGGACTCACAAGAGTCTTTCCCAGCACCACAATTCAAAAGCATCAATTCTTTAAATGGTCATTATTAATAATAATATTAGGTTGGATCACATGAAATTACTGATAATTAGCCATATTTTACCTATAAAACTGCAAGTTTCAGATGGATAGTCTAGTCTAATTGTAATAGCAATAATAAAAATAGTACCAATATCACTGAGTAGACTTTAGCCATCCCAGTTTTACAAAGCAACTAGCTAACAGCATTCACTGCAGGAAAGCTGAGGACACTAGTCCGTTAAATTGCACTGTCATTTTAACTACAGTGCTTATCAATCAAATACCTAATTTATACCTCACCTCAAAACACACAGAGACACACGCAAACTGATTTAATGGTCTTGGACATAGTTTTTTTTTAAGAGATTCTCCAAATTACACCAGTGAGTGGCCAGAATGAGAGCCAAGGAGATTCGTGTTTCACGGGGTCCTTCGGCATTTCCCAGACAGTCAACCTGATTTCTCTTCAGCAGCTTCTGATTTGCTAAGAGCAGGAAACAAATGACTAGTAACACAGTAGACACTAAACAAATGTTGAATTGAAAATGTGCTAAATAAGGTAATGAAAGCAAAACAGTTTGTCACCTCAGTAGATCCTGAAGGACTTTTGATAAAATGTAATGTCAATTACATTTTAATGTTTTTTTCAAAATATACTCTTAGTCAACCAAAAATGTAAGCTGCTGCTGCTGCTAAGTCACCTCAGTCGTGTCCAACTCTGTGTGACCCCATAGATGGCAGCTCACCAGGCTCCCCCATCCCTAGGATTCTCCAGGCAAGAACACTGGAGTGGGTTGCCATTTCCTTCTCCAATGTGTGAAAGTGAAAAGTGAAAGTGAAGTCGCTCAGTCGTGTCCGACCCTTAGCGACCCCACGGACTGCAGCCTACCAGGCTCCTCCATCCATGGGATTTTCTAGGCAAGAGTACTGAAGTGGCTTGCCATTGCCTTCTCCGAAAATGTAAGCTAGTAGCAGATATAATGAATGGATGGATGGGTGTGTGCACACGTGTGTGTGTGTGTACATCACGTGCACTCAGTCGATCAGTCATGTCCAATTCTTTGTGATCTCATGGACGGCAGCCCACCAGGCCCTCTGTTCATGGGTTTTTTTCCAGGCAAGAATACAAGAGTGGGTTGCCATTTCCTCCTCCAGGGGATCTTCCCAACCCAGGGATCAAACCTGCATCTCTTGAGTCTCCTACATCAGCAGGCAGATTCTTTACCTCTGAGCCACCTGGAAAGTATATATACATATACATTTATCTATAATTTGTTTTTTTCAAACTAATAGCCAGCATCATGATTAACTTTGGAAGGAAAACACTGCCATTCAAAGGAAGGAACAAAACAAAGATGACTAGTCATTATGACAGTTTAACATTGTTCTAGAAGTACCAACTAATAGAAAAGAACATGAGACAGCAGGAATAACAGCTGAAAACTGAAGACAAAAATTACCATCATTATCTACTTGGAAAACCCCATAAGACATATTAGAACTAATAAGAGTCTTCAATGAGGTCGGTAGTTATAAACTTAGTGTATAGAAATCAATAACGTGTCTATAACCACTTAGAAGAGCCATACTTTATAACAGTCATAAAAATGTAATGCCTAAAAGGAGCTTATCAAAAAACGACTACAACCTGTAATGATAAGAACCATAAACCTCTACTCAGGAATACAAAAGGATATCTGAATGATTGTAGAAAACATACCAACTTTCATGATGGAAAGACTTAATATTTTAAAATATTGATGCTGACAAATCAAGCTGAATTTAATATAATCCAAGTCAAAATTCCAATACTTCTTTTCAGACTTGACCAAAGGTTATTTGAAGACTGTGGCATGTGAGAAGAACCAGAAAAACGAAGACTGAGAAAAAGAAGAAGACTAATGAAAGAGCATTTACTATAGGGTATTAAAATTCTGATAATGAAAACTGACTCCAAAAAGAGACAGATTAATTAAATAGACTAGGAAATTCAGAAGCAGACCCAAACACATTTTTAAAAATTTATACATAATTCAGTTAGAATTTTAGACTAAGCATGAAATTAGAACTATTCAATATAGGATCTGGGGGTAACCATTTGGGAATAAAGGACAATTCACAACAACATAAATTCCACATCTATTATGCAATTTAATATAAAAGTACCAGCAAAAAATATATTTTTGCTAAAATATTTTTATAAAGCTTTATGAGAAATTCCTTTGAATGAATAGCACCAAAATAAAACTTAATGACATTAAAATGTAAAATTTATTCTAAATGGCAAAAGCAAAAGGTATAAGGAAAAAAACCAGGTGATATATTTTCAATAAATGTGCCATCAGGGGTTAGTATTCTCACTAATTAAAGATATATTAAATTTCACCAGAAATATATGTATAAAAAGTCAAATGGAACTTTGGATAAAGGACATAAACAAGATATTCACAAATGAAGAAATAGAAATAGTCAATAGCCACATACAAATGTTCAATATCACCAGTAGTCAAAGTAAACGTAAGCTCAAACCCCAGGGTCTACCGTTTTTACTTATTGTGTTATTATTTATTTCAAAAAATGAATAGCCAGGGTTGTCAAAAATGTAGGACAATATATAGGCATTCTCATACATTGTAAGTAGGAACATAAATTAAGAAGGTCTTCTGGGGTACAGTTTGGGAGTAGGTATCCTAAAGCTTGGACTGGGTAAATACATTTCTGGGAGTATATGGGAGGAAGCAAATATGTGCTCAAGGACAGTACAAGGATGATCTTTGTAGTATTACTTACAGTAGCCAAAGAATGGAATATTAGTCACTAGAAGTTATGGCAGACAGCCACGTGTATTTACACGCACACAACTGAGTGACTTCACCGTCTTTCTTTTCACGGTCGTGGTAGGGCAGGGAGTCTCAAACTGGAGTATACATCAGGGTGAGTGGGAGGGTGTCTTAAAACAAGACTGATGGCCTGCCCCCAGTCTCTCGTTCTGTGAGCCTGCGATGGGGCCCTCAGGCTTTGCTTTCTGAGTGCCCAGGTGATGTTGATGCTGATGGCCCAGACATCACACTTTGAGGGCCCCTGTGATAATGTGTTGCTTAGTGAGAAAAGCAAATTCTGAAAGAGTACAGGTAGCAAAATGAAGTCTCGCTATGTACCTTAAATATGCATAGAAAGAAATCCTCAAGGATAAACCTGAAAATATTAACAATGATTATTTCTAAGTGTCAAGATTATGGCTGCTTTTAATTTTTCATGATCAACATAAATTATTTATATAAATTTAATTAATTGGCCATTTCTCCCTCTAATAAGCAAATGCTATGAAATCTATGTATGCCTGAGTTCTCCTGAGCGCTCTCTGCCTTGAGACACTTGGGAGACAACACTTGAAGAGTTTTTTATTAGCAATAACTACTTGATTAAGATATAATTCAGATCCCGTACAATTCAGCCAGTTAAGGCACACACTCTAATGGCTTTTAGTATATTCATAGAGCTGTACAACCATCACCACAATCAATTTTAGAATATTTTCATCATCCTCCAGAGAAACTCATAATCCCCATCCCAGCAGTTACTCCACATTTCCCATCCCCTCCCTCCAGCCCCTGGCAACGGCTAACACACTTCCTGTTGCTATGGATTTGCCTGTTCTGGACATTTCATATAAATGGAATCATACAATATAGGGTCCTTTGTGACTGGCTTCTTTCACGTTTATGTTGTTTTAATTCAAAATTCCTGCCCTTGCAGGGTCATCCCACAATCCACTTTGTCTTGCATGCCCGACTCAGCAAAGCACAAGGTTACAAGATTTACAGACACGGAGTGAAGCGTGTGGAGTTTAATACACTCTATGCATCACCCCTGCCTTCACCCAGGTAATTTTAACTTGCCGTTGGGCTCTCACCTCTGTTTTGGACTTGACTTTGAGATACATGTCAACTCCTAATAGGCAGGATGGAGAGGCAGCAGGAGGGCAGGTCTAGGGTCTTCTGGGACCCCCGAGGCAAGCTGCTTGCTTGCTCTGGGTTCCATTCCTCTCCTGGGATGGGGCAACACAAGCACCTCGGAGCACTTGGTGAATTAATGCACATCAAAGGCTCAGAGCTACAAGGGAAGCTCTGACCTTCCATGTTTGTCTGCAATGTGGGAGACCCGGGTTCAATCCCTGGGTTGGGAAGATCCCCGGAGAAGGAAATGGCAGCCCACTCCGGTACTCTTTCCTGGAAAATTCCATGGACGGAGGAGCCAGGTAGGCTACAGTCCATGGGGTCGCATAGAGTCAGACATGACTAAGCGACTTCACTTTCTTTCACTTAATGCTCAGAGCCTCATCTGCTACCACGTGTGTCAGCGTATGTTAGCCATTAGCATTCAGTTCAGTCGCTCAGTCATGTCTGACTCTTTGCGACCCCATGAACTGCAGCACACCATGCCTCCATGTCCATCACCAACTCCCGGAGTTCACCCAAACCCATGTCCATTGAGTCAGTGTATAGCCATTAGCATGATTGTAAGTTAATTGATTTTCAATCCCTGGCAAAGTTTCTTTGTCATGAAGCTCTGGTATGGTCACAGAAGCAGATGCTTGGAATAGATTTAACAAAATCTTCTCTTATGAAAATATCTTGCCTCTTTCTCCTTGAAGGTATGAGACGGGTAGGTTGAAGAGAAGGCTTTGGCTGATTTCAACCCAAGAAGTTGCTCCATGGCTAAGAAATTAACCATCGGGGAGTGCTTTAGAAAGCAATTAGACCAGATACAAGGACAGACCATGATCAAAATCACAATACCGATCAAAATCACAATACCAATAAAAATGAATGTCAAAATCGATTATTTCACATTTGTGTTTCTCCCAAAGATAGGTCTGTAGACATTACTCAATTCCCAAGATGCCCTTCAGTTCAGTTCAGTCACTCAGTCGTGTCCGACTCTTTGAGACCCCATGGATTGAAGCATGCCAGGCCTCCCTGTCCATCACCAGATCCCGGAGTTCACTCAAACTCATGTCCATCGAGTCGGTGATGCCATCCAACCATCTCATCCTCTGTTGTCCCCTTCTCCTCCTGCCTTCAATCTTTCCCAGTATTAGCGTCTTTTGCATCAGGTGGCCAAAATATTGGAGTTTCAGCTTCAGCATCAGTCCTTCCAATGAATATTCAGGACTGATTTCCTTCAGACCCTCTTGGGGCACCAGTAATGTCTGTGAGTTCCTTACACATTTACTTGTACCTGTTTCTTTTCAAACTCAAAAAACTCAGTGCCCTTAACTTATAAAGCAGCCTGATCAATAAACAACTTTTGTGAGTAACTGTGTTAGAAGGTTGGCAGAATTTGACTTTTCTGAACAAGATTATTCTTTTTGGTGAAAACATTTCTACAACATCTAAAATAGCTTGGACTCCTTTCCAGATGGAGAGCTAAGGTAGCCTAATTTTCCTAACCTGTATAGTGTCACCAGGGAAAGGTGAATGGGTGCACCCACCAGCAGCCAGAACATGTTCTCTGGAACTTAATCTGGCCATGGTACCTCTTCGGCTCCAGGCTCTTCAAAACCCTCCACTGTCTCCAGGCAACCTCCCAGCTCAGGGGCAGGCTCAGCCTCCATGTTATATCAATCACAGGTAGGAAAGAGAACTTTCCAGATACGCTTTGCCTTTCCTCCTCCTTCTCTCTCCTCTTTTCGCTCTTATCTTCCTTCTCTTTCTAAAAAACTCTTTTTCTTTTTTTGGCAGCACCACATGGCACATGTAGGTTAAGTCCCTCAACCAGCAATTGACCCCCATGGCCTGCAGTGGAAACATGGAGTCTTAACCGTTGGACTGCCAGGGAAGCCCCTGCCTTCTTGTTACCAACAGCACCTACTCTTGCTGTTGAGCAGATAATTACAAGTATACATCCTTATAATACCTGCTCAATCTGCTTTTTCTTTTTCTTAATCCTCAGAAACTAGTTTTGATTATTTTCAATAGCCGGTACCTCACAAGTGAAACCCAACAGCCTCACAGTGCTCTGTGAACCAATAAAAACAAAATCCCAACACGGCATTTAATAAGGCATCAGCAGTGGCCATTCAGTGCAAAGACAAAGAGTTCTTTCATGTCTCAAGGTATCTGAACATGGTGTTGCAGTTCAGCCACTAAGTTCTATCCAGGCTTCTCTGTCCATGGGATTTCCCAGGCAAGACTACTGGAGTGGGTTGCCATTTCCTTCTCTGAGGTGGTATTTCCAGCTCAGGGGTCACATCTTCTGCATTGGCAGGCAGATTCTTTACCACTGAGCCACCAGGGAAGACCTATCTGAACATGTTACTATAACACTATTTAGTAAAGTAAATGATGACCCTTGCTTCCCATACAAAAAACTAATATTATGTTCAGTGTTTTGTGTATTTTCCTATACGATCTGAATGGTAGAAGGTGAGTGATTATTCCCATCATTTAAAAAAAAAGTTAAAATCATCAGTTTTTACAACTGGAGAACCAAGATGTAGTTGTCTGGAAAATGCACACATATTAAATGGCCAGTTTTTCAGTGACAATCAGATAACTAGAATATTACTGCACTTAAATGCAAATGGGTCATTTTCCTTGGGTCATTACAGGCTCTTGTTATTAGTACCTTTCAGAAAAATTAAAAAATTTATGAAACGCAGTAATTCATAATTAATATTTCAAGACATTTTCCCGCTCTGCTAAGCTTCTCCTTTGCCATGTGTGAAACTGACTTAGTCAGTTACAAAAAAGATGGCAGTGTATCTTTTCACTCTTGGCATTGGAAAAACATTTCTATGGGCTTTGAGAACCATTATAATCATATTTATTTATTCAAAACAAATAAAGGTGAGACAGTGAGACTATACAAATAATTGCTGCCAAGGGTTAGAGAAGATTGCCTGGTGATATCTACTGTTTGTAAATCTAAGAACAGAAAATAAATGAATCAGCTAGTTTTTAACTATTTTCAGCAGAAGGACTTTGGAAAGCACTGACCACACAGCATTGCTTTTAAATTTATTTTATTTTTATTTTTTCAGTAAACACCTACCAAATACCTACCATGTCAGTCATTCATCTAAGACCATATATTACACATATTGACTAATTTAATACTGCTAACAACACTTTGATGTTAGTTCCGTTGTCCTCATTATATAAATGAGGAAACATAGGTGCCGAAAACGTTCTATACTCACTGCGGCATACACATGAGATGAACACAATGTGTAACTCAGGTCTAGAATTTCTAAAATGCACATTTTCCTCTAGGCATCACTGACGATTCAAACTGAAAAGTGGATAAATGCAAATTTTGTAGGCCAAGGAGGAATATTGGATATTTCTGATTTATGATGACTGTAGAACCCAGAATGGGCTTCCTAGTTGGCAATAGTGGTAAAGAATCTGCCTGCCAATGCAGGAGATGCAAGAGATGCTGATTTGATCCCTGGGTTGGGAAGATCCCCTGGAGGAGGAAAATGGCAACTCACTCCAGTATTCTTGCCTGAAAAATTCCATGGACAGAGGAGCCTGGTGGGCTACCACCCACGGAGCTGCAAAGAGTCAGACACAACTGAAGTGACCGAGCACGCACACACAGAGAGCCCAGAATAGGATACACACACAGTTTGGCCTTTCTGCCATTTCTTACTCAAAGGAATTGAAACATTCCAAAAACATTAGTTGAGTAAACAGACAGATCACTAATTCTCTGATGTCCTTATTGGATAAAAGACATTGGTTTTCAAATCTCAGTGACTCTCCAAAAATATATAATTGGAGAAATCTATGGGAAGAAAGTTGAGAAAAAGAGGGGATATATGTATGCATACAGCTGATTCACTTTGCTGTACAGCAGAAACTAACAACACATTGTAAAGCAGGAACTAACAATACATTATACTCCAATAACAAGAGAAAAAAATCTCTGAGCCTGTTGCATTGTTTTTGTCAATCTATTGAAGGCATTTCAAGCTGCTATAAATGGACATGTTTATCCAAATAGGGTCCTATAGTGGATGGTTCAGTGATAATTAACCATCTGCCTCCAAAACTTCTGTGCATGCAGAATTTCTGCTCACAGTCCCAACTGCAGAAAAAATTTAGTCACTAGCATTTGAAATTAATTTACCAACCAATATATGAGGATATTTAGGCAAACTAATACATTGTGTACCTGCTACAAGAAGAATCTTAGCCCAGGGCACTGATGAAAAGTACACAGACACAAGGACCGTCAAGAGGCTTGACAGTCTGAGAGAGAAGCAAAGACAAGGGCAGATAACCAGTGGAATTAGTAGGGAGGTATAGTGGCAGAGGCAGAAAATACCCGGTGATGGAGCGCAGAGCAAGGGCAAGACCACAGTGGACAGGGCTGGATGGGACAGGACTGGGCAGGACCAAGCAGGAGGATTGGGGGCATGGCAGGCGCCTGGGACTTCTGCAGGATCACACCGGAGGGGTAAGATTCGACTCAGCAAGGAAGAGAGAGGGCAGACGGGGCTGTTCTGTTCATTATCACTCCAGTGCACATTGCCGTGAGCCTCTCGGTGTGATTTATGTTTCTTCTATTTAAGCAGAATAATCCAGATGTAATTTTTCCGCCTATCCTGCTCTGCTCTTTTGCGATGTTTTGAGGCTTCGTTTCCCTTCGTGTGCGCCATCCATCTCCTAAGTGGCCGTGTTTACTTTGCTCTCTCTCCCTTTATGTCTCATGAATAGCAAAATGATAGAGACAGATCGAACCCGTTTGAAACCATTCACGTCGTGGTGAACCTTGCTGGTGGACTGTCTCTCGGGCATTATCCTTTTATCTTTTTCTCCTTTATCCTTTCTCTCATCGTGCCTCAAAACATACGTGGTTAATGGGCAGTTACAAAGGAGCTTTTCCTCTCCAAAGAAATGCCACAAGAAAGAGCTCAAAAGAAAGTGTCAGTACACATTTCATTGTACACTCTGGGTCTTACGGTGTTTAAAGAAAGATCTGGGTTTTCTTTAGTACTCTGAATGATATGGGCATATTAGAAATACAACAGCTGAGGCTAGTAAATTATCCCATCCTGGGTTGCGGGAGTGTGCTGTGTGGTTAGGGGCTTATCCATATGACCCAGTGGGGAAAGAGAGGAAGCTGGGGACAGTATGCAGGTCAAGTGACTCACCTATAAGGCTGCTTCTCAGAGGCCCAGAAGTCCAATATATGGATATATGGTGTCGGAGGGGCCTGCCAATAATCAGAGGGTCCATCAAGCAATGGACATGACAATAAGACGCTCCAGGTAACGGAAGTTCTTAGAGGCAGGTCCCACCGACATGATTCAAGAAGACCAGCCCATAAGATGCCCCATGACTATGGGTGTGGAAAATGGGACTCAGACCCCTGGGAGAAAGATGCTGGTAAGAGAAAGGGATGGGATCAGTGCCTCAAGAAGGCTCAAGTGCAAGGCAAAGTGACAATCCCTCTGGGAGTCTTCTCATGAGAGAAGAGGACATGAGCAGCATGGAAGGAGTCAGTGGGCATGAAGATGTCAAGACCGAGCCACAGACACTCCAGGTCCTGGACCCCGAGCCTTGTGACTGATTCCATACTTTCCTGATGGACCAAGGGATGAACAACACAGTGGAAGGGCTCTGCAACAGGCAGCTTCAGAGACCTTGGCCAACTGGCAGGATCAGCATCCACTCCCAATAACCCCATGTCCTTGAATGGTTTGGGGAGGGGGGATTAATTAAATTTTAAAATTGAAGTATAACATACATAAAGTGCACACCTTAAGTGATGGAGTTTTACACACATGTGTACCCATGTAACCACCATCCAATCAAGATGCAGAACATCCTCAGCACCCTGCAGTCTCCCTCGTGCCCTTTGCAAGGGAAATTCTGAAAGAGATGGAAATAGCAGACCACCTGACCTGCCTCTTGAGAAACTTGTATGCAGGTCAGGAAGCAACAGTTAGAACTGGACATGGAACAAGAGACTCGTTCCAAATAGGAAAAGGAGTACATCAAGGCTGTATATTGTCACCCTGCTTATTTAACTTATATGCAGAGTACATCATGAGAAATGCTGGGCTGGAGGAAGCACAAGCTGGAATCAAGATTGCCAGGAGAAATATCAATAACCTCAGATGTGCAGATGACACCATCCTTATGGCAGAAAGTGAAGAAAAACTAAAGAGCCTCTTGATGAAACTGAAAGAAGAGAGTGAAAAAGTTGGCTTAAAGTTCAACATTCAGAAAACTAAGATCATGGCATCTGGTCCCATCACTTCATGGCAAATAGATGGGGAAACAGTGGAAACAGTGGCTGACTTTATTTTGGGGGGCTCCAAAATCACTGCAGATGGTGACTGCAGCCACGAAATTAAAAGACACTCCTTGGAAGGAAAGTTATGACCAACCTAGATAGCATATTAAAAAGCAAAGACATTACTTTGCCAACAAAGGTTCATCTACTCAAGGCTATGGTTTTTCCAGTGGTCATGTATGGATGTGAGAGTTGGACTATAAAGAAAGCTGATCGCCGAAGAATTGATGCTTTTGAACTGTGGTGCTGGAGAAGACTCTTGAGAGTCCCTTGGACTGCAAGGAGATCCAACCAGTCCATCCTAAAGGAGATCAGTCCTGGGTGTTCATTGGAAGGACTGATGTTGAAGCTGAAACTCTAATACTTTGGCTACCTGATGAGAAGAACTGACACATCTGAAAAGATCCTGATACTGGGAAAGATTGAGGGCAGGAGGAGAGGGGGACTACAGAGGATGAGATGGTTGGATGGCATCACTGACTCAATGGACATGGGTTTGGGTTGACTCCAGGAGTTGGTGATGGACAGGGAGGCCTGGCGTGCTGTGGTTCATGGGGTCACAAAGAATCAGACATGACTGAGCGACTAAACTGAACTGAACCGAACCATCATTCATCAGTTCAACCTACTTTTGAATGTTATACACATGGAATTATGTGATGTAGATTCTTCAGTGTCTGTTTGATTTTGCTCAACAGTGTGTCTGCAAGACGTTTCCACATTGCTGGTTATAGCTGTGATCTGTTCATTTTCACTGCTGTGTGGTATTCCATGGCACATCAAGCACAATTTGTTGTTGTCAGTGGACATTTGGGTTGTTTCCAGTTTTTGGCTCTTATGAATCAAGTTTCTGTGGATATAGGCACTTAACTTCTGTCATCATATACCCAAACGGGGCTGGGTTACAGTGGAGACGTCCTTCAGCTGTAGTTCTTGAATACTTTTAAGACAAAATCATGGAGTAGTTTTAGGTTTACTGTGAAATGAAGAGGAAGGTGCAGAGCTTTCCCATACACCTCTACCTGTACACACGCATAGCGTTCTCCATTGTCATACCATTCACCAGTATGGTACACTATTTTTTAACCAAACAATGAATCGATATTGATATATCATAATCACTCAAAGTCCATAAAGTTTACCTTAGGATTCACTATTGGTATTGTACAGTCTAGGTGTCAGGTGCTCAGTCACGTCCGACTCTTTGAGACCACCTTGGACTACAGCCCACTAAGCGCCTCTGTACATGGTATTTCCCAGGCAAGAATACTGGAGTGCATTGCCATTTTCTTCTCTAATACACTATACAGGTTTAGTCAAAAGTATAACATGTGTACATTATTATAGCAGACAGAGTATTTTTGCTGCCCTAAAAACCCTCTCTGCCCTGCCAATTTATCCCTCCCCCCATTCCACTCATGGAAACCGCTGATCTTTTTTTTGTCTCCATAGTCTGGCCTTTTCCAGAATCTCATATAATTGGGATGATACAGTATGTATTTCTTTCAGATAGGTTGCTGCTGTCATGTCAGTCGTGTCCGACTCTGTGTGACCCCATAGATGGCAGCCCACCAGGCTCCACCGTCCCTGGGATTCTCCAGGCAAGAACACTGGAGTGGGTTGCCATTTCCTTCTCCAATGCATGAAAGTGAAAAGTGAAAGTGCAGTCGCTCAGTCGTGTCTGACTCCTAGTGATCCCATGGACTGCAGCCCACCAGGCTCCTCCATCCATGGGATTTTCCAGGCAAGAGTACTGGAGTGGGTCGCCAGTGCCTACTCTGTCGGATAAGCCACTTTCACTTAATGATATGAATTTATGTTTTCTCCATATTTTTCATGGCTTGATAGCTCGTATCTTTTCAGCACTGAATAAAACTCCATTGTCTGGATGTCCTTGAGAACTTTTAAGAATAATTTCCCCTCCAGTTTAGAAAAGAGATGAGAAACTCATAATGCTAGCCCCAAGAGCAAGTTTTGGACCTAGTACAACCTTAGATACTGGCTTAACGACCTAAGTCATTCATCACTCCTGCTGTCCGTGTTGCAAAGGACAGTGAGGACTTCACGACGGTGGGCCTGTCCTCAGAGCTCTTCTGGCCACAAAGGGAAAAACAGGAGAGTGGGAGAAAGGGGCTGACTGAACACACAAAATACAGGAGCAACACCAGAGTCTGCGTTTCTGCTCGGTGACAAGATTAGGGCCAGACCTAGGAAAGAGGCAGACCTGGATTCCCATTCAGGTGCTACTTGCACCCCTCACCTGGTCACTGTCAAGCTTCTTTGCATTTCCAAACCTTTAACGACAATTAAAATGAGGAATTGACTCCAGGTCATCCAACATAATACCGCCCTTAGAAGAAGAAAACATAATGTCACAAAGACAATAAAACGTAGCAACCCCCCTAAATTAGCCCATGGCTAATTAGCACCATGGCAGGAGATGGAAAATGACCAGGATAAAGCTCAAATGTATTATTTCCGTGGCTTGCGCCTGCTCTGATTAAAAAATTTAGGAGAGAAAATGAAAACTTTCTTTCATCAAGTACTTTCGAATGATCTGTGGATTTCAGACCTCTGTCCCTGTCAATGACAGACCACCTGGAGACAGGGAAGCCAAATGAATATAAAAAAGACCCAACATCTTGGGCTGACATCAACCATTAAAAAGCTTGATTCAAACCCTTGGAGGTACTTCTCTGGTGGTTCGGGGGCTAAGACTCCGAGCTCCCAGTGCAGGGTATCTGGGTTCGATCCCTGGTCGGGAAACTAGATGCCACAGACTAACAGTTTGCAGACCACAAAGAAGATCCCACATGCATCAGCTAAGACTTAGTGAGGCCAAATACATTTTTTTTAATAAAATGAAATAAAGTTCAGGTTTGGGCATATATAGTCAGAAACACTAAAAAAAAAAAAAACCCTTGGAAGGAATTGTTTATAGATGAGAAGAGCAGGGAATTCTGAGAAGAGTCGATTCTAAACCCCAGTCCTGTCCAGTTTCCCCCAAATATCCCAACATGGGTGTTCTGCCTCAGTCAACCCCTCCTGGGATATCAGTCTCACCACAGGGATCCCACTTGTGTGATGCCTCGGGACCTCAGCAGGAATTCAGGCTGGGGAAAGGTCCTTTAGCAAACCTGAAAGAAAGAGCTTCAAAGGGGCTTTTCAAATTATCTCAGGCATTCAACTACTCCTGTGCCTAACATCCTGTAAATGAATTACAGCTGTAAGAATTAACCTTTCCCCGGGGAGAAAAACAAGTTACAAGAGACTTCATACAGGATTTTGCTAACGTGAGGAGAGAAGAAAAAGAGAAGAAGGAGAGAAATGACGTTGGTAGGACAGGTGTTAGCCGAGACAGGCCTCCAAGTGTCTCACCAATAGATACCTCTCCTCTCAGTGAACATGGCTCCCGGCCAGGGCCCACGTCTGAGCAAATGAAGTGTGGTCTGGAGTTTAGCCACACTCCCCTCCTTTGCTGATCATCTTGCACTGTGCACAACCTATACAGCTGTACATAGCAGCCCTGAATGTTCACTTTCCTTTCCTCCTCATTTTGTAAAACCAAGTAGTTTTTAAATTACCTTTAAAAGAGAGAGAGAGAGAGAGACATCATTTGTTTTGATCAACTCTTCAGGAGGATGGAGAAAAAAATGGCTATTTCTTAACAGCCATCCAAAGGGCATTCTTCCTGGAACCATGAAAGATTAAACAGGCTCCTCCAGATAGGGCAGTTGGTGGGTTCTTTATTAATTCATGACTTAGAGTAGATCAGGGATGGGATTTAGCCGGGGAACCTCAGGGCAAAGGGAGACTCTGGTTCTGGACAAAGCTAATAGAGAAAACTCAGCTCACCCTGCAAATGCCACACACAGTTTTGTTCTTCAAAGGAAGTGAATGTCAGGAAACTCTGGCAGGGCCATGCGGCCACGCCTCCATTTTTTTCTTTTTTTCAATCAAACAGATTCAGATCACGCCATGACACTGCAGTTGTGTTTCAGAAAAGGTTTATGCCCTTTGGACATCATCCAGTAATCCCAGGTGGGCTGAACAAGCTGACCCACTTAAAGGAATTCTTGTGGATACATTTTATATGGGTTGTCCTATGTCATAAAACTTTATCTATAGAAAAATGTGCGGGGAGGACGAAAAGTTAAGAGGCGCAAACTATTTCCTTAGAAAACAAAAAGCGTGGCTATAAAGTAAAAAGGCAGGTTTTTGCACATAGTGTCTTAAATCATATTTTTAGTGGCATCTTATTGTCTCCTTGAAAAGAAGCTGGTGGGCATTGTTTGTAGGAAATCTAAAAGGAACATACTCTCTGCAATCACATTGTCTCCAAAATGACTCACTTACACAGTTCTTGGCAGGAGCCCTCACCAGGACCACCACCAGGACCCCACCACAGGACTGCTTGAGCATCTTCACGACACGTGAATGATGGGGGAAGCTGCAGTGCCTTCAATGACCAAAAGTCACACTCCATCATTTCAGCAACATCCTACTGGTTACATAGTTCGTCCCTAGTGATGCGGGAGAGACCACACAGGACATGAATATCTGAAGGTAGGACCATCGGAGGCCACCAGGGGGCACTGGCTGCCATTCCCTCCTCTTGCCGGATCCAGTGAATGCCTGTCCATCCTTCTCTCACCTCCCACGACTGATCCTGCGCTGCACTGGCTCTCCCTCCCTTCTCTAGGTTCTTCCCTCTCCTGCCTTCATGGCTCCCCTTCTTTAGTCCATGACTTCCATGATATTTTTCAAAGTGGGGCTTTCCCGTGAAGGGGACCTATATATCCATAGGCAGGGGAGACTCTTTCATTTCTATGTTTATCCTAGATTCCTCTCAGAAGCTCCAGGCCTATATTAACATTGCCTTGCTGAACTCAAAGGGCCAGTGGGATGTTTCTCACCCAGCCAGGGTGGAGAAGGGCCAAGCTCATAACCTTTGTCATCTCCAGGTGACACTAGCTTTGGCTGTAAGGGAAAGGATGGTGAACAAATATCATAGCTGTGCCCTATGTCTTTGGAGAAGGAAATGGCAACCCACTCCAGTGTTTTTGCCTGGAGAATCCCAGGGATGGGGAAGCCTGGTGGGCTTCCGTCTATGGGGTCACACAGAGTCGGACACGACTGAAGTGACTTAGCAGCAGCAGCCCTATGTCTTGGCTGCCATAAGCCTCATTTTCCTGGGAACAGTCCAAGTTCATGCCCCTGTCCCAGAGTAATTATGACTATCACTCTGTTCTGTTCTCTAAAGTGCCCTATTTCAGATGATAAAGGATTTGGTAACTCCAAAGTCTTTTTACCACTCTGGACTGTTGATCATTGTTTTATACCAGGCAAATGTTTAAAAAAAGCCATCCACAAACTGATCTAGACTGAAGCAGGGCATCAACTGAGCCCCTGAAACTGACCATCAAAAACAATTGGATGATGTGCCATGGAATTATTCTCCAAACATTTCCATGGTATTTTACATTCTCTGGCATTTCCAGGACCTTTTATGAGGCATAGTACAAGTTGAAGGACTCATTTATCCCATGATCATCACATTGTATCAAGAGAAAACGAGAGACACAAAGCAGGTGTCCTGGGCTGAGTTGCATATTGCATTTCAGAACCTATTGGCCGGATGCTAATTTCTGCCACTTGCAAGGGCCTCCACTCTCCTCTCCCCCACCCTATCTAACCTGTCACAGTATCCATGTCAGCTCAATTCTCAGAGCAGCTGTAGCTGAAACATCGACCTGCCACTGATCACAGTGGTGTAATGAGTGCAATGGGTCGGTAATTATTCTACATTACCCCGATCAAGTAACATACGGCTTGCAGTTATCACAACGAGATCCCAGTGCTTGGTCAGAAAGGAAAAAAAATGGCCATTTATGTTATTTAAAAGGTGTCATCAAAAATGAGTTTGCAGGGCTAGAAATGTAAGAGGCCCCAGTCCCCAGATTTTATCTTCGATCCCTTAATGACTCACAGTTGGGGCAGAGAGGCCTCCTCTCATACACTTGCCTCCAGTGACTTAATGAAAAGTTATATTCAAAAGCCACCTGTAAATCAAGAATGATATTTTGGTAGAGAAAGAAGTCTGGGGGAAGGATGGGGAAGGGGGAGGAAAACCTATTAATGACATTTCAAGCAACTTGAAAAGCCCTGTGGGTCACTTGCTTTAGGAAAGAGCATTAGTGGCCTGATGGGCACCCCCAAAACTGAGGATGCTGCTGGGATGAGCCCTTCAAATCCCCCTTAACGTGGCTTCCATAGAGAGTAAAGCCTGGGTTACAACTTGCTTTGAAACTTGGGTACGGTAAGCTGCAAAGATTAAAGCTAGTTCTCATAGTTTACTAAGCACTCACTCAGGAGCGTGGCAGGTTGGCCTGTTAACTGGCAGCTTGTTATTTAAAGACAGCGCACAGGTCAGTTTCCCCTAAATCACACGACTGGTTCTGGAGAGTGCTACAGTTTGGGTTTGCAACCTGTGGTGGTTTAGTTGCTCTGTCTTATCTGACTCTTTGCGACCCCATGGACTGTAGCCCGCCAGGCTCCTCCATCCATGGAATTTTCCAGGCAAGAATAATGGAGTGGGTTGCCATGCCCTCCTCCAGGGGATCTTCCTGGCCCAGGAATCAAACCCACATCTCCTGCACTGCAGGCAGATTCTTTACCGTTGAGCCACCAGGGAAGCCCTACCCACACCCTATACTCCCTGAAAAATTTGGGGAATAATTTTTCTGTTACTGGTGAAATCATGTAGCCAAAAGCAACTCACTTGATCTATCAGTGGCTAGCATTTTACAACAATCAACTGCACAGGCAATTAGGAATTCTTGCAAAATGAAAGACTTTAATTGTTGTGAATCCTAAACTTTACAGTCATGTTAATATAATATTCTGTTCTATGGACATGTCATCCTACCTTTAGCAAGTGTGACTTTGAAGTTGGACCAAATGCATTGTTTTGCTTTGTTAAGTTTCAAGTATTCTACAGGTCATTGAAGAGTTTACAGGCTCACATGCTTTGCCCATAGTATTTCAAATTGATTAAAACAGCCCTCGTTCAACAGCCAGTCAGCCTGGGTTCAAGTCCCTCCATCTGGCTGAACAAGCTATTTGATCTCTTGGAGCCTCAGTTTCCTCATCTGCAAATCAGAGGTAATAGCCAGGACCACCCTGCTGAAAGCATGGAAAGTATTTAGCACAGAGTCACATCAAATAATGTTAGCTATTATTCTTAACCATTTACTTCTAAACCTTTTTTCATAATAAGCTTTATAATGACAATAAAAGATACTTACAGAAAAAAGACATTCCTACTCTCTAATCAAACATTTTCCATGCTCCATTCCATGCATATATAATTTTACAAAGTCATAATTTCTCATATTTAAATTTTTGTATTCTGCATTATTTCTTACAACTTTGGATCAAAAACACTTTTCTACATTGTTTTAGTTTCCACATAATCATTCTTACAAGTTGTGTAACATTCTGAGATGCTAATTTGCTGTAATTTGTTTAACTGTTCCCATACTGCTAATCATTTGGATTATTTTCATAGACATAATTTATGACGATGTCATTTATATCTTTTAATTCATGTATATTCCTAGCCCTCTTTGCTTTTGGAATGAGGCATTCCAGTGAGGTTACTTTCTACCCTGTAAAGTAGCATTTCCTTTCATTTGTCTAAAATGAAACTAAATCCAGTTTCAAAGGGTCCCTTTTCCTCCAGCTCTCTTCTCTCTGGACCTCAGATAAAGGCTGTGAGCAAAAGGAGAATAAAGAAAACCTCTTTGCCTCTATCAGTCTTTAGGAGTAGAATTTCATATGCCTTTCACACGTGCAGGGTCTGACCTCACCATGGACCCACATTGCTGGGCATGGCCCCATTTGACTTTCTGTTCAAGGGACTCAGTCACTGCCTGACCCAGTCATGCCCACCGTGAGTAACCTCACCCCTGGTCGGGGCAGATTGACCCAACAAGGTGGCCCACCCAACCTGAGGCTGGAATGTGTTAAGGTAGCCAGATGTAAAGGAATAATCTAGGTCAATTATTTCTTTCTTTCCGGAACTTGAACACAGAAACACCAAGATAATAAGCCAAATGCAATATGAGTTTAGGCTGGAAATGGTATGGGGGAACAGCTGCAGGGTAGCCCCAGGATGCTGCCGCCTGGCACTTCTGCCTTTGTGTAGTTCCCTCCCCTTGAGTGTGGGCAGGATCTGTGACTTGCTTCTAGTCAACAGAACACAGCAAAGGTGACAAGATGTGTGTGATTATGTGTATGTGCATACGTGATTACGTTACATGCGATTGTACTACCCAGCCTGGGAGCAGACTTCTGTCTTACTGTCTTTGAAGAAGCAAGCAACCTTTGGGAAGGCCCAGAGGGCAAGAAGCTGAAGACAACCTCCAGCCAACAGCCAGCAAGAAACTGAATTTCTCAGTCCAACAGCCCGTTACATATCAAACTCTTCCAACAATCATATGCATTTAGAAGCCGAGCCTTCCCCAGTCAAACCTCAGATGAGGCTGCAACTTTGCGAGGCCCTAAAGCAGAGGACATGGCTAAACCTTACCCAGACTGCTGCCCCGTGGAAATCATGAGATGATCAATGGGTATTGTTTAAAGCCCCTAAGTTTTGGGTGATATCATTATCCACAATAGAAAATTAAAACTGTTGATATAAAGAATGGATGGTCCACGTAAGTCAGAATTTGAGGTGCAGAAGCTAGGATTGAGCAGAAACAAGGGTGGAAAAAAGAGTCACAAAGACGCCAATTAGTAGAGAGAAAAGAAAGGAACTTGTGAGAAGCCAAGTTCTATTAAGGGACTTGAGCCAGTATCTTAGGGATTCCTCTGAGGTTCCCACCTGTCCAATCTGGTAACTGCTAGCCACAAGTGGTGACTAAATTTAAAGTTAAGTTAATTAAAATCAAATAAAGTTAAAAATTCAGTTCCTTAGATATACTAGGCACATTCTAACGGCTCAATAACCAAGGGATGGTTACCAACTTAGTGTAGAAAAGAAAAATCTCCATCATTCCAGAAAGTTCTATGGGATAGAGTTGCTTTAAGGTTCCTGAAGCTTTGTTTATCAGTTCTAGTTTCTTAGAGGCTCTGCCCTGCCAGTATCATTGCCTTCCCATGCCTAACTCTCCATCTTTTTCTGGTTGGCTGAACATATGGACTTGAGATAAATATTCGATATTTTGATATCTATTCTTCTACCCAAATAACCTACCACACAACACTTCTTCAAAGAGAGCAATCGCCATTCCATCACATCCAGCATACCAACACTCATGACCCTTCCTTTCTTATCACCCAAGCCACTTTCTTCCCACCTGCCCTCCAACCCTTGGAGTAAGTCAGGAGACTTTCCACTTGTCAGCTGATTTTTTTTTTTTTTTTTCCTTTCTAGCTTCTTGGGAATGAACCTGGGGCGAAACTGTTGTACTGTCTGACAGGTAACTTTTCTTTCCTCATGTGAGTCCCATAGCTCTGGCTGAGTTACCGGGTTTGCTTTCCCTGCTGACCTTTGCCCTAAAAAGCATGGTTAGCTCATTAACCATTTTGTTATTACTGTACCTTTAAATCAGTCACCAGAAAACTTATTCCCTTGCCACTGTAGGTGTCTGGTGTAAAACTTTATCTCTCCCTCAGCTCAGGTAACAGGATATTAAAATATTTGTATCAAGCACACTGAAAAGTTCAACTGTCAAAAATAATAATTTTGTGTCAAGTTCAAAATGAAATAGACAGTCCCAGAAGGACAATTTTGAAGAATCTGCTTTTGTCAAAACTGGGGGGGTGTGGCGGTGAGGGGTAGCAATGAATAAAGACCAATGGAGTAAAGGGGGAAGGGAAGTGAACAGGGAAAGGTCTGCATTTGATGGGGCTGGATTTTCACATCGAGTCCATATGTAATTCACACGTAGTAACTCACAGAAAGCAAAATAGCAGGTGATGGATCGAGCGGCACATAAGCAAAGGGGATTTACTGTCTAACTGTCCACCACTAAAGTTCCATTTCCAACTTAGTTCCAGTCAGAAAGAGAAATAAGATGTAAGAAATGAGAAATAAGGGATGATGAAGAGGAGGGAGAAGCAGAGGAGGAGACTGGCTATGGAGCTCCGCTGGGCAATTAAACTTATATTCGGCCCAGTGTTTCATGCGGGTTCAATTGTTTGTGTTATCTCCAGATGGTGAGGGGTGAGCTCCCGTGGGCAGGGGCTGAGCCTTGTGTACTCAGGATTCCAGTGCCAGGCATGTGCCAGCAGTTGATAAACGCTTGTGTCAACAGATGTATACTAAGATATTAAAGAACAGTGCTGATGTAAGCCCCAGTATACTCCCAGATTTCCCCTTCTGTTCCTCTCATGGAAAATTTCTGGATTGTGCCTGCCATCTGGAACGTGACTCCCCTCTTTGCTGGCAACACACCCTAGAAATTAAAAACCAGGGGCTTTGGAGCCAGTCTTCAGTTCAAGTCTGGCTATGCAGTTTACCAGCTATGGGCCTCAAGCAAGCTATTTCATTAGTCTTGTCCTCATCCCCTCATCAGTAAAACACAGATATAGTAATTCCTACCTTTCAGGATTTGTGGGAATTCGATGAAATAATTTAAGACACACTGAGTCGATAAATATTAACTGTTACAATTGTTGAGGTCGTTGTTATTGTCAAGCTCATTATCATCATTATTATTCCTATTATTCAAAGTTCAATATAAGAACACTAACAACTCATACATGTTCCTTCTTGGACTGTACCTACTGTTCCTTCCTCTGGCTATAGCATTTGTGTCCAAATCAAAGCTTTCTGCCAGTGTTTACCTTCATAACACATGTCACATTTGTATGTATAAAAAATTACTTTTTTATTGGTTTGTTGTCAGTCTTCTCTCTATCCAATAGAATGGAAGAGTCCGCTCTGTCTTGCCCATCACCTGAATCACTCTAATTATATTAAATTTTAGAACAGGGCCTGCCAGCATTCCTGCTAAGTTGCTTGAGTCGTGTTCAACTCTATGTGACCCAATGGACTATAGCTCCCCAGGCTTCTCTGTCCGTGAGATTCTCCAGGCAAGAAAGCTGGAGTGGTTTGCCATGCCCTCCTCCAGGGGATCTTCCCAACCCAGGAATCAAATCCACATCACTTATGTCTCCTGCATTGGCAGGTGGGCTCTTTACCACTAGCACCCCCTGGGAAGCCCAGAACAGGGCCTGTGTTACCTCGAATGATTGGAAAGTCTAGGTTGGCTCTGCTAGATCCAGAGTTCAAAGGAAGCCATCAGGACTCTTGTACCCTATCTCTCAGCTCTATTTGCTTCTTCTTTTCTCCATCCTCAAATACTTTTTCTCCCCATGGAGACAATGTGATCCTTGGAAGTTTCAGAGAAAGAAGTAAATGTTTTTGCTGAAACCACTGGTGAAAAGTCTTACGGCAGATTCTGATTGGCCCACTGGAAGTCAAATGCTATGCCCTGACCCAATCACAAGTGGCATGGGTGTGTGGAGTATTTTAATTGGCCAGTCAAGGACAGACACCCCCTTCCTTTGTGGCAGAAGAGTAGAGTCAGCCTTGACCAAATCTAGTTGAGAGAACAGTACTCTTATGGAATGGGTGAGGGGCAGTTTCCCAAAGGGTGATGATGAGAGAAAAAGCAGGAATATAAGCACCACTCCAACTGCACTGAATTGCCGCCTAGTAGGGAGCAACAGCACAGGCTCTCACAAATATTTTAGGATGAATACATAATTTATGTGTCCATTTCTTGTCTTTCTGATGCTTAAAGAGTCAAAGACATGAATATGGAGGCAAGGTCCAAGCCAGGATTCAAGATTCGCCCAAGCACCTAATAGCAGAGTTATTTGGAAGTTACTTTCTCCTCTCTGAACATCCATTTTTCCCTGTAAAACAACATAGATGAAAAACTGTTTTAAAAACATGGAAAATGCTTCCTCTATCTATAGCTCTCAGGTTTGTTACGAGGATTAAATCAGATGACATATATAATAGGTTTCTTAAAGTACAAAAGAATACAAGTAAGTGTTGCTAATTACAATGAGATTAGAAGCCAGTTGTGTCTATTAAGTCCCTTCCAGACTTGGCATATAAGATGTGGACAATAGGACCCTCCAAACCCCTTCTAATACCTGGGTAGTATTAATGGGAGTGCTTTGGCTAAAGAATGAGAATACATAAGGTGTGAGGGCAAGCATGGTATTTGTGTGTTTTAAACCAAGATTTAACCAAACCTCAGGAGTTTTCAATCTGTTTTCCTAATAAAGTTTACTTAGAAACATTGGAGCGGCGGTGACTGTCAAGAGACCCTAGGGGTCTTTGTGTAAATTGAAAAGACTCCTGTGCTTGCTCCTGTTTTTATTATGGGAATCACACTAAATGTGATAATTTTTGTGAAACGTGTTTGCTGTCAACTTCTAATTGTGCTTGTTCATAAGCAGCAGAACGCGAACGAATCATCTCAATCCATCTGTGATTACAGTCGCCAAACATAGAAATCTTCCCATCAGACCTGACATAGAAAAACCTCACCTTTAATAATTTCAAGTCGAGCAAATGCTAGATTCACAGATTCTTAAAGGGAAAGTGGCATCTCAACGTTCTCTCCTCTCACAGTTCAGCGTGGTGTGTGATTTGAGGTCTGAATTGGAGCTGCTGTCTTTGCAGCCTAATTCTAGAATGTTTTTTCCATGCTAGGTACTCAGATGATACTGTGACCAGACTTGTTGACCTCGGCTTAACAGCTATGATTGTGAACTCAGAATTTAGCTGATTGTTAGTTTCCCATACCTACTCGGTTAGATCCATGTGTTGTTGTTCTTCAGTTGCTAAGTCGTGTCTGACCCTTTGCAGCCCCGTGGACTGCAGCACACCAGGCTTCCCTGTCCTTCACTATCTCCTGGAGTTTGCTCCAACTCATGTCCATTGAGTCAGTGATGCCATCCAACCATCTCATTCTCTGTCGCCCCCTTTCCTTCCGCCCTCAATCTTTGCCAGCATCAGGGTCTTTTTGGTTAGATTCATATTTTGTTTTATATAATTTTTGTCATAACAAAAGTAAAATTATCCATCCAGCAAAATTCTAAACTCTTTAAAGACTTCCTCTAAGTTTAGAACTGAGGGGGGAAAAAAGCCTTCAGAGGCTGTTTAGTTCCAGCTTGATTTAAGAGATGAGTGAACTGAAACATGAATAAATTAAGTTGACCTATCACAGTCTAAGATACAATACAGTCTAAGATACATGTGTGTCTGTGCCTGCTCAGACGCTAAGTCACATCTGATTCTTTGAGACCCCCTATAGCCCTGCCAGTCTCCTCTCTCTGTCCATGGGATTTCCTATGCAAGGATACTGAAGTGGGTTGCCAGTTCCTTCTCCAGGGTATCTTCCCCAACCAAGGATTGAACCTGCATCTCCTACATTGACAGGCAGGTTCTTTACCAATGAGCCACCAGGGAAGCCCACCAGGCACATAGTAGATGCTTAATAAATCCTAGCTAGAATGCTGCAGTCCATGGGGTAGCGAAAGTAGGACACGACTGAGCAACTGAACTGAACTGAACTGAGAGTGCATTGAGTTGATTTTAACCTGTCATTACTTTTTTAAAAAGTCAGTGGTTTGCTATTAAAAGAATGCAGGAATCAAACTTGGCGTTTATCACTGATGTCATATCAAGGAGAAGATATTGATGGCAGCAGCGTGGATGTGCCCAAAATCCACAAGGCCAGCAGGTAGTGGCTCACCATCTAATCTAGACCTGGCTCTGATGACATTCTAAAGGGGCCTGGGTTTAACCAGGAGCCATGCAGAGGCTGGAGAGTACACTGAGGCGTCCAAGCCCAGACCTCTCCCTTAGATCTAGAAAATTCCCCAAGAGGTTCTTCGATGGGGATGCTTCCAACACCTCGTACCCAACTTCATATTTATCCATGCCTTCGCTTTGCTGTTTTTTCTGTCAGAAATGCTCTTATGCCCTTAAGTTTTTCCTCACCCCTATTGGGTTTTCCCATCTCATCATGTCTGGATGCCCAGACCTGGAATGCAGCCCTCCTCTCCCCGGATGTCTGGTCACAATTTCTGTTCCCAAGAGCCTCCTGAATGCCAGCCCCAGGGCAAAGCTCTTTGTACTCATTATCATGTAGAATTATCCATAAAACCCATAAGTGCACAGGTTTTTACTCCTCTCACAGGTGAGAAAACCGATACAGAGGTAACTGGATGGCCCTAGGTCGCACGACTTGCAAGTTGCCAAACAAATATCAAGCCTGCTTCATCTGGCCCCAAAGCCAGTGGTCATGATCTTGCTCAAGACCTGGCATGGCTTGGATAGACCACCCCCAAAAGACTACCTTAATGGAATCTTGATTTATCTGAGCTTGGGGATTGAGATTCATAAGCAATTTCCTGGGGTATATGTTTTGAGCCAATGAGCCTATTCAACAGACGTGGGTTAGATAGATCCCTGGGTCGGGAAGAAATAACAACCCACTCCAGTATCTTTGCCTGGAAAATCCCATGGACAGAGGTGACTGGCGGGCCACAGTCCATGGGGTTGCAAAGAGTCAGACATGACTGAACACACGCACACAAACACAATGAGCCGAGTTGGTCCTTCTGGGAGTGGCTAATACCATTACCTTATGGGAACAAGGCCCAAAGATAAATCAAAAGCCTACAGAAATGAGTCTCTTGGCTGGGAGCATGTAGTGATGGGCATGAGTCACTGAGCTCTCACCATGCTATGCTCTCCGCATTTCCCCCACCGTGTCAAGTTATTATTTTTGGAGTGTTTAGGGCCACTGTGTAGCAAGAGTCCCATTTTGACAGCCTAAGCTTGGGGTCCCTGTAGGATTTGGGCAAGTCCAGGCATTTGGGAAGGGCTGTGAGCCAGGCCTGCCCAGGATGTGTCTACGTGAGGAGCAGGAGTCTGCTGGGAAAGGACACGCCATAAGGGAGAGAAAGTCGTGAGCTTGGGTTGGAGTTGCTGTTGTTATCTTAGTCTCTAGGTTGTGTCCAGTGCTTTGTGACCTGATGGACTGCAGCTAGGCTTGTCTGTTCATGGGATTTCCCAGGCAAGAATACTGCAGTGGATTGCCATTTCTGTCTCCAGGGGATCTTCCTGACTCAGGGATCAAACCTGAGTCTCCTGCTTGACAGGCGGATTGTTGACCACAGAGGCACCCAGGAAGCCCTGGGTTGGAGAGCAGAGAGGCATCTGAGCAGAGGACTCTGTGACTGAGGAGGCTTTCTTCCCCATCCTCTGGGAAAAGGCACTCATGCTGAGTTCAAAGCAGAGGGCACTTCCATGAAGGAGCAAATGAAAGCAAAAGAACTCCTGTCATTCGCTAAAATGTCCATGAGCTGATGGGGACCCAAGATGGCGCCCGCTGTTCTGCTCCCCTCAGGAGGCTGTGCTACTCTCCTGTCACAGACCACGAAAGGCCAGCGTGGCGAGCAAGCTAGGAGTCTGTTTCAGTCACAAGCAGAACGCTCCTGCCTCTGAAAATGTGTCCCAACTGAATATCAAATTACCACCATCAGCCTTCCACATGCATCTTTGTGTCAAATTTGTTTTTCATGTTAAAAATAACATATTTTTCTCAAACCACATTTGTGCAAAATACTTGTTGGTTTTTATATGTGTAGCTTGCCCACGAACCATCCGCCTGTTTTGGAGAGTGGTCAGCCCAAGGTGATGGGCACTTGCCATGCAACAAGCAACACAAACCTGCCTGGGATTCATGGGACTACTTGGTGTCTGGCTCACTGGGGTTCAAAGCCAGACCCATAGTTCCTCCAAACCCCTTTTTGTCAAGGGGTGCTGCAGTTTCCCACTTCCAAGAGGCCTTTCCCCTGGTCAGTGGCTCCAACAACCATGCTTAGAGGAAATATCATTCCTGTTCTTTTTGTTTTCTAAACAAATTGGTAGTAAATTACATCATCAAGTATAGTTGGCTTTAATGTCAGTTTAAGACTTCAAAGATTTTAATAACACTATTTACTCTTTAACCTTTCCTGGGCCTTTTTTACAAACAATTACTAGAATGCCCTGAGAAAATACAAAAGTGGCACAGCTATTTCATGCCTCTAAACCTTCTCCTATGCCTGGAGAATCCCAGGAATGGCAGAGCCTGGTGGGCTGCCATCTATGGGGTCACACAGAGTCGGACACTACTAAAGCGACTCAGCAGCAGCAGCAGCAAGCCTTCTCCTATGCCTAGAATGCTAATAAGAACTGACATTAGCTGAGCACACACTACATGCCAGTGAAAAAGTGAAAGTGAAAGTCACTCAGTCGTGTCTGACTCTTCGCAGCCCCATGGACTGTAAAGACCATGGAATTCTCCAGGTCAGAATACTGGAGTGGGTAGCCTTTCCCTTCTCCAGGGGATCTTCCCAACCCAGGGATCGAACCCAGGTCTCCCGCATTGCAGGAGGATTCTTTACCAGTTGAGCCACATAATTGTGTTAAATATGTCACAACACCTTTTTGAAGAAGGTACTGTTATTAGCTCAACTACACAGGGAAACCAAAGCATGGACTTGCCCAATTTCACACAACTAGTGAGCAGTTAAAACTAAAACTCAGTCTGTTCTGGCCTGACACCAAAGCTCAGCTCTTAACCAGTCTGCTGCCTAACTGAATGTTCTTCATCCCTACCCTCTTATCCAACCTTGCAACTCCTATTCAGCCTTCAGAACCCTGATTCATGATCATCTACTTTATGAAATTCTCCCTGACTCCCACAGCCACTCTGGCACTGTGCACACACCTTTTTTTCTTCTTTATCACTGAAGTTATTTGCTATTGTGTCTGGTTTTCCACATGGGACTACAAACTTATTGAGATCAGGGAGCGTGTCTATGCCTCTTACCTGCCTGGGACATAACAGATGCTCAGTACATATTGTTCGGCCACTTGTTTGAAGAAAGGGATCATAAAGATTGTATTGTTATTTTAGGAAACATGGGACTCTTGCATTTCCTCATCCCTTTGGGACTTACTAATAACATGGATATTCTTTTAAAAGGCTTTCTACATCAGCTGTGAGAGCAGGTTTTTCTTAGCCTTCTTCTTCAAGCCACCATTTGAGAAAGGAAGCAGGCTCCTAAGTTTGGCAACCATGTTCACTGTCTGTCACTAACTCTCTTGTTCCACTGTCACGAGTTGTCCCTTTCCTTCTTGGTGCTCTCAGCAGCCGCTTAAATAAAAAGCCCTAAGCATGCCACAGAGACAACAGGCTGTAATTGCTGTTCTTCATTCAAGCTTAATGATTCTCTCCTCACAACTAACCCATAATTGCTGTTCAGAGTTCAGTGCATTCATTCAGTAATAATGAACGGTGCATTCTTTCCCTCCCATATCTAATTTAAAGGGTCTTTTTCTAAATGGTAGCTACGACATGGTGACAAGACAGTACATAAGCTCAGATTTCTGTTGTTATTAAGTACAAATATTTTGATAAGTGCAGCTAATATGAGATATTTCCTCTTAGCTGGATATGATACACATTGAAATATGACATCGGGACCATCTGTTCTTCATCATAAATATAAATGAAGTGATAATGAGCAAAACGTGATAAGGACTATCAGGATGATTGCACTCCAATGGTTTAATTTGGATCTTCATTAATCTAAAAATAAAACAATCTACAAATGACAAATGAACACACTTTGACTGATGCTGTGCAAGTATCTTTTAGGCAATGGACTATGTTCTTACCACTTAAAATGAGAAATGAATAACGCAAAAAATGATTGTTTTTTAAGCTCCCATTGAGTTCTCTGTTCAAATCATTAACACACTGTGTCCCAAGAGTCTGTATCAAATCTGAATGTGGATATCTGGCCTGGTGTGGGTAAAATAGAAGCAAAAAAAGACCTCGGTCCAGGAACTTGCTTACTGTGTGATCTCAGTCAAATTACTTCACCTCTCTGAGCCTCCATCTCCTTTCCTCCACAGGTTGCAATGAGAACTTTCTGCTAGCCTGTCTGGCACTCAACACAATAATGGTCCCCATATAACACTCAGTAAATAGACAAGGAGATGACACCTTGTACCCATGTACTGGGGCTTCCCAGGAAGCTCAAATGATGAATCCACCTGCCAATGCAGGTACCACAGGAGGCACAGGTTTGATCCCTGGGTCTGGAAGACCCCCTGGAGAAGAAAATGGCAACCCACTCCAGTATTCTTGCCCAGAGAGTCCCATGGACAGAGGAGCCTGGCGGGTTACAGTCCTTGGGGTCACAAAGTTGGACATGATTGAGTGACTAAGCACAGCACAGCATGGGAGTCTGATTATTGGGTACGTCTTTCCAGTATTATGCAGATTTCACCAGGGGCACAGGGCTTTTCCCCAAGCCCATTAGCTCACTTTTTTCTCCCTCTGACTGGGCTACGCCTGCCTATTGGCTGTTGGAGGAAAGAGGGCAAAATTCCACGAGACCACTCAGGTTCTGCTGAGCATGTGCCTCAAAACCCAAAGAGCTATGACAGCACCCCTCCCAGCCACGCTGTCATCTACCCATTTCAGGCCTCTCTGGTGACAGCTCAGCCCCTGCACCACCACCCCCAGCCCAGTCTCCCACTTTCTGCTACTCCCTGTAATATCTGAACCCTAAGAGGGCTTCCCAGGTAGCGCTAGTGGTAAAGAACTTGCCTGCCAATCCAGGAGACGAAAGAGATGTGCCTTCGAATCCTGGGTTGGGAAGATCCCCTGGAGGAGGGCATGGCAACCCACTCCAGCATTCCTGCCTGGAGAATCCTGTAGACAGAGGAGCCTGGCAGGCTATGAAGAGTCGCAAAGAGTTGGACACAACTGAAGGAACTTAGCTACACAAGAGGGTCAAACAGGACCTTGCCTTGTTTGCTTAATCCTTTTCTTCCCTGGTTATCAAGACCTCTACCGCTGAGGTCTAGTGTGTGCCAGACACCATCCCAGACAATTGACATGCATCAGAGTCACTTAATTCTACCAGCAACCCTGAACTGTCCCCTTCTTTTTTTTTCTTTTTTTCTTCTTTCTTGGCTGCACCAAGTCTCAGTTGCAGCACACAGGATCTTTCTTTAGTTGTAGCATGTGGGATCTAGTTCCCTGACCAGGGATTGAACCCAGGCCCACTACACTGGGAGCACAGAGTCTTAACCACTGGACCACCAGGGAAATCCCTCCCCTCCATTTTATAAAGAAGAAGGTGAGCCTCAGAGCACTGGAATAACTTCCTCATTTCATCTCTCAGGCCCTCCTCTACCCTCTGATCTCATCATTACTTAGAGATCACTTACCCTGGGATGTGTCTTCTGACACCCCTTTCTTCTCTCCAAACCTCAGTCTGCTTGGAGGCTGAGTCTTCGGCTCACACAGCACAGGGACTTCTCATCTGCTCCTGGAGCTTGTACCCCCCTGTATTAGAACCATCGACACCCTCACAGGAAATTCCCACTGGACTTCAAGCTCCAAGTATAAATGCCAGGACTAAGAGGGCACCCATGAATAAATAAATAAGTAAACAAATGCATTGCCAAGGTCATCTAGAGGTCATACACCACAGCGGTAAAGCACACATTTGCAAGCAGAGTGCTTGGTGCAGATCTGGCTCTCCATTCCAAGCTAGCTGGGTGCCCCTGGAAGAGAAGCCTAACCCCTCTGGGCCTCACTTTCATCATCATAAACAATATTAATAGCAACAGCTTCCCTGGGTTGTTCTGAACATTTAATGAGCTAATACATGTAGACTTCTTAGAACAGCGCCTGGCATGTATAGAGAGCAGCAATTATTATTATGTCATTATTATTATCCTCATCATCAGAGCTGTACCAGGCAGAGCTCTCCAAAACCCAGGGTTTGCTGGCCTTAATGTCCACACATGCTTTGCCTAAGGAAAAATCATCCAAATGGTAAATCTAAGGGGAAAAAAGCAAATGATTTAATTAAAACACTGTAGAAATACAAATAATAGCATTAAACTTGGAAAAAATGTGAACTTGCCTTTGATGGTACTGAGTAAAAGAAAGAAAGAGCCCATTACTGCTTCTCAGATGGCCTATCCATCGGGGTTCTTGGGGGCACCTAGGAGTAACAAATCTCAGGGCTGCAGAAAGGGCACAAGCCTGTCCCTCTGATCTTGTCCCCTCCACCACTGAGGCCTGGGGAGTCCAGTGGATGATGAGGACAAAAACTGGACTGAGCCTCATGGGTGACATTGCTTGCTCAACTTGTAGGGATGACAGCAGTCAGAGCAGACAAGCCAAATCCAACAGCATTGTTTCAAAACCAACCCCAAAGACATACCTCTCAAAAGTCTTTGATAATGACCTTCCCGTATCTGAGAAACTGACTCCTTCTCTCTTGTGCAAGCTAGTGTCTATTGCCTGGCATCACTGGCTGGTGCCTCCTCTGGGCCTTTGCTCAGGCCTAGCCCATGCTCTCCAGGCCCTTCCAGCTCCTTCCCATCTTTATAGACCTTTTCCATCCTCCACGGCTCAGTTCAAGACATGCCTGAAGTTTTCACTGGTGTTTCACCCAACCTCTGAAAACCCTGAAAAGCTGAAAACCCTCTGAAAAGTTCCTCTGAAAACCCCACCAGTGACTCTGCCATGGAACCTCTCAGATCTGGCCAGCATGGTCATGTAACTTTTCACATCCGTGAGCTGCATCCACAAAGAGAGCTTGAGCCGCTCCAGCACAATGCCTATCAGTTATTCCTCCAACACTATACTACTAATATTACAGGCCCTGGATAAGTACGTGTGGACCAAAAGATTTGATTCAGTGCATGATGACACAACCCAGTGATGCTCAAAGAAGATTTGGGGGCTAAAACAAAGTTCATGTGAGACTGAGTGTTTGGAAAATCATTTTTTGTGTTTCTAGCGGGAATGGCTTATGGCATGCTTTTACCACTTAAACTCTGTGTTGTTTTCTTTCGCAGAGTATTTTACCTCTGCTCACCATGTGTGAATGAATGGCTCTGTAGTCTGTGGGAGAGGTGTAAGCCAAAGTCCAAAATGATGAAGTCAAGCACAGGAAGATATTTTGAGCTCTAACGAGTAAAATACATGAACTGCTTAGTGGGAAAGCATGCATAATTCACCAGCGTTCCACATGGCTATTTATCCTACACAGAGCTCTGCTTATTTGGATGAAAAATACAGATAATACACTGGCACATGCCACTAGATTCAGAGATGTTATCCTGTTTCCTAATGGAAAAAACACCAAGTAAATATTACCAAGTTTTAATCATTGCTTTTTAAAGGTTCTACTCTTTTTTGGCAGGATGCTGCATAAGTTTTGATATTCACTAAAACATCATCTGAAAATACTGTGAGCAAATTTTAAGAAGGAGAATATTGCTTTAATGATCTCTTCAAAGTTTAGTTATTCAGCTGTACCTTGACTCCCAAGTGCACCTAACTCATTATCACTCTTGTTAGGATAACACTTCTTTATAAATGCTCAAAACACTTAGATCTTGAAAAGGGTGTCTTAATGAGGGTGGAGTGTGGTCATTGTAGTTAAATCTATCTATTTATTATAAGCTACTGACATTTTGATAATAAACTGAATCAAGTAACCTTGAAAAAAAATGATAGTTTTTTCCATAGTTGAAGATGGGGACTTACTTCTGACCTTGCTCCCTTGTAGAGAGTTTTTGATATTTCAGTATATAGCCATTAGAAGTTGTTAAAAGGAAACAAATGAAACCCTTGTTATTCCAACTTCATGTTGTACTTGTTCTTCCTACCTTATGAATAAATGTAAAGGAACATCAAAAGTCAGAGGGAACACTGCTCATCACAAATACGGCAGGTTTCCTGTGAATGCAAGTCCGGAAGTTTGATTAATAGCAGCTCTTCTGATGCAATGCTGATTATTTATTTTAAAAAGGTAACCTTCCAGTTTTCCACAATTAACTATTTTCTTGAAGAGCAACAGACATAGAAGAATCACACATCTACGGTGATTTTTTTTCAAAGAAAATAATTAGTACCCATATCAAAAAAGCTAATTCAGATTAATTAAAGAACACCCACATCAGTTAAATATAATACTTCCTTTCTCACTTAACTCTCTGTATACAAAGTGTTACTAAAAAGTGTTAGGCTTCAAGATAATAAAAAATGACAGTTGAAGGGTCTGGAGCTTGGAAGAAAACTTTAAGGTCTGTAACCATTTTAATTGCACATAATTATGGATAAGAAAGTGGAACAATTTAATTTCTGGGCCTTCATGCTATTAGAAGACTAATAGAACAGTATCAAAATTGGTTATTTAAGTAAAATTGCAAGAAGCTGTTTTTCATTTCACAATATAAATGGAAATTAAATGAAATGTTGAATAACTTCTGTTCCATCTTTTCATTTCTATGAGATAATAGTAATTCAAGCTCTAGTAGAAATTATTGATGGTGATTTAGAACAAGGAAAGTGAAGCATACTTTTGAAATATTTGTTTTATTTCTTGTTTTGGAAAACACAGAAAAATGTGCTGAAGAAAATAAAAGCCATCCTAATGTGTACAGAACATCTCTTGAAGAAAACAAGTAAAGGTGAATGGTTGTATCTGGGAAGGAGAGTTGGAGAGGTCTCGGTAGGAGGAGTCTTGCTGCTGCTGCTGCTGCTGCTAAGTTGCTTCAGTTGTGTCCGACTCTGTGCAACCCCATAGACGGCAGTCCACCAGGCTCCACCGTCCCTGGGATTCTCCAGGCAAGAACACTGGAGTGGGTTGCCATTTCCTTCTCCAATGTGTGAAAGTGAAAAGTGAAAGTGAAGTCGCTCAGTCGTGTCCGACCAGTAGCGACCCCATGGATTGCAGCCCACCAGGCTCCTCTGTCCATGCGATTTTCTAGGCAAGAGTACTGGAGTGGCTTGCCATTGCCTTCTTAGCTTCTACCAAATACCTTTTATTATTTTAGAATGTTATTTTTTAATTGAATTAAATTAAGTCTTCAGGAAAATTTCCCTCATCTCACCAGCAATTAGAGTACTAACAATACGGTACACTTCGAACTTTTTCTATAGATTCACGTACTTTTTCTTCTTTATACAATCAGGGTGATTGTATATTTTATAACCTATTATATTCTGAGCTTTTCTTGTGCCATTAAGCGTTCTTCTGAAGTTGTTGTTCAGTTTCTCAGTCATGTCCAACTCTTTGTGACCCCATGGACTGAAATACGCCAGGGTTTCCTGCCCTTCACTATCTCTCAGAGTTTGTTCAGATGCATGTCCATTGAATCGATGATGTCTGAAGCTTGACTACTAATAAGCTAACAGCATTCATTTGTGGATAAAACATTTATTTAACTAAATCCTCTCTTGTTGAGCATTCAATTTATCTTCCATTTTCCACTGATCTAAATGGATCTGCAGTAAACATTCTTATAATTAGCTCTTTCTATAGCCTCCTGATTATTTTCATAAGTTATAGCATGGGGATGTATATCTTATGAAAATTGTAATTACTGAATTACTGAATCAAAACAAATAAATATTGAACTTCCCTAGTGGTCCAGTGGTTAAGACTCTGAACCTCCAGTGTGAGAGTTGCGGGTTAGATTACCCGTCGGGAAATCAAGATCCCACGTGCTTCTTAGTGTGGCCAAGAAAATATTAAAAATAATAATAATAAATATTTCAGCACTTTTTATATACATTTCTGAAATCACTTGCAGGAAGAGATTATCAGTTTACTCTTTCACAGCAGGACATGAAAACGCTTTCTTTAGGGCTCTCTCCCCAGGACCAGGGTAGAGATTTGGGGAAAACTCACACACAGACTGGTTCTACTGAAATTGTCCAATCCAAACAGCCATGAATTCCATAAAGTTTTTATTCAAAAATCTGGATGTTTCAGAGAAGCTGTCATAGTAATGTACAAAATACATGTCTCTCTTTGGGACCTGGAATGAAGTGGAATGGATTCTAAACTTCCTTCTCAAAAGGCAAAGACTTTTCAAATCCCAAGAACTGGTTCCCTGTCTTGAAACCTGCAAGTGCTTTTTGAACCCCAGCATTCCAGAACAGGTCTGATAAATCCATCACCCAAGGCTTCAGTCTTTGGTACCAAGAGAGAAATTAAGATTGAAGGTCATATATCCTCTCTAAGAAATAAACTTCCAAAGATGCAGCTTGTTCACTTGGGGGCCTCACTTCCCTTAATGGATCTGCCGCCTCTTCAGACCACCGCTTTTGGAAGATACAATGGAGCAGCAGAGTACCTTGGGTGTTGGCATGGAATACTTACTGATGATGATTCCAACCTGCTTTATAGCTTAGAACTGAAATGTATGCCTTTTTGATAATACATGAGTGCATGCTAAGTCGCTTCAGTTCAGTTCAGTTCAGTCACTCAGTCGTGTCCGACTCTCCGCGACCCCATGAATCCACAGCACACCAGGCCTCCCTGTCCATCACCAACACCCGGAGTTCACTCAAACTCACGTCCACAGAGTCGGTGATGCCATCCAGCCATCTCATTCTCCGTCGTCCCCTTCTCCTCCCGCTCCCAAACCTTTCCCAGCATCAGAGTCTGTTCCAGTGAGTCAACTCGTCGCATGAGGTGGCCAAAGTATTGCAGTTTCAGCTTTAGCATCAGTCCTTCCAATGAACACCCAGGATTGATCTCCCTTAGAATGGACTGGTTGGATCTCCTTGTGGTACAAGGGACTCTCAAGAGTCTTCTCCAACACCACAGTTCAAAAGCATCAATTCTTCGGCGATCAGCTTTCTTCACAGTCCAACTCTCACATCCATACATGATCACGGGAAAAACCATAGCCTTGACTAGATGGACCTTTGTTGGCAAAGTAATGTCTCTGCTTTTTAATATATTATCAAGGTTGGTCATAACTTTCCTTCCAAGGAATAAGCGTCTTTTAATTTCATGGCTGCAATCAGCATCCGCAGTGATTTTGGAGCCCAAAAAAATAAAGTCACTTCAGTTGTGTCCAACTCTGTGCGACTCTATGGATTGTAGCCCGCCAGGCCTCTGTCCGTGGGATTCTCCAGGCAAGAATACTGGAGTGGATTGCCATGCCTTCCTCCAGGGGATCTTCCCAACCCAGGTGTGGAGCCTGCATCTCTTACACGTCCCCTGCATTGGCAGGCAGGTTCTTTACCACTAGTGCCATCTAGGAAGCCCTTGATAATACATGGGCTTGTTCAGTAAGCTTATTCAATATAGATGAATTTTGAAATTATAAAAAAGCACAAAGAAATAAATATGCCTTTAATTCACCATTCAAAGCTAAACTTAATATTTCAGTATGTTTTCGTAACATAATACCAATCTTCTGTGTGTATATATATAAATATATATATATAATTATTTTGTAAGTATGAGATATTATACTTGCTGTGTTGTAACTTGCTTTTCCACTTAATATATCATGAACTGTTTTCCATGTCACTAAATATGTTACAAAAATGTTTTTGATACTTTACATCATTTTTTTATCCATAAAAAAATAGATGTACCTTTTTTAAAAAGTCAACCCTCAACATTTATTTCCAAATTTATCTATGAAAGCAAGCGCTCTCTTATCCATTTGAATAACATTTAGCAAATGCTCCAGGCACATGGAATGACTCAAGAGCTAACACCCAGTATTGTTTGAAAAGGCTGGATAAAGGTAAGGCAATTCATAAAAACATTCAATTAGTTGTAGAAGAGAAAAATGAACAAAAATTAAATCTTGAATGATTTCTATACTTAAATTACTTCATGATCACTTTGAAATTCTTGCTCCATTTTAGATAAATAAACTCAGGAAACAGTAGTTGCCTTATTGATAACGTGCATAGTCTCCCAGTCGTTCCCAACTCGCTGCAGTCCCATGAACTATAGCCCTCCAGGCTCCTCTGTCCATGGAATGTTCCAGCAAGAATACTGGAGTGGGTTGCCATTTCCTATGCCAGGCGATCTTCCTGTCCCAGGGATCAAATCTGTGTCTCTTGGTCTCCTGTATTGGCAGGTGGATTCTTTACCACCTCGCCATCTGGTAAGCCCTTATTAATAATGCCCTCCTGATTTGTGGAATGCAAGGAAAACAGTGTGGAATCTAATCAACAAGCCCACACTCACAGAAAAGACCTGGTCTCATATCAAAATATAAATGAATTCATGTACATATATATGTTTTAAGTATAAATAAAATATTTCAAGTATAGTCTTCATACGTCATCTTTCAGGGCTTCTCTGCTGGCTCAGTGGTAAAGAATTCCCCTGCCAATTCGGGAGACATGGGTTCAAACCCTGAGTAGGGAAGATCCCATGAAGAAGGGAATGGCTACCCACTCCAGTATTCTTGCCTGGGAAATACCATGGACAGGGGAGTCTGGTGGGCCACAGTCCATGGAGTTGCAAAACAGTCGGTCATAACCTAGCAACTAAACAACAATAACAACTCTGTTAACTCAGCACCAATTTCTCCTTTTGAAGTCTAGTATTATCCTCTATTGAAATTTCAGGATTTCAAATCCTAGATGTTGTGAAAGTGCTGCACTCAATATGCCAGCAAATTTGGAAAACTCAGCAGTGGCCACAAGACTGGAAAAGGTCAGTTTTCATTCCAATCCCAAAGAAAGGCAATGCCAAAGAATGCTCAAACTACCGCACAATTGCACTCATCTGACATGCTAGTAAAGTCATGCTCAAAATTCTCCAAGCCAGGCTTCAGCAATACATGAACCGTGAACTTCCAGATGTTCAAGCTGGTTTTAGAAAAGGCAGAGGAACCAGAGATCAAATTGCCAACATCTGCTGGATCATCGAAAAAGCAAGAGAGTTCCAGAAAAACATCTATTTCTGCTTTATTGACTATGTCAAAGCCTTTGACTGTGTGGATCACAATAAACTGTGGAAAATGAAAGAGACAGAAATACCAGACCACCTGGCCTGCCTCCTGAGAAATCTGTATGCAGGTCAGGAAGCAACAGTTTGAACTGGACATGGAACAACTGGTTAAAAATCAAGAAAGAAGTATGTCAAGGCTGTATATTGTCACCTTGATTATTTAACTTATATGCAGAGTACATCATGAGAAATGCTGGGCTGGAAGAAGCACAAGCTGGAATCATTGCTGGGAGAAATATCAATAACCTCATATGTGCAGATGACACCACCCTTATGGCAGAAAGTGAAGAAGAACTAAAGAGCCTCTTGATGAAAGTAAAAGAGAGTGAAAAAGTTGGCTTAAAGCCAAAAAACTAAGATCATGGCATCTGGTCCTATCACTTAATGGGAAATAAATGGAGAAGCAATGGAAACAGTGACAGACTTTATTTTTCTGGGCCCCAAAATCACTGCAGATGGTGATTGCAGCTATGAAATTAAAAGATGCTTACTCCTTGGAAGAAAAGTTATGACCAACCTAGACAGCATATTAAAAAGCAGAGACATTACTTTGCCAACAGAGATCCATCTAGTCAAAGCTATGGTTTTTCCAGTAGTCATGTATGGATGTGAGAGTTGGACTGTGAAGAAAGCTGAGCACCGAAGAATTGATGCTTTTGAACTGTGGTGTTGGAGAAGACTCTTGAGAGTCCCTTGGACTGCGAGGAGACCCAACCAGTCCACCTTAAAGGAGATCAGTCCTGGGTGTTCATTGAAAGGACTGATGTTGAAGCTGAAACTCCAATACTTTGGCCACATGATGTGAAGAGCTGACTCATTTGAAAAGACCCTGATGCTGGGAAAGATTGAGAGAAGAAGAAGGGGACGACAGATATGGTTGGATGGCACCACCGACTCAATGGACATGGGTTTGGGTAAACTCTGGGAGTTGGTGATGGATAGGGAGGCCTGGCGTGCTGCAGTTCATGGGGTCTCAAAGAATCGGATATGACTGAGCGACTGAACAGAATAGATTGTCCTCTAAGAGTTAAGGGTAAGAAATACAAGTCTAAATCCTTAGCCATACAGAAAAAGCACTACTTTCACAAGAAGGTTTCAAAAGAACAAAATAGTCAAGGGTCATCTTTTATAATCTCCTGCTTTTGCCAGCTTTTTCAGTTGACTGAATGATAACCACTTAATAACATAGGGTAAGAGGATTTCCAACCAGTGGATAGCTTTGTGGGAAAAAATCTTTATAAACAGGATGGATGACTTTAATTTTTTGCTGAAACAATGAAAAGCCACATTGGCTCATATGTACCAAATTGAACATAAAACAGTTTAAGTGATTCATGGGATTTATGGATATTTTTCTATTTCTCATCCCATATAAGATATAAATGGCTATTTTTTCCCTTAAACAAAATCTCTCCTTGGGAAACTCTGATTTAGAAGGCATGTTTCAGTAATTGGAAAGCTCCTTCTCAATTTTGGAGACATATCTATTGTATTAGAGCTCAAAGATATCTTCTCTTTGTGCAGATAATGGCTAGACTGAGGAATATTTGAATGTAACCAGTAATAGAAAAATGTCACATCAGGAAGGGTGATCATCTTTCTTATTAGAATCAACCATACTTTGCAACACGGGGAATACAGCCAATATTTTACAATAACTGATGCTAAAGCTGAAACTCCTATACTTTGGCCACCTCATGCGAAGAGTTGACTCACTGGAAAAGACTGATGCTGGGAGGGATTGGGGGAAGGAGGAGAAGGGCACGACAGAGAATGAGATGGCTGGATGGCATCACCGACTCAATGGAGGTGAGTCTGAGTGAACTCCGGGAATTGGTGATGGACAGGGAGGCCTGGTGTGCTGTGATTCATGGTGTCGCAAAGAGTTGGACACGACTGAGCGACTGAACTGAACTGATACATGGAATATAACATTTAAAAATTGTGAATCACTATATTGTATACCTGTAACTTATATCATATTGTTCATCAACTATAATGCAATAAAAATTAATTTAAAAAAAAGAGTCAGCCAATCATGAAACTAAAAGGTTAGAGTATTTCCCATCTGTCCATCTCTTTAAATAATCTGGCACCTCCCAGCTCATTAAAATGCCAAAGATGCTTTACCCATAGAAATTTACATAGAACTTGCTCAGTTCAGTTCAGTTCAGTCGCTCAGTCGTGTCCGACTCTCCGCGACCCCATGAATCACAGCACGCCAGGCCTCCCTGTCCATCACCAACTCCCGGAGTACACTCAAACTCATGTCCACAGAGTCGGTGATGCCATCCAGCCATCTCATTCTCCGTCGTCCCCTTCTCCTCCCGCCCCCAACCTTTCCCAGCATCAGAGTCTTTTCCAGTGAGTCAACTCGTCGCATGAGGTGGCCAAAGTATTGCAGTTTCAGCTTTAGCATCAGTCCCTCCAGTGAACATCCAGGATTGATCTCCTCTAGAATGGACTGGTTGGATCTCCTTGCAGATCAACATGGATTTTGAAAGTTACCAAGTAATTCTGTGATATGAGAAACATCTGCATTGTTAGAGCTTTTCATACCATAACAGAGTGTGCTTCTCTTAAAGTTGTGTAATAACATTGGTTTTGGTTCCACCTTGAGTCTTTAGAAGCAAATCACTGTTACCAACTGTTAATACCATTAGGATAAAAATTTTCCCATTTATTATCAAGTTTGATTTTCTCTTTAGATGATTTTTTCTTGGTGAATCATGTAATTATTTTCCATCTTCACAGTCAAAAACATCTGTTCTGATTCCAATTCCATTCCACATTTCCTTCCATTCTTTCTCTTTCAGCTTCAATTAGAAGTTTGCTGATGCTGGTATCTCCACTCAGATCTTGGACCTTGCAATTAATTTTAATCAGGCTTGTTAACACTTTTTTAATATGTAAGAAATAAGCAAATATGTAACGAAAAAGCCGTTTATGTCTTTTATGAAGGTAACAAATATGCAATTAAAAATTCCTTCTCTCGGTGACTTTGCAATAAATTAACTTGTTTTGTCACTATTGTGCCTGTATAATGTCATTTTCTCTGGAGTTTTGACAGTCAGTTTTTTTTTAATCTGTGGCAAAATTAGCAAGTAATATTAAGATCTAAGAAATGACAATTAGTTTGTGAATTAGGTGGGATATACAACGTGTTAATTATTGAGGGACCAGGCTGCATGCAATTAAAATTTAGCATCCAGATAATGATAATGTAGTAAGTAGGCTTCTGAGTATCTAATGAAGTTGAAAATGTTCATTACCAATAAATTAATTCTCAGTTGCTTAACCAGTCTTTAAAATGTCTATACAGAGGAATGGATCATAATAATCACTATTGTTCACAAATAGAATAATAACATGAAATCTTGAAAGTCTATCAGGACTATTATTTTATTGTTAGAGCTCCCGACACTGACAGGGAATCTTCACAAAGACTCAGAAATACAGTAGCCCATAGGGATCTTTGCTTCTCTAAAAACACTCTTTCAAGGGTTGAAGAGAATGAGAGAAACAAAAAGGGCATTGAAATGGGAGATGGTCAAGACAGCCTCCATGTGCTTTAATGGACCCTAAATATTTTCATGTGGCTTCCCAAATGGTACCAGTAGTAAAGAACGTGGCTGCCAATGCAGGAGACCTAAGAGATGCGGGTTTGATCCCTGGGTTGGGAAGATTCCTGGAGACAGGAATGGCAATCCACTCCAGTATTCTTGCACGGAGAATCCCATGGACAGAGGAGCCTGGCAGGTTACAGTCCATGGGGTCATACACAGTTGGACACGACTGAAGCAACTTGGCACACATGCACAATACTTTAATAGTGATCCAGAAAATATCTTCTAAACTTGACCTAAATGTACATCTCTCTGCAATTTGGAAACTCAGTTCCCTTTTAATTTCCTACTTCAGTAGGTGTACCCAGTGTTCTAGGAACTGGAAAGTCAGTGACAAGTCATGTCTCAAGGAAACCTCAGTCTTGCAGGGGGTCAAACACAAAAGCAAGCTGTTACATTCCATCTTAATAACTGCCATGGCATAGACACGAAAGTCTAACCTACATCTTACAAAGTCCCTCTGTCTGCTGAAAGAAGAGTAGATCGTAGGAAGCAAGAACAGAAACAGGGAGGAAGATTCAACATGCCGCAAGGCAAAAAGCCTATGCCTCAGAACTACTGAGCCCCTGTGATGCAACGACCGAAGCCCTTGCAACCTACAGCCCAAGCTCCACACAACAAGAGAAGCCATCCCAACTAGACAGTAGCCCTCACTCACCGCAACTAGAGAAACCCCGCACACAGCAATAAAGACCCAGTGCAGCCAAAGAGAAATTAAAAAAATTTCAAAAAGTTTTAAAAACAGAGTAGAATCCAAAAGACCAGTCCGGTTATAGCTGTGGCCCAAGAGAAAGATGATGCAGTCTCTACAGCAGCAGCAGCACTGGAAAGGAGGAAAAGGTTGAAAGATTGTAGACATCTTTCGGAGGTAGATTTGCATCCAGAATTTGGCTTGAAAAGCTGGAAAAATGATGCCACTGTTACCTGATTTGGAGAAGACTGGGAAGGAGATTAGAGGGAAACCTCAAGAGTCTTGCTTGAGCCTGCGGTGTCTGGGATTTCCCTGGTAGTCCAGTGGTTAAGAATATGCCTTTCAATGTAGGGGACATGAGTCCAGTCCCTGGTTGGGGAACTAAGATCCCACATGCCACAAGGCAAATAAGCTTCTGAACCACAGCTACCAAGTCTGCAAGCTCTGGAGCCTGCATGTCACAACTAGAGAGCCTGCACATTGCAACAAAAACCCCTTGTGCCTCAACGAAGATCCAATGCAGCCAAATAAATAAATTAATTTAAAAAAAAAAGATTGCAATGTCTATGGGAGATGCGAAGAAGGGTATCATGAAGGTACTAGAGTTCAGAGGTAAGGTTTGGTTGGAATTAGAATTTGGGCAATCCTCAGCATATAGATTTCTTTTTCTTTTCAAACTTTAAACTTTTTATTTTGTATTGGGGTATAGCTGATTAACGATGTTGTGGTAGTTTCTGGTGAACAGCAAAGGGACTCAGCCATACATAAACATGTATCCATTCTTCCCCAAACCCCAGTCCCATCCAGGTTGGCACATAACACTGAGTAGAGTTCCATGTGCTTATTGGTTATCCATTTTGAATATAGCAGTGTGAACTGTGGTGCTGGAGAAGACTCTTGAGAGTCCCTTATACTGCAAGGAGATCCAACCAGTCCATTCTAAAGGAGATCATTTCTGGGTGTTCATTGGAAGGACTGATGCTAAAGCTGAAAATGCAATACTTTGGCCACCTCATGCGACGAGTTGACTCACTGGAAAAGACTCTGGTGCTGGGAAAGGTTGGGGGCGGGAGGAGAAGGGGACGACAGAGAATGAGATGGCTGGATGGCATCACCGACTCTGTGGACATGAGTTCGAGTGAACTCCGGGAGTTGGTGATGGACAGGGAGGCCTGGTGTGCTGTGATTCATGGGGTCGCAGAGAGTCAGACACGACTGAGCGACTGAACTGAACTGACATGACCTTCCCAAACTCCCTAACTATCCCCTCCTCCAAGCAACTATAAGTTCATTTTCTAAGTCTGTGAGTCTCCCTGTTTGGTAGGTAAGTTCATTTGTATCATTTCTTTTTAGATTCCACATATAAGGGATGTCATGTGATATTTCTCCTCTGTCTGACTTACTTCAGTCAGTATGACACTCTCTAGGTCCATTCATGTTGCTGCAAGCGACATCATTTCATTCTTTTTAGTGGCACAGCATATATATTGTTTTGAAGCCCTCGAATGAACGAGCATACCTAGAGAGAAGTGTAGAGAGAGGAGAGCTCCTAGAAGCAAGCCTCCTCTGACATTCAAGGGACAATGGACATTCAGTGGGATAAGGTAGAGAAAGAAGACTTGGCAAAGAAGACAAGAAGGTACAACCAGAGACATCTCAGAACAAAGAGCAAAGCACAGTATCATGCCAAGCAAGAGAGAAATGGATTTCAAGGGGGAATGAGGCGAGTAACCTCACAGCTGTGCTAAGGTTACTCCTTGAATCTTTGTTGTAATAGATGAGCAACACCGTGGAAGCCCATAATGGAAGGCAGAAGAAATAAGCTGAGGCCCAGCCAGACAAAGAAATACTCTGCAGCTGTAGAAAAGAGGGAGTAATTTCCAAAACGTACTATTACAAAATTCACTAAGTGAAAACAGCCAAGGATTTTTAGCATATTACTTGCACACACACAAAAAGAGGTACATATGGAATTGCTGGCATATGAATTAATATTTCTGAAAGATGCAAAATAAACTGGTAAGATGGCTGCCTGTAGGGAAGGAAACTGGATGACTCAGGAACAGGGATAGAAGGGATAAGATTGCTTTTCATCTTAGAGATAAAGTTTTTAGGTTTTAAAATTTGTATTGTATGCTATGTGCCTTGACTAATGAACATCAGGAAACAATATATCTTGATATTTATTATTATGGTGTTTTTCCACTGTGTTTTCAAGAGTTATAATATTTACATTGTTTTAAAACCACATTCACCACAATTATTCACATTTGGATAATTCCATGCTTAATTGGTTTCTATGCTCACTGTTGGTCTTTTATTTCTCATCACACAGTTCCTTATTCATGAGCCCTACTTTGCTCATCTCTCATTTTAATACCAAAAAGTACATAGATGTGTCTTTTCTGAGTCTTTAAATATGTGAGAATTTCTTCCTGTTGCTTTCATAGAAGAATAAGTAATGTTTTTATGTTAAAGTTTGGGTTGTACCCAAAACAACCTGAGACAAGAATTTGGGAAGGGTAGTTTATTTTGGAGCTGTCTCCAGGAACAACAGTGAGGGAGCAGAGAGAGACAGGGAAGGTGGAAAAACCAGCAATGGGCGTATGATTGAGCTGGTCACCTCTATGGGCACCTGGGGCTCAATACCACTGGGGACCCCAGAAGAACCATGTAGAATGTGCCTCAAAATTGTTCCATGAAGGGTGGGAGGCTAGAGCACTCATCCACCAATTTCCATCTCCCAGTTAGTCAAGAGTTGCCCTCAGGAACACCAGCTCTTTTCCACTTCTGGCTTTTTCTTGGGCAGAAAAGCTACCTAAGTGACTTGAGGCGGGATGTGACAGCATGTCTGGGAACTATGACGAGGGACAGCTGAAACCACAGGTGGCCTGAGGGCACACGGTGCAAAGCACGTACTACCGCTGACCAGACAACCTTGCACTGAAGCCTCTGAACTCACAGACCTCCACAAATGTTGCTCCAATGTCTTATGAAATCTAATGGTGCAGAAAATCATGGATCCAAATTGACATTTTTTTTTACCATGTGAGGTTACCAGGAATGCTTTTAAAATTCAAGAATATTCAATACACAAATATTTATTTGAGTCTATATACTGAGCACTCTTCAGTCTGCAAATTCAGCTCTTTCTTCATTTCAGTAAAGTTTTCTATTATTATATCTCAGAGTACTTTTCTCTTTTTCAGTAACTCCACTTGATACATGTAGCTATGTAATCTCAACTCTATATTAATCATTTTCCCTCTAATTAATTTTTTCTCTTTGATCTTTTCCTCTTAATTCTGAGAGAGTTTTCTTAAGCCTGATTTCCATATCTGATAAAAATTTTCAACATTGTCAGTCCTACTGAGTCAGACATGACTTAGTGACCAAACAGTTAAGTATTATTTTAGATTTCTATTTGTCATTATTTGTTTCCACAAAACTTTCTTCTTACCTATCTGAACATCTCTTTTATTTCAATTTGTCTAATTAACTAATTAGTTTCTCTTCTTTCATATAAATATTCTCTTTTCCTATTTTTATAAGGATTTCATATCTAAATTTTATTTCTTCAAATATAAGTTCATCATCATTTGCCAGCCACATCTGCACCGAAAAAACCAGAACCTACCTTTTCAATAAAGGCCTACAACACAGAGGCCATGTTAGCCTGCTGGCCTGTTAAGCTAATTTGTATTTATTTGCTAACATGAACCATTTGGTCTAATAAAAAAAATATCTAACAAACTGGATGCTGTGATGGAAAGATGGCCTCTCACTTTGAAAGTAAAATGTCAAACTTTCACTTCAACATTTATTTTTGGTAAATGCTGACACTCCGCCTTGGCATTTAAATAGCAGTGGGAGACCTTAATCAGACCAGCCGAGGGCTCCAGGAATGTTTGGAGAGAACAATTGACTTTTGTTGACCAAGAAGAAGTTTAAAGTGTAATGCCTACTACTGTATATTCCCTGGGGCGGAGTACCTGAGGGGAAATGGGGGAGGAGTGATTATCCAGCCATTTGGATCTATTTGTACATTTGAACCAAAAGAAGTGACCTTCTTGTATACCTACCTCTGTAGAAGGAGCTGAGTGAGGTCAACTCACTCATTCTCTTTGTGTGCTCAGAGCCTGCAACTCCCAGCTCCACCAGGGCGCACGCGCCAAGGCCCAATACACTAGCATAAACTGCAGACCCAGAGATGGGAGTCAGAGACAGCAACCGTATTGTCCACCCAGATGAGCTAATAAGAAATGTGTTTTTTCAATTCATTTCAGATGTTTCTTCACACTGAGCCATTGAAAAAACAACAGCAACAAAACAAAAATGCAGCATCACCTAATTACTTATCATGCCCCGAATCAATGCTTTTCTTTGGTGCTCTCAAACACTCTCTGTTTCAAGAGGCAGAAGCTGTGCTTATGTTGCCAAGTTCAGAAATCAGCACGAGATTAAACCGACTGCGCCCTGTGTCCGGCAGCCAAGACCACTGATGGCTAAAGATGCTTTATGCCACTTCTCTACCTGGAGAGCAGATGACTCCACGTCCTGTCTCAGACCACAGTTTCCTTATCTAAGACAGAAACCCACGGTTTTCATTAGAAATGAAACAAAATGTGCAGCACTCGCTGATTCTGAGACTCTGCCTTGGCTTTTAAATAGCAGCGGGAGACCTTAATCAGACCAGTGGAGGGCTCCAGGAACGGCTGGAGAGAACAACTGACTTTTGTTGACCAAGAAGGAATTTAAAGTGTAATGCGTACTACTGTAGTACTATACTGATTCGTGGCGTGGCCATAGAGCTTCCCTAAGTGCCTGAAAACACCTCCAGCACCCTGGGCCCTCCCACCCCAGCGCTTTTCCAGATTAGGACCCATCTCCTCCCTCCAGAAAGCCTGCTAACGAGAATTCTGAATTACCGCCTGACAGATGCACATCATACAGACCTTGCAGGAGGTGCCACCTGAAGCTCTAGCCCCTTCCCGGGAGAGCAGAGCCCTTTGCTTTAATCTGCTGCAAGACCTGGGGCCCCGACCCTGAAGAGGAGCTCAGTCATTCCATTGTATTGCCTTCAAATGGATGCGAGACAGGAGTCACGTGGGAGGCGAATTTTTATTTCCAAGGGAGCATTGTTGGAAACTCGAGGTATGGGGAGGCAGGAATTAGGCAAAGATAAAGGTGCTGTTTTCCCTTACATTAGCATCTTTCTCAGCTTCCATAACACTGGGCTGTCGTGGAGGACGTGATGTGGTACCAGCCTGGCTCTGTGGCTATGACTGCACATTGAGAAACAAATTCTTGTCCAGCCCCATCCTAGAAGCTGTTGTGTTCTCAGTGGGGTTCCAGGTCAGCACAGTATATAAAGAGGTTAACCAAGAGAGAATAGATTCATCAAAGGAGAGGGAAGTATCATTTACTAAGGGCACTAAGTGCCACACGCAGGCTTAACAAAATTTCCTTTGGTCTGTCCTGCTTTACAGATCACACAGATGCTGAGAACATGCAGTTGATTTGCCCAGACATCCAGTAAGTGGCAAGTGCCAAGACCAGAATCTAAATTTCCCTGCTCAAAGGCCAACACTCCCTTTGCTCTTCCACAGCCTGCCCTGAGGATGGTGGGGCTTCCTTTGGTGACTAGCCAGAAGTTGGCAAACTTCTTCTACAAAGGACCAGATAAAAAACACTGTTAAGCTTTGAAGGCCATACAGTCTCTGTCACAACTCAACTTGGCCTTCATAGCACCATAGCAGTCATAGACAACACATAAACAAATGGGTGAGACTGTGTTCCAGTTAAATTTTGTTTATAAAACAGGTGTTGGGCCAGATTTGGCCCATGAGTTGGCCAGCCCCTAGTTTAGAGCAACCACTGTTGCTACAAATGAGTGAAAGCCACTCATGACTTTCAACATGGTCTTTCCTTTATCTAAATTCTACACTTTAGGGCTCAGAAATCAGGCAGTAAACAGAATTCCATTCAGTTCAACTAAAGAGATGTTACGGAAGGAGTTATTTTTTTAATTTATTTATTTTTAATTCTAGGATAATTGCTTACAATATTGTGTCGGTTTCTGCCATACAACAACACAAATCAACTCTAGGTATACCCTTGAAGAAAGTATTAGACAGAAGTGTAGACAGGCTAAGGGACCTAGCATGGATGTTGGGGGGCCAGGGACCAGCAAAAGCAGGACACTGATCCCATCTGTACGCCACAGTGGCATGGAGAGGAAGCGGTGCCCGTGAAGTCTAGGAAAAACTGGCCCCATGGAGAAGGGACTCCCCAGGAGGAGGTGTGATCAAGGCACAAGGCTGCCATTTCTGCAGACAAGGCACCAAAGCAGAGGAGGTAGAGAAGCACTCTGATCTCTCTCTCTTCCTTCCCTCTGACTTCTTGCCAGAACAAAACATTGGTCAAGGCCCAGTGGAAGCCAACCAAGAAGGGTGCCCTGGCGATGTCACCTGTCAGCCTCCTGGGGCACAGAGCAAGCAGTAAGGGGCAGAGAGTGACTCTGGGTAGGAGTCAAGTGGGGAATGACCAACATTCTTATTCATTTTTTCCTCCCTCACACCTCAGTGCCCAACTGGACACCGTGTTGGATGTCCACATGTGGTTTTCAAAGGTAGCTCTTGACTCTCCAATTGGGTCATAAGACCTGGAGCAGTAGCCAACAGAGTGCTGGGTGCCCGCTAGGAGTTTCTAATACAACAGCCTTGCACTGGTGGTCCTGAAACACATGACCTATTGGAACCTTTCTTTACAGAACCATTAAGTCAATCCACTCTCTTTTAAGATTTCCCTCATTTAACTTGAGTCACTCCAGAAAGTCTGTCCTGGTGCTAATCCTGCTAGGTCCCTGGCAGAAGCCTTCTTTGGGAATCACCCAGAGTAGACCTTTTGTGACTCACATGGCCCTATAACTTAACCAGTTCTGAAATACCATTACCCTTGATCTCCATGCTCATAACATTCAAGAGAATCCTAATGAGCTTAGGTTCTAATGAACCATCTGTAAATCCTTTCTCTGATTTCCAGGAGTCTGGTTCTAAAGAACAATTCTGGAATGATTATCCTCTACAACCATCCATTTTTAGAAACCATGAATAAATGAGATACTGAATACACAGCATGTAGAATAAGACCAGCGATCCAACAAGGGTTTAATAAGACTGTGCGGATCCCAGCAGACTGTGGGAAATTCTGAAAGAGATGGGAACACCAGACCACCTGGCCTGCTCCTGAGAAATCTGTATGCAGGTCAGGAAGCAACACTTAAACGGGACATGGAACAGCACACTGGTTCCAAATCAGGAAAGGGGTACGTCAAGGCTGTATATTGTCACCTTGCTTATTTAACTTACATGCAGAGTACATCATGAGGAATGCTGGGCTGGAGGAAGCACAAGCTGGAATCAAGATTGCTGGGAGAAATATCAATAACCTCAGATATGCAGATGACACCACCCTTATGGCAAAAAGTGAAGAAGAACTAAAGAGCCTCTTGATGAAACTGAAAGAGGAGAGCGAAAAAGTTGGCTTAAAGCTCAAAATTCAGAAAACTAAGATCATGGAATCTGGTCCCATCACTTCATGGCAAATAAATGGGGATGCAATGGAAACAGTGACAGACTTTATTTTTCTGGGCTCCAAAATCACTGCAGGTGGTGATTGCAGCCCTGAAATTAAAAGATGCTTACTCCTTGGAAGAAAAGTTATGACCAACCTAGACAGCATATTAAAAAGCAGAGACATTACTTTGCCAACAGAGGTCCATCTAGTCAAAGCTATGGTTTTTCCAGTAGTCATGTATGGACGTGAGAGTTGGACTGTGAAGAAAGCTGAGCACCGAAGAATTGATGCTTTTGAACTGTGGTGTTGGAGAAGACTCCTTGGACTGCAAGGAGATCCAACCAGTCCATCCTAAAGGAAATCAGTCCTGAATATTCATTGGAAGGACTGATGCTGAAGCTGAAACTCCAATACTTTGACTACCTGATGTGAAGAACGGACTCATTTGAAAAGACCCTGATGCTGGGAAAGATTGAAGGTGGGAGGAGAAGGGGATGACAGAGGATGAGATGATTGGATGGTATCACTGACTCAATGGATATGGGTTTTGGTGGACTCCAGGAGTTGGTGAAGAATGGAAAGATATTTCAGGACATTTTGCTATGAATTATGCAACCCCTTTCTGTTTTCTTGGACTGACTTTGATAAGGATTCGATGAATTTTCAATGCTTTGTGAATGGCACAGAAAGTGTCTTCTGGAAGTGACCCTGGGCAAGCGTGGCCACCAGACAGTTCTTTACCAAGTCACATTTGCTGTCTTATTTCGGGGATGATGACTAAGGTCTGTGCTGGGGTGGTCTCCAGTTCTGACTTCCTTGAGCATGTGGGTGTCCTCAGTCACTTTTGAAGTGGAACAAGGAAGCCCTTTCCTGAGCAAATCCTCCCAAATTTTTCTGGATATTCCCTCTTACTGATTTCTTCACCAAACGCCACACTACTGGCTTGAAAGCATTATCACATGTGTGTTCAGTTTTCATAAGTTACAGATTTGCCTAACAAAATATTTACTCAGTCTTTGACCCTGTGAGTGTAGAACAGAGCATCAGAGCTGCAGAAGGGAACACAAGGCTCTGAGCCAGTCGGTGGCTGCACCAGCAGAAATCCCTCCACCCAGGAATGCCAACTCTTTCTTCTTGGTGTTGCCCCCACCCCACCCCTCCACCCGTCAGATCGATGCACCCTAGGTCCAATCTGACTGGCGCTTCTTCCCGGAGTGCTGTGTCTTTCTTCCCATCCAAAGAACTGTCTGACCCTCTCTCCCACCTTTCGGATCCCGACCCAAAAGGTGAATACAATGAACCAAGCAGAAAGGAATATAGAAGTCTCTACCCCTAGTCCCTGGACTACAGCCCCGAGCATCCCATCTTAGTGTTCCTGGAAGAGATCTACCACAAGGCAGGGCTGACCTTCTCAGCACTGATTGCAGAATCTCCAGGAAAATGGAGAATGAACATAACACCACTTCCCCGGGTTTTAAATGGTCATCTTTTTCTCTTCCTTATTTCCACATCTTTCCTGCGGTGGGCTCCCAAATAAACATTTTCCTCTCATTTATGTCCATCCACCCCCCCGAGGACCAGATTGCCAACAGAGGACGTTACAGTAGCAGAGGGAGACAGGTGTCCCTTTGTCACGGGGCAGACATCTGTATTTCCTGCCTCTCGTGCATCCTCTCTTGAACAGCTCCCTGATGTTCCCTGAGGTCTCAGTGTTCTCCGACCACAGTGAATGTGGTCAGGGTAGGGCTGACCCCACCCCACTACAGGCATCTGACTTATCAGAGGGTCGTATCTGCCTGCGCTATGGGGATTGGTTCAGGGGCAAGTGTATAAACCAAGTCAGGCCCAAAGAATCAACTCTATTCTGAGATATCTGTGCAAACTGTAGAAGAGAGGCCTGCAGACCATGCCTTACAGATTCCATTCTAACTGCAAAGGAATGAGGGGAAACCCACAGAATGTCTAGACAGCAAAGGAACACAGTTTGACTGAGGCTTTTAAGAGATCAATCTGGCTGCTGTTTGAAGAGTGGAAGAGCTGGATGATGGCCGTTAGAGCCAGTGCAGTGGAGAGAAATGAATGGCTTCAAGATCTGTTTTGTAGTTCAGTAGGCTTCACGCTCTCCCCATGACAGATCTCACACAGAACAAAAAGCCCTCAAAGCCCTTTGCACACTCTTCCCCCGATGAAAGCAATAGCAGGACTTCCCTCAGCCTCAGCCAGAAAGCAGCACCAAGTGCTTTGACCCAAATAGAATTTTGAGAAAACGCACGCAGTTGTGACATCTGCCATCTGCCCCCGTGTGGCGAAAAATGCTGTTTGCAGCCCTCGTGTCCAAGCTCTTAGAAGGTGAGAGCGAAAATGCTGGAGAGACTGGTTTAATGATTCCCCAAATCAGGTTTATTACACTTACCTGGACACATAGGGAGAAAAAAACAGGAAAGCATGTTGGTTGCCTTTCTTCAGCTGATTGTTCTGAAACAACAAAATGTTAAGTCATCTTATTTATACAATTTAACATGAACCCTAAGAAGACACTTCCTTAACGGATATGTGTTAAATTATGTCTCCTGGAAAGATATGGCCACTCCCTCACCCCTGATCTGTGTGAAAGTGAGTTTATTGGAAGGAGGAGTAATGCAGAAGTAGGTTGAGATGAGGCATACGGGGGCAGGGTGGATTTTCATCTAATATGACCAGTGTCCTTACAGGAAGAGGAGAAGAGACAGAGGAGTGTTAACCAAAGGGGTAACACCGTGTGACATCAGAGGCACAGATTGGATGGATTGGAATGACGCCAAGGTTCCCGCAGCCACAAGAAGCAGCTCAGAAAGGGAGCGAAGCTGGAATGACACACCTTGATCTTGGATTCCTGGCCTCCAGAACTGTGGGTCAGCTTCTCTTGTCCTACACCACCCAGTTCGGAGAAGGCAATGACACCCCACTCCAATACTCTTGCCTGGAAACTCCCATGGACGGAGGAGCCTGGTGGGCTGCAGTCCATGGGGTCTCGAAGAGTCGGACACAACTGAGCGACTTCCCTTTCACTTTCCACTTTCACGCATTGGAGAAGGAAATGGCAACCCACTCCAGTGTTCTTGCCTGGAGAATCCCAGGGACGGGGGAACCTGGTGGGCTGCCGGCTATGGGGTCGCACAGAGTCGGACACGACTGAAGCGACTTAGCAGCAGCAGCACACCACCCAGCTGGTGTTACTTTTTGTGGCAGCCACAGGAAACTTACACACTGAGGGCGGGGGTGGGGGGGTATGTTTTGTTTTCTTAGGTTTTTTTTTCTTAAAATGAATTTTTGTTGGAGTAGAGTTGCTTTTCAATGTTGTGTTAATTTCTACGATGCAGCAAAGTGAATCAGCTATATGCCCGCATGCTCAGTCGTGTCCGATTCTTTGCAAGCCCATGGACTGTAGCCCACCAGGCTCCTCTGTCCATGGGATTTTCCAGGCAAGAATACTGGAGTGGGCTGCCATTTCCTCCTCCAGAATCAGCTATGCATACACATATATCCCCTCCCTTTGGGGCTCCCTTCGCACTCGGGTCACCACAGAGCATTCAGTGGCGTTCCCTGTGCTATGCAGCTCTCATTAGTTATCTGTTTTACACATAATATCAATGGTGTATACGTCAGCAGCGGTCTCTCAGTTCCTTCCACCGCATCCCCTCTTGACATCCACACATTTGTTCTGTACATCTCTGTCTCTGCTTTTGCTTTGCAATAAGATAATCTACACTGGGATTTTTTTAACTGAAACAAGTTTTGAGGTTTTGCTAGAATCCTGAATTTGGGTTTAGGGGTATTTAAGATGTTTAAAAGCACACCTTTATTTTCCAACCATAAACATGTGTGACTTTTATTTCTTAGTAAGGTCTTTGGGATTATCTGGGTAGTTATATATGAGCCTTTTTAGGTTTTGCTGAATTAAAAAACAAAAAAACTAACACATTTTTAAAATTTAAAAAACATAAAATGGAGATGGCAAAATTCTATTTCTTGACCTACATTGTAGTTACACAGATATTCATGTTAAAGCAAATCGGTAAAACAATATTGGCTTTATGTAATTTTCTGTATCTAATTTTACAATAAGATTTTTTTAATTTAAAAAGCACGTTTGTAAACACATGTATAAAGACACACATATACACACACCACAACACATATATAGTTTCAAAATAGTATCCTACATCTATTTATTCAAATACTCTTTCAGTTCAGTCGCTCAGTCGTGTCCGACTCTTTGCGACCCCATGAATCACAGCACGCCAGGCCTCCCTGTCCATCACCAACTCCCAGGGTTCACTCAAACTCACTAGTCACTTGTGTATAAATTCTTTTCTCATACCTCTCAGCTCCTTAAAATAAACCAAGTAAACAGTCAAATATTAACTGAAAAATAAAAATCAATATTAGCAACATATTGATAAAGGTGAATGATTTTTGTAAAAGGGTATTCACCCAGGGAACTTTTAATTAAGGACCCAAATCATAGATCTAAGGTTGGAGATAAAGTTGAACTCATGTCTAGTTATTCCATGCCCCATCCTCTAGATCGTCTTGAGGAGATTCTTCTCTATTCTAGTTCTATATAAGTATTATGGGTCTCGGATGGATGGATTTATGGACAGGTAGAGAGACAGACAGACAGATAGGCAGACAACAGGATAGAATTGAGAAGAAAAGCCATACATGGACTAAACTTGACTAATCTCGTTTTCAGCTGAGTGGAGACTTGATTTCAGGGTTACAGAGCTTACTCCTACGTTCCCCTAGTCTCCCAAAGTTTCTACAGCCGCTCATACATCTCCCTCTCACTTGGCTGGAGGGCCCACAGCCAAGGCGTTCTGTTTGAAGAGCCCATAGAAAAGATGGAGACTAGGGCCAGGTATACCCTCAAGTTTCCCTGCAGCCTCCACCTCCCTCCAGTGCCCTCCCCTCCCCAGCTGCTCAGAGAAGCTCTTGCCAATCCAGTGGGATCCGGAGCAGTTCTATGGGAACAGGAAGCAGCCACTCTCCTTCCCTCTGGATGCCAGCGCCCTGGCCGAGACAGGTTCACATATGTAAGCTCAGCCCTTCATCTTCTGCCTGTTTATTATTTTTAACGGGCACCATATGCAATTCATTGATTTTTGTTTAACGTTTTTCTTTTCCTTCCTGGTCCTTCGAAAGCTATTCCCACCAAGGCAGGCGAGCAAGCACAGCTGGGAAACACACCTCATCATAAGAATCTGGTGCCTCTGAAGCCTTCTCTTTGGACCCACTTTTAGACAGAGGAGGAAGGCGCTGGGAGCAGGGGAAGTAGATTGTGCCCTGGTCTGGGCTGGAGGGAATGACGTCATTCTAACTTATCAAAGGGAGCCAGGGCTGTGATACATTTATGGGAAACTGCTGTCACTTCCAACTGAGTACATGCTATCTCCTTTAATTTCATGATTAGTGTCATTTCATCACTGGAGAGACCAGGCCTTTTCCTGTTCAGTGGCATAAAGCTAATGTAAAATCAAGAGTGCGGTTCCCGGAAATATTCACACAATGTTTTTAAAAATTGACATAGTTCAATAGTTGGGCAATAAATTTTCTTCCTCATGAGACACTAAAAAGGAAGTGAACATTTGATGTTATGCCCAAGGAGAGTTAGCTATTGAAGATTTATGGGCGATCTGTGCAAATACTGTCCTTTTTTTCCCAATGAGTTTCTAATTTTGGTTTGATAGTCTCCAGGCGTCCATATCTGCCTGTGATACTAGATGCATAAAACTGGGTAATAGACATAGATTGTCTCTCTTCCTTCTTGAGCCATACCGCTCCTGTGGCCTCATTCGCAGCAGAGCCATACAGAGTCTGTTCATATGCCAGCTGTGCTGACACTGACATATATATAGGACATTAAATAAAGGCAGGCCTCCTGCCACCCACACCAGCAGATAACGTGTGGGAAAAATGCTCCCTTCTATAGGTTTTCCCCAGAGAAAGCTGGCCTTCTGAACAAGGACCGCAGAGCTTCTCTGCTAAGCCTGGAATGTTTCCCCATTTGGAATGCTCAGAGCCTGGGGCAGATGTGGCCTGTTGAAACACCTTAGGTCTTTCTGCAGTAAAGCGCCGGGCATTCGTTTTCTACTGATGTTCAGATAAAACCTTCCTTGTACCAGATATCTTTGGAAGTCTGGCTGCACCAGGTCTTTTATTTTTTTCCTGGGAGAAGCTGGCACCATTATGAACATTTGAGTGACTTCATTCAGTCTTGTAATCCTACCAAAAATATCAGATGGAGGGCCAGTGAGTAAACTTGAAAAGTCTTGCCAAAGGTCAGCCATGTATGCAGTACCAAGGAGGAGCAACGCCATCCATCCTTCAGGCTCCCATCACCCAGTGCTGTCCTCACACAGCCCTCACATGCAGGAGGGCTAGTGTAGCCTCTCTCCCCTGTTTAGCTGCTCTCTCTTCTCCTTCTAAAGCGTAAGGGGCCTTTTTTCCTCAAATTAGAGGCACGCGCCCCTCCCCACACACTTTTTCTGATGTTCTGGAGTTCTCCCAAAGACACCAGAACAACCATGCTGTGTAGATGGAAAACACAGTTACCAATACTTTCTGCAGTGTCTCTGGTAAGGATCAAGTGATAGAAAGTATGGGGCTTCCCAGGTGGCTCAGTGGTAAAGAATCTGCCCGCCAATGCAGGGGATGCAAGAGACTTGGGTTCAATCCCTGGGTCAGGAAGATCCCCTGAAGGAGGAAATGACAACCCACTGCAGTATCCTTGCCTGGAAAATCCCACGACAGCCTGGCGGGCTACAGCCTAAAGGGCCGCAGAGTCAGACACAACTGAGCATGCGTGCATGATAGAACGCATGTAACACACAAGGCATTTTCCAGCCTGCAGACTCTGCACACAGGCGGTAATGATGAGAGTGGCCGTGACGACAGTGATGGTGGTGGTCACGCTGGCGCTGGTGGCAGTGTACTGTACTGTTTCTCTATCCTATCATCTCTTAATCTCAGTCTCATAGTCTTCTAAAGTTCTCTTATTACTTAAGAGAAAAATTTCTCCCACTGAACCACCTTCTCTGCATTGCCTGGAGCCTCTCTGATACTGAATGGGAATCTGAGATTCTTCTGGAAACTTGAATCAGCCACATCCTGCTCCATCTCCACACCGGCAGGAATCATGGTGGGGATAATCCTCACCCAGCTTTCTTCACTCCCACTCACTCTCCTCCTTGAAGCCTGAATGGGTGGCCTGGAAGGGCAGAGCTGAGATGAGGGTAGTGGGATGTGGCCCAGGGAGACAGACTGTCACACACGGCTGTCACCGGTCCAGAGCCAAACCACAGACCTTGAGGCAGGTCTAGCAGTCACCTTGGTGCCATCTGCTGGCCATTCCCAGTATGGCACCCTGGGAGGTTAAGCTGTTCTGGGAGAAGAGGCTGGAGACACACAGTCTGGGGGTTACCACTCCATAAGGAGGGCTTCACTGATAGCTCAGCTGGTAAAGAATCCGCCTGCTATGCGGGAGACCTGGGTTCGATCCCTGGGTTTGGAAGATCCTGGAGAAGGGAAAGGCTACCCACTCCAGTATTCTGGCCTGGAGAATCCCATGGACTATAGAGTCCATGGGGTCGCAAAGAGTTGAACATGACTGAGTGACTAAGCACACAGCATAGCACTCTGTGCAAGGCAGAAGGTGAACAAGAGAAGGTCCCAGCTTCACAAGCTGCCTGGAAAATCAAGGCATGCACCAACTGGGGTCTCCTGGGGAATGAGTGGGAACTATGGCTCAAAACCACTTGAGAAAGGCTTTGGATGACCAGCCAAAATGTGGGGCATCAACCTGCCCGAGTACCCCTGAGTGTGCCCCGTGGAGAGTCAGGAGTGTGCAAAACACCAGCCAAAGCATAGCACATTTTCTGGAGAATTTATTCTAGTCAAAGACTTGGGAGTAGAAATTGCAATATTTTGAACATATTTTAAATTAAGCACATGGATATTATCCAGAAGAATACAAAATTCTGTCCATGGAATTATCCCGGAAAGAGTACTGGAGTGGGTAGCCATTCAGGGATCTTCCCGACCTAAGGATCAAACCTGATCTCCCACATTGCAGGCAGATTCTTTACTGTTTAAGCCACCAGAAAAGCCCCAAAAATAGTACGCTCCATCTTGTCTGACTCTTTGCAAACCCATGGACTACACAGTCCATGAAATTCTCCAGGCCAGAACACCGGAGTGGGTAGCTTTTCCCTTCTCCAGGGGATCTTCCCAACCCAGGGATCAAACCCAGGTCTTCCACACTGCACTTCCACTCTTTGTGAGCTGAGCCACCAGGGAAGCCCCAAAGATAGTACTGCTGACCTCAGAGACATTTTCCGTGTCAGGAGAGGTCTGCTGCCCCCTGGAGGTCAGGGTTTCTAAGTGGAAGAGATTGAGGCCCATTATAGAGAGCCTTGGAAGGGGCGATATTCTGTGGGTGATTTCATATGGAAAAAGACCACGTCCAGCCTGGAGAGGGGCCAGGAAAAGAGGAAGCGATTTTCAGTACCATGTCAGCTGTGCTATGATGTCACAGACATCCGAGCATCCCCCCGTGATGCGCTGCTGTCAGAGGCTGGAAGTCGGCTGCAGTGGAAGCTCAAGGTGAACTGCAAGACTGAGAGAAGGCAGCCTCGATGTCCCTCTCCAGCACCACTACAACAAGGGCATTGATGGGAAAGGCAGGCTTCCCTGGCATCGAGGGTTATTGAATACAGATGCCTCCTCCAGGAAAAAGTGGCAAATGCCTGGTACTTCCATCCCGTGCTTCTCTAGCCATCCCTCATTCTCCAACTCATCTCTATACAAAAGAGAAAAAGAAGCCTTTTTTGATGATGCCTCATTCCTCCTATCAGTTGAAAGAGCTTAGGTCTTAGGGAAAATGACTGGTTGGAATTTGACCTCCTTTATCCTCAAACACTCAGGATTTAAGGTGTCCTTTGATTGACAATACACACCCTGCCTTACCTTGACCATGGTCACTGGGTTTCCATGCACCAGCACGACTCACTCAGGCTCTTTCAGAAATATGCTCCTATTTCTTTGGAAATGTTTTCCCTATCCCCAGCCCCCACTTGTCAACTAAGAGCATTGTTAAGGTAATTATTATTTTCTCAGGATGACCAGATGGGTAGCAATTTGCAAGGCTGGATTAAGCCTGCTCATAGCTTTGATGGAATATGGAGTCAACTGGGAGTTTAGATGTAGGAGAAAGAATTGTACACAGACCCACCACCCCTGACCCGTCACTCCTCCAGTGCAGCGGTTTGATTTTGCTATGTGTTTGTTTGGCTCTGAATTATGTTAAGTCGGGCAAATCTGAAGAGTGCAGTGGGTCTGGGGGCTGGGAATTAGAGGCTGGAGCCAAGTAAGCTGAAGCTAAAAAGGGTTTGTGGAGGAAAAGAGAGAAGACTGGGTGAAGCAGCTGAAGCTTGATAAAGGATTTTAAAGAGGGTTGCATGTGCAATAGCCCCATGCAGGAGACACAGGTTCAACCCCTGGTCTGGGAGGATCAGGCATGCTACGGAGCGACTAAGCCCACATGCCACATCTATTGAGCTCAGAGTCTGGGCGCTGCAACTAAGGAGCCCCCATACCATGACTACTGAAGCCCGCACACCCTGAGAGCCAGTGCTATGCAACAAGAGAAGCCACCACGATGAGAAACCTGCTTACCGCAGCCAGAGAGCAGCCTCTGCTCACCACAACTACAGAAAAGCCTGTGCAGCAACAAACACCCAGCAGAGCCAAAAATAAAATAAATAAATAACTTTTTTCAAAGACTCAGAATCTGACTTCATACAGCGCAATTTGTAACAGCACCCATCAAAGAGGATTGTTGTGAGGTTTAAATGAGATAATACATGAAAGCAGAAGAATCCAAGATCCTTATCATCTCTTACATCTGAGACACACCTTCCCTTGCTACCCAGCCTTCCATGTACATAACCGCCAATCCCCTGACACACACACACACAAGTGCACACCACCACAAGGCAGCTCTGCTTTTTCATTAACCTTGGTTTGTTTTCTTTTTCAAATCAGAAAGGTAATACATTAATTTGTGTTTCCTGTTTAAAAAAAAAACTAAACTAAAACTCAACATATAAGATTATGTATGGTCTCTTTAGCCATCATCCTGTGGAGCAGAGTGCTCACTAAATACCCATATGGTCCCCCCACATTTCCCAGAAACCCTTGCAGTTAGGTGAGTTCATGTGACTAGTTCTAGCCAATGGGCTGTGAGCAAAAGGACCCCATACTCTCTTTCTCAATCTTAGTAACTATGGAGAAAACACATTTCAAATGGCATAGCTAACAAAGTGAAGGAGGGCTGCCCTGTTCTTCTTTTTTACTATCTTAAGGCACTGGATAATCTAACCCAGTGATTCTCAAACTTGAACCTGCATCAGGATCGTATGAAAGGTTTGTTGAAACACAAATTGCTGGAAACCACCCCCAGAGTTTCTGATTCATAGGTCAGTTGGGAAGAGCTCAAGAATTTGCATTTCTAGCAAGTTCCCTGGTGATGTTAAGGCTGCTACTCAGGAATCACACTTTGAGAGCCATTGATCTAGCCTATCCTGATCTAACAAATAGATGTCTAACAAATACAACTGATCTCCCACAAACCTCAGAGGTGAAAACTGTCATTAACTTGTATCTGTGATCTGGTTTTGAGCCCACATGCCTCAGTTCAGTTCAGTTCAGTCGCTCAGTCATGTCCGAATCTTTGTGACCCCATGGACTGCAGCATGCCTGGCTTCCCTGTCCTTCACTATCTCCCAGAGTTTGCTCAAACTCATGTCCACTGAGTTGGTGATATCATCCAACCATCTCATCCTTTGTCATCCCCTTCTCCTCCTGCCTTCAATCTTTCCCAGCATCAGGGGCTTTTCCAATGAGTCAATTCTTTGCATCAGGTGGCCAAAGTATTGGAGCTTCAACTTCAGCATCAGTCCTTCCAATGAATATTCAGGATTGATTTCCTTTAGGATTGACTGGTTTGATCTCCTTGCAAACCAAGGAACTCTCAAGAGTCTTCTCCAACACCACAGTTCAACATGCCTCAGATCAGATCAGATCAGTCACTCAGTCATTTCCAACTCTTTGTGACCCCCATGAATCACAGCACACCAGGCCTCCCTGTCCATCACCAAATCCCAGAGTTCACTCAAACTCATGTCCATCGAGTCGGTGATGCCATCCAGCCATCTCATTCTCTGTTGTCCCCTTTTCCTTCTGCCCCCAATCCCTCCCAGCATCCGAGTCTTTTCCAGTGAGTCAACTCTTCGCATGAGGTGGCCAAAGTATTGGAGTTTCAGCTTTAGCATCAGTCCTTCCAATGAACACACAGGACTGATCTCCTTTAGAATGGACTGGTTGGATCTCATTGCAGTCCAAGGGACTCTCAAGAGTCTTCTCCAGCACCACAGTACAAAAGCATCAATTCTTCAGCGATCAGCTTTCTTCAACAGTCCAACACTCACATCTATACATGATCACTGGAAAAACAATAGCCTTGACTATATGGACCTTTGTTGGCAGAGTAATGTCTCTGCTTTTTAATATGCTATCTAGGTTGGTCATAACTTCCTTCCAAGGAGTGAAAGTGAAGTCACTCAGTCGTGTCCGACTCTTTGCGACCCCGTGGACTGTAGCCTACCAGGCTTCTCTGTCCATTGGATTCTCCAGGCAAGAATACTGGAGTGGGTTACCATTTCCTTCTCCAGGGGATCTTCCCGACCCAGGGATTGAACCTGGGTCTCCTGCATTAGAGGCAGACGCTTCAACCTCTGAGCCACCAGGGAAGCCTTTCCAAGGAATAAGTGTCTTTTAATTTCCTGGCTGCAATCAGCATCCACAGTGATTTTAGAGCCCCCAAAAATAGTCTGACACTGTTTCCACTGTTTCTCCATCTATTTCCCATGAAGTGATGGGACCAGATGCCATGATCTTTGTTTTCTGAATCTTGAGCTTCAAGCCAACTTTTTCACTCTCCTCTTTCACTTTCATCAAGAGGCTTTTTTGTTCCTCTTCACTTTCTGCCATAAGGGTGGTGTCATCTGCATATCTGAGGTTATTGATATTTCTCCCAGCAGTCTTGATTCGAACTTTTGCTTCCTCCAGCCCAGCGTTTCTCATGATGTACTCTGCATATAAGTTAAATAAGCAAGGTGACAATATACAGCCTTGACGTACTCCTTTTCCTATTTGGAACCAGTCTGTTGTTCCATGTCCAGTTCTGACTGTTGCTTCCTGACCTGCATACAGGTTTCTCAAGAGGCAGGTCAGGTGGTCGGGTATTCCCATCTCTTTCAGAATTTTCCACAGTTTATTGTGATCCATACAGTCAAAGGCTTTGGCATAGTCAATGAAGCAGAAATAGATGTTTTTCTGGAACTCTCTTGCCTTTTCCATGATCCAGCGGATGTTGGCAATTTGATCTCTGGTTCCTCTGCCTTTTCTAAAACCAGCTTGAACATCTGGATGTTCACGGTTCATGTATTGCTGAAGCCTGGCTTGGAGAATTTTGAGCATGACTTTACTAGCATGTGAGATGAGTGCAATTGCGTGGTAGTTTGAGCATTCTTTGGCATTGCCTTTCTTTGGGATTGGAATGAAGACTGACCTTTTCCAGTCCTGTGGCCACTGCAGAGTTTTCCAAATTTGCTGACATATTGAGTGCAGCACTTTCACAGCATCATCCTTCAGGATTTGAAATAGCTCTACTGGAATTCCATCACCTCCACTAGCTTTGTTCATAGTGATGCTTTCTAAGGCCCACTTGACTTCACATTCCAAGATGTCTGGCGCTAGGTCAGTGATCGTGTCATCGTGATTATCTTGGTCGTGAAGATCATTTTTGTACAGTTCTTCTGTGTAGAAGAACAACATGCCTAGGTAACTGGAAATTCTATCTCAATCATGTTTCAAGAGAGGAAGTGATAAGGGTTATGTGACATCCAACAGGGTTACATGGTACCCAGAAAAGGTGTATAAGACTCACCCTTAGTGTATGGGGGTTGCCCTTTTATCATTGCTCCTCTGCTAAGCTTTGCTCCCATGAGTCCGGTCATCAGCCCTGGAGCCCAGAGGTGCCCCTCAGCCTCCTCTACATAGGGTGAGAACTCAGTCAGAGACTCCCTTTCCCTCTCTAGCCCAGACCTTGGGTTTAGTAGTTTCTCTCTACCACAGCCCACAGCCATCTCCACATCTGGCTGCTGCATGTCAGTGGAACTCAGAGCAAGAGTATTTGTGAAGACCATGCGTACACACACACACACACTCAAACGCATCCACTTCCCAGCCCTGGTGGAGCTCAACTCATTTTCTGACCTGAGCTACTTCTCCAAGAGCCTAGATCCCCAAACAAAACCAAGATGGGTTTGGGAGTTACAATCCATGTGCTGGCAGGTGCCCGGCAGGTAGCATTTTTGACTTTGAGAGAACAAGGCAATTAGGGAAGAAAGCCCCAGCTGGGAGGGGTTGGAGGTTACATGGGACAGAAGAAGGAAACACCACTCACACTTACGAGCTGCGAGAACAGCACAGCAATGAGCATCTCTGGAAATCACCTGCCCCACAGGCACCCACAGAGCCGATGTGTTTTCCATGTACGATGTATCCAAACCATACACCAGTGTGTAATTCCTATTGCTTCAGACCTGATTTTGTGCTGAAATTAATACATTTATCACAGATTCTCAAAGACCCAATTGCTTCCCAATTATCATCATGGCACAGAATTGCAGAAAGGACAATGGCCTTAGAAAAGTGTCCTCTTGAGCATGAAGGGAAGGTAATGAATATTGGTTTTCCTCTATCTTATGTGTTAATTTTTTATTAATCTTTTGCCCCTGTTTACAAAATAAGTTTTTTTATATTATAAAATGTCCAAAATATTACAGAAATGTTTGCTCGAAGAGGCAGAAGTCCTCCATAATCTCACCTCTCAGAATTAAATATCAACAATCATTAGGTGCGTATTTCTCCACATTTTTTGTCCATATGTATATTTTAAAAAACAGAATGATACCCACGTGAAAAATTTTTTCAAATAACAGATCTTGAATCTGTCAAAGCAAAGAGATCTACCTGCCTCATTCTTTCAAAAAGTTGTATTTTCTTGAATGCACCATAATTTATTTAATCTGTCTTCCATCAGCTGACATTTTATCTACCCAAGTTTCATGACTCCCAGAGGTGTTAACTGGCTTGTGCCAGGTTACATAGATGTTTGGAGGTGGCCCCCAGCTAGTCTTTCTCCTACTCTGTGACCCCTTGACTTTCCACTTTATTTATTCCAGTTTCTAAGGGCAGGAGTAGGGCCTGTTCTGGAGAAGGACTCTGAGACCAGCTTTTGTCCCAAGGATTCCAGAGAACTAGAGATAATTGACTGTCACAGCCAACAGTATGCCAGCCAGGTCTTTTCACTAAAGAATGATGTAGACACATGCCATCCTACTGAATTAGTAAGAACATACAGACAAAGAACATAAAAGAATCTGGGAAAGAAAAAAAAAAAACTGATGTCTGGTCCTTAAATCACTTTTTGATAATGAGTGTCATATATTTAAATGTTCACACATAATCATCACATTAGTATTAACTATACCATCAAAGACAATCTGATTACATAATATGCTTCCTCATGTATCACCGCCATGAACTTGTTAATACATGTAATTATAAATGGAGAAGTAGATTGAGGGCATATCCATAGAAGACTCTGGAAGTCTGAGTGTGATTTCCTGCTGTTTCTCATCAATTGCATGAGACAAAGCTAAATGGTTGCACTGGCACCCTGACTCCAGGCTTCACTGCCAGGCTGTTCCCCACTCCCCAGGCCTTGTGGCAGACCTACTTTTGCTGATTGTGGGGGGCCTTGTGGTCCCCGTGTGTCACCCAAGGACTCTCTGTTTACAAGAGGTGATGCCCAACTCTAACTGGCTTCAGAGGGAAAAGTTGGTGGGCGGCATCTTGGGAAGTCACTGGGGTGATGTCCAGTTCTAAATAAGCCGGAATCAGGAAAGGAGAAGTGAGACTGGTCTTGGGACTCTCAGGAACCGGAAGGAACTCAAATTCTTCCCCCACGTGGCTACCCTCATCACTCCACTGGGGCTCTGACAGCCGCTGAACCACCTTCTGCACAGACGCTCCCTCACCCGGTGGGCCTGCAGCCCCCTCCACGAGGCCACCCTCCTCGTCTCAGGCACAGATCCCCCTGGGAAGGTCACCCCTGCCAGGCCACGTAGGCTCTCACACTCTAGAACAGCTCTGCCATGCTCACTAGGCCACCCCACTGGACACAAACACCCTCGACACACTCAGGACCCACACCTGCCACCCAGGTACTGGGTTCCCAGGCACCCTGTGTAGACGCCACCCTTGCCCGGCCCCACCTGGGGGCATCTGGACACAACTGGGAGGGAGAGACAGGAAAATAGACTCCATCGAAGATGACTCTTGGGCTTCCCTGGTGGCTCAGAGGTTAAAGCGTCTGCCTCCAATGCGGGAGACCCAGGTTCGATCCCTGGGTCGGGAAGATCCCCTGGAGAAGGGAATGGCAACCCACTCCAGTACTCTTGCCTGGAGAATCCCATGGACGGAGAAGCCCGGTAGGCTACAGTCCATGGGGTCACAAAGAGTCGGACACGACTGAGCGACTGAACGGAATGGAACAGAAGATGACTCTTAGGGCCTCTCTCCTAGCTCAGTCGTGAAGAACCTGCCTGCAGTGCAGGAGACCCGGACTCAATTCCTGGGTCCAGAAGATCCCCTGGAGAAGGAAATGGCAACCCACTCCAGTACTCTTGCCTGGAAAATCCCATGGACAGAGGAGCCTGGCGGGCTACAGTCCATGGGGTCACAAGAGTCAGACACGACTTAGCATCTAAACCCCCACCGAGATGGCTCTGTGGAAGGAGAGCTATGATAAACCCAGACGCACATTAAAAAGCAGAGGCATCGTGTCGCCGACAAAGGTCCGTCTAGTCAAAGCTGTGGTTTTTCCAGATGTGAGAGCTGGACCTTAAAGAAGGCTGAATGCCAAAGACTTGATGCTTTTGAATCGTGGTGCTGGAGAAGACTCTTGAAAGTCTTGGACTGCAAAGAGATAAAATAAGTCCATTCTAAAGGAAATCAACCCTGAATATTCATTGGAAGGACTGATGCTGAAGTTGACGCTCCCATACTTTAGCCACCTGATGCAAAAAACCAACTCTTTGGAATAGACCCTGATGCTGAGAAAGGCTGAAGGCAAACGGTGAAGGGGACGGCAGAGGATGAGATGGCTAGATAGCATCACAAACTCAATGGAAATGAATTTGAGCAAACTTCAGGAGATAGTGAAGGACAGGGAAGCCTGGCGTGCTGCAGTCTGTGAAGTCACAGAGTCGGACAGTACTTAGTGACTGAAGAACAACAAGACAAAGAAAATTGGGCAACAAAACAGTGCACAGACTAGAGTGACACTCGGAGAAGGGGACCCCAGAGTCGGGGCTGTTTTAATAGTCCCGAGCATGGCAGTGGGGCGGAATGGAAAAAATGGATCATTTTGCTTGACTAAATTTTTATTTGTATCTGAAGGGGGGAATATTTTAAAATGAACTCATGTTTAACTCTAAAATTCTGTATATTGCCACAGAATGCTTCTTTCCGCCCAAATAATGTTGGTGTAATCTCTGCTCAGCTTAAAACTGAACATATTGTCCCCTCAGAGTGTCCCACGGTCCCTCCAGGATCGAAGGGCTGCATCATTGTGAGCCTGTAGCAGTCACCACGGAGTGTCTTCCCCGCTCCCCCTTCTGCCACATCCCACGAGTCTACATCCGGGTCCTTAAATTTCCATGGAGAAGCCTCCCCAGGGCCACAGCCACCATGAACCCCAGGGTCCCTCCGGATGACCTGAGTGTCCTGCAGCTCTCCAGTCTACAGGCAGTAGGCACTTCCCCATATTGTGATTTTCTTTTGTCACCTGAGCCCCAAAGCAGCTCTGACTTTGCCCAGAATCTAATTTAGCCCAGGCTTCTTATGGAAACAGCTCTATCCGTTCCAACTTGCAACCCTTCAACCACAGTAGGTCTTCCCTAGACCAGGGGGCTGGCCAAGCAGCAAGTCTTACCGAATCCTCTCCCTCCTCTATTTATCCCACGGTCCTCTTCCCTCCCGAAGTCCTCCTTCTTTGAAAGTGTAAGTCGCTCAGTTGTGTCCAACTTTTTGCGACCCCATGGACTATACAGTGCATGGAATTCTCCAGACCTGAATTCTGGAGTGGGTAGCCTTTCCCTTCTCCAGGGGATCTTCCCATCCCAGGGATCAAACCCAGGTCTCCTACATTGCAGGCGGATTCTTTACCAGCTGAGCCACAAGGGAAGCCCTCCTTCTTTACTCAGTAATAAAACATATACTCCTAGATATATCAGCAGGTATCAGCAGATCCCAAGGGAAGGGGCAGGATAGAACCCTTCCAAGCACCACCTGAACACCAAACAAAAATGCTTATGACTTGTAGTTGTTCAAATAGGACAGACTGAGCCATAAAATTGTAACAGAGTTCCCAAATTTCAAAAGAATCATTTGTGTAAGGCTGAATACTGAAGACTTCTATCTTCAGAGATATCAACTCTCAGAGCCAGTTGGTGTCTTCAAGGAAGACCCAATGGATCAAAACAAAGAGACCGCTGGTGTTCAGTCTTGAAGATGACCACACGCCTACAGTGAGAGCAGTATTGCATTCTGGGACGTGCTTGGGCTCTGGAGTGAACCAACCTGAGTTCAAATCCCCCACCCACCATTCAAGCAACCCCTCGATATCTCTGGGTCTCTGTTTCTTTATGAAGTTTGTTTGACAATATCTGTGTCAAGCCTCTGGTACACGGGAGACCCTCATACACAGCAAACAGTATTCCTAACTAATAGTGGAATACACAGCTACTTTATTTTATTCCTTTTTTCTGTATCTCTTCCAGTTAAAAATGTAAACAAAGTTGTCTAGAATATTTTCTGTATTTATTTGTCAAATTGCTCTTTAAAGTTCCTAAAAATGTAAACAAAATTGTCTGGAATATTTTCTATGCTTATTTGTCAAATTACTCTTTAAAAGATCCATCGAAAATGTTTTATCATCTCAGTAAAATTCAAATCATAGAAATCAAACTCAGCTTCTAGCCTATTTTCCCTTTATTTGAAATTTTCATTGAAATCATGCATAAAAAAATTCTCTCTCCTTCAACACATGGCTAGGATCAGTCCAGCCCTCCATCCCAAGGCTGCCCAAAACCTAGTTGCAATGTATCCGTGAGCCCCCCATGTTTCAGATTCAGCTCAGAAAAGACCCTTCAGCAGCTTGTTGGCTGGATGTCCTTTGGTGGAAATTCAGCACTGCACTCTACCAATTCAAATGGAAAACTGAAATCCAGAAATGCAACTTTTTATGTTCTTTTTGACCATGAAAAGAACCAGGGGAACTCCTCAAGGAGACATTGTCTGCCAAGCAATCACTGAGATGTGGACTGTCTTCCCTGAGATGACTTTCCAGGTCACCGCTTGATCTTTGACCGTGGACTAGGAGAATCGCTAGTTCCATTTTCACATGCTAGCCACATATATCGGAGAAGGCAATGGCAACCCACTCCAGTGTTCTTGCCTGGAGAATCCCGGGGATGGGGGAGCCTGGTGGGCTTCCGTCTATGGGGTCACACAGAGTCGGACACGACTGAAGTGACTTAGCAGCAGCAGCAGCCACACACATAGGAGCCAGTCTTGGGGTGCTACTGCAGTGACACAGGGCATGGGTCGGAGGCCAGGAATCAGAAGAAGGGAAGCAAGTCTTCAGTTTCATCAAGAACCTTGTTTCTCCCACCCCTTCTTAGCTCATCTGATTGGGTGGATCAGAGGTCTTTGGCCCACTAAGACGACCACTTTCTGCTTGGCTAATACCCTGTGCTTTACTGAACCAGAAAATGCCCTCAGCAGGGAAAACAGAGGTAAGTACATAAGATGAAGCTTACTTCAATTCTTCCATATCCTTCAAGGATTGTGCTTCTTCTGGGTCCTGCCTGCTTGGATTGCTCTCCAGTGCCTGCCAGCAGAGATATCCATAGATTACATATATACAGAATACAACTTCTATAGAACATGTTATATATAATATGCATGATTTTCCTCTAGCTTTTATAATTGCTATCAGTGAAGGCTAACCCAATACATGCTGCTTTGACTGGAACTGGAACTCTTGTGTGAATGGTATTTAATAGCAGAAGACAATCCTTCCTCAAGACTCTTCAAATGAAGTCTTATGTGAAAGCCTCATACATAGAACAGATGAAAGAAAAGCTAGTTCAGTACTGGCCAGGTCAGCAGAAAGTATTCAGATTCAGATATGCACAGAAAATGGAACATAAAGCTGGTCATGGTCCATGAAAGCCACCAAGAGAAAGGAGTGGGTTTGGGTTTTGGAGAGACTTTAGTTTGTATACTAAAGCTTACTAGCTATGTGTCCATAGGTAAGTGATTTAACTTCTCTAGAGCAAAACTCTTTGTCTGCAAAATGGAGACAGTGATACCAATCCCATTTGCTTTTTGTTTGTTTGTTTGGCGGCACTGTGTAGCTTGTGGAATCTTAGTTCCCAGCCCAGGGATAGAATCCAGGCCCTCAACAGTGAAAGCATGGAGTCCTAGCCACTGGTCTGCCAGGAAATTTCCCCTATCTTGCTTTTTAATGAAAAGTTGTTATAAGGATTAGCACAAAGTACATGAAAAACAGCTTACACATCACCTACTGTATAATGGACAATATTGTGAGCTTTTCAAGGACAAGGCTATTTTCTCCACTTTTCTAACTCAGCTCCCATCCAAGGACTAAACACTTGCTGAATAATGTTTGTTGTTTTGCTTGCCTTTTCTCTATTAAAAATATTTCCATGTAGGTCTCTACAACCCTAAATCATGAGCTGTCATTATTCTGAAATATCACCATGGGACACAAGATCACGCTGAGAAGTATTAGGCTAAACAGAGCTTTTAATTGCAAATGGATGATAAATGGAGATGGACTCCTGTCTGTCTGCATATGAAAGCTGATCGTTCAGATGGTGATAGGAAATTGACACTGCTCCCTGCCATGCTTGATGTGAATATACACTGACCTCCTATAACAGCCCACATCTCTCTTTTTTTTTTTTTAATTTATTTTATTGGAGGCAAATTACCTTACATTAATATATTGGTTGGTTTTGCCATACATTGACATGAATCCGCCGCGGGTGTACATGTGTTCTCTTTCTTGAACCCCCCTCCCACCTCCCTCTTCCCCATATCCTCCCTCCATGTCATCCCCGTGCACCAGCCCCAAGCATCCTGTATCATGCGTCGAACCTGGACTGGTCACTTACGATAATATACATGCTACAGTGCTGTTCTCCCCAATCATCCCACCTTCACCCTCTCCCACAGAGTCCCAAAGACTGTTCTATATGCCTATGTCTCTTTTGCATGTAATAACAAATCAGTAGCACATCCTTTTTAAAAAATAAATTTGCTTTATGAGATGTGTAAATGAATTAATACATAGAGGATCGTGGAAGCCTTTACCACCGTGTGCTGATAATCTTGTCAATAAAGCATCTTGTAATTTTTCTAGGGAAAAAGATCAGTTTTCTGATTTCAGCCTTTAAAGAAGAGGGAAATGTTTCTTGCAATACAGCAAATCCAAGGAAAGTAGAAAAATAGCACTAATAAACATAAAAAGGGAACATTAATTAATCATAAAACAAGAAAGGAGGACACGGAAAATAAACAATTTTCTAGATACTGCAAATTCTTTTAAGAAAGAGATAATAGATACTGAGGATTAGAAATAAGTAAAGGATAAACAAAGATATGAAATATATTTTAAATCTTGAAGAAATAATATGCATAATTCTATGATACTAAATTTTAAAAGGTTAATAAAATGGATGGCTTTCTAAGGAACTGTAAATTGTCAAAACTGTCTGAAGAAATAAACAGGATATCTGAGCAGATCAGCAACTATGCAAAAAGATAAAAGAGTAGACTAAGAATTGAAAAAACAGTTTAGAAGAACTCTGGGCCCAGATGATTTGACAGGCTATTTCTTTTCTTTCAAGAAACTATCATTACCATTTTATATAAATAATCCTATAAAGTCTGTAAAAGGTAGTAAGTTTCCAAATCATTTCATCAAGTTTAGCACAATCATGATATAGCACCATGAAAAGAATAAACAATAGACCAAACTCTCTTGTGAATATAAATATAAATTGCAAGTCAAATCAATTTTCAAGTGATAGCAGCACCATAATTAAGTATGATTTGGAATATAAGAATGGTTCAATACCAGGAAAGGTATTAATGTCATTTATCACATCAGTAGATCATAAAGTTTAACACAGCAGGAAGAGAGGAAAGTCAGAGGCCAGGCATCCAATGCTAAAGTCAGAGCCCCTGCATAGGAAACATGGTTTTTCTTCTATGTTGTGACTTTTACCAAGTAATCTAAGTTCCCGGTGCCTCAGTTCCCTCACTGTAAAATGGAGAGATTGAGATTATCTACTTTAGGGAGCTGTCATGAGAAATCAATAAATTAACATTTGTAAAGTTGTTTGGTGCTTCCTTGGTGGCTCAGATGGTAAAGAATCTGCCTGCGATGCAGGAGACGTGGGCTCAATCCCTGGGTTGGGAAGATCCCCTGGAAAAGGGAATGGCAATCCACTCCAGCGTTCTTTGCCTGGAGAATCTCATGGACAGAGGAGCCTGGCGGGCTACAGTCCATGGGGTCACAAAAGAGTCAGACACAACTGGGCGACTAACACGCAAACAACAACACACAAGTACTAGGTAAATAAAATAAAACCAAAGCATTATCTCTCTAAAGGCGGAAGATAAATTCATCATCATTCCATGTTACAAACTTTTGATAAACTGAAGAGTAGGCTGTGTTCCTAACACCATAAAAACCAGCTATCTCAGACTAACAGCTAACGTCACTTCACTGAGATGATACAGGGACAAAACCAGAGATGGGAAAGGCCAGAATAGACCCTGTGGTCTTGAGCTGGAGGTATCAGTACAGACTGACGGGTTTTAGCAAATACAGACCACTCAATATGAAAATAGATACGGGCTGGGGGGGTGGGTATGTATGTACACACACATCTATTTCTTAGCTCTGCCCACCATGAGGGCCCAGAGCTGTGACATTCCAGTATCTGTAAGGTATTAACATCCAGATACTTGTTTCTAAATTCTATTATCAGTAAAATGAAACAGTGTCCCATGCAGAAATTGGTGATTTTAGGGCAGAGATGGGGAAAATACAAATTGAGTCTGGAACAGTTTCTGCCATAAAGAGTATGTTTAAAAAATGATGGAGACATATCAAAAAGATTGGGAAGCTAGTTTAAAGGGGTCTCATGGGAAAATCTGGGACAATTTGAACATCAAAATATATAATGATGATAAAACATTATAACCTATTGAATAAGATAATACATACACGGATGGAAAGAGAGAGAGATGATAGATAAGCAAGAAAAGCTCCTTTTTACAGAGGAATGCCAATGAATGTAGAAGAAATGATGGATTAGAAAATTACCATCATGATAACATTTGTCTAAGGCAAGAGTAATTAGTGGATGCTTGAATCAGTGGGTAAAATTGTTATTTTTACATGTTAATATTTACATTGCTGTTTAGTCACTAAGTTGCGTCTGACTCTTTATGACCCCATGGACTGTAGCCTACCAGGATCCTCTGTCCATGGGATTTCCCAGGCAAGAATACTGGAGTGGGCTGCATTTCCTTCTACACAATCACAAAGAATCTCTCCATAAGGTACTTATTAAATATAAATGGCAAAATAGCACTTTTACAGTAGATAAACCTAGCAAGCACCACCTTCATCAAATAATTGGCGTTAACATCATCAGTGATGAGTCAGATCATAGCACGTGCCTCTCAATACACAGAGAACATAACACACCTTCTGAAGTCCCCCTGCCCAAAGCACACACTCAAATTAAATCTCATGGTAAGGAAACATCAGACGGACCCAAAAGAGGGTGTTCTGAAAGATAACTGCTCTAGAATCTTCAGGGCAGTCTTCACTCACTGTCCCTCCGCAACTTTCAAACTGGGGCCCCTAGGAGGGTAGCTTTGCACACTGGGGGTGTCACTGCCTCACAGAACCTGGGAGTCACTTTGCTCCCATGGCTTTGACCTGACACCTGGTGGAGAAGGCGAAGCCACAAGTGCAGTCTTTGTGGGAGGCGTGGAGCCCTGGGCAGCCATCATAGGAGATTTTCCTTGAACTGAAAGGAAGCTTCCAGAGAGCCAGCCCAGAAACATCTGGGAGTCAGAGGCTTTCCCCTGGACCCTGTGTGGTGTAGACAATTCACCTACTTTACCCCCCTGCACCCTGAATCCTTATCAGGCAACCACGAGGTAGGGGAGACCTACCTTGGATAAGAACAGATGATCAAGACAGCTCCATCATTCCTGCAGGTCAGGCAGCTGGACGTGGAGGAGGCGGGTGCAAGGCCGCAGTCATCCGACTTCAAGACCACCTTCTTCGGAGTTCCTTGGTAGTCCAGTGGTTAAGAATTCTTGCTTCCACTGCAGGGGGCACAGGTTTGATACCAGGTTGGGGACCTCAGATCCCAGCAAGTTATGGCCAAAAATTTTTTTTGGAAAAAGGAACACCTTAATGACCCTGCCCTCCAGAATCTCAGTGAAAGGCAACTATGGGGCAGAGTTGGCGGGGGTGGTCTTTGCGGGGGGAGTAGGCATTCCAGGTCCCGTCACTTCAGTCCACTCAGCGGACAGATCTTTACTGGTCTGGGGACAAGGGTTCAAGATCAAAGGTTGGGCAGACAACCCTAACAGGCTTTTCCAGACTTGCACGATGATAGACAATGGGCCCAAGATAAACAGACAGGTCTGACCCCAGGCCCGCTGAGCCCTTCCCTAGGAGGAGGCCCAGGAATCAGCATTTAAACTGGCATTCTAGAAGAGTGCTCTCTCAGGGTTACTTTGGGGAATGGTGGCAAGGCTGTTTCCTGCCAGGAGGGGTGAGGCTGGCCTCGTTAAGGAGGTGGTTTTGCTAATCCCTTGTCACCAGATGCTGCTCTCCTCATGGTGAAAAATACAAGGAGTGGGCCTAGCGTGGCCCCCGAGCCTCGGGTTGAGACACGGCTGAGGTTACTTCTCATCCCAGTCACTCCCCAAGTGCCACATGGTCCCCCTGATAGCCCATTTGTGTGGTTTTCCAGCTTAACGAGGCCAAACCAGAACCCTACTATTCACACTGGACCAGGTGTTCCCCACTGAGTGAGCCCCAAACCCTGGGAACCCTCCCCGAATCCTCTCCTCCTTCTTCATCCTTAGCATCCAATCTCAGCCAGTTCAATCTCTCCCCACAAAACACATCCCAAGTTGGCCACCCCTCCATCAGCTCTGCTCGCACCTGGACCAAACCATCCTCGGGGTCCACCAGGACCCGGGTAGGGGACCCAGCCCCACACTGCCCCTCCTCTTCCCTCTGGGGAGCCCCCAGAGATCGTCTTTCAAAGGAAATCAGATCATTCCAGCCTAAAACTCTTCATGATGACCCATTGCAACTAAAATAAAATCAACACACTCCAGTGTTCTTGCCTGGAGAATCCCATGAACAGAGTAGCCTGGCGGGCTACAGTCCAAGTTAGACACGACTGAAGCAACTCAGCACACACACAGCACAACCCCTCTCAAGACTATTCTTTCCAGGAGGGGAAGAAATATTTTCGTTGAGTTCACTGTTCTGCCCTCCCCCCACCAAACCTGGAACAGTGTCTGACTCTGGCTCATCAATAGTCGTTTCCATAATTAATTACCCTTTACAATGACCCTGACTGTTTCCCGTTGAGCTTTAGACAAGCAAAACAGCTGGCAAGTGATAAGGAAAATGCAGCACCCAACCTGGGGAGGGGCAGAGGGTGACATGGGGGTGAGAAGAACAGGCTTGTCTCCACAGTCGAGCCAAGGGGTAGGGTCGGGGGAGAAGGTCAGGGCCAGAACTCTTTCATTTGATTGTGTCTCTCCCAGTGGAGGGAAAATGAGATGCTGGCAGGGTTTACATGATCACTGACCCTTGTAATCGTGGGCCCCTTGTACCTGGACCCCTGCCACTTTGGTAGGGTAGGGTGGATAGTCAGTAAGAGGCAAGATCACAGCTTTGGTGCAAAGCAAACCCCCAGAGCCCTGAGTGTTTCTGTGGGCTTCCCAGGGCTCCAGATGGCCTGGCTGTGCCCAGTCCATGGGCTCTCCCTGCCTGTCTGTGCAAAGAAGATGCTGCACCACAAACGACCTCTTTTCTGAGAACACAGATTAGGATGGAGGGCGTCTGGTGTTAAGCTGCGAGTTCTCAGACTTGGGACTGACGGGCAAGGGGAAGCATTGATCCTAAAGTCCTGGATTTTGTTGTTCAGTCACTCAGTTGTGTCCGACTCTTTGTGACCCCATGGACTGCAGGACACCAGGCTTCCCTGTCCTTCACCATCTCCCAGAGCCTGCTCAAACTCATGTCTACTGAATCACTGTTGCCATCCAACCATCTCATCCTTTCTCGTCCCCTTCTCTTCCTGTCTTCAGTCTTTCCCAGCATCAGAATCTTTTCCAATGGGTCAGCTCTTTGCATCAAGTGGCCAAAGTATTGGAGTTTCAGCTTCAGCATCAGTCCTTCCAATGAATAGTCAGGACTGATCTCCTTTAGGATGGACTGGTTGGATCTCCTTGCAGTCCAAGGGACTCTCAAGAGTCTTCTCCAACACCACAGTTCAAAAGCATCAATTCTTCGGTGCTCAGCTTTCTCTATAGTCCAACTCTCACATCCATACATGACTACTGGAAAAAGCATAGCTTTGACTAGATGGACCTTTGTCCTGGACAGAAAGGCAAATTGTAAGGCCAGCATTGAGAGAAGAAATGCCTGTATTGAGAAAACTGGCAATACGCCAGAGATTGATGTTCACCCTGGGAATGTCTATAAGAGAAAACAGAGCAGATCTTGGGGAATCTGGAAGGAACCTGCTCATTCATCAGTGTTGACTATGTGCCTGCCCTGGGCTGGCTTTCAGGGTGCCTAGGAAGAGACAACAGCCCGCACTCTGGAGGCCCCGTGGGACTCATACACTAAAGCAGAGCCCACCATGTGGCATTGAATTATCTGGGCTTGAGGGCTCCTCATGGTGGGAACTGTCATTTCTGTGACCTTAGCACCGAGCCCAGTGGTGCTATAGGTAGTGGCGGCGAGGCGCCTGAAAGCTCTTCCCTGGAGACAAGTTCGTCCGAGGAAAATACTACACTTTGTCACAAGGTGGCGCTCAAGGCTCACACAGTTATGGACAAAGTTTTTTGTTTGTTTTGGGGGGCGGCGGGTGAGAACTAAAATCCACCAGAGTTTGGGGGGTTTGTTTGTTAGTACAAACTAAGAGAAGAGAAGCTGGTTTTCCTAAACAGTTTCTTCCTCCTCCCCCATCAAATTCTAATTTTTCTTCCACCCCAGAATCTTGTCTGTGTAAACAAGCCGTAAGACAGTCTTCTGAATTGTCTGATCACCAGGCTGCGTTAAGCGGACTTTTCACGTGACTCTGAAATGTGAGGTTTGTTTGACTTGTTGACACCTGGAAAGCTCAATTCTCCGTTCTGAGCCAGCTTGGGCTGGGCTCGATACTATTGCCTTGCTGGTCTTGAGGCAGAAGATCTGATCCCAAGTGCATTCCATGACTTTCACTGCAATTATTGGGGTCAAGCAATCCCTTTACAGGGGGACTCGCTGGTGATAAGGTTGTAAGCCTGAGCTTCTGGAGAGCTGCAGGTGTCTGAAGGTAGCAGAGAGAAAAGGAATACTGCTGGCTGAGGAGAGACGGACAGGAGTCTGGGGACCTGTGTGAGCCCCTGGATCCCTCCTGCCTGAAGCCAGCTCTGCACTTGCCAGTTGCCTCAGCCCATGTCAGCCAGTAAACTCCTTTTCAGCTTAAAGCCAGGTTGAGTTGGGTTTCTATCATGAGGCTGGAAGAGTTCTTAACTAATAATACATTTGGAAAAAGGTCCTTGTCATCTGATATGGCTTAATCAACCAAAAGTGGAGGTTAAGGTTAGGTCTCTGGGGTCAGCTGTCTGTGTTTGAACCAGGGGGTCAAGGCAGCAGCTTCAGGAAGTCCAGACACAGTCTCCGAGCTGCCCAGCACCTGGAATCCAGACATGGTGCCAGGCACTGGACATCTCTGGGCTGAAGAGACTGGGAAAGTAAAACAGCCTCTGAGTGCTAGCTCTGTGCTAGTAATGATGCTAGAACTAGCATTTCAGATGGAAACAGGATCCTGAAGAGATAGCTACACCCCAGTGTTCATGGCCACATCATTTACAACAGCCAAGACTGGAAAGCAATCTAAGTGTCAACCAGCGATGAACGTATATAGAAAATGGAGAGACAGATAATTCTGCCATGAGAACGAAGAATATCCTGCCATTTGCCACAACATGGATGGACCTTGAGGGCATCACGCTAAGTCCAACAAGTCAGACACAGAAAGACAAATGCTACATGATATCACTTGTATGTGGAATCTAAACACCCCAAACTCTGAGAAGCAGAGACTAGAATGGTGGTGGCCAGAGGCTGAGGGGCAGGGAAAATAGAGAACTGCAGGGAAAAGTGTGTCAATTTCCAACTGTAAGAATAAGTTCTGGAGACCCACTGTACAGCTTGGTGATTATAGTTAATAACTCGGTACTGTATGCTTGAAAGTAGACAGCATATCTTAAAGGCTATCACTACAAGAGAGAAATAGCAGTGATGTGACATGATGAAAGTATTAGCTAGGCTACTGGGGTAATCATTTTGCAATGCATAAGCATATCAAATTGGCACATTATACACCTTACACTTACACAGTGTTGTATATCAACTGTATCTCAGTAGAGCTGGGAGTGAAGATCATGTAACCTTTCATGAGTAAAGTGTGCCAGGCCCCATTCTGAGTGCCTGGCACATGTCATTGCGTTTCATCCTCACAGCACTTCTATGCAGTGGGTTGTCATCCTGCCAACACTAAGGAAACCGAATCTTAAACTCGGAGACTCGGTCAAGGTCACTCATTGGTAAGAAGGAGTGCTGCATTTAAATCGAGGCAGTTGAGGTGAAGAGCCCAAGAGAACCTCCTCAGAGCTGGGACCCAGGGTGCAAGCTGGAAATGTGACTGACGAGCCAGTCGTCTGACCTACCATCTCAGCTTCTCACAAACCCCCAACCAGGACAGAGCTGGTCCCAAGCATGGGGGGTGCAAACTCTGCAAGTGTGAACCAGCAAGTCCTTTTGTGGGGACTGAAGGCACAGGTGCAGCTAGTTGAGCTTTGGAATAAGTGAAAGTGGCTCAGTCGTGTCCAACTCTTTGAAACATTATGGATTATATAGTCCATGGTATTCTCCAGGCCAGAAAACTAGAGTGGGTAGCCTTTCCCTTCTCCACGGGATCTTCACAACCCAGGGCTTGAATCTAGGTCTCCCACATTGCAGTTGGATTCTTTACCAGCTGAGCCACCAGGGAAGCCCTTTGGAATAAAACCTCCCCTAAGTGACTTTAATGGGCTAACTTTGGAATAAGACTTGTGTCCAAATCCTGGATCGGTCACTTAGCAGCAGGGCACTCAACCTCTCTGAGCATCAATTTCCTTGTTTGTAAAATGGAACTCACAAAAATATCAACTTTACAAGATTATTGTGAGGATTCCAAGAGGTCATGCAGGTAAAATCATATAGTTCTGTGCCCAGCATCCAGTGAGCCCTCATTTAAAGCTCATCATCAGGGACTTCCCTGGTGGTCCAAGGGTTAAGACTTTGCCTTAAGATCCCACCCGACTCATGGCCAAAAATCCAAAACATAAACAGCAGAAGCAATGTTGTAACAAATTCAATAAAGGCTTTTAAAAGGGTTCACATCAAAAAAAAAAAAAAAACCTGTTACAAAATAAGCTCATTATCAGAGTGACTATGTGAGATGGGGAGAAAGTGATCAGGAGGCTTAAAAAAAAAAAAACTGAGAGGCTTTGGAACTTTGAAAATGAGACACAGCAGTGGAAAAGGTAGCAATTTTATAAATCAGTGGTTCTTTGCCTGGGTAGCCCATTAAAATCACTTAGGGAAGATTTTTTTCTAATCCCATGCCTGGACACTGCCCCTAGACCAATTTCATCAGAAGCCATGGGGATGGGGCCCAAACACTAATCTTTTTTCAGAGCACCCCAGGTGACTACCGTCCTTCCAGGTTACAGAGCTGTTGGGTGCACTAGAGTTAAGTCCGCCAGAGGTTCCTGAGGCCCTCTCCAGCTTGCCTCACACACCAGGAAAGGGTGGGCTCTCCAACAGTACAATCAAAGCCCAAGGCCCCACTCTGAGAGCTGAAATTTACACAAGCTTTGGACAGGTCCCTTCTCCACCCCGGGGCTATAATTAGCAGTTCCTCCCAGCTTCAGTGACATGGTGACAAAATATGTTAGGAGATTAAATAACGAGGAGATGTTATGCCAACAAATTTAACTTGTCCAGCCCCGTTCCTTAGCAACTGTACTATTATTTCAGGTTTCCTCCCAAAGTCTCTGGCTGTTCACACCACTCCCTTTCATTAAAATGCAAGGCACAGTTATTTATAACTTTAACAAAAGGGAGAGAAAGGCAAGCAAATGAGGCAAAAGAAACTTCTAAACACCCTTCAGACTGTATCAGGCCTGCTCCGGACAAATAGGATCTAAATTGGCAACTTGTAAGTTGGGTGCTTATTTCGTTTTCCTGCAGACGTGTCATTTCGTACCCCTTCAAGGCTTTACAACGCCGTCCTGCCTTTGATGAAAACACAGCCATTAGCCAATCCAATCTGGGCTGCCCAGATTGCCATTGTGTGGGAGTCAGGCTCTGAATGCAGGAGCATAGAACACAGTGTCCTCAGAAGAAAATCACTTTAGTGCAGTAGTAACAGGCGCATTGGAGAAGGCAATGACAACCCACTCCAGTGTTCTTGCCTGGAGAATCCCAGGGACAGAGGAGCCTGGTGGGCTGCCGTCTATGAGGTCGCACAGAGTCAGACACGACTGAAGCGACTTAGCAGCAGCAGCAACAGGCGCATAGTGGGTAACTGGCAGGTTGTTCAGAGGGGTGGGGCTGGGGGGGCCCTCGCCTTTCTAAACTGCCCGGTTGAATTGCCGAAGACCCATCCTTTTCTAGGGCTTCCCAGGTGACATTAGTGATAAAGAACCTGCCTGCTAATGCAGGAGACATAAGAGATGCGGGTTTGACCCCTGGGTCAGGAAGATCCCCGGGAGACGGGCAGGGCAACCCACTCCAGTATTCTTCCCTGTGGAATCCCATGGACAGAGGAGCCTGGCAGACTACAGTCCATAGGATAGCAAAGAGTCGGACCTGACTGAAGTGACTTAGCATGCACACAGATCCTCTTCTCAGATGGAGTTTCTCCTGGGGGACCTGTAAGACCAGCATTTGCTGAGCTTTCCCACATGACTGATTCAGCATCCATGGATCTGGGTAGCAGGAATCTCTGAGATCCGGTGCCTGGCCCAGAAACTTGGCTTCCAGTCATCCCCTAATCAGATCCAGCTGTGTTCTTGGCTGCCCTGGCCCGATCCACTTATTTATTGGCCACTGTGGGCTTCTGGTCTCAGATGACTTCTGACGTGTCTGCCAGAAATCTCTGCCTGTAGGGTTTGCTGGTGTAGCTCTGTTTTATCCTTAAAAGCAGAGGTTGTTAACCAGGGTCAAGAATTCAGTGGGTCTGTGAAGTGGGATCAGAAAATAATTGACTTTATTTTTGACTCACTAAAACTAAAATTTGGCATTTCCTTCAATTATGAGAGAGTCAAATAGGAGACATCAGTGACTCTGTGCCCAGCAGAAATCACAGATTATTTGACATTGCACTGCAACTGAGGGAGATTCTCAAAACACCACCAATGCAAATCACTGCATCAATACTACAGTGACCATGAGACCTAGAGATTTTATTTTACATGTTAGTAAAGACATGGATATAGTAACATATCCCAAATGTGGGTTTTTTATATCCTGATAGCCAAGTTTCAAGATAATTGGCTCCATTTCTAAAGCTATGTATTTTATTTTATGCACTTAAAAACATTATCTTGGAACTTCTACTTCCAGGAATGTACTTTTTACTATTCCTCCTGCTAAGTACAACTAAAAATCCTAAATATTATACATAAAGAAAGACATAAGAAAATTCTAGGGACTTCCCTGGTGGTCCAGTGGCTAAGACTCCGAGCTCCCAATGCAAGGGGCCTGAGCTCTACCCCTGGTCAGGGAGTTAGAGCCCATGTGCTGTAATCAAGATTCCATGTGCCGTAACTATGGGTTCAGGTGCTGCAATTAAAGATCTCAAAAGCTGCAAGGAAGATCAAAGATCCTGTGTGCCGTAAGTGAGCTCCTGTGCAGCCAAATAAATACATAAATATTTTAAAAGAAAAATGAAAATTCTGAAAGATAGATGGAAGAAGGCAGACCAACTAGGGACTTCAGAGCCTGAGGAGTGACGTGGTGGTGAGTTCCCTAGGCTTTCTTTTTGCCTCATCTATCCCAGACTTGGGGCCGAAAAAGCTGACAACACAAAAATGCCACTGAGCATATATTTTTAAAGAAAACCCATTCTCTCAGGCCAAGCTCAGGAGAAAAGCTTGGCAAGACAGATAGCCTTCAGGCAGTAACTGCTTTCTTCTCCAACCAAAGACCACAGGAAAACTGTGAGCACACCCAAACCAGCAAAAGTTGACTGGGGAGCATAGACTTCCACTCTCATGAGGCACCCCAACACCCTCACCTTGGGGTGGTAATGGGAAGGCCAAGGAGGGAGCCAGAACTTCCATCCCAGCCAGACCCTAACAAGCCCCCGCCACACTCCCCACCTCCCAGCGAGGACACCTACCTCCACCTGGCAATAATAAGGCACCCCTTCCCCTCCCCACTGGACTGCTGTCAGAAAAGGCCTAATAAGAGTCAGGACACTCAGCAGTAACAAAGCACCCCCTTGGGTGTCAACAGAGGCCAGATGGAAAACCTGGACATCTACTCCACCGGACGGTAGTGAAGTTGTATCCCCCCACTCCGCCCCACCCACCAAAATGGGACCAGGGGAAGTCAACAAAGACAGAGATTTACATAAGATCCAGAGTCTCAGAATATAAAACAAAAATACTCGGGTTTCCATCAGAAATCACTCTTTATACCAAGAAAAACCTAGATCTCAAACTGAATTTTAAAAAAAGATATTTGAGGTCAACACAAAGATGAAAGTGATGTTAGAAATATCTGACAGAGATTTTAAAGAAGCCGTGGTAAAGAAAAAAAAAAGTTTCAATAAGCACTTATGAACACACTTGAAATGAAAGAAAAAATAGAAAATTTCAGGAAGGAAGTAGGTCTCCTTAAATAAATAGAATATATAAATAAGAAACACAGAAATTTTAGAACTGAAAACTACAATAATCAAAATTAAAAGATTTGATTTAAAAGCTCAGTAGATGGCTCAACTGCAAAATGGGGGCAACACTGGAAAGAATCAGTAAAATGAAAGACAGAACAATAGAAAGTATCCAATCTGATAAAACAAAAATGGAAAAATGGAAAAGAAGAAAAAAAAAAAAAAGAAACTGTAGAGCTATAACAGAAGATTTAACATTTATACTGTCAGAGTCCTGGAAGGTGAAGACAGAGAAGGAAGCTGAAAAGCAGTGAAATATATACTGGCTAAAAACTTCAAAAAATTTAAAAGACATAAACCTACAGCAGTATGTAAACCGTGAACTCCCAGATGTTCAAGCAGGTTTTAGAAAAGGCAGAGGCACCAGAGATCAAATTGCCAACATCCACTGGATCATGGAGAAAGCAAGAGAGTTTCAGAAAAACATCTATTTCTGCTTCATTGACTATGCCAAAGCCTTTGACTGTGTGGATCACAATAAACTGTGGAACATTCTGAAAGAGATGGGAATCCCAGACCACCTGACCTGCCTCTTGAGAAACCTGTATGCAGGTCAGGAAGCAACAGTTAGAACTGGACATGGAACAACAGACTGGTTCCAAATAGGAAAAGGTGTACGTCAAGGTTGTATATTGTCACCCTGCTTATTTAACTTATATGCAGAGTACATCATGAGGAATGCTGGGCTGGAAGAAGCACAAGCTGGAATCAAGATTGCTGGGAGAAATATCAATAACCTCAGATATGCAGATGACACTACCCTTATGGCAGAAAGTGAAGAGGAACTCAAAAGCCTCTTGATGAAAGTGAAAGAGGAGAGTGAAAAGGTTGGCTTGAAGCTCAACATTCAGAAAACAAAGATCATGGCATCTGGTCCCATCACTTCATGGGAAATAGATGGAAAAACAGTGGAAACAGTGTCAGACTTTATTTTTTTAGGCTCCAAAATCACTGCAGATGCTGATTGCAGCCATGAAATTAAAAGACGCTTACTCCTTGGAAGGAAAGTTATGACCAACCTTGATAGTATATTAAAAAGCAGAGATATTACTTTGCCAACCAAGGTCCGTCTAGTCAAGGCAATGGTTTTTCCCGTGGTCATGTATGGATGTGAGAGTTGGACTGTGAAGAAAGCTGATCGCCGAAGAATCGATGCTTTTGAACTGTGGTGCTGGAGAAGACTCTTGAGAGTCCCTTATACTGCAAGGAGTCCATTCTAAAGGAGATCAATCCTGGATGTTCATTGGAGGGACTGATGCTAAAGCTGAAACTGCAATACTTTGGCTACCTCATGCGACGAGTTGACTCACTGGAAAAGACTCTGATGCTGGGAAAGGTTGGGGGCGGGAGGAGAAGGGGACAACGGAGAATGAGATGGCTGGATGGCATCACCGACTCTGTGGACATGAGTTTGAGTGTACTCTGGGAGTTGGTGATGGACAGGGAGGCCTGGCGTGCTGTGATTCATGGGGTCGCGGAGAGTCGGACACGACTGAGCGACTGAACTGAACTGAAACCTACAGATTCAAGCTGCTGATTAAAAAAAGAAAGACAAACCTAAAGAAATCCATGCCAAAATACATCATAATTAAACTTCTGAAAACTAAAAACAACATCCGTTCCGTTCCGTTCAGTTGCTCAGTCGTGTCTGACTCTTTGCGACCCCATGGACTGTAGCCTACCAGGCTTCTCTGTCCATGGGATTCTCCAGGCAAGAATACTGGAGTGGGTTACCATTTCCTTCTCCAGGGGATCTTCCCAACCCAGGGATCGAACCCGGGTCTCCCACATTGGAGGCAGACGCTTTAACCTCTGAGCCACCAGGGAAGCCCAGAAACAACATACAATCCTGAAAACATCCAGGGGGAAAAAAAGAATTCTTAGAACAGTAGGAAGATCAAAAATGGAAAGTGATTGAGTTTTCTGATTTATGTTTGATAGCCCCAGTGACTCAGATGTAAAGAAACTGCCTGCCAAACAGGAGATGCAGGTTTGAATCTTGGGTCAGCAAGATCCCCTAGAGAAGGAAATGGCAACACACTCCAGTATTCTTGCCTGGGAAATCCCAGGGGACTGGCAGGCTACCATTCATGGGGTCTCAAAAGAGTTGGACACGACTTAGCAACTAAGCAGCAATAACCACAAATAGTTTAATACTCAAATTAAAAGATGAAGATTGAGAAAGTAGATTAAAGACATAACCCAACTCTATGCTGTGTACACAAATCTTGCTTCAAATACAATATAGGCTAGCTGAAAGTAAAAGATGAAAGAGATATTCAAACATCAGTCAGAGGAGAGTGGGATGGCTGTATTAATATCAGATAACACCCTAGAGATGTCAGTCCTCTGCTTCTTCTCATGCATATTAACTGTGTGGAGGGATGGAGGACATGTGTTAAAACAAATCTGAATGTATTTCCTCTTGTTTCTAGGGGGGTGGTGAGAAAAGAAACCTACATTGTGCTTGTTCTGGTTTCCCAGGACTCGGGCTCAATCCCTGGGTTAGGAAGATCCCCTGGAGGAAGGCATGGTAACCCACTCTAGTATTCTTGCCCGGAGAATCCCATGGACAGAGGAGCCTGGCGGGCTACAGTCCATGCAGTCGCAAAGTATCAGACACAGCTGAACACGCACACTGCTTGTTTCCTTTCACTTACAGTGAAGACGGGTGAAGGTAGAAATTCTAAAATGTCGGTGTTTTTCATAATTCTGTGATACTAGTGGAGGGACCGGAAGGGGAGCACAGACACTTCTTCACTTAGCAGAGCATACAGTCTGCTGAGCACTGCGCTGTGTCTTCCAGATCTGCCTCCAGAGAAAAGACCCAGAATCCCCAGCTGCTGGGAGGGCTGCCAGAAGATAGCCCTCAGCTATCAATCCCCTTCAAGCATTGTTTCCGCTGGAAAGAAAACCGCTTCGCCCAAAGCCCTGTGCCCTCCAGGGACAGCCTGCACCCAGTGACTAACTTGTGCCAGGGTATAGAGGCCCAGCCCCCTGCCCCAACTGAAGACAGCTCTGAAGGACTATCCCACCTTCCCACAGGATCATCTGCAGCCTCTCTTGACAGTGATGGCAAATCAGCTCCTTCCTATGCTGATCATGCTTCCTTACTTTCCTTCCACAGGTATTGATCTCAAGAGCCCTTTCTTATAAATATTATAATATCCTGTGTCATAACATCTAGTCTGGGGGCTTCCCCCACAACTCAGCTGATAAATCATCTGCCTGCAATGCAGGAGACCCGAGTTCGATTCCTGAATTGGGGAGATCCCCTGGAGAAGGAAATGGCAACCCACTCCAGTGTTCTTTCCTGGAGAATCCCATGGACAGAGGAGCCTGGCGAGCTACATACAGTCCATGGGATCGCAAGAGTTGGACACGACTTAATGACTAAACCACCACCAATGTCCAATCTGCTTCCTGGGAACCCAACTTGGAAACACTGGTGCCGAGAACCTCCCTGGTGGTCCAGTGGCTGAGACTCCGTGCTCCCAATGCAGAGGGCCTGGGTTCGATCCCTGGTGAGGGAACTAGATCCCGCATGCTGCAGCTAAGATCCTATGTGCCATGAGTTCATGAGCTGCAATTAAAGATCTCGCAAGCTGTAAGGAAGATCAAAGATCCTGCGTGCCCCAACTAATATTCTGTGCAGCCAAATAAATAAATTTTTTTAAAAAGAAGAAGAAAAATGGTCTAAGAAAGCAGATGTGGAAGCTCTCGGTTGTCACGAAGACTCATCAACGGTGATAAGGGATGCTCAGATTGCTCCGGGCACAAGGTGGCAGCACAGCCATTGGTGTGACTGTCTGAAGTCATTGGTGGTGAGCTAGAATGACAGACAATTGGAGGGATTACACTAGATGGTGCAGTGTGAAAGATATTCAAGAAATACAGAGGAAATAGTAACTATGAAGACGGTGGACAGCTGCTGGCTGTTTCCAAGTCCAATTGTCACCTTTTAAAATTATAACAAAGGCTGACGACTTAAAGCTATATTTAGAATCCAGGGAGTCTTCTTAGCACATGAGAAGGTGCTTGTCTGCTGCTACCAAAGAGCAGAGAAAGATGAGGCCCAAACCCAGGACTTCACTGTAAAACTAACCAAGCTCCTAATCTAAGCTTATCTACCAGGTCAAGGTAGAGGCCCTGTTAGGAAAGAATGGGGTTCTGATATATGGTATAGGAATATCTGAGCTCACGCACCCAAAATTTTGATTTTGAGATTAAGAACAGTAATCTCAATGTTTTTAAAAAGGCATGATTTTATGTCCAGCTTCTAGACCCAGAATCCATTTGACTAGAGCAGAGCCTGCATCCCAGGAAGGATTCGGCAACACTAGGGCAAGTGTACATGGTAGTGATTATCTCAGTCTTTCCCTCAAGGAGTCTTCAGCCATTTACTCAGATAACTGTGCCCTGAGGAAAATACACAAAATGTTCAAGATTCCTGGGCACGGGATCCAAGTTGACATTGATACCTGGAGCCCTAAAACTTCATCATGCCCCCTACTTTTGCTGGGGTCATGTAATAAATGTTAAGTCTTGGTAAGGTTTGACTCACAATAGGCCCACTGGGTCCATGGATTCACCTGGTGTTCGTTTTTGTGGTTCCAAATAATTAGAATAAACTCATTTGATAGTATAACCTCTACCTTGGTCCCATGGTCTGTGGGGGTAAAAGCTATTAAAATGGGGAAGTCCAAGGACTTCCCCAGTGGTCCAATAGTTAAGACTCCATGCTCCCAATGCGGGGGGCCCGGATTTGATCCCTGGTCAGGGAACTAAGATTCTGCATGCCACAAGTTGCAGCCAAAAAAAAAAAAAAAAGTAAACAACAATGAAAAAAAAAGGTGAGGAAGTCCCTTTGGAAAACTCTGAAGCAGCCTTCCTCTGCCAAAATAATAAATCAAAAGTGATGAAGTTTTTGAGGAAGAATAGCGTATATTAGTGCCACCCGTAAAGACTGCAAGGATGCAGAGGTTGCAGGTATTCATTCTCTCCACTCTAGTCAACAATTTGGGTCCTAAAACACTAGGTGGATTCTGGAAGATGACACTGGAATACTATAAATTCAACCAAGTACTAGCTTAAACTGCAGCCACTACGCTGGATATTTCCTTCAAAAAAATTAGAGATACCAAGGGAACATTTCATGCAAAGATGGGCTCAATAAAGGACAGAAATGGTAGGGACCTAACAGAAGCAGAAGATATTAAGAAGAGGTGGCAAGAATACACAGAAGAACTGCACAAAAAAGATCTTCACGACCAAGATAATCACGATGGTGTGATCACCCACCTGGAGCCAGACATCTTGGAATGGGAAGTCAAGTGGGCCTTAGGAAGCATCACTACAAACAAAGCTAGTAGAAGTGATGCAATTCCAGTTGAGCTTTTTCAGATCCTAAAAGATGATGCTGTGAAAGTGCTGCACTCAATATACCAGCAAATCTGGAAAACTCACCAGTGGCCACAACTGGAAAAGGTCAGTTTTCATTCCAATCCCAAAGAAAGGCAAAGTCAAAGAATGCTCAAACTATCGCACAATTGCACTCATCTCACATACTAGTAAAGTAATGCTCAAAATTCTCCAAGCCAGGTTTCAACAGTACATGAACTGTGAACTTCCAGATGTTCAAGCTGGTTTTAGAAAAGGCAAAGGAACCATAGGTCAAATTGCTAACATCTGCTAGATCATCGAAAAAGCAAGAGAGTTCCAGAAAAAACATCTATTTCTGCTTTGTTGACTATGCCAAAGCCTTTGACTGTGTAGATCACAATAAACTATGGAAAATTCTGAAAGATGGGAATACCAGACCACCTGACCTGCCTCTTGAAAAATCTATATACAGGTCAGAAAGCACGACTTAGAACTGGACATGCAACAACACACTGGTTCCAAATAGGAAAAGGAGTCCGTCAAGGCTGTATATTTTCACCCTACTTATATAACTTATATGCAGAGTACATCATGAGAAATGCTGGGCTGGATGAAGCACAAGCTGGAATTAAGACTGCCGGGAGAAATATCAGTAACCTCAGATATGCAGATAACACCACCCTTATAGCAGAAAGTGAAGAGGAACTAAAAAGCCTCTTGATGAAAGTGAAAGAGGAGAGTGAAAAAGTTGGCGTAAAGCTCAACATTCAGAAAACTAAGATCATGGCATCCGGTCCCGTCACTTTAGGGCAAATAGATGGGGAAACAGTAGCTGACTTTATTTTGGGGGGGGCTCCAAAAATCACTGCGGATGCTGATTGCAGCCATGAAATTAAAAGACGCTTACTCCGAAGTGACTTAGCAGCAGCAGCAGCACTCCTTGGAAGGAAAGTTATGACCAACCTAGACAACATATTAAAAAGCAGAGACTACTTTGCCAACAAAGGTCCATCTAGTCAAGGCTATGGTTTTTCTAGGAGTCATGTACGGATGTGAGGGTTGGACTATAAAGAAAGCTGAACGCCAAAGAATTGACGCTTTTGAACTGTGGTATTGGAGAAGACTCTTGAGAGACCCTTGGACTGAAAGGATATCCTACCAATCCATCCTAAAGGAGATGAGTCCTGAATATTCATTGGAAGGACTGATGTTGAAGCTGAAACTCCAATACTTTGGCCACCTGATGCAAAGAACTGACTTATTGGAAAAGACCCTGATGCTGGGAAAGATTGAAGGCAGGAGGAAAAGGGGACGACAGAGGATGAGATGGCTGGATGGCATTACTGATTCACTGGACATGAGTTTGGGTAAACTCTGGGAGTTGGTGATGGACAGGGAGGCCTGGCATGCTGTGGTCCATGGGGTCGCAAAGAGTCAGACACGACTGAGCGACTAAACTGAACTGAACACTAAATATGGTATCTTCTAGAAAAGGTTAATATGGTATACAGTCTTTGATCAGGCAAATGTATTTTTTTCCTTCCCTATCAAAGCAAAAAAGCAGAAACAGTTTGCATTCAATATAGCTTTTAAAGTCTTGTCTCAGGACTGTATTAACTCTCCTGCTTTTCAGCATAATATAGTCCACAAAGGTTGATTAGATGAACATCCAGCAAAACACCATGCTGGCTCATTATCAAAGACATTATGCTAATTGGATCTAATGAGGTAATTGGGCCAAATGAACAAGATAAAAGTGATACATTTTGATTTGCGCCAAACAGGGCCAGAGGGCCCAGGCCTCCTGAGCAGCAGCCAGACCCCATGTCATCAACCACAGTTAGATTAATGCCGCTCCTGCAGCTCACACCTCTGGTCACATGCTCACCAGTGGGTCAGCTCAATACACTGGTCCAAGTTAAAAATAGAGGGTAACTTCATCATAGTCCTTCTTAGTAATGGCCTTGAAAGACAATAGTAAGGTATGAGTAGAGCTTCAGGCAGTATACTGCACTGGATGGACAGTGAAGTTGCCCCCAGGTTAGAATATATGTAGACTCAGGGATAGTATGAAATGGCCTGATTGGATGTCATGAACTATAGTATCAGCCTCATTAGGGATTGCCTTACTTGAAAAGGGTCAGCTCATTTGAGATCATGCCCCTTCCCGTGACAGCCCACGTCCAATGACTGACGAACATGAGGAAGGTTCCCTTGATTCCTGTCTCCAAGACCAGCCTTTGGTACTGCCCAGTCTCCACTCCCGCTTCCTGAGGGTTCTCACTTCCGCTTTCTCTGTGGTTCCAGACTGATAGAACCACACTCAGGTTCCTTCTTCTCTCTGACCAGGGAATAAAACCAAATCCATCAGATGTCCTCTCCTCGTAATTTTAGGCTGGAGCTGAGGGACACAGAGATTGAAAGTAGCATTCACCTAACCCTGCCAGGCCCCCAACCAGACTCTTCCTACTATGAGCTGTTGTTGCAGCTCTTAGGCAAGTTAAACTCCCTTCTTGGTAGCTAAATTTCTTCATAATAAACACTGTCTTCAGTTCAATTCAGTCGTTCAGTCGTGTCCGACTCTTTGCGAACCCATGGAATGCATGCAACCCCAAGTATGAAAAGGGAAAAAGATAGGACACCAAAAGATGAACTCCCCAGGTCAGTAGGTGCCGAATATGCTACTGGAGATCAGTGCAGAAATAACTCCAGAAAGAATGAAGAGACGGAGCCAAAGCGAAAACAACGCCCAGTTGTGGATGTGACTGGTGATGAACGTAAAGTCCAATGCTGTAAAGAGCAATATTGCATAGGAATCTGGAATGTTAGGTCCATGAATCAAGGCAAATTGGAAGTGGTCAAACAGGAGATAGCAAGAGTGAATGTCACCATTTTAGGAATCGGTGAACTAAAATGGACTGGAATGGGCAAATTTAATTCAGATGACCATTATATCTACTACTGTGGGCAAGAATCCCTTAGAAGAAATGGAGTAGCCATCATAGGTCATAGTAGCCAACAAAAGGGTCTGAAATGCAGTACTTGGATACAATCTCAAAAACAGCAAAATGATCTCTGTTTGTTTCCAAGGCAAGCCATTCAATATCACAGTAATCCAAGTCTATGCCCCAGCCAGTAATGCTGAAGAAGCCGAAGTTGAACGGATCTATGAAGACCTACAAGACCTTCCAGAACTAACACCCAAAAAAGTTGTCCTTTTCATCACAGGGGACTGGAATGCAAAAGTAGGAAGTCAAGAAACACCTGGAGTAACAGACAAATTTGGCTTGTAGTACAGAATGAAGCAGGGCAAAGGCTAATAGAGTTTTGCCAAGAGAACGCACTGGTCATAGCCAACACCCTCTTCCAACAACACAAGAGAAGACTCTACACATGGACATCACCAGATGGTCAATATTGAAATCAGTTTGACTATATTCTTTGCAGCCAAAGATAGAGAAGCTCTATACAGTCAGTGAAAACAAGACCTGGAGCTGACTGTGGCTCAGATCATGAACTCCTAATTGCCAAATTCAGACTTAAAGTGAAGAAAGTAGGGAAAACCACTAGATCATTCAGGTATGACCTAAATCAAATCCCTTATGATTATACAGTGGAAGTGACAAATAGATTCAAGGTATTAGATTTGATAGACAGAGTACCTGAAGAACTATGGATGGAGGTTCATGACGTTGTACAGGAGACAGGAGTCAAGACCATCCCCAAAAAAAAGAAATGCTAAAAGGCAAAATGGTTGTCTTAGGAGGCCTTACAAACAGCTGTGAAAAGAAGAGAAGTGAAAGGCAAAAGAGAAAAGGAAAGATATAAGCATCTGAATGCAGAGTTCCAAAGAATAGCAAGGAGAGATAAGAAAGCCTTCCTCAGCAATCAATGCAAAGAAATAGAGGAAAACAATAGAATGGGAAAGACTAGAGATCTATTCAAGAAAATTAGAGATACCAAAGGAACATTTCATGCAAAGATGGGCTCAACAAAGGACAGAAATGGTATGGACCTAACAGAAGCAGAAGATATTAAGAAGAGGTGGCAACAATACACAGAACTGTACAAAAAAGATCTTCACAACCCAGATAATCATGATGGTGTGATCACTCACCTAGAGCCAGACATCCTGGAATATGAAGTCAAGTGGGCCTTAGGAAGCATCACTATAAAGGGGAGGTGATGGAATTCCAGTTGAGCTATTTCAAATCCTAAAATATGATGCTGTGAAAGTGCTGTACTCAATATGTCAGCAAATCTGGAAAACTCAGCAGTGGCCACATGACTGGAAAAGGTCAGTTTTCATTTCAATCCCAAAGAAAGGCAAAGCCAGAGAATGCTCAAACTACCACACAATCAAACTCATCTCACACACTGGTAAAATGATGCTCAAAAATTCTCCAAGCCAGGCTTCAATAGTATGTGAACCTTCCAGATGTTCAAACTGGTTTTAGAAAAGGCAGAGGAACCAGAGATCAAATTGAAAACATCTGTTGGATCATCAAAAAAGCAAGAGAGTTCCAGAAGAATATCTATTTCTGCTTTATTGACTATGCCTAACACTGTCTTCGGAGAAGGCAGTGGCAACCCACTCCAGTACTCTTGCTTGGAAAATCCCATGGGCGAAGGAGCCTGGTAGGCTGCAGTCCATGGGGTTGCTAAGAGTTGGACACGACTGAGCGACTTCACTTTCACTTTTCACTTTCATGCATTGGAGAAGGAAATGGCAACCCACTCCAGTGTTCTTGCCTGGAGAATCCCAGGGACAGGGGAGCCTGGTGGGCTGCTGTCTCTGGGGTCGCAAAGAGGCGGACACGACTGAAGCGACTTAGCAGCAGCAGCAACACTGTCTTAGCCAATTCATTTTTCTATAACAAAATGTCAAAAGGGTCTTATAAACAACACAATTTATTCCACATAGTTCTGGAGGCTGGGAAGTCCATGATCAAGGGGCTGGCATATTTGGTGAGCCATAATTCGTAGATGGTCATCTTCTCACAGGGCAGAAGGGGAAAGAGATCTCTCTAAGGACACTATTCCCATTCATGAGGGCTCCACTTCCCTGGTGGCTCAGACAGGAAAGAATGCACCTGCAATGCAGGAGTTGAAGGAGACTCAGTTTCAATCCCTGGATTAGGAAGATCCCCTGGAGGAGGAAATGGCTGGTATTTCCACTCCAGTATTTTTGCCTGGAGAATCTCATGGACAGAAGAGCCTGGTGGGCTACAGTCCATGGAGTCACAAAGAGTCAAACACAGCTGAAGTGACTTAGCACACAGACTACCATCAATACCCAATTATACCCCAAAGTTCCAGTCTCCAAATACTATCGCACTGGGGACTGGGTTTCCATATATAAATCAGGGAGGGGAACACAAATATTCAATCTATGAAAACACGTCCACGTATACCCACCTTTCAAAGGTTATTGTAAAGGTAAGAATTAACGGTAAACACCTCAAAGGAACACTTGCATAGTGAGAACTCAACATATGTGAGTCCTTCTATGCCCTACATTTCTGTATACCTCCCAGAACCCTACTGTGAAGGGCTCCACAGTGGTCCAAATAGTACATGGGACATATATCAACATCTGGGCATTAGTTGCTCAGTTGTGTCCACCTCTTTGTGAACTTATGGACCAGCCCGCCAAGCTCCTCTGTCCATGGAATTCTCCAGGCAAGTATACTGGAGTGGGCAGCCATTCCCTTCTCTAGGGAATCTTGGCAGCTCAGGGATTGAACCAGGTAGATTCTTAACCATCTGAGCCAACAGGGAGCATCCGTAAATAAGCTTTACCTAGAACTAATTCCAACTGATCTGCTGTCATTGTAAAAGCCGGGGGAGGAGATAGGTGTTTTCAATAAATTCTATGAAAAAAGAAAACCCATCAATCAATGGATATTAGCTATTCAACTGCCTGCCAGTCATTCTATTCCTGTTAGCTACTTTATTCTATTTTTATTTATTTATTTATTTTTACTGCACCGAGTCTTTGTTGAGGCATTCAGGATCTTTTGTTGCATTATGTGGGATCTTAGTTCCCCCACCAGGGATCAAACCCTGCCCCCCACCCCTGCATTGGGAGCATGGAATCTTAACCATTGGACCACCAGGGAAATGCCATCTACTTTATTCTTAATGTGTCTGATTCTTCATAAATTCAGTGACATGCTTGCAGAGATTAAGAAATCACCAATCTTTTTCATTTCTTCCTTATACTTTTATGTATTTGTTTTAGCAATAAGATTTTTGTATTATTTGTAAAATCAGGGGAAAAAAAAGTTTTTTAACAGAATTGAAAGAAAATCACTGAAGCGTATCCCTACTGTGCCACCAGCACAGGCTATGGGGTCTGGGGAAGCCCCACACCCTTTCTGAACTTTAGTCCCCTAAGTGTTAGGTGCAGAGATCAGACCAGATGTTGTCTTGGAGGTCCTTCTAATGGTCTTGGACTCTATGTGTGTTTCAGGGTCTCTCACCCCCTGGAATAGAGCGTTTGATTTTGCAGCACTACCTGTGAGTGGGCAGTCCTCAATTTTTTTCCAAGTCATAGCTGGCACAGCTGTAGCCAGGGTTCTGTCATGTGGGCCTTTCTTGGACCGTCCAGGAGTGACAGGCTGCAATCAAATATAGAGACTTTCCAAGGAGGCGCTAGTGGTAAAGAACCAGACTGCCAATTCAGGAGATGCAGGAGACACGGTTTGATCCTTGGGTCGGGAAGATCACCTGCAGAAGGAATGGCAATCCACTTCAGTATCCTTGCCTGGAGAATCCCATGGACAGAGGAGCCTGGCGGGCTACAGTCCATGGGGTCCCAAAGAGTTGGGCACGACTGCAGGGACTTAGCACACATGCACACCTTGTTGTATAAGGCTATGCCTGCCCCCCCCCCCAGGGTCTCTTTCATCAGCTGTGGATATCAGGGGCCTGGCCTGTTCACTGAATCTGGTTTGTGGTTGAAAGAGCTACTATTCTCTGAACAGGTGTGCTAACCAGGTGAATGGGTGATGAGTATGCTTTGTGAGTATTAAATGCACTCAAAACCAAATCACCCTTAATGAATGGATTCATTAAGACACAGGTCTAAACTGCCTTAACAATAAGCATGAGAAATGGACAAACACTCTCTTGCCACAATCTTTCCTCTCTTAATCCAGGCAGGCTGATTTCTATTCAGGCGTCAGCGACAGTCTCGGAGTGTCATTACCTCTAGATTATTGTAATGAGCATCTGAGTAGTAATAGCCTGGCAAATTGCTTTTGTGCCTGTGTATTTAGTAAGGTCCTCATTCAAGCAGCCAAAGCATCCTCCAGGCTTGCAGCCAAGTGGCAAATCACCAGCATCAAAAGAACAAAGATATGGGCAATGAATGTTTGCAGGCAGGGGAGGAGAAAGGAAGGGAGGGAGGGAGGGAAAAAGGGAATTCCATCCAATGATAAGATTTCAGACCTCATTTGGTCAGCATCCAAAGAGGACATGAGCTTGCTTGGAAGACTCACCGTGGGTTTGGACTTTGTCTGAAAGCCAGCCTCTGCACAACAGGAGAACAAGTTATCTGAACGTCAAAGAATATCTCCCACTTGGCAGCAATACGAGTGGACCTAGAGAGTATCATCACCAGGGCTTCCCTGGTGGCTCAGATGGTAAAGAATCTGCCTGCAATGCAGAAGACCCAGGTTCAACCACTGGGTTGGGAAGATCCCCTGGAGAAGGGCATGGCAACCCATTCCAATATTCTTGCCTGGAGAATCCCCTTGGACAGAGGAGCCTATTGGGCTACAGTCCATGGGGTTGCAAAGAGTCGGACACGACTGAGCAAATACACTTTCAGAGATTATCATACTGAATGAAGTAAATCAGACAGAGAAAGATAGATATCATGTGATATCACTTCCAGTGGAATCTAAAAACAACGGTACAAATAAACTTATTTACAAAACAGAAACAGATATACAGATGTAGGAAACCAACTTATGATTTTCAGGGAGAAAGTGAAGGAAGGATAAATTGGGAGATCGATACTGACACATACATACTACTATGTATAAAAGAGATAACTAATAGCCTACTGTATAGCACAGGGAACTTGTCTCAGTACTCTGTAATGGGCTTCCCTGATGATCCCGTTGTTGAGAATCTGCCTTGCATTGCAGGGGACACGGGTTAGATCCCTGGTCTGGGAAGATCCCACATGCCACAGAGCAACATGGCCCATGCTCATGGGCCACAACTACTGAGCCTGTGCTCTAGAGCCCACGAGCTGCAACTACTGAAGCCCGTGTGCCTAGAGACTGTGCTCCACAACCAGAGAAGCCAACTAGAGAAAGCCCACGGGCAGCAATGAAGACCCCCCCACAGTCAAAAACAATTTTAAAAAATAAATAAATTTCATTAAAAAAATAACTCTGTAATGACCTATATGGGGAAAGAATCTTAAAAACAGCGGATATATGTATGGGTATAACTGATTCACTTTGCTATTTATCTGAAACTAACACAATACAACATTCAGAAAACAAAGATCATGGCATCTGGTCTCATCACTTCATGGGAAATAGATGGAAAAACAGTGGAAACAGTGTCAGACTTTATTTTTGGGGGCTCTAAAATCACTGCAGATGCTGATTGCAGCCAGGAAATTAAAAGACGCTTACTCCTTGGAAGGAAAGTTATGACCAACCTTGATAGTACATTAAAAAGCAGAGACATTATTTTGCCAACCAAGGTCCATCTAGTCAAGGCAATGGTTTTTCCCGTGGTCATGTATGGATGTGAGAGTTGGACTGTGAAGAAAGCTGATCGCCGAAGAATTGATGCTTTTGAACTGTGGTGCTGGAGAAGACTCTTGAGAGTCCCTTGGACTGCAAGGAGACCCAACCAGTCCATTCTAAAGGAAATCAACCCTGGGTGTTCATTGGAAGGACTGATGCTAAAGCTGAAACTGCAATACTTTGGCTACCTCATGCGACGAGTTGACTCACTGGAAAAGACTCTGATGCTGGGAAAGGTTGGGAGTGGGAGGAGAAGGGGACGACAGAGAATGAGATGGCTGGATGGCATCACCAACTCTGTGGACATGAGTTTGAGTGAATTCCGGGAGTTGGTGATGGACAGGGAGGCCTGGCGTGCTGTGATTCATGGGGTCGCGGAGAGTCGGACATGACTGAGAAACTGAACTGAACGCAATATTGTAAATCAACTATGTTCCAATAAAAATTTAAAAAAGAGAATACGACAAACACAGAGCAATGGAGGCAGAGAGAGTATGTTCAACCTATTACTGTGTCAGGAAACCCTGCTTCTTCTTTTCTTTTTTTTAATTTATTTATTGTAATGGGAAGCTGATTACTTTACAGTATTGTGGTGGGTTTTGCCATACATGAATCAGCCACAGGTGTACATGTGTCCCCATCCTGAACTCCCCTCCCACCTCCCTCCTCACCCCATCTCTCTGGGTTGTCACAGAGCAACCACTTTGAGTGCCCTGCTTCATGCATCAAACTTGCGCTGGTCATGTATTTTACACAAGGTAATATACAAGTTTCAATGCTCTTCTCTCAAATCATCCCACCCTCGCCTTCCCCCACAGAGTCCAAAAGTCTGTTCTTTACATCCGTGTCTCCTTTGCTGTCTTGCATATATTGTCATCATTACTGTCCTTCTAAATTCCATATATACGTGTTACTATACTGTATTGATGTTTCTCTTTCTGACTTATTTCACTTTGTATAATAGGCTCCAGTTTCATCCACCTCTTTAGAACTGACTCAAATGTGTTCTTTTTTATAGCTGAGTAATATTTCACTGTGTTTATGTACGACAACTTCCTTATCCATTCGTCTGCCAATGGACATCTGGGTTGCTTCCATGACCTACCTATTGTAAACAGTGTTGCAGTGAACATTGGGGTACATGTGTCTCTTTCAATTCTGAAACCCTGCTTCTTGAGAGAAAGCACAATTTAGTGAGGATGGAACCCAGGCTCTAGAACAGTCTGCCTGAGTGTGTCTCAATTTTGTGACTGACAAGTCATGTGATATTGGACCAGCCACTTTGTTTCCCTGTGACTTACTTTCCCAACCTATAAAATGTAATGTGCATAGACTGCAAACACTTTGTAGCTCCTTCCGTTAGGAAGTAGGGATCATCATAGTTTCTACACACAGCATTACTATTGAGCTATGAAATTCTAGGCTACCTGGCATGTAGTCAACTTTCCGTAAAATGTAGTCATACTTTTTACTATTACTGTTGCTATTTGTCATTATCATGTCACTTGCGTGGGGTAGGACAGTGTGAGAGGAACGGGCTTGGACCCAGACAGATCTGGATCCAATCCTGGTGCCACTCGCTGACTTCGGGTAAACAACTCCTCTAAGCTTTAGCTTCTTCGCCTGTAAAGCTGAGAGAGCAGCGCCAGCCTTGCAGGGCTTGAGTGGATGCTGGAGGTGTGTGAGCTTGGCACAGAGTGGGAATTTCTCGGAAGGAATGAGTGCCACCATGCCCACTGCTTGGTATACCAAGGGTGGCAGGACCTGATTGCCCACTGTGGGCACTTCCCCAGGCCCACCAAATGCCCCTTGGGACCTGGAGAGAACATGGCCCCTGTGGGGATACCCTCACCCTTGTAGAGTCATCATTTCTTGCTAGATGTTGGATGAAGAAAATAATCAAGGGAAGAAATTCCCTGCTGGCCCAGTGGTTAAGACTCTGATCTCCCAACGCAGGGGGCATGGGTTCCATCTGTGAACAGAGAACTAGTATCCCACATGCCATGCAGAATGAACAAAATATTTTTGGTTTTTGACAAAATATTTTTTTAAGTATTTTAAAAAAGGGAAAATAATCAAAGAGGATAGTACTTTACACATTCAAGGCACTTAAGAAGTGTCCTCCCTGATCTCGGCTAATTGACTATAAATTTCAGTTCAACCACAGAGCAATGTGTTTGCTAGCAAAACTTTCTCTTTTTAACACATCTACTATAGCAACACTTTTCTTGAATTGATTCCCAGACACTATTTTTAAATATGCAATACCACCCCAAGAGGATCTGATGTAGTAAGTCTCCAGTAGGGACCAGGCCCCTTTGTTTTCTAAGGGCTGGGCAGTGATTCTGAGAAGCACTGGCTGAAGGCAGAGGCCAAGGAAGGAGTGATCCCCCACCAGACCTTCTAAACACTAAGTGTGATGCCCTGACTTGGAAGCAGGGAATCGGGATCTGAACCCCAGGCTCCCCACTCCTTGTGATGGGACAAAGTCAGTCAGTTCCCTTGCCTTCTCCACAAATAAGGATAACACCTGCTGTACTTACTTCCAGGCACAGGGGTGAAGGTTAGAGAAAATCATTCTCAGCCATGCTTGCGAGGGACCAGACTCTGATAGGCTGCTGAATAAAGCAGATACGACCTCTGCCCCCACGGAGCTCCCATTTGTTGCTATTGTTCAGTCGCTCAGGCGTGTTCAACTCTTAGGGACCCCATGGACTGAAGCACAGCAGTGCTTCATCACCTCCCAGAGCTTGCTCAAACTCATGTTCATTGAGTCGGTGGGGTCATCCAACCATCTTGTCCTCTGTCATCCCCTTCTCTTCCTGCCTTCAGTCTTTCCCAGCATCAGAGTCTTTTCCAGTGAGTTGGCTCTGGAAAAAAGCACAGAACGGATTCTGCCTTGTGACCCTCAGAAGGACCCAGCCCCACTGACACCTTGATTTCAGACAGCCAACCTCCAGAACTGTGAGACAGAAAATTTCTCATGTGCATGCTCAGTCACTAAGTCATGTCTGACTCTTTGGGGCCCCAGGGACTATAGCTGGCCAGGCTCCTCTGTCCATGGGATTCTCCAGGCAAGAATACTGGAGTCGGTAGCCATTTCCTTCTCCAGGGGATCTTCCCAACGCAGGGATCAAATCTTGCATCTCCCACATTGGCAGGCAGATTCTTTACCACTGCACCACCTGGGAAGTTCATGAGACAGTAAATGTCCATTGTTTAAGCAGGTGGTGGTACTGTGTTACAAGAGTTCAAGAGAATTCATAGTACTGGGATTTCTGGAATACACATACCCTCCATGGTCTGCTCCACTGCGGACTTAGCCACAAAATCCTGGGCCTGGTGAAGTTCTAGCATGATCCAGTGAAAAATAGAGCATTTCCTGCCACATCAATAAACAAAGGAGGTCACAATCATCAGCAATTGCAGCTACCAGGGATGGTGAGCTGGTGAACCCTGAGGAAACTCGAGATGTGAAAATTCAAGATACTGGCCCCAGGTAGATGTGCATATCAAAGGAATGATTTCAGTAAGCCCAGAATCTTGCATTTTCACATACATAGAAAAGAACTAAATTCCTCAACTTGGAATATTTGGTTTTCTTTAACTATAATTTGTTGATGTTCAGACAACCTGTCCTTTGTTGCAAAATTTTCATATACCCTTGTTCCTCCCCTCACCTCCTCAGATCAGTTCTTTCAGGGTTACTTGAAATGCTACCTCCTGAGCTTGAAGTCCTAAAAATTCCCATTGAATAAAACATATTTCTCAACTTTCAGGTTGTGAATATTTTTTAAGTCCACACCCAGTGTGACTATCATCCATAAGGATGGGTATTGACTTTGGAGGTTTCTTTCCAGAGGACTCGAGGTTCTGACACCCTAAGCTGCAAGAAGCACACACAGCAGACAGACCCAGTAGCCCCGGCCCTAGGGGAAGGCTATCCAGACGCACAGCGGTAAATGCCAATAGCTGCCTAGGGTCCCCACCTAAGTGGCAGATCAGGAAACCCAAGCTGGTAGAACTGACTTAAAATGGTCAGGAGTTTGAGACAAAGCAGTAACTCTATCTCTCCCTACCATCATTATCTGAAAAAATTGCCAGCTTTAAGGAAAAAAAAAAAAAACACTTAGAGCTATCTGGAAAGTGAAACCTTTAACATCAAGTATCTTTACGTTATTGTTCATCTATATCCATGTCCTCCAAGTCTCCAAGCTTTATGAATACTCTATGAGCATTTGTTTAAAAAAAATATAAATTTCAGCGATACACTGAGATGTAGCTGATGACTCGTAAAGGGTGAATCACAATACCAGCAGGCTTGTGGGGGACCTTCAGTAAGCAGATACTCCCCAAGCTGCAGCTTGCCACTTTCCAGAACCCAATAAATGATGTGTGCCATTTCATCTCTTCCCTGAATATGGAATAAGACCTAAGGAGATGCTGACCCCTGGACTCGGACAGTCACTGTGGGTTCAATAAGCCAATAATCATTGTGAATCTTCCATTATAAAAGATAGAAAAGGGTTTCTTCCCCAGACTCCTTTGCAGATTAAGGCATGTCACCCATTGCTGGTCAATGAGACATGAAGGGTGATGCTTCATCCCCTTGCATCACCATTTTTGCTTTGCTACCTCTCTTTCTGGCCCATAACAAGCTTTCCCACCATCACTCTCTGCACTGCTTATGATCCCACGCTTCTTTCAAAATCTGGCTCAAATGCAACTTCATTCATGAAGTCTTCTTTGATCACCAAGGCCATTCGGGAATGGCTCCTCTGCCGAACTCACACGGTCCTTGGGCCTAGAAAATAAAACAACGGTCTCAAAGGCCCTTGCAGAATCATCTAATTTTGGTGAAAATGAAACCGAACTTTAAGTCTGCCCCCCTCCCACCCGATGCTCTGGGCCAGTTGCATCTGCCTGGGACTTATCAACCCCTGCCCAGAAACCTCCCACCCCCTACATCTGCCTGGGACTTATCACCCCTGCCCAGGGGACTTATCAACCCCTGCCCAAAACCTCCCAACCCCTGTTCAACTACAAATGCCATCTCAACTAAAGATTACCCAAAATGTCCTGCCTGACTCACATTTCCCTTATCGCTTCCACAAACCTCCCTTTAAATATGAAGCCTCCCTGATCCCTCTCGCACTCAGCCTGGTCGTTAGGCTGACTGTCACCCTTCCTTGGCTGAATAAAGGTAACCTACCTCCATTCAGGTCGTCTCTCCTTCTTTCCCGCCTCGGCCCGAACTATATCTTACAGCTTCTACTTATGTATCACTTTGGTGACATTCAGACATGTGTAGGGAGCATTCTAGTTTCTTGTGAACTTGCTTTTCCCCTGGCTCCCAATCCGTGAGACACCTGGGGCTGACTCTAGTCTTCCACTGAGAACACTGCTCCTCTACAGGTGGTCTCTCAACAACTCTGCCTCTTGGAGTTTCAGCAACCCCTCCCACCCCTCCTGTCCACAGAATCCTCTTCTTCTACCATCTACCGTTCCTCATGCTTCCCTATACCTCATCCTTTGTCAATGAACCTTCCTACAGTGTCAACATCCTGACTGAAATCCTCACAGGTGGTCAAATAAGGTAAAGTATTGAATACTTTACAAAGGTCCATATGGTCAAAACTGTGGGTTTTCCAGTAGTCATGTATGGATGTGAGAGTTGAACCATAAAGAAGGCTGTGCACCAAAGAATTGATGCTGGTGGCTCAGACGGTAAAGCATCTGTCTACAATGCGGGAGACCCGGGTTCAAGCCCTGGGTTGGGAAGATCCCCTGGAGAAGAAATGGCAAGCCACTCCAGTACTATTGCCTGGAAAATGCCATGGACAGAGGAGCCTGGTCGGCTACAGTCTATGGGGTCACAAAGAGCAGGACACGACTGAGCGACTTCTTAATAATAATAATAATAACTGTTGTACTGGAGGATATTCTTGAGAGCCCCTTGAACTGCAAGGAGATCAAACCAGTCAATCCTAAAGGAAATCAACTCTGAATATTCATTGGAAGGACTGATGCTGAAGCTGGGGCTCCAATACTTTGGCCCCCTGATGTGAACAGCTGATTCATTGGTAAAGACTCTAATCCTGGGAAAGATTGAAGGCAAAAGAAGAAGAGGGAAGCAGAGGATAAGATGGTTATATAGCATCACTGACTCAGTGGACATGAATCTGAGCAAACTCCAGGAGATATTAAATGATGGGGGAGCCTGGCATGCTGCAGTCCATGGGGTTGCAAAGAGTCAGACACAAATTAGCAACTGAACAACAACCACAATTCAATACTTGACTCCCCCATGGACTTTTGACCTTTGTGGATTCAAGACCCCATGGAGGATTCCCATCTCACCTCCCAACTCTTGGGAAAATTCCAGCCTGGGTTGTGATTATAAACACCAGACATTGTTTGCTGGGGAAAAGTTGCGGTGGTACCAGTCACATTCTGGTGCTATGCAAGATCTGGGAACAAGGAGAAAGAGCCTCAACCAACCCAGATGGTAGCAGTCTCTGGGAAGGCTCCACAGAGGACCTTATCCTCCCTGGGACCAAGAGGCATCACTTCAGCATCTGTGATTACAATGAACTGAAACTGCTCTGCCTGTCCTGCCAGGCTCTGGGAACCCATCTAAGCCTCAGAACTGTCTCTTCAACCAGTATCACTCACTGGCCAAACAATCACTGAACAGTGGTACCTCTAGACCATAGACTCCTCTTCAGTCAGGCAGTCTAGAACGAGGTCCACACCTGTGTCCCAACATGGAAGGCTATTCTCGATATAATTTTGTTTTGAGGTATAGTTGATTTACAATATTATATTAGTTTCAAGTATACAGCAATTCAGCATTTTTACAGACCATACTCCATTAACAATCTTGATTATAATTTTGGCAGGGGAGTAAATTACAAAGAGTTTGCACAGTTTCATTTCATTTTTGCAAAATATAAACTATGCATATATGCTTGTGGATGCTCCTGGTAGGATCTGGGAAGAAAAGCACAAACTGTTAACTCCCCCAAGAATAATGGGTGGGAATTTTCATCTATGACGTTTTAGGAAAAAGGTTTTCGGATTTTGTAATTTTTTTTCAAAATTCTCAATCCTGGAGGTCCTGTTTTTGGCAGGAGGTATCACTTTACATCAATAATTGTCTAGAGCAGTGGGTCAGTAGATGGCTTTTGCTTTTGTTCCACCAGCTTACTTCCCTTCTTCTGCCGAAACGGGGAAGTGTGTGTTTGCCAGGTTGCAGAAACCTCGGCTCCCCAGCACCTGTGGGCCTGGCGGGGGCGCTGCGTGGTCTGCGCACCCAGCAAAGCACCGCGAACTCGCCGCTCCAGGGAGAGGCGGCCGGAGTCCAACTCCTCCCGCAAATCTGCGAAACCGGTTCTTTCCTTTTCGGCCCCTCAGTTCCGATCAATCCCACAGGGAGTCGGAAGGCTGCCGATCCCCAAAGTCTCCACCCACATACACAGAATAAGTGGCTTCGTGTTCCTTTCCTTTCAGATAGAATGCTCAGGAAGTAGGCAAATGACAGGTGGCCGCAGTCAGGCCAGAAACAGGACAGGGGGCCCAGCACGCTCCAAGAAGCCCTTTCTCCTTTACCCCACCCCCAAGCCGAGGCGGCGGGATGCCCACCAACTTGTGCACAGGCAAGAGCTCGACCATCCCAGAGCTCCTGATTTCCTGCTTGGAAATCAAACTTCGTTTTCAGAGCGTTCCAGGGACGCCTGAGTGTGGATCGCTTAAGAGTAAGGCGACAGGACCTGACACGGAGAGGAACTCCAGAGCTTAGCTCCTCCGTGCCAGGGCTGGACCTACAGCTGCCCAGGGCAGGAGAAGCTCCCCGCTGACCTCCTGAGTCCATCTTCTCCAAGCATCTCCTCTGCCAGGGTCTCTCGGAGAACCGCGGGTGCGCCTGGTCCCGCCTGCCCAGTACCTACCTACTCCGCTCCCCCGCCTCCATACAGGGCCCAGCTAGGGCCTGTGAAAGGGCAAGGGAAGGGGACTGAGATCCCGGATATGGCTGCTGGCCTCCCTTGGGTCCGGGGAGTAGAAGGGTGAGGGAGAGAGGCAAAGGAAGGAGGCTGAAAGCAAGACCCCAGTTGGGCAAGAACTGGCGAGCATCCTGGGGGTGGGGGAACAGATGACGGCTGAGCTAGGGGCACAGCTGTTGCAGGACACGAAAGAGCGCTGGGGTGGGGCTCACTCCCAGTCTCTGGAGCAGGTGAAATACACACGGGGGCTGGGGGAAGGGGCCGAAGAGGTCCCCGCCGCAGAGAGGAGCAGCTGATGGTTCCCACATACGAGCTCCAGCGCTCCGCCTGGGGGCCGGGCCGCTCTCAGAGAGGGCCTGGGAAGACCGCGCCAGCCTTCGCCAGGGAGGACATAGAGGCAACGTCAAAGTTTACCACGACCTGCCATCGGTGCAGGCTTGGCACTCTGGCCCAGGACGAGGTCAGGACCGAGGCGGGAGGCTCCTCTAGCGCCACCAGTGCCCACGACTGTGCAGCAGGAATGCCATCAACTTCAGAGACCTGGGCGAGGACAGCAAGCTGAACACTCACACAGAGCGGTGGCCGGGCTGCCGGAGGACCTCAAGGTCAAGAGGAAGGCACTGGATACTGAGAGGACACACTGCAAGACGTCGGCCAATGTCATGGCAGCCACGTGGGCACAGGAGTGGCTCCCTGGGATCCCCTTACCCTGACAGGGGCTGGAGGCCCTAGCGGTGATTCTAGACTTGTGCCGGTAGGGCCCAACCTTCCTTTAACTTCTCCCCATACCTGCGACTCCTAGCCCCCGCAGTGGCCCTCCTCCAGGCCCACCATACTCCTCCTCCACTTGGATCTCCACCACCTTTGCTGTACACTTGCTGAGTCAAGTGACAGGCCCTTGGGTGCCCCGATGGAGCCAGGTCAGGCAGAAGCACAATGAGTTCCCGCTAGGTCATTTGGTGCATAGCCAGATGCTTATTATTAGTCTCATTCTAAGCCTCTAAAAGAACCCTTCTCCCAGAATACAATGTTTTCTGCAGAAATGCCCGCAAGCACAGTAATTATATCACAGAAAAGGAAAGAGGGACAGGATTTGCTGGAGGAGACTGGGGTAAAAAGATACAGGTATAAATAAGGCTTGTCATTGAAGACACTCACAAACACTCCACTTTTTCACCTGCTACTGCTCTTGGGTCTTCTTTTTATTAATAATAATAAAGAAGTCACTGTGCCCCCAGCATTTGCCCTGCAATGGGCAGCAGCCTCAGAAGGGCTGGCTTCACCAGGAAGCTGCCTATGGCACAGCCTGCATGGCCAAGCCACGGATCTGACTACCCTGGGTTATACTACAGCACTGCACCTCCCACCCAGGTGACTGGGCCAGCCTCCTGGGATGGAGACCAAAGGTGCCATTCTGGTCTAGGGAAGAAACCCAGCACCTGACTTCTAATCCAGAGCTCAGGCCTGACGTTTTTATTTCAGTTTTCTAGCTCAAAGCACTTCTTTCATTTCTTAGCAATAACTGAGTATGTGTGGCAGGAGGAAAAGGTGTAACTCTCCATACCTCATTAAATGTCACTCCAGAAGGAGATGAATTCTGGGGCCCGGATATTTAGTCATTAGCAAGTCAAGAAGAGGATTTTTTTGAGAGCTGAGGGAGGGAGGCAGGAAAGGCTTTGAAGAAGAGACTGTCCTTTGCTTTTTCTAGCTCAGGTTTTCTCACTACAGTCCCAAACATCAAAATGAAATACATTTGACCTTTCATTGTTAGACCCCTCTTGAGAGCTCCGCATGAGATTTATCATGTCAAGGATCCTGCGGAGAATCTGTGCAAGCTCCTGTTATCCGCCTCTGCCTGGTACTTGCCTGTGAAACATTAATTGTATTAGTGCCAAGACCCAGAGTGGGCAGGAAACTCAACATGCTCCTGACTCAATGGTTGCAACCTGCTTTCTGCAAGGGGATTAGCCAGGGTGTCTCCTCAACAAGATGGAAGCTTGAATCCCATCACCTCCCCTTCACTGGGGTGGAGGGAGCATCAGATCAAAGGTATTCATAAATAATATGGAGACATCAGTTCAGTTCAGTTCAGTCGCTCAGTCGTGTCCGACTCTCTGCGACCCCATGATATAGAAGGGGGGAAAAGGCAGAATACAGAAATAGTGGGAAATGAAGAGGAATTGACTTGGAAACAGAGGAGAACAATTCAAAACCTGTTACCAGTGTACACATTCAATGTTCAAAATAAGATTTTCTACTTCCAAAGGCTAACTGGGAATGTACAGTCTTTTAACACATCAAGACTGCAACTCTCATCTGTCCAAATAAATATTTTACATTTTCAACATCTTTTACATACTGGTGTATCTCACTTTGCCAAAAAAAAAAAAAAAATCCCTGGTAATGTGTGCATAAATCCACTTTTAAGTCTTATTGTAGATGTACCAAAAATTCTGTTTATGATGCTGTCATGAATAGTTTTGAATATAGATGATTAAATTGTGTTTATAGGCCCATGTGTTGAATGTTTTTAAATTTCTCAAGTTATATGTGGGAGTAATTAAATTCTAACATTTAAATAATGATTAAAATTTGTGATGATATAGAAATTAAGCATGAAATTCTCTACTCTTCCTTTGATGACCACTGGATTTAGATACATGCAATCTTAGATGCATGCAAAACTTGGTGCCATGTAATGAAATGCTATCATTACTGAGGTTAGGGCCAGGGAGTCACAGAAGGCCTCAAATAAACATCTTATTCCTGGAACTTGCTGAAACTGACAAGTCTAGATTTAGTAGCAAGTTCTCTTTGGTATGATTTATCCTTGATTTGATCCTGGTCATCCTGAGGTTGTATACAGTTAGACCGTGTGTGTAACTGACTTGGTTTATTAATCCCATGGCTGGAGACTGTTCTACTGATTAAGCCCTAGCCTGAAGAGCTTCACACAGTGAGTCAGCCACAAATGCATCTTATGCATGTAACAAAGACATCAGCTTATGAACAGAAATTAATTAGGGACCTACCTTGCAGAGTAAATGTGCTCTTAACCTCTCATCTGTAGGATGGACCCTGAGTTCACTCCAGATCTAGCCACACTCTTGGCATCAACTCCATACCTTATGTTTGCAAGACTACTAGATGTTCAGGAATGCAAGCCACAAGACAAAAGTGGTGAACTAACCAATCTGAGAAAATAAACCAGGAACTTAACACCCCCCAGTAGAAGGACAGACTGAAAATCCACAAGAACAAAAATTCAGGAAGGTTACATCAACTGGAATAGTTACTTTAGCACCTCTTACAACTGCTATTTCTGGGTAACTGTGGCCAACACATATTGAAACACTCCCCAGCCGATTTAGTGAGATAAATCTATTGGTTGGCTGCCAAAAATAAGACTTGGTGACAATGCTTACAAAGAGGATTACAGAACCTCCCATCAATCTCAGAAAGGGCTGGTGCCAAGTAGCAGGCTGGCTCCATTCCCGGCTTTACAACTCCTTGCAGGAAAAGGACTGGATACTTGGTATTAACTAAAATGAACTACCATATCAAATTAAAAGCTCTACCTTGACCCTATGGGATTTCTCCAGGACTCATTTCTGAGAGATGTGCTTGGTCAGTTTGTTTTGTAGTCAAACAAATCTCACGTACACTTCAGATGAGGTAAGAATTAATTAGTTGTTGTTCAGTTGCCAATGTGCATAATTTGTAAAGATGTCTATAAACACAGTGATTCTTCAACCTCTTTAGGCTCTCCATAAAGTCCACATACATGTTAAAAAAATTTAACTGAAGTTGTAGGCAGGATAGAAACTGGTGAGAGCTTTTCTAGTAATTAATGAGGATACTGTTCTCTCACAGTTGACTTAAACTATCCAGGAATATTTTTAATTTTTTAACATGCCAGTAACTAAGAATAATTCATGGTGTATAACTTTATAATGCCATTAACCTAAAGTTGAATAACAATACTTTAAAAAAAACAACTGACTGGACTCATAGAGAGCCTTACACACAGATGTGTAAGAAAACTGTTGAATGGATACCTATATATTCTGATGATAAGATTTACCTCTATGTGATCCATCAAGTATTGTCTAAAGGCTAATAGTATATTCCCAAAGCTTCATTCAGATGTTTCTGAGATTCATTAGAAATAGGATCATTCTTAAGGTGTTTAACTTTTGTTATGTATTAAAATCACCTGAAATGCTTTGAAAAAGTGCTGGTGCCCAATCTTCATCTCTAATCAATTGACTGGGGATACGGCCTAGGCACTGATGGTTTTTGACAGTTCCCCAGGTAATTCTAGGAGCAGTCAGGACTGAAACCAGTGACTCGAACCTTCCAAAGAAGAGACCACAATTAACTGGATTCCTCCCTGACTAATTCCACCCTTTTCCCCAGTCTTTCCACTCTCCACACATACCAATCCAATGTATGATCTGAGGAAACAGGAAATGTCTAATCATGAGTTTTCCAAACAGTAGAGCTGCTGGAAATACAGGAACCAGTCCCTGGGATGCTGGGAGATGAGCTTATTTGGGTGGGGGAGGGGTGACCTAATGCTGTGGGTAGGTCACATTACTAAAGCACAGGCTCTTTGTTCTCCACATCCAAAGATGGAGCTGAAAGTTAGTTTGAGTGCCATTATCAAAGGTAACTGGTATGTCCCAAGTTCACCTGCCTTTTTCTTTCTCCAGCTTTTTCCTGCCCTTCCCCATGCTGTGAAAAGTCTAGTCATACAGATACTAAAGACGCACATTACTTGTAAAGCAACTATATGCCAATAAAAATTAATTTAAAATAAAAGTTAATTTAATTTAAAAAGATTCATATTGCTAACTAACCCAACCGTGAATGGAACCACTCTCCATTTTGGTTACTGACATCAGAGTAATAGGATTTAATTCTTGTCATCCCCAAATCACCTCCTCTTTCCCCTCCTTTAAGGGCACACTTTACTGAGTGAATGAGTCCACACAGACTAAGAGAAGGGGAGAGGTGGGAAAACACTGATTCTGCTGTTTAGTGAGCTGGGGTAGTACCGGCATCTTCCGGTTGGTAACTGAATGGCTGCAGACACCAGTCTATGCCCCATACGCCGCAAGGGTTAATCTGACAGCTGCATATCGTGAATCATTCCCCAAGACTTCACTGCCATGATCACTTTTCCAACATCAATGTGGAAACTCTTGTCCCAGGGCACTTGTCCTCATTTAAAGAACTCCTGGGATGTTAAGGTAAGAATTAGCAGCCTGGTATCATGGCCCAACAGTCTTCACCTATTCCCTTAACCCTGGAAGGAGTTGCATGTTTGATCTGTACATCCTGTAGGCAGCAGTTTATTTTTCTGTTCTGACTTTCTCCTAGTCCTTGTATTCTGAGTTGATCATGCTCCAAGTGTGTCACCACAGAGCAGGTGCTGAGCAGTCAGTTCACAGCTGTTGATTTGTTGCAAGATCAATTAGAGAATACAAGAGTGTGTCACAGCTCACAGTTTACATTGAGCATTCAGAAAACCAAATATTTGAGTGCTTGCCTTGTGGCAAACACTAGTTGTGTATATACACAAACATACACACAAATAGTCTGTCCTGTGCAGTTATATTTCCCTTTGTGTGAACCTTTTCCACTTTACTCCTACGTTATCTATCTCTTCATCAACTAATTCATCTCATCATTTTCAAACAGCAATTGGGGGATAAGGAAGAGAGAAAACAATAACAAAACCTCTTGAAGGTGATTTGTAAGTGTTTTGTGCTATAAATGCAAGTGGATTTAAAGTGAACATCCCTTTGGCATATAAAGCTCTTGTTCAGGAAATGCTGAAATTCTAGGTACAGATTTGTAATACGTGTTTCCCTGGAATCCTAGAAGGTAATGGGTCTTAATGGACTAAGCACTATCCTGTATTATATCTCAGGTGAGTCCTTTTAAAAAGGCAACCTGAAAAGCTTTACCAACCCCAACCAGTCATTTTAAACCCCATGCTTATTGCTCCTTCACTCCCCACGGAACAAGCAGAAGGGAAAGCAAGGAAGACAGTCACGTTTCTGAAATATTACCTGAACCAGGGGAAAGAGCTTTGTTTGGCTTTCAGTGGTAAAAGGAGAAAACAGTAAAACCTCTTTTGTTCTCCCTGGCCTCCTCCAAGCAAAGCACGAGACTCTCATCAAAGCCTACGTAACATTTTACAGTGACACAAAGATAAGGTAAGACAAAGGGACGAGAAGGGTGGGCTGGCAGTTTGGGGCCATATTAGTTTAGTATTAGCCTAGCTCTGGAATAATCTCTCCAGTCCGGCCTCTGGGTGGGCACCCTCCGAGACCAGTGGACTAGAGTTCCCCAAGGCCTGGCACAGTGGCATCAGATCACCACGCTGACTGTCATGCTCTGGCCATGAGGAGCAATCTTGCGGGGCCAGGCCAGCAACAGTTTGCGGAGCTCCTCGCGGAAGCTGTCGTGCAACCAGGCATAGATGAAGGGGTTGTAGCAGGCGGAGCTCATGGCGAGCCAGTGGCAGAGCAGCTGCACTAAGCCAAAGGCGTAGGGGTCTATGGCGTGCGGGTCGAGGTCCCGCAGCAGGTTGAAGACGTGCAGCGGCAGCCAGCAGACGGCGAACACCACCACAACCACCACCAGCAGGCAGAAGGTGCGGCGGCGTCGCGCGCGGTCCCAGTCGGCCTGGCTCTGGGTCACGCAGCCCGGCACCACGCGGTTCCGGAGATTCACAGACACCCGGACGTAAGACAGGAGGATGACCAGGAGGGGGAGCAGGTAGGTGACGAGCAGCAGCCCCCAAGCGTAGAGCTGGCGTTGGCGCTCCTGGGACCCCCAGAACTCCTCGCAGAGGCGCACGCGGTGCGGCTTGAGCTCGACGTGGTAGGTGTGCAAGGCGGCCGGCAGCGCCAGCACCGCGGACAGCGCCCAGATGGCCAGCACCGCGTAGGCGCTGAGGCGCAACGAGATGCGCCTGCGCAGCGGGTGCACCAGCACGACGTAGCGGTCCACCGCGATGGTGGTGAGCGTGAACACCGACACGTAGACGGTGACCGGCTGTAGGAAGAAGACCAGGTGACACAGGCCGCCGCCGAACACCCAGCCGCGTGGCTCAAACGCGTAGGCCAGCGTGAGCGGCACGCAGGCGGCGCACATGAGCACGTCGGACAGGGCTAGGTTACCGATGAGAAAGTTGGTCACGTTGTGCAGCCGACGCACCCGTGCGATCACCACCACGAGCAGGCAGTTGCCCACAAGCCCCACGACCACCACGACGCTGTAGAGCAGCACAATCAGCCCCTTCAGCTGATGCACCAGCTGCAGGCTCTGGAACGGCGTGATGGCCTGAGCGCCTGGACCAGCCGCCGACCCATTGCCCAAGGCTTCTGAGCTCTGGTTGACCGGACTTGAAGCCGCAGGCAGCAGCCCAGAAAATAAATCAGGGGCCGCTGGACCCTGAGTCGGCAATGAGGCCATAGCCACCTGTCCAAAGATAATCAGAGTCTGTCACCTCCCATTCTCTATCCGTCCCCTCCTACTCCAACCGTCCCCGCACCCCCCCCCCACCTCCACACACACCTCAATTACTCAAATATTCCCTCTAGAAAGACTGGCCACAATAAATAATTAACAAAATTAAAAGTGCTGTCACCCCCACCTCTGTAAAATGAAATCTAAGGGTGGTTAGATGTGCATAGGTTATTAAATGCCTTCCACTCTATTTGGAGCCCTCACAGTCCCCACAAGCCAGACCCAAGCGCAGTCCTACCTGGTGATTGGGGCTTGACGGATGGGAAAGCTCTCCGGAGAAAGAGGGGTAGAATCCTGGCTGTCCCTGGAGGTCCTCCACCCAGACGGTGGTGCAGGCTTCTCCGCGGAGCTGAAAAGATTCGAGTTCCCAGTGGACTCGCGGCTTTTGAGCAGGGCTGGGAGCACCTCCCCTTCGCCCCGCCCCCACAAGAGCGCGCCCTTGTAGGGAAAATAGGGGCGGAGCTCTCACCTCCAAACTGGGTGCTTTGAGAAATAGGAGGATAGTAGAAACAGAAAAGGAAGAAGGGGCCAGAAACCTGGGCTGGAGGGTCAGAGAATCTCTACTGTGGGAGCTTGCTGCGTCCTGGGAGAGTCCTGCTCCGGAGGAGAGTGCAGTAAACTAGGGAGATGAGAGGCGTGAACTGTCTGACTCTCGGGACGAACTGGTGCCGTTTCCGTAAGGAAAGCGCAGGGCAGGAAATGGGGTGGGGGACTGAGATATCTACGGGATGTAGGGGAGAGATGAGGGACTCTTCCTTCAGAGCCGGATCCTGCCTTGAGTCCTGGCTCGAGAGAGTCGCATAGGTAGTTCTGTCAGGGATTTAAATTGTAGAGCTTGGAACTAGCCGCAGACCTTCGGGGGCTCGCGCTCCCCGGGACGCACTGAGCCGTTTGCCTAAGCTGGCGACGCGATGTGAGTCACGGGTCCGATCAAGCCCAAGAAAATGGTTCAGCACCACGGAGAGCTCCCGCGGCCGTGGCTGCGCGGCTCGGGCGTGCCTGGGAGCGGGTACAAAGCGAGTTCGGCCCGTCTTCTGTGTCCGTCGCATTTGGAGGAGGGACCTGGTCCCTAGCCTAGTTCAGAGAGCTGTCTCACTGCCTACATCCTGGGCCGGGCTGCAGACTCCAAGAACAGTAGGGTGGAGTGAAGGCCGATGGGCTGGAGTGACTTGGCTCCTGCTATCGGTCACCTCAGTGACCATTGACAGTGCTGGGTTTTATCTCCTTAGGTCAGAAAACGCAGCCTTTGTGCAGCAGGCACACTTCAATACCTTCCCCTCACTACTCCGCTACCACCCCCTCCCCTTCTCTTCACTCTTTCTTGACTACCACGCTCTATTCTTCATCTCCCTGACAATACCAGTATGGAATATAAGTTCTGGGACCCCACCCTCTCCATCCTTATATAAACACCTAAGGCCTCGTCACCACATTTTAGTAATTGCACGGTTTCCATGAGGATAACAAAAGTAACAAACATCTAGGAGGCTTAAAAGTTACATAAAATCTTTAGCAGTATTACATCCTCACTGAAATACAAATTAATCTGGACCAAGTTGGGGGAAGCAGGAAGGAGGCTTTGTAGCCTCCCTCCTTTGAAGACATCTCCTCCCTTCACTTTTTCTTTCCTTTCCCCAGAGGATGGAGCTCTATTATCCCATCTTTCGAAAGCCCTGTACTTTGTCTTCTGGCTGCAGATATTCCCATTAGGCTGGAAAGAAGTAAAATTATTTCACTCTCCAAATTCAAGTGATCACTCATACAGGGAGAAAAGTCAACATGGGAACAAAGGCAATCCAATTTTATGCACCCGAATTTATTCTAAACCCACATGCTCTGAGTTATAATCACTTTCTTTAGTTATAGCTAAAGAGAAAGTATGATAGTAAAAAAAAAAAACTTCAAAATAAAATACAATCTGTGCCTGACTAATCCCTTTTTATTCAGTCACTAAGTCGTGTCCAACTCTTTGCAACCTCATGAACTGCAACACACCTTTTGATTTTTCTCATCATGTTCATCAACAGGGTTTTATGTACCCAAGAGCTGAGGTACTCTTATAGCTGAGGAAGTTGTGGTAACAGAGTTGAAAAACGATTTGAGGTGCATTTTTATGGACATTCTAAGTCGCTTCAATCATGTCCAACTCTTTGCGACCCTATGGACTGTAGCCCATCAGGCTCCTCTATCCATGGGATTCTCCAGGCAATAATATTGGGGTGGGTTGACATTTCCTTCTCTAGGGAATCCTCCCCACCCAGGGATCAAACCCACGTCTCCTAGAGTCTCCTCCATTGGCAGGTGGGTTCTTTACCACTGTGCCACCTGGGAGGCCTGCTATATTACCTCCTATTCCCCAAAAGCCTTTAATGGCCCATCAAACAAAGACTAGAGCTTTTAGCATGGCCTTTCCAATCAGCATGCCCTTTTATTCTGATCTTCCCTCTTTTTTTTTTTTTATTTTGGGCTGCTTCCCACCTGTCTCACTCCCTATGTTCAGACCACACTAGCCTGCTGGACACAGACACAGCCTCACCATTCCTGTTCGTCATCTCTCTTGGGGTTTATCCCCTTTCTCTAGAATACTGCTTGCTTCATCCCCACACAACTCACACTATTCACATGCTGCAATGCCCAATTCAAAGGGTGCCTTGTCTTCAAGGTCTTCCCCCTTTCATGATCTTTCTGCCCTTTATTACATTCTACCTTTGAACTTGTGCGAGTGTTTCCTCCCCTGCCTCCACAACCCCTGATGTAAACTCTTTACAGGCAGGGGCCAATGTCTTGAAGCATTTTGGTACCTACGATATGTCCGAACCCAGCAGATACCAAGTAAATATCCTTTTTGATTGAATGGCTAAAAATAGCCACCATTTATTGAGGGCATTTTACATGCCAGGCACTGTGCTAAGTACTTCACATGCCTTATCTCATTTGATCCCCTCAAAACTACTGGGTTTCTTTGGGCTGCACCACAGAGCTTGTGGAATCTTAGTTCCCCAACCAGGGATTGAACCCATGCACTCCATGGTGAAAGCACAGAGTCCTAACCACTGGACAGCAGGAAATTCCCCTCAAAATTACTATTATGCTCACTTTACAAATGAGGTAACTGGTACTTCAAGGCTAAGTAACTAATCACAACGGTACAACTGAAAAGCAGTGGGACTGCAATTTCAACTTCAATTTGCCGGGTTCTAGAGCCAAACCCTCCACTACTGTATTTTCCTGCCTCTGAATCCAAGACAGATGCATCTGCGCAAACAGAAAATGTAAGTAAGTTCCGATGGGACTTAATAAAAATAGGGAACCCCTCCCCCACAGTGGTTTATTAAAGGAGCTCTAACAAATTTGGCTACAATGCTACCTCTATCATCTTTGAGTTAAACAGATCTTTATGCCTCACCTGAACTGTCCCTTACTTATATCCCATGTAGGAGACAAAACTTTGGGCTGCATGAACTTAGAGGATGGTATCATGCTTTTTGATGCCAATAGACAACAGGAGGTAGAGAACAGAAGACAGAGTTGGAGACAAGGGTAAAGAGTCTGGGAAGCCCGCTCAAGGCCACTGAAGACTTCACGGCAGCTGAATTCACACTGATAAACAGCCATTAGCCCAAACGTAGAAGAAAATATTTGAGATCATATTTTAATTTTTTTTAGGAGGAGCCACTAGAGATCATTTTTTTTTTTTTAGTTACCAGGGAGGAGAGAGCAGTTTTTGAAACTTAAGTCCAGGCAATAACATAAGAGATGCTCCCCAAGACTTGAGTTTTGTCTTCTAAGCCCGCCCTGTGTGTGTTCCAAGAGCCAGGCACACCGTGGTTCCTCAGACTGAGCTGACTCGGCATGGCGGGCTGACCACTGACAGGAGAGAAGAGCCTGTTACAGGCAGTGTGAGAACTGACGCAGTATCACATACAGAGGCCAAGAAAACCCCGTGTGCTTTCCTTAGAGGGCTTCGGGAAAGTGGTGTTTTTTTTTTCATTCCCAACTCCAGACATAATAATTATTCCTTCTAGCTCTGTCACACACATACTACTTATTTTTTTAACTCTTCAGTCCAGCTTTGCACAAGCAAGGAGTGGAGGCTTACATGCTACTTTTCTGGCCAGAAATCTTTCTTTCGTTAGCCTTTTCTTCTCATCCCATCAAAAATCAAAAGGAGCCCCAAATGACCTTGTGTCCTCTACCCCAAGGTCAACTCTAAAGTGATGCGTGGGGCGTACATCTTATGTCTGTCTCATTTTAATCTGGGCCTCACTGTGGGTCCCCACTCTTGGGCCCGGATGCCTAGGCAACCCCTAGGTTTTCTCTAACCAAGCTCGTGCGAAAGCTCTTGACAAAGCCCTTACCTCTGGAAGGGTGAGAAAGCAGAGAAACTTTCTAGAAAAAAAAACTTACTATTAGATGACATCTCATGCAGGTGGAGTTCAGAAGATAGAGTAAGGTAACCCTTTACTTTTCTCACTAGTCACCTATCAAGCCATGATTATTTCAGGCAGGCTTTGGACAGGACCCAGGGAATCACTAGATCCTTGCAGGTATGGCCTCAGAGTAACATCTACAAGACAGACGCACGTTCCTTTTATAATGTAGATTCCTGCTGATTACATACTCTTGTAACTAGACTAACAAAGTCCTGTCTTTTTTCTGCCTTCAGTGAAGTTAGGTTAGCTCCCCAGGAAAGGAGTGGGCAACCCCCCAGAGTAACAGGAGGAGTTGGGATGTGACAGGAAACTTCCCTGCCACATGAGAAAAGGGAATGCTAAAACCTGCTAATTCAACAACTATTTGTGATTCATCTGTTAGGTGACAAGTCCTGGACGAGGTGCATTGTGTGAGAGAAAGATGAATAAGACATAGTCTCTGCCCTCAAAAAGTTCAGTCTGGGGCAGAATTTTCTAGAAATAGAATCAGCTAGTGGAGGGACCCATGAAAATAATCTCAGGGTGCGGCTACTCTAAAAAACCCCATGGTTAAATGGAAAAGCCCTGTGGCTTTAGTAAATTAGCAATCTCTGGGGATTCTTGATTTTGGATTCTTTTTGGTCTTAACATATCTCCTTATAACTGCTTATTTAAATAATTTCTTTTTGCTTTTGCTTTTTTCATAATTGTTTTTACATTAATTGATCTCAATGAGGCAGCATTAAGTGGCAGCATGAAGTAAGATCTTAATTCTCTGCCCAGGAATTGAACCTGGGAACCCTGGATGAGAACTAACAATACTAGCCATCAGATAAGCAAGGGCTAGCAGCTAGAAGCTACTTTTCCCTGGATCTTTGCATCTAGGGGAAAATGCATTTATTACAGAGGCAGAAACTGTAAATGCAGGTACAAAGTTTATTATGAGACGTAGCATAACAGCTGGAGAAGGCAATGGCAAGCCACTCCAGTACCCTTGCCTAGAAAATCGCATGGACAGAGGAGCCTGGTGGGCTGCAGTCCATGGGGTCGCTACTAGTCGGACACGACTGAGCGACTTCACTTTCACTTTTCACTTCACACACTGGAGAAGGAAATGGCAACACACTCCAGTGTTCTTGCCTGGAGAATCCCAGGGACGGGGGAGCCTGGTGGGCTGCCGTCTATGGGGTCGCACAGAGTCGGACACGACTGAAGCGACTTAGCAGCAGCAGTAGCAGCATAACAGCAAGTGGGAGAGCACACAGAGAAACGGTTTAGTTAAGACAGAAGCAAGGCAGAGATGCACACCCAGAGAGAAGGGGTGTGGGCATTCCCCCTAGTGAGCAGGAGCCAAGTAAAGAGGTGATTAGGTCACTTATATGGATCAGTTCTTCCGGGACTTTGTCTTCCTTCAGGCCAATTATCTGGTTTCTTTTTCCACATCTGACCTATCTAGGACCCTCCCCTGAGTGTACATGTCCCCCTCAACTAAGATGGATCTTGAGGTGGAGGTTTCTGGGAGGAGCAAGATTCATTATGGCCAGGTGTTATCCCCTGACTTTTGACCCACTAGGAGCCTTTCTGTGCATGGGGAGTCTCCCGCGTCCCAAAAGACGGGGAGCAGAGTCCCTTAAGCTTTTTCTCAAATAGAGTTTTCCCCCTCTTTGTCCTTGCCATGACTGTTACCTTAAGGTGTTCACAGGAGACAAACACTGGCTATTTCCCCTGTTTCTGTTGTTACTTCCATTTCAGATGGTAAACAGAAGGCTGATTGTAAATGCCTTAACTGGAGCCCATCTATGTCTTATCTCAAGAAATGCTAACAGCTGTAAGTCTCCAACCTGAAGCCCACTTCTTCGGTCCCCATGAACTATGAACAGGAGGGAAGCTCTAACCTGGAGCCTGCCTCAGAATCACCCACTCAACTAGAAACAAGAAATAGGATCTTGGGTTAGCAGTCAGGCTGTCAACAAGAAGTGAGTGAGTGACAGCCGCTCAGTCATGCCTGACTCTTGGCAACCCCATGGACCTTTGCAACCCCGATGCAATTCTCCAGGCAAGGTTACTGGAGTGGGTTGCCATTTCCTTCTCCAAAGAGGGTATTAAAGAACAGAGAGCAAGCACTCCATACGGATGGCCATATTTGCATCAGTCCTGGCTGGTCTATCCCTCCACCCATTTCTGGACAAGTTTATTATCCAAACAATTCATGAAATAAATACGAAAGATGTTTTCAAAGACAAACCTCCCCACCCCCAACAGACATTGAAAAGGTGATCTAAATGCTAAAATGTTAAACTGCTAGCTTTTGGCTGGGGTGGGGGAGGTGCCCTCGATCTTTCTCTTTTACCTCTTTCAGGCCCAGAATTTGAAGCCTTGCAGTTCCCTCAGGGAAGAACTTCCTGATGGGATCTTCCTCTGCTCGTCTTTTGTTGTTGCTGTTCAGTCACTAAGTCATATCCAATGCTTTGCAACCCCATTGCCTAGAGCTCTCCAGGCTCCTGTATCCATGGGATTTCCCAGGCAAGAATACTGGCGTGGGTTGTCATTTCCTTCTCCAGCCTGGTCTTTTACCTGCTCCCCAAAGTTCTGAAGCCCCACACCTAGAGCCTGGAAAGAAAGGAGGACATTCGATCTTTGGTTCTAAACTGGACACTCAAAACATTACTAGAGCAAAGGAGGCTATTTAAAGGACTTTTAAGGGGACTTACCTGGTGGTCCAGGGGCTAAGACTTCACACTCCCACTGCAGGGCACCAGGTTCCATCCCTGGCCAGAGAACCAGATCCCACAATGAAGGTCAAAGGTCCTGCATGCCACAACTAAGACCCAGCTTAGACAAATAAATTAAAACATTTTTAAAGCTAAATGTCAAAAAAATAAAATTTTTTTAAAAAGACTCTAGGTTTTAAAGAAGTTCACCACTGATAAATCTTGTGCATTCAGAGTGCTTCCTGCCATACAGCAGACGCACTCTTACCAGTTTAAGTAGAAAAGGGTGGCAGCTTGCTTCTATAACTGCTGAGAGGACTGGAGGATCAGCCTCAAGGCTCAGCTTCTAAAACCAGCCTTGATGAAGAAATCTCCACCCACATCCCCTGCCTGCGACAATGCTGCTGCCATGGCCACTGTCATCTCCACCAATGCCGTTCTGCATCAGGAACTCAATCTTGCAGACATCGCTGTTCCCAAAAGCCAAGCACCTCTGCACCGTGCCCAACAAAATGGGGTTCCCACTTGCTCAGGTGCCCTCAGGTTCCTCATTTCTAGAGGAACGTTTCAGTCAGGTGCATCTGAGCAGCAGAGCCCGGGTCTCATGCACGCGTGCTCATTCACTTCTTTGTGGCCGACTCTGTGACCCTGTGGACTGTAGCCCGCCTCTGTCCTCTGTCCTTGGGATTCTCCAGGCGACAATATTGGAGTGGGTTGCCATGCCCTTCTCCAGGGGACCTTCCTGACCCAGGGATCGAACCTGCGTCTCCTGCATTGCAGATAGATGCTTTAACTCTGAGCCACCAGGGAAGCCGCAGAATCCCATACCTGAGTTCTAATTGCAAAAATGCTGGGACTTTAGGTTCTGACTTCAACTTGGAATGATGATGAGGAATTTCCCCAAATATGCACAGATGACAACCAGCCATGAGTTACAACAAGCTTTCACTCTATTATCTGTCTTGAACTTCAGTTTTAAAGACCAACAGCTATAAGGAGACTTGAATATTCTCTTAATTTGTTTGCCATCATTTAATTTAATTTGCTTCTACATCATTTTGAATGAAAATACCAGAGAAAAGCATGAGAGAATTAAGGATGTATTTTAGAGTAATGAGTTTTGTTTACCCTAATATACGTAAGTAACTGTGCTCCACTTTATGAGACATACCCCCTTCCAAAAAAAAAAAAAGCTTCCAAAGATGTAAGAAATATAGCAATGCCTTATAGCAGGGTTTTTCACCCTCAGCACTAGTGACACATTGGGCACGATAAATCTATGTCATGGGAGGTTGTCCTTTATGGGTTGTGTGACAGCATCCCAGGCCTCTTCCTTCTCGATGCCAGAAAGACACACACCTAGCTGTGACAACCGAAGATGTTTCCAATATTGCCAGATACCCTTGCTGGTAGGAGACAAAATCACCCCTGGTTGAGCAGCGGTATCTTACACCAATACAGCTCTTTAAAAACTCACACAGTAGGGACTTACCTGGTGGTCCAGTGGCTAAGATTCCACACTCCCAATGCAGGAGGTTTGGGTTCCGTTCCTGGTTAGGGAAATAACCAGGAACTATAGTTAACCAGGTTAGGGGACTATATCCAGTTGTGTGCATACCACAACTAAAAAAATAAAATAAAATTTTTTTTTTAATTTACCAAGTACTCTACTTGGGAGTGCTACCAGCCTTCACAGTTGGCTCTCTTCAGACACCAAGACTCCAGAGTTGGGTTTCAAAAACAATGAATTTTCCCAGATTTTCCTCTTCCTGATCCCTAAAATAGCAGCAGGGCAAATGGAGGAAGGTGTTTAAGAAAAAAAGAAAACCCTAAGAGAAGCATCAGAGAAGGCAATGGCACCCCACTCCAGTACTCTTGCCTGGAAAATCCCGTGGACGGAGGAGCCTGGAAGATGCAGTCCATGAAGTCGCTAAGAGTCAGACACGACTGAGCAACTTCAATTTCACTTTTCATTCTCATGCACTAGAGAAGGAAATGGCAACCCACTCCAGTATTCTTGCCTGGAGAATCCCAGGGACGAGGGAGCCTGGTGGGCTGCCGTCTTATGGGGTCACACAGAGTTGGCCACAACTGAAGCAACTTAGCAGCAGCAGCAGCAGCAAGAGAAGCACAAGTTGATTGCCAAAGGGAGGAGAGAAATGGTCCCAAAACCCAAATATGAGGAAGAGCAGATGGCTCTTGGGCTTGTATAACCAGGCTCCAGTTCTAAGTACGAGTTCTCCAATCCAAGAAGGACCGCAGTTTTGGAAAATAGGAGAAATTCAAAATAACGCCCATTTTTCTGAAAGACATTGGGAAGATCCAGCACATGTGAATCAACTGGCACACAGCTGGCTCACAGCAACGGGGTCAACTTTTGGGGAAACCTCTGTCCTGCCTTATGTCACCACCTCTCATCAAGAGGGTTTCTTCGGTATAATTCTCAAGGCTTCCTCTTGAAAATTATTCCAGAAGATAGTCTTCGTGGTGAGAAGAATTTGCTGGTTTTTAGTCTAAATGCTTTTCTTCACTCCATCCTTTTTCACCAGGCATACAAAGCCTAGGGATCCCAGGAAAAACGAACATTACTGTCTAGAATTTGGCAGCCTAATAAGAGAGAAGTCTACAAAAATCACTGTGCTATAAAATTGTGATAAATGCCATCCTGACAACCACTATAAAAGGGAGACATTAATACTTACTGGGAAATTTTGCTAATTGCTTTAGTAAATTAAAACTGTATTTACCCTTATAGATCATATTTATTTTAATGCCCAAGCATCTTTAAAGGATTCACAACATCTGTTGCTGGACCATGTCAATGTTGCATGTGTTGCTTAAATGTGTTCTCCCTCCTATGCTTACATCAAACACACTCAGCAGTTTAGGGCCCATTATGAATGTCTGCAAATGTTCAGGTGGCAGGAAATGAACAAGAAGTGGGTGCTCACTGAGTCTTTCTAATGACTGAAATGTTCTTCGGGCTGAAGCTTTGTGTCAGGAATCCATTCCTCCTCTTCCCCCAGCCACTGCTCAGCATTATTTCTTCCCAGAGCAGGCGTTCCCATGCTCCCTGCATCCCTGGCAGGCACTACTGTGAAATACCTGGGTGATATTGCTGCCTGGTACAACTCCTTCCTCCTTCTTTTGATTGCTTAACTTTGAAATATATGTCTTTAACAATATCCCAAGTGGTCCATGAATGATGCTCACAGGGCTGCCTATTTGATGTGGTTATCCAGGGCTGGGGAGAGGTCCGTGGTGGCTGAGTTGCTGGAGATCTGACCTCTCTGTAGCGATCGAGGACGGCTTTAGTACCTACCCTTGACTTATCTAGGATCTCTCGTCACAGGCAGTCTCACTGCAGACATCCCTGGACCTCACTGAATTCCTGAAGATCCAGGACCCAGCCAGGCCATCTTCTTTAGTGACATTCTGTTCAAAGACTCCCCTAAAAGACACAAGGCTTGGCCAGCCTGCCCAGCTCAGGATATCAGCCACTTTATTTTTTGACTTTTGATTGGACGCTTACCAATAACCATGTTAACAGCGTGGACAGCATACCTAAGCCTAGTCCCTGCTGTTGCTGTTCAATCGCTAAGCCATGTCTGACTCCTTGTGATCCCCTGGACTGTAGCACACCAGGCTCCTCTGTCCTCTGCTCTCTCCCAGAGTTTGCTCATGTCCACTCTAAGAGCTTAGTCTATTAGAAGTAAATATATATGAATGCACAAATAGATGATAGATTAGATAGATAGCCAGATAGACAGGTAGCTAGATAAACAAGGAGATCAAAACAAAACACTTGAAAGCCATTTATTTCTATGACATTCTTTTCCAAAGGCAGGGACAAGGCAATTTGCTTTCTCATTTCGATTTCTATCCTTCATTGTCATCAAAAATGGCTTTTATGGATGGTAAAAATCATCCTGCATCTGCATGGTGCCATTTAGTGGTGAAAGGTTCTTTGTGGTCACATTTACATGGAAAGCATGACCTTACAGAAGCCCTTCATTTGAGTTTCCATTAATGTATGTCTCCTGACAAACACAGTGATGAACCAAATCGCATCTCATTATGTCCACCTCCAAATTATTATCTAGACACATTTAAGTTCATCCTGGTGCTGCTATCTAAAGTGATGGGCTCTTTCCTGTTTGTTTGTTTTCTTTTTGACAAAGTGCAGACCTAGAATGGTCCTTGCGGTATTTTTCAAGTTCATTGCACATGTGTGCGCGTGTGCACACACACACACACACACACAAGGCTTTCAGGGATGGCAGTCTGGCAGTTAGAAGGTCTAGGATGGGTGTGTCTTCCCTGTGTTTTATCTCAGCAAACGAGTCCCTGTCACCAGGGAAACAGCCCTGGCTTTCATGTGTGACGACGTCGTGAGTGGTGTCTCAGCAAAGGAGGAATAGCAGAAATGTATTACTCCTCCCAAAGACTATCTTCATCAGAATCAACTCTGGTGCTTATTTAAAATGCAGATTTCAGGAGTTCCCTGGTGATCCAGTGGTTAGGACTAGACACGTTCACTGCTATGGGCCTGGGTTCGACGCCTGGTCAGGGAACTAAGATTCCAAAAGCCTCACAGGATCAAAGCAAACAAAAAAATGCAGATTGCTGGACCAGAAGATAGACCCATGAAATCAGAACTGTTGATGGTGAGAGCTGGGGAAATGAATCTATCACAAGTATTGCGGGTTACTCTGAGGCACATTCAAGTGTGAGAACCACTGTCTTCACAGTGAGTAATCCCGGTTCCCTATTTCCCCAAACTTGATCAGGATGCCAGCCAGGGGGCACGAAGCAGCTGCCAAATTCAGCCTGGCTTCCTGCCACAGAAGCCTAACAGAGCCCTAGCTCTCTCCTAACCTAATCGATACCGGAAGGCAATTGTACTAGCTCAATGCTTTCTCTGTCTTACATCTGTTTCAATTTATCTTTAATGGTATAAGCAGGATCTGAACATGTTCTCCTATTTGATAGACATAAAACGGAGGAGCCTAAATTCCAGCTCTCTCCCTCAGAAGTTATACTTTTCCTTTCTCTGTGCATTTACATGTACATATCTGAACCCAGGGAAAAGTGTTGATGGACATTTAGGTTGTTGGCCACATTTTTTGTCATCACAAACCTCACTATAATAAAGATGTTCCAGATGTTGGCCGAAGAGTACAAGCTTCCAGCTCTAAGATGAATAAGTTCTGGGGGTCTAACGTGCAGCTTGGTGATTATAGACAATAATGTGCTAAGTCGCTTCAATCGTGTCCAACTCATTGCAAACTCATGGACTGTAGCCCACCAGGCTCTGCCCCAGGGAGTCTCCAGGCAAGTATACTGGAGTGGGTTGCCATGCCTTCCTCCAGGGGGTCTTTCCTACCCAGGGATTGAACCTGTGTATCTTATGCCTCCTGCATTGGCAGGCAGTTTCTTTACCACTAGCACCACGTGGGAAGCATATAGATAATAATACTCTATTATATACTTAGTTGCTAAGAGGCATCCTAAATGTCCTCATCACAAAAAAGAAAGGGTAATTATGTGACATGATGGAGGTGTTAACTAACACTACAGTGGTAATCGTTTTGCAATATACTAGTGTATCAACTAGATGTGCACCTTGAACTAATAAGACTCTATGTCAGTTACATCTCAATGAAGCTGGAAAAAAGATTCCATATTAACAGTTATATTTGGGTTGAGAATAAAGCATATTTTCAGTAATGCTGTTTTCTAGCTGACTAACATATACTGCTCTATATTTATTAGTTATTTTATAAAAGCTCAAGATTCAAATTCAGAAAAATTAAAGTAAAATAAACATATTCCCATATGCCTTATTGGAGAGGTTTCTTTGAGGGGCCATTCAGCAAAGGGAAATTTATAAGTCTCAAGATATGACCCAATTCAGACTCACCAGCACTGCAGGGGACTCTCTTTTGCTTCATAAATTGTAACAGCTCATTAACTACAGCATGAGTTCTTATAATGGCCAGATGAGCATGGAAAGGAAATGTAGCATTTTTCATGGATATTAGGAAAAATTCCTAAAAAAATTTTTAAATCCTCCCACTTGGTTTTCCCTGCATGTTCCCCTTCCTACAGTCCCTTGACAACCAGGGCCTCATGATGGCTGCTGGAAAGGACAGATTCTCCTGGGGTGAGTGGGGGACATTGGCTCAGCCAGCAGGACCTATGTGAAGGGCATGCACCAGTCTAAGTAAGGAAGAGCTTTCCATCAGATTCTGGGCACAGCAGAGGGACCTGTGTTTTAAGATGTTATTAAATAAGACACCCATGGGGGACATCACTGAAGCACATAACCCCATGGCAAATAAAATGTCTGAGGCCAACATCTAAGCCACTGGACCCCTGGAACATACAATGGAACATGCTGGGATCATCACCAACACCAACCAGGCTCTTGTAGGAGTGAATTGGGACGAGGGGGAGAGGACGGCTTAAAGATGTCTAACGGGAAAGGTTTATGACCCCAGACCTGGGATATGCTCATGTGTGCTCAGTTATGTCCGACTCTTTGCAACCCCATGGACTGTAGCCCACCAGGCTCGTCTGTCCATAGAAATGTCCAGGCAAGGATACTGGGTTGCTCTTTCCTACCCCGGGGGATTTTCCAGACCCAGGGATCGAACCTGCATCTCCTGCTTCACAGGCATACTCTTTACCGCTGAGCCACCTGGGACACTGTGTGCAAATTCCCACGCGAACAGTAACTACTGGAGTCAGCCAGAGCAAGCCCTACCCTACCCTGGAATCTCTGTGTCCTTATCTATGAAACATGTTGCGAAAGGAGACCTAGACGATTCCAAAGGTCTCTACAAGCTCTGCCAGTCCAGGAACCCGAGACGGTGATTCTGAGACAGTCATGTCAACTATTCGCACACCTGGTCGCCATCACTTGTCTGCACACACCTGGATGCCTTCGTCCCTGCACACACCTAGATAATGTTATATCATATTATATAATACATAATATAGTATATATAATATAACATTCTCTCTCCACACACCCAGATGATATCACTTGTCCCCACTTCCTCAATGAAAGGTGGTCCTCCTTCTACTCAATGTCCATGGACATCCTTTGACACTTTCACTTTAGTTTTTCTCTCCACAGGTCTGGCCTTCTTACAAATCTAGGAAATAAGTTTAGGCCCTCAGATTTGAACTTCCTTGAGACAAGACTCGGAGAAGGCAATGGCAAGCCACTCCAGTACTATTGCCTAGAAAATCCCATGGATGGAGGAGCCTGGTAGGCTGCAGTCCGTGGGGTCGCTAAGGGTCGGACACGACTGAGCAACTTCACTTTCACTTTTCACTTTCCACTTTCACACATTGGAGAAGGAAATGGCAACCCACTCCAGTGTTCTTGCCTGGAGAATCCCAGGGACGGGGGAGCCTGGTGGGCTTCCGTCTATGGGGTCACACAGAGTTGGACACGACTAAAGTGACTTAGCAGCAGCAGCAGCAGAGACAAGACTCCCTGCAGGAAATAATTTAATCCCAGTGTGCCCCTCACAAGGTTTCAGCTCTCAAGACTTAAGCACCATGAGGAAACTCCGCCTGTGTAATTGCTGTAAGTTTCAGAATTTAGTAAGTTGTGTTTTGTTTGATTCTCATTTTTCACAAGATCCAATCAAAAGAATAACGTATTCATTCTCACTCTTCAGGAGTTTTCCAGCTGTGTGAAGGCTCTGCAGGTTAGGATGATGCTTTTGTATGCAAGTGAAAATCATCAACATCTGTCTACTGTTCCCCCAGCCACTTTTCTTTCATATCACAAATTTCAAAATGCAACTAAGGGATATGCTGGACTCTTTTCCCTTAAATCAAATCTTCAAAATTAAACACAGCTAGAGAGCTCCCTGAGATGTTTCTTATGTGAGTTTCCTCATTAAGGGGAAAAAACACAGAAAACACACAGGACTCAAAGCAATAAGATGTTTTCCTAGAAACTGTCCTGTTATCAATCAAATGCTCAAGCAGCTGACAATCCTGGGAGAATATTAGAACTTGAGACCTTCTTGCTTTCACTTCTTTGTTCTATTTTTGTCAGTTCTATTTAATGATCTGTCAAACATGGGTTTAAATATGTTAGAGGCTTGTTACTCAAAGTACAGTCCATGGACCAGCAGCAGTACTTGGGATTCGTTAGAATCAGCATCTCAGGGGACTTCCCTGGTGGTCCAGCGGCTAAGACTCCATGCTCCCAATGCAGGGTTCGATCCCTGGTCTGGGAACTGAAGAGCCAGGATACTGCAACCAAAGATACCACAACATAAACTGGTGATCCCCCGTGCCACAACTAAGACCCAACACAGTCGAATCGATAAGAATGAATATTTTTTAAAAAAGAATCTCAGGCTCCATCCCCTGACCTCCTGAATCAGCACTGCATTTGAACAAGATCCCAGGGGATTGGTGTGCATGTTCTACTTCGAGCCGCACTGTGCTAGGAATTGCCTGGTGGCACAACGGATAAGAATCTGCTTGCCAGTGCAGGGGACAGGGGCTCGATCCCTGGTCCACATGCCGTGAAGTTTCCACCACAAATACTGAGCCTGTGCTCTAGAGCCCGGGAGCTGCTGCTACTGAATCCACATACACAACCACTGAAGCCCGTGAGCCTGAAGCCTGTGCTCCACAAGAGAGGCCACCGCAATGAGAAGCCTGTGCTCCACAAGAGAAGCCACCGCAACAAGAAGCCTGTGCTCCACAAGAGAAGTCACCGCAATGAAAAGCCTGTGCTCCACAAGAGAGGCCACCGCAATGAGAAGTCTGTGCTCTACAAGAGAAGCCACCGGAACGAAAAGCCTGTGCTCCACAAGGAGGAGTGGCCCCCAGCTCGTCACAATTAGAGAAAATCCATGCAGCATAAAATAAATAAATTATTTTTAAATGATTGCCCACTTAGCATCATTTAAAAAAGAATAATAAGAAGAAGCACTGTGCTAGAAGCTTCTCCAACTTGCTTTCATTTGAGTACTCAGAATCACAAACCCCATTCTGCATCTGAGCAGACTCACCTGAACCATTCAGAAAAACCCCTCTATATAGCTCAGGCCAAAAATCACACCCAGAAAAGAACGGTTTAGCATTTCCCCCTGCCTTGTTCTGGTCTTTCTAATGGAAATGATCTTTCTAAAGGCAGGCTAATGGCAAGGTCTTGCCCTGGCTGCAGGTCTCACACAGCGTTCTGTGTCTCTGCCAAGAGCACCGTGTCCCTGGGTCACCAGCTCCACCTAACAAAGCTCGGGTACTGCAAAACCCATCCAGGGCACCCAGGTGCTTCCCAAGGAGTCCACGAAAAACAAATGTGAAACTCTGGGGCAAAAGGAGGTGAAGAGACTGAGGCCAGGCTGAATGACAGACCAAGGTCACGCAGCCACTTGGTAGCCCCAGCTCCCTGGAACTCACAGTTGGTGCTTTTTCCTCGAGTGGAGGGTGCTCTTGTGATGCTAATGACCACCTGAAAGAGGAACCAATTTCATCTAGCTTCCCGGAACTTTCTGATCTAATTTTCAATTCATTCAAAATTGAAAACCCATGCTGGCTGTGCAGACATAATAATAAAAACAGAGAAAAGTGCCATGCTCAGAGGCCAAGTCTGTTCACTCCCAACTCATTGCCTTTGCCTAGACCATGCTTTGCTTCCCTACCCTCATCCCGTAGGTAAGGGCATCCTCAAAGATGTTTATCTGTTAAAAGTCCTGTTTAGTTAATAAAACCAAGAAACAAATGGGCCACTTCTTCCCACTTGGAGCCCACACTGACCTCTTCCTAGTCCCAAGACCTCCAGTCCCAGCAGCCCCTCCACTCCTGGGTCCTGCTCTTACTTGCCTGTGGGACTGCCTCCTCCCCTGGGTTTCATCTGTTGGGCTGATTGCCTCCGTGAGACCAGTCAGGGACGATGATGTATCCTCTTGCTCCCCAAGGCATTTGGTAGGTTCTGGTTAAGTTACATCCAGATGAAGGAGACTTGACAGCTTCCAAAATCAGGAGAATCAGCGTGAGCAGGCGTGGACCCATGAGACACGATGTTGCTTCCAGCCAACAGGGATGAGACAAGGAAAAATGTTTTCCCTGGAGATGGAGTAAGACAGTATCACATCTGCTTTATAATGAACTGAGGCTTCCCACTTAGCTCAGTCGGTAAAGTATCTGCCTGCAATGCAGGAGACCCAGGTGCAGTTCCTGGGTCAGGAAGTTCCCCTGGAGAAGGAAATGGCAGTGCACTTCAGTATTCTTCCCTGGAGAATCTCATGGACAGAGGAGCCTGGCAGGCTACAGTTCATGAGATTGCAAGAGTCGGACATGACTTAGAGCTATCTTTCTTTTTATAACGAATTGAGAGAGTGGCATTGACAAATATACTGTCACGTGCAAAACAGATAGCTCGTGGGAAGCGGTATAGCATGGGGAGCTCAGCTCGGTGCTCTGTGATGACCTGGAGGCGAGGGAGGTTCAAGAGGGAGGGGATATATGTATAGGTACAGCTGATTCACATTGTTCTACAACAGAAACAAACACAACATTGTGAAGTAATTACACGCTAAGTCGCTTCAGCCCTGTCCGACTCTTTGAAGTCCTATGGACAGTAGCCCACCAGGCTCCTCTGTCCATGAGATTCTCCAAGCAAGAATATGGGAGTGGGTTTCATGCCCATCCCACCCAGGAATTGAACCGATGTCTCTTACGTCCCCTGCATTGGCAGGCAGGTTCTTTACCACTAGCGCCACCTAGGAAGCTTCAAAGCAATTATACTCTAGTTTAAAAAAAAAGAAATTTTTAAAAATAAATTCGACTTTTGCTTCTTTCCTTGAAGGCAGCATTGATTTTACCAGAGAAAGAATTGATTTGTACAAAGTCTGTTCACCCTCTTTTCCCACTCAAAATGGCCTTGGGGGAGAAGTCTAACCTGGAGCAAAGAGTGGTAGGACAGTCCCTGAGAGCTGCCAAGGGTCTGCAGCTGGCAGACCCACCTCTGCTGTATTCAGCGCTGCTGCCTCCCTGCTGTCCCGGGAGTCCTGAGACTTGGTCCAGAGTTTTGATCCATCACACCCTCTGAATTAATTCCAATAGTATGACCTGCATTTTCTCCCTAAACTCAGACACTCAGGATGACTGACCCCACACATTGAAGTGTGAGCAGAGTGCTGGGCCAGAGTCCAGAGGCAGGAACAGTGGAAACTGCCAACACCTCCAAAACAGCTGTTCTGAAAGTTCAAGTCTCATGGAAGACACAGGGCAAGCCTGGAAGCAGGATGGCTGAGGAGGTACTTTCCACTTGAGAACAAGCTCACTGAGGTAGAAACACAAGTTGGAGGGGCCACTGGGGTCGAGATGGTCGTCCAGAAGATTTTGTGGAAGGGCCAGCAGAGACCTTTTGAAACCACTTCCTGGGCACGTCTGGGAGCTCTGGGCCAGGGGTTAAGGACATGGACTCAAATGTTCTAAGCCCGCCTGGCTGTGTGATGCTGGCTGAGTCATCTGCCTCTCTAAGCCTGCTTCTAGTCTGTAGATTGGGTTCATGAGAGTCCTCACTTTCTGAGGACTCGCTACCTGAGTCAGAATGAGATAACCCAGGTGATGAGCTCTGGGTAGGTCCCTGGGTTAGTTAGTCTCCCTTACCCAAGTCCAAGCTTGCTCTGCTTGCCCAAGAAGATGGCAGACTAATTTCTCAAAATAACCATCTTCTGGGGTCTGGATGCCAGGTTCTTTTACAGAACAGAGCTGAAGGAGGTGAGGAAATAAAGTAAAAGGCCCATTAATCTTGCACACACCTCCTAGAAGGTCTAGCCTCGGGAAGAGGATGTGTTCATTTCTTTCTTCCTGTAGCCACCCACAGGTGCGCAGGGGCCTGAACAAAGGTACATTGGTTTAATAATCTAACAGAAGGGCAGAGTTCACTGAGGATAAACAGTATCCTTTTAGTGAACAAAAGCGGGGGGTGAGGGAACAAAGGCTAAAGTAAAAGCAACAGATCCATCCTGGAGTCAGTTCTTCCCTATAACACCTGCACGTGGTTAGTGCCCAGTGAATGAAAGCAACTCTATCTGCCCTGCACGGTTTTTCTCCGTGTTCCCAACACTCATGGCCTTGTTTCCACCTCACATTAGCCTTGAGAAGTAGGTGAAATCATTACACACATTTTACAGACTTGGAAGCTGAGGCTCATAGAGATTGAATGGTTTCCTAAAGACGCTATAGCTGGAGGGGCAGAACCTGGCTGTGCACTTGGGTCCTTCAGCCTTCTCACCCCACCTCTCCATTGGAGGGCACCAGACAGCAGTGTGGGTGCCTCTGAGAGCATCAGGGAGCATCTGAGCTTACAAAGCACGTCACCCAGCACAAACGGAATCTTCACTTAATACCTTCATAGAATGAGAGGGTAACTGCCCTCATGCTGTACAATTCAGTTCAGTTCAGTCTTTTAGTAACGTCTGATTCTTTGTGACCCCATGGAATGCAGCATGCCAGGCTTCCCTGTCCATCACCAACTTCCAGAGCTTACTCAAACTTATGTCCATCAAGTCGGTGAGGCCATCCAACCATCACATCCTCTGTCATCCCACCATCTCATCCTCTGTCATCCCCTTCTCCACCTGCCTTCAATCTTTCCCAGCATCAGGGTCTTTTCCAATGAGTCAGTTCTTCACATCAGGTGGCCAAATATTGGAATTTCAGCTTCAGCATCAGTCCTTCCAATGAATATTGAGGACTGATTTCCTTTAGGATTGACTGGTTGGATCTCCTTGCAGTCCAAGAGATTCTCAAGAGTTTTCTTCAACACCACAGTTCAAAAGCATCAATTCTCCAGTGCTCAGTTTTCTTTATAGCCCAACTCTCACATCCATATGGAGAAGGCTACGGCACCCCACTCCAGTACTCTTGCCTGGAAAATCCCATGGATGGAGGAGCCTGGTGGGCTGTAGTCCATGGGGTCTCGAAGAGTCGGACACAACTGAGCAACTTCACTTTCACTTTTCACTTTCATGAATTGGAGAAGGAAATGGCAACCCACTCCAGTGTTCTTGCCTGGAGAATCCCAGGGACAGCGGAGCCTGGTGAGCTGCCGTCTATGGGGTCACACAGAGTCGGACACGACTGAAGTGACTTAGCTGCAGCAGCAGCAGCAGCACATCCATACATGACTATTGGAAAAGCTATAGCTTTGACTAGATGGACTTTGTCAGCAAAGTAATGTCTCTCTCTGATTTTTAATATGCTGTCTAGGTTGGTCATAGCTTTTCTTCCAAGGAGCAGTGTATTTTAATTTCATGGCTGAAGTCAACATCTGCAGTGATTTTGGAGCCCAAGAAAATAGTCTCTCACTGTTTTCGTTGTTTCCCCATCTATCCACCATGAACCGATGGGACTGGATGCCATGATCTTAGTTTTTTGAATGTTGAGTTTTGAGCCAACTTTTTCACTCTCCTCTTTCACTTTCATTAAAAGCCTCTTTAGTTCTTCACTTTCTGCCATAAGGGTGGTGTCATCTGTGTATCTGAGGTTATTGATATTTCTCCCGGCAATCTTGAGTTCAGTTTGTGCTTCTTCCAGTCCTGCATTTCACATGATGTTCTCTGCGTATAAGTTAAATTAAGCAGGGTGACAATATACAGCCTTGACGCACTCCTTTCTCATTCATTTTCATAGAATGAGGGGGTAACTGCCCTCATGCTATACAATTTGGGGTTAAGAGTGTAAATTATGGAGCCAGACTGTTGGATTCAACAGACCAGATACGTGACTGTGGGCTGTTATTTAATCTCTAGGCAGCCTCAGTTCTCCTGTCTCTAAAACAGCTGTAGTAATTTGTGTACCCACAACAGAAGACTGAATGATTAAAGTGCATCGAAGGACACCTGGCACAGAGTAAGTGCTCTGTAAATATCAGCGGCAACCTTCCACATTTTACAGACGAAGAGTGTGAGGGGTGCAGAAACTCGAAGCCCGGTTTCTAGAACTCTCCCCATCATCCCTTAAGAGCCTGGCCCATCTGCTTGAGGCCAGATCCACGCAGCTGGAAAGTCTCAGTGCCAGTGTCAGCCAACTGCCCAAACAGTCAGCCACCTCTCACCCAATCCACCCATAATTCCTCCTACTATCGTGGGATTCTTTTAAATATATTTACTCAACTGTATTTTTTTATATCCTGAAGCTTTGTTGCTTTTTAGCACACAATCAAGAGTTAAAGGGGGGTCTGGAGGAGAATGTGACAGTCGCTCAGTCGTGTCCGACTCTTTGTGACCCCATGGACTATACAGCCCGTGGAATTCTCCAGGCCAGAATACTCGAGTGGGTAGCCTATCCCTTTCCTTCTCCAGTGGATCTTCCTAACCCAGGAATCAAACCAGGGTCTCCTGCATTGCGGGTGGATTCTTTACCAACCGAGCTATCAGGGAAGCTCATCTGGAAGAGAATGGATACATGTGTATGTACGGCTGAGTCCCTTCGCTGTTCACCAGAAACTACCACAACATTGTTAATTGGCTATACCCCAATACAAAATTTAAAAAGTTTAAAGTGAAAACAGGGAGGAAAAAAAGAATTAAAACCTCGGGGATGAGGAACAATGTAATTATAACAAACATTAAGTCAGTATTTAAAGGCTAATTTTGACGTGTACCTTGAGCAACAAAAATCAGAATAATATAGGCAGGTTGAGAACGTGGGTGAAAATACACTCTAATTCTAGAACACAATGGGAAATGCTCTTGAGTTTAGGTGAAAACACTGTCTGGCAACATGATATGTTTTGCTTTTCTGTGGTTAAATAAAAATCTAATTAAATCACGGAATGTGCCCTGGGGAGCTCCAATGATGCCGTGATGTGATTCAATAAAGAAGAAAATGTGTGAGTACAGTAAGCACACGCAGATTCAAGCCATCAAGACACCGTGTTGCTGGGATTAGTATAAAACTGGTATGCAGCACATTCTGCAAATTTGAGGACTATTGCCTAACTATGCAGAAGGACCCAAAGCTTCACAAACAACTTAAAAATACCAGTAGTACAAACACTCATTTTCAAATGAGATCAGATCTCAGGTGTTTTTTTTTTCCCACTCAAAGATAAGGAAACACAAACATGGAGTGGTATTTTTAGTTTTCAAGGGCCCCAGTTCTAGGGAAAACATCTTTTCCCCAGGCTAGTGGCAATTTCAGAGAAAAAGGTGGGAGGGGTTTATCTGGCTGCAAGCCCAACTGTAAGGGGGTTGTTGTCAAGAAAATGAACACCTATTAGACAATATTAATAATAATTATGATGACAATCAGTGGAAGAATAGGCTGTGGATTTAAGGAGATAGTTGTCTCATGCTCTCACTTACTTATGGAACAGACCAAGCTGGAGCGGGCTTCCCTGGTAGCCCAGCTGGTAAAGAATCTACCTGCAATGCAAGAGAGCCCAGTTTGATCCCTGGGTCAGGAAGATCCCCTGGAGAAGGGATAGGCTACCCACTTCAGCATTCTTGCCTGGAGAATCCCCATGGACAGAGGAGCCTGGCAGGCTACAGTCCACGGGTTGCAAAGAGTTGGACATGACTGAGTGACTAAGCACAGCACAGCAAGCTGGAGCCAATCTGGCAGGAGAACAGTAGGAAAAATAGTATATTTGAAAGAAGAGGGTACATCTAACAAAAAGGTCAATGGCTCTGAGATCATTTAGGTTAAAGAAGAAAAGTAGTGGGACTTTCCTAGTGGTCCAGTGGTTAAGACTTTGCCATCCAAAGCAGGAGGTTTAGGTTCAATCCCTGGTCAGGAAGCTAAGATCCCCCATGCCTTGTGGCCAAAAGAAATTAAAATATAAAGGAACATTGTAACAAATTCCATAAAAGTTTTTTTTTTTTAATTGTTGTTTAGTCATGTGACTCTTAGAAACGCCATGGACTGTAGCCCTCCAGGTTCCTCTGTCAATGGGATTTCCCAGGCAAGAACATTGGAGTGGGTTGGCATTTCCTTCTCAGATCTTCCTGACCGAGGGCTGGAACCCACATCACCTATATTGGCAGGCAAGTTCTTTACCACTGAGCCATAGGGGAAGCCCTTTAAAAAACGGTCCACATCAAAAAAAAGAAAAGTAACAAATTAGCAATTAAGTAAGCTTAGGGACAGAGAGGGGGAGAAACTAAGGGGTCCAAGAAAATGTATTAATAAGGTTCAGTTCAATTCAGTTCAGTCGCTCAGTCGTGTCCGACTCTCTGTGACCCCATGAATCACAGCACGCCAGGCCTCCCTGTCCATCATCAACTCCCGGAGTTCACTCAAACTCATGTCCATCAAGTCAGTGATGCCATCCAGCCATCTCACTCTCTGTTGTCCCCTCCTCCTCCCGCCCCCAATCTTTCCCAACATCAGAGTCTTTTCCAGTGAGTCAACTCTTCATGAGGTGGCCAAAGTATTGGAGTTTCAGCTTTAGCATCAGTCCCTGCAATGAACACCCAGGATTGATCTCCTTTAGAATGAACTGGTTGGATCTATCTTGGATATAAAGATCCCAACAAATACCCTCTTGACATTAATATATTTATTCATAAGAATACAGAAAGCAGAATTCTTTATATCTGAGGATATTCTTTATGCGTGTGTTTTTCTTAAATATATTTTTGAATGAGTTCATTCCATTCAGTGAATAGATCCTTTTCAGGCTATAGCCTTAGAAATATGTTCTTATAAATATATGCATGGTTCCTCGTTTTCCCGTCTTTTTTACCCTCTTTCTGCCCTTGTCGTTAGTCTCTCTTCTTCATGCTCTGGCTTCAATAACAGGGAGTGAAGGAAAAAACAAACTGAACACTCCTTAAAGTACTTTTGTGAAGACAGAAAGAAAATCAGTCAATTAAAACTACTTGGTTTCAGCTTTGTAAGTTTTCAGTCAGTGTGGTGGATTGACAGTGCCCATTCAGCAGACTGACGGTCATGTGAAAAGATTCAGAGACGCTAGGAGTTCTAGCCAAGCTCACCATGAACTGTGTTAGTTGGCATCAGTGGCATTAGAAATAAGCTAGTAGTAGACTAATTAAAAAGCTACATATATGTATACAATGCTATGAATAATAATATTGACCCTTTCCATTGACCAATGTTGACTGAGTCAGAGGTGGACGGCTGACCCAAGCAAGGGCAGTCAGAATTCTTTCCTAGGATTTTTCAAATTGAAATTGAGAAAAGGAGTTGGGAGGGGGGTTCAAGAGGGAGGGGACATATGTATACTTACGGATGACTCACGTTGTTGTATGGCGGAAACCAACACAATATTGTAAAGCTGTTATCCTCCAATTAAAAATATATCTAAAAAAAAAGTAACTGAGAAAGAGAATGAGCCCTCTTAAGACTGAGCCCTTGAGACTTCCCTGGTGGCCCAGTGGTTAAGACTGTACTTCCAATGCAGGGGGCCTGGGTTTAATTCCTGGTCGGGGGAATAGATCCCACGTGAAATGGCAACCCACTCCAGTGTTCTTGCCTGGAGAATCCCAGGGACCGGGGAGCCCAGTGGGCTTCCGTCTATGGGGTCGCACAGAGTCAGACACGACTGAAGCGACTTAGCAGCAGCAGCCACAACTAAGAGTTTGCTTGTGGTAGCTAGAGATTCTGCATGTGCAACTAAGAGCCAGGGCAGCCAAATACATAAAATATTAAAAAAAAAAAAAAAAAAAAGACTGAGCCCATAAGAAGTAGAACAAGAGGAAGAAAACTTTTCTTCACCTCTTTCAGGATCCCTGATTGGGTCAAAAAAATTAAACTGACAAAGATTAACAGGAGAAAAGTGTACACGTTTTATTGAATTTTTACATGTACATGGGAGCCTTCACAAGAGAATGAAGACCCAAAGGAGTGTCCAAAGCAGGAAGCTTGTATACTCTGAGACAAGCAATGAATTTGTGAAGGACTGACAAGACGAAAGGCTTGAGCTCGGGGTAATAAGGGCTTCCCAGGTGGTGCTAGTGGTAAAAGAACCTGCCTGCCAGTGCAGGAAACAGATGTGAGTTCAATCCCTGGATTGGGAAGATCCCCTGGAAGAGGGCATGGCAACCCACTCCAGTATTCTTGCCTAGAGAACACCATGGACAGAGGAGCCTAGTGGGCTATGGTCCATAGGTTCTCAAAGAGTCGGACACAACTGAAGCAACTTGGCATGACCACAAGCAGGGGTAATACAGGCTAAGATGGCAAAGAGTCTGCCTGCAGTGCAGGAGACCCAGGTTCAATCCAGGGTTGGGAAGACCCACTGGAGAAGGGAATGGCAACTCCCTCAAGTATTCTGGACTGGGAAGTCCCACGGACAGAGGAACATGGTGGGCTACAGTCTGGGGGGTCACAAAGAGTTGGATATGACTGAGCAACTAACACACAAATATCTCAGGAGTCATAAATGGCAATGAAGTAACTAGGAAGACAAGGGTTGGTTTAACCAGGTTCGTGTGGATTTCTTGGCCCCAATTTCCCTTCTCTGGTGATGAGAATATCTTCTTTCCTCCTTGTGCAGGAAGAGTACCTTCCACATGGAAGACTTATTTGTTTCAGGGAAGAAGAACAAGACGGGAAGGAGTCAGAGTAACCTTCCTGCTTATGTCATTTTTTAATTCCTTCAGCTTCAGATATTTAGTATGCCCAGGATGTGTATCTTGGGGTGGTGTGTCCTGAATGAACTCCATCACAGATAATCCTGCACAGGCTTGTTTCCCACTAAGTGAAGTAAGCCCCCCAACTGAGTGGAGCTGAGTGGCCAAGAGGAGAAAGCAACACGGAGCAAGAGGGTCTCGACGGTGTCCAAGCAGCCGAATCCCACTCTTCCTGAGGCCCTGCTGCACTCTGGCCCTGCCCACAGAAGGAGGTGGCTAGTTCCAACCTGAGGGGATGGATCAGGAGCTGCTTGGGGTAAGCCCTGGAAAATGAAAGAGACACAGAGACCCGGAATGCCAGTGGCGCAGGCGGCTGAGCAGAGTTGGAATGAGAAGGCAGGCCTGAAAGGACCAGGCCCTGTAGGCCAGGCGAGGAGCTGGAGCTCTATTCTCTAGGCCTTGGGACTCACTGACGGGCCTTACGTAGGGGAATGAAGTTCATGCCCATGGGAGTATGGAGAGAGGACTGAAGCGACAGGTAGGAGCTGGGGTGCCCATGGGAGGTTGCTGCAGCGGTGCAGGGGAAAGGGGAGGAGAGCCCAAACAGGGTGGGGAGCCACTAACTCCCACTACCAGCCCTTCAGCTTTTCCCATCACTGGGTGTGGCTGGAGGGGAGGGGAGGGGAGGCGGAATCAAAGTGAAAGGGGACATGTAGCAGCCTTCTGGATTGTTCCACCTGTTACCCCGGGCACCCAGACCACACATGCCCACACTCGGCCCATCCTGGGTTCTTCAGATGCCAGACTTCCTTCCAAATACACACAGGGCAGCAGGTGTGGCTGCATGACCCGATGTTCATTCTATGGCCTCTATCAGCATCCACTGAAAATCAGCAGCTCCCAAGAGGGTGCGCTCTCTCTTCTGGACACATGGGCTCCTAACCTATTAATCCCCTTGATGACCCTGTCGACATCACAAACCATCCGAAATTCCTGCGCCCAGGCAGTCCTCCCAAAGTGGGACCCACCCCACATAGGGCCCTGCCCCTAAATGCAGTTCACTTTCCTGAACTTTGTTTATCCTCATTTTGCTGCCAGATGATAACAAGAGAACTTTTGTCAGGACAACAGAGCATGGCATGCGCCCAGGGCAGTCTTGACTGGACCCATTAACTCTGGGACTCAATTTTCACCATGGCCTTGGCCTTCAGCAGGATGCAAACTATTGCCACTGTCCCACAGGACCGTCTCCTCTCACTGGACCCCTTCTTCCTCCAGATTCCCTCTGTCCTTCTCCTCAAGATCTTAGACCAATGCATTTCTCCTGCATTTGCTAATTCGGCTCCTGTACTGACCGGCAAACCATGACTCCTTCTCATAACCCAGAGCTGCATGTTCCACTCAGCACTCCCTCCCTTTTCACAAGAGGCATTCTAAACTTTCCCATCAAAAAAGGGTGCTCAGTACTCAAGGGGACTTCCCTGGTGGTCCAGGGGTTAAGACTCTTCACTTTCACTATAGGGAGTGTGAGTTCAATCCCAGGTTGGGGAACCAAGATCCCACATTGCCAGGTGATGCGGCCAAAAAGGGAGGAGGGGCTCAGTTCAGTTCAGTTCAGTTCAGTCGCTCAGTCGTGTCCGACTCTCCGCGACCCCATGAATCACAGCACGCCAGGCCTCCCTGTCCATCACCAATTCCCGGAGTTCACTCAAACTTATGTCCATAGAGTCGGTGATGCCATCCAGCCATCTCATTCTCTGTTGTCCCCTTCTCCTCCCGCCCCCAACCTTTCCCAGCATCAGAGTCTTTTCCAGTGAGTCAACTCTTCACATGAGGTGGCCAAAGTACTGCAGTTTCAGCTTTAGCATCAGTCCTTCCAATGAACACCCAGGATTGATCTCCTTTAGAATGGACTGGTTGGATCTCCTTGCAGTACAAGAGACTCTCAAGAGTCTTCTCCAGCACCACAATTCAAAAGCATCATTTCTTCGGCGATCAGCTTTCTTCACAGTCCAACTCTCACATCCATACATGACCACGGGAAAAACCATTGCCTTGGCTAGACGGACCTTGGTTGGCAAAGTAATGTCTCTGCTTTTCAATATACTATCTAGGTTGGTCATAACTTTCCTTCCAAGGAGTAAGCGTCTTTTAATTTCATGGCTGCAAGCAGCATCTGCAGTGATTTTGGAGCCCAAAAAAATAAAGTCTGACACTGTTTCCACTGTTTTTCCATCTATTTCCTATGAAGTGATGGGACCAGATGCCATGATCTTTGTTTTCTGAATGTTGAGCTTCAAGCCAACCTTTTCACTCTCTTCTTTCACTTTCATCAAGAGGCTCTTTAGTTCTTCTTCACTTTCTGCCATAAGGGTGGTGTCATCTGCATATCTGCTGCTGCTGCTGCTGCTAAGTCATTTCAGTTGTGTCCGACTCTGTGTGACCCCATAGACAGAAGCCCACCAGGCTCCCCCATCCCTGGGATTCTCCAGGCAAGAACACTGGAGTGGGTTGCCATTTCCTTCTCCAATGTGTGAAAGTGAAAGTGAAGTCGCTCAGTCATGTCTGACCCTTAGCGACCCCACGGACTGCAGCCTACCAGGCTCTTCCATCCATGGGATTTTCTAGGCAAGAGTACTGGAGTGGCTTGCCATTGCCTTCTCCATCTGCATATCTGAGGTTATTGATATTTCTCCCAGCAATCTTGATTCCAGCTTGTGCTTCTTCCAGCCCAGCATTCCTCATGATGTACTCTGCATATAAGTTAAATAAGCAAGGAGGGGCTCAGAGATAATTATTTCTCCCATCCGCCTTTTCTGTTTCATTTTGCCCTCGTGTTGCTCTGCATGAAAACATAACACCGATAACGTAATGACTTCCACGTTACCGTAATTCCCCTTATTATATTACCAGTTCCTCAGTTCAGTTTAGTTCCTCAGTCATATCCAACTCTTTGCGACCCCATGCTTTGTGACCCAAAGCAGCACGCCAGGCTTCCCTGTCCATCACCAACTTCCAGAGCTTGCTCAAACTCATATCCATCAAGTTGGTGATGCCATCCAATAATCTGACCCTCTGTCTACCCCTTCTGCTCCTGCCTTCAATCTTTCCCAGAATCAGGGTCTTTTCCAGTGAGTCAGTTCTTCACATCAGGTGGCCAAATTATTGGAGTTTCAGCTTCAGCATCAGTCCTTCTAATGAATATTCAGAACTGATTTCCTTCAGGATGGACAGGTTGGATTTCCTTGCAGTTCAAGGGACTCTCAAGAGTCTTCTCCAACAACACAGTTCAAAAGCATCAATTCTTCAGTCCTCAGCTTTCTTTATAGTCCAACTCTCACATCCATACATACTGGAAAAACCATAGCTTTGACTAGACGGACTTTGTTGGCAAAGTAATGTCTCTGCTTTTTAATATGCTGTCTAGGTTGGTCATAGCTTCTCTTCCAAGGAGCAAGTGTCTTTTAATTTCATGGCTGCAGTCACCATCTGCGGTGGTTTTGGAGCCCAAGAAAATAAAGTCTCTCACTGTTTCCATTGTTTCCCTATCTATCTGCCACGTAGTGATTGGACTGGATGCTATGATCTTAGTTTTTTGAATGTTGAGTTTGAAGCCAGCTTTCTCACTCTCCTTTCACTTTCATCAAGAGGCTCTTTAGTTCTTCTTCACTTTCTGCCTAAGGGTGGTGTCATCTGCGTATATGAGGTTATTGATATTTCTCCCGGCAATTCAGTCTGTACTTCAACCATTTCCTAGGCCCCTTCATCTGCAGAGGAACACCACCCTCCTCTTCCAGCCTGACTGCTGCATCCAGGAGCCTTTTTCCCTGCTGCCAATGGACGGCTTTCACTTGCTTCTTTTTCCTTTTGTTCTGTCTAGCTGGTAAGCCCTGCCAATTTTTGCAATGGTTAAGTGCTGTGTTGCCCATGGTAAAAGCAAGTTTCTTTTATGACAAGACAGGCAGATTCCCTTTTTGCCACTGCAGTTCAGGGCCTTCTGAGATGTCAAAAGGACTATCCTTAGGAGAACCTGTTCCTTGGGTTGGAACAGAGACAGCCGATCGTGGGGACACTCTAACTCTGTATCAGCTCCTCTACAGAAAACTCTTCCTTGTGCTTGGTGTCCTCCAGGAACCCCCCAGGTGGGAGTGTTGGGGAGTGTGGCCAAAGAACCCAAACCAGTCACCTTCCAGAACAAGGGGTTTCCATGCAACTTCAAGGAGACGTGCCTGCGGTGCTCTCAATAAGGAACTTGAGACCTGTCTCCAGAGGCCGCTGCCTCAGCTCCCAGTGGAAAAGCGAGATGAGCTTCCAGCTCTCCGGAAGGGATGTGGGACATGACTATCCTTACAGCACACTCAGAGCCAGACAGGACTCAGCCCCACAACCACGGTGGTCCAGCTCTCCCAGGACAGTCCCCTAGGATGACTGGTGGGGACCCATCATCCTGATGACCTCTGGTGTCATCGCCAGCCTCAGAACCAGCCACCAACACTGTCCACCAAGAAGCTCACAGCAAGCGCCAGACAGGTTCCCAAGGACCTTCCTCCTTTTCACGCGTCCTTCTATGTTTTCACCACTCTGTCAAAAACAATCAACTTTCCCCATAAATGCATTAGCCTCCTAGCTAAACAAACAGCATATGTGCTGAAATAACTGCATTTCCCACAGAGTTTATCAGTTTTCATTTCTTTGTTTAATTTTGACCATTGGCTCAGCCTCCTAGAATTGACTTCAGAGTGTCTAGGTGTGGGTGTGACCTCACTTAGAGCATCACTTGAGATCCAACAGTGGATCTGAATAGAGGAACCCAAGCCTCTCCCCAGGGCAATACCAAACAGCCCTAGGGTACAGAGCACCCAGTGTCATTTTAAAAAAATATTTTTATACACTTTAAAAAAATTGATAAAAATGAAAGGAGAGAACAACAGGAAATATTAGCTCCTAAGGGCTGTTTTAAACCCTTCTCTAATTTTTGCTACTGGAGTTTCATACATGAATTTGTTTTGAAGAGGGAAAAATTCTGTGTCTCCCTTACTCTCATATGCTGCTTCTGTGATCAGATGTGTGGGCATAGCAATTCTGCGACACCAGCTACTTAGTCCCACAATTTAATGCCATTCTGATACTGTCTACTTGAAGTTAGCCTCAGACTCCACAGGTTAAGAGCTCAGTCCCAAAAGACTGCTCCCTACACTTCAGATACCAATCATAAGTCCAGGTTATCACCAGTGCTTCAGACTGACTGATTCTAAGGCCCCCTGACCCCCACTATGGGTTTGATAATTTACCAGAGCAGCTCACAAAACTCAGGGTAGCTGTTTACTTACCGGATTATGGCAGCAGAGGATGAGATGGTTAGATAGCGTCACCAACTCAACGAACTTGAATTTGAGCCAACTCCAGGAGATAGTGGAGGACAGAGGAGCCCGGCGTGCTGCAGTCCCTGGGGTCGCAAAGAGTTGGACGTGACTGAGCAGCTGAATAACAACAATGATTATACTCAGGAGCACCGGATGGAAGCGATGAGTATGACAAGGCAGCGGGCAGCGGGGAGGCTTGGCGCTTCCATGCCCTCTCCAGGCACACATCCCGCATCACCTTCACATACTCAGTGTCAACTACAAACTGGCACTTACCAAAAGCATTGCCAGCGACTGAACAACAAAGGTGTTTGCCATCTGCCTCTGCGGAGATTGAACCCCATGCTGCTATAGCTGTTGACCTTCAGCAACCCCCGAGGAAGTTCAGGGTAAAGTGAGGCACTCTGTGCTCCAGGGAATCTGGTGGGACAGGTCTTTAGATGGTTGGATGTTTTTAGGAACAGATTTTATGATCTCAATCCTTGCATCTCCTCATATCTAGAGAAGCACTGAATCGCTTCATGATGCTATCAGATCCTCATGACTAACAAAAAGCTTTTTGTAAAATGAATGCTTCATGGTATTGAACTCCCCCTTCACCAAAACCTTATGTATTGTCTTTCCCCGACTGCTGCTTTGGAGAAGTCGCTCAGAGCTATCTGGGATGCTGCCTTCTGGGCTGCAGTCCTCATTTTGCCCCAAATAAAATTTAACTCACAACTCTCAAGTTGTACATCTTTTTTTAGTCGACATCACCAACCCAGGATTTTTATGGAGACATCATGTTGAAGGCTCAGTTGATAAAATCATTGACTACTGGTGATTAAGTTGATCTCCAACCCCTTTCCTCTCCCAGGAGGTGAGACTGGAAATTTCAACACTCTAATTACACGGTTGATTCCCCTGGCAACAAGCCTTCATTCTTAGGGTTTTCCAAAAGTCATCTCATTAATATGAACTCATGTGGTTGAAAGAGGATTGTTATGAATAACAACAGTCACCCGTTTTTATCTTCATCACTCTGAAACTATTTCAGAAACTGGGAACAAAAATGAAATATTATTACAAAAGATGCCCTTATAGCTCTTATCACTTAGGAAATCACAAGGGTTGTCAGGGTTAAGTGCCAGTAACCCTGGAGGAAGACCAAAATAAATATACTAAGTGATGGTCAATGGAATGCAGGAGGAATTGTTGAATGCCACTTCCAGGTTTGAGCTCTAAAAACCCTCCTTCAGGATCATTCATTTCCTTTCTGCCAGCTGAAAGCAAAGAAGACAAGACCTTAGAAGATGAAACACCCACATCATGGATGAAACTTTAGTCCCTAAATACATACAACAGTCTAAGACCTTCTGCCCACTTCCCAGTAACTGGAACAAAACCTCATTGGATCATAATATGAGCAACAAGTGACATTTTGCTGTATTAAGTCATTGAGGTTGAGGGTTTCTTTTGTCTGTCTGTTTTTTTGTATTGGTCTACCTCATGCGCCTACTAAAATAATTTTAAAACTTCCAACCAGAAAGTTTACAAAACACCCTCCATATCTTACACGCCTTCTACCATACTCCTCACAGAGACTCCTCAGCGGTAAGTCCGCACCCACCCAGCACCATTCTGGCTTGTGTTGTCATAGTACGTGAATGAACGTTAATGGTTACTTTCAGTTTAGTTCATTGTCCTGATTGACCATATTGACACCTGGCAGCTCAACAGTTTGCTCTTAATTGCTGGACTCTGTCTGAGTGCTGCTGGGGCTGCTAAGTCGCTTCAGTCGTGTCCGACTCTGTGCGACCCCATAGACGGCAGCCCACCAGGCTCCCCCATCCCCGGGATTCTCAAGGCAAGGACACTGGAGTGGGTTCTGTCTCCGTGGCACCCACCCAAACATTTCCAGAAACATAAGCACATTAGATTCTATGCATCGCAGGGCTGAGGCCGAGTCGGCCAATTTTCTTGCCACCCCCACTCCCAAACATCCTTTCTCTTTTCCCTCTCCTCCCCCAAATCGTTCTCTCCTCAGGATCTGCTGGATCACCTAATTTCTCCTGAACTGGTCAGCTGAGCTCCTGTTTCTGCTAGATGATGTCAGTGCCTTTCTATTGCCCTTTATCTTCCTGATCAACAGCTATGTCACAATCATGTGCTTGATATGTACTTGGTACATATCAGGTACATAATATGTACTCAGTCACGTTGTGAAAATAGATGATGACCAAGGGAAGGGGAAGGACTGGAGGCAGATTCCAGGGGCTCTGGCCTGCACAATGGAAAGAGAAATGTGCTTAGGGGAAGATGACAGCTTCACTTTGGGACACACTGTGCCTGAGGTGGTGTCATCCAACCAGGTGAAGATGTCACATCAATTTATGAACGGGTTTGCCGAGCTCTCGCCTATGCAGATGGAAGATAAAGCCATGGGCATGGACCATCTGCCAGCCATGCTGTTATAAGGGCTTCTTGTATCCTGGGAGCAATTGGAACTTCTGAGTCTTGGGCATCAGCCAGTTCCGGGGAAAGAAAGGAAACGAAGGAGCTTTCTGCCATCCAGCCAAGCAGGAAGGCGGGCCTCATGTTTTCACCAGGGAAACAAGCTCTGCATCTCACCCTGCTGCTCTTTTCAGGGAGGAAATACGAGCAGAAAATCAGAGGCCCCACCTCCCCACTGCCAGGTCAGACTAGCCTCACTCAGGTTTCTTTTTCTTCTCCACCATAAGGACGGAAGCATAATTGCCTTCACACAGCCTGCATGGAAACCCTATGGAAAGCCTCTGATGCAAGAAAGCACAGGGAGGTCACAGCAGAGCCAGCTGCAGCTCAACAGGGCCTGTGCCTTCTGCCCTCCCTCTAGCGAGAAGGAGCTTCTCGGCAATAGGGCCATTGCTCAGAGGGGAGGAGGGGCTCAGAGCTGGCTTACAAACCAGCTGCACTGAGTCAGGAAGCAGAAAAGAGTTTCTTGCTGGTGACAGCCACTCCTGTGACCAGTGCACACCCTCTCATTCCTGAGCACACCCAGGCTTTGGCTGGTTGTGACAGAAATGGTTGCACAAATAGACATTTCTCCAAAGAAGACATACAGGTGGCCAAAGGCACATGAAAAAATTCTCAACATTGTTAATTATCTGAGAAGTGGAAATCAAAACTACAATGAGGTATCACCTCACATGGGTCAGGATGATCATCACCAAAAAGTTTACAAGTAATAAATGCTGGAGAGAGTGTGGAGAAATGGGAACCCTCCTACACTGTTGGTGGGAATGTAAACTGGTACATCCACTAAGGGAGATTCCTTAAAAAACTGAAAATGAAAAATTTTTAAAAACTAAAAATAGAGCTACCATAGGATCCAGCAATCCCAACTCCTGGGCTTATATCCTGAGAAAACCATAATTTGAAAAGATACATGCACCCCAGTGTTCATTGCAGCGTTATTAACAATAGCCAAGATGCGGAAGCAGCCTAAATGTACATCGACAGAAGAACAGACAAAGAATATGGGGTACATACATACAATAGAATATTACTCAGCAATAAAAAAGAACAAAATAATGCCATTCAACATGGATGGACCTAGAGATTGTCATACTGAGTCAAGTAAGCCAGACAAAGACAAATATATCGTTTCTATGTGGAATCTAAAAAAATGGCACATGAACCTGTGTACAGAACAGAACCTGATAACAAAAACATGAAAAGATGTTTGATATCCCTCATTATTAGAGAATTGCAAATCAAAACTACAATGAGATATCACCTTACACCAGTCAGAATGGCCCTCATCAAGAAGTCTACAAACAATAAATGCTGGAGAGGGTGTAGAGAAAGGGGAATGCTCTCACACTGTTCCATTCCGTCGCTCAGTCGTGTCTGACTCTTTGCGACCCCGTGGACTGTAGCCTACCAGGCTTCTCCGTCCATGGGATTCTCCAGGCAAGAATACTGGAGTGGGTTACCATCTCCTTCTCCAGAGGATCTTCCCGACCCAGGGATCGAACCCGGGTCTCCCGCATTGGAGGCAGACGCTTTAACATCTGAGCCACCAGGGAACAGCCACTATGGAAGATGGTATGGAAACTCCTTAAAAAATAGGAATAAAACCACCATATGACCCAGCAATCCCACTCCTAGGCATATACCCTGAAGAAACCAAAATTGAAAGAGACACATGTACCCCATTGTTCATTGCAGCACTACTTACAATAGCTAGAACATGGAAGCTAGATGCCCATCAACAGATGAATGGATAAAGAAGTTGTGGTACATATACATAATGGAATATTACTTAGCCATAAAAAGGAATTCATTTGGGTCAGTTCTAATGAGGTGGATGAACCTAGAACCTATTATACAGAGTGGAGTGAGTCAGAAAGAAAAAGATAAATACTGTATTCTAACACATACGTACGGAATCTGGAAAAATGGTTCTGAAGATTATTTATTTACAGGGCAGCAGTGGAGAAACAGACATGGAGAACAGATTTATGGACACGGGAGAGGGGAGGAGAGGGTGAGACGTATGGAGAGAGTCACATGGAATCTTACATACCATATGTAAAATAGACAGCCAATGGGAACTTGCTGTCTGACTCAGGAAACTCAAACAGGAGCTCTGCATCAACCTAGAGGGGTGGGATGGGGAAGGAAATAGGGAGGTTCAAAAGGGAGGGGATATATGTATAATTATGGCTGATTCATGTTGAGGTTTGACAGAAAACAGCAAAATTCTGTAAAGCAATTATCCTTCAATAAAAAATAAATTAATTAAAAAAAAACAGAAGCTGAGTCACAGATGTAGAAAAACTTGTGGTTACCAGGAGAAGGAGGGACGATAAATTCGGAGATTGGGAGTTCCATATATACACTAGGGTCGCAAAGAGTTGGACATTACTTAGCAACTGAACGACAACTGATACTACACACAGAATAGATAACTAATAAGAACCTGGTGAATAGCACAGAGAACTCTGCTTAATGCTCTCTAATGATGGCAAACAGATGGGGAAACAGTGACAGACTTTAAATTCTTGGGCTCCAAAATCACTGCAGATGGTGACTGCAACCATGAAATTAAAAGACGCTTACTCCTTGGAAGGAAAGTTATGACCAACCTAGATAGCATATTAAAAAGCAGAGACATTACTTTGCCAACAAATATCCTTCTAGTCAAGGCTATGGTTTTGCTAGCAGTCACGTACAGATGTGAGAGTTGGACTATAAAGAAAACTGAGCTCTGGAGAATTGATGCTTTTGAACTGTGGTGTTGGAGAAGACTCTTGAGAGTCCCTTGAATTGCAAGGAGATCCAACCAGTTCATCCTAAAGGAAATCAGTCCTGAATATTCATTGGAAGGACTGATGTTGAAGCTGAAGCTCCAATACTTTGGCCACCTGATATGAAGAACTGACTTATTGGATAAGACCCTGATGCTGGGAAAGATGGAAGGTGGGAGGAGAAGGGGACGACAGAGAATGAGATGGCTTGATGGCATCACCAACTCGATGGACGTGAGTTTGAGTAAACTCAGGGAGCTGGTGATGGGCAGGAAAGCCTGGCCTGCTGCATTCCATGGGGTCACAAAGAGCCAGACATGACTGAGCGACTGAACTGAATTGAATGACCTATATGGGAATACCATGTAAAAAATAATGAAAAAACAAACAAGAAAAGAGAATGTGCATGTTAAGTTTTAACAGTATTTTCAGATTGTCTTCTGAAGATAAGTCCCCAGCCTCTAGTATCACCTCAAATATCTCACCCAGAACAAAGTGTTATTTTCCACATTTTGTGGGGTGTGGTTTTTTTTTTTTTTTCGGTAATAAACTGTTGACACTTCCTGAGCATATATCTAGGACATTTCACATTCTTAGAACATAAAACATAATGCAATTTAAATATTATCTGTATTTAGAATTATCTTTAAAGGTTGTATTAAAGAAAAAACCCTACCTTCCTATTATATTTAGAACTAACCCATTTCTATAAACCTTGAAGTAGTGAAGGCTGACTCATCACAACCAGTCAATAAGGTTAATAAAAGTGAAGCCGAAATGTGGATTGAAACTGATAAGGCAGTACGTGGCATACTGTAGTGGACACTATCAGTAACCTGCCCAATATCCATTCTCGCTTCCTTCTATCAAAACCTTGATTGTACTCAGGATAATAGTGCCATTTGCCTGCCAAGGTCAAGTCCCACTTTCTGATTCTGGTGTGGTCACACAACACAGTTGCAGACACAGAGAAGGAAACAGGTATCTTTACAGATTTTTGCTTCTGTTGATAGAAGGGATGGGTATCCAATGGGTATCATTTGCACTAATCCTCTCATCCCACCCTCTCTCCACCATTGCTTTCGTCTGCTTTGAATGTGAAGTGATGCATGAAAATACCATAGCCATTCTATAAACCTGAAGGCAAAAAACATGAGGGAAACCTAGGAGAACTGCATAGAAATTGGCCTTGATATTCTCCAGCACAGACCTCTTGATATTTGACTTAAAAAAATCAAACATATATATTATGTTCCTCTTTGTTTAACTACTATATTATTTCAGTACTTGAAGATGTAGACATCCTTAATCTTGCATATATTATGTAAAAGTGTAGATATGGTGAAAATATTTTTAAAGTTGAATTCCAATGAACCTTTATTTTACAAAATAAAGAGGTGAATGAAGGTGGTGGTTTATCTCTTTAGAAACTGTTTGCAGCCTTTGGTTGGAAAGCAATAAAATAAAGAGAAGAGGTTGAACTTTGGAATCTGACATGCCTAAATTAACATTTAATTTCTACTACTATCTCTTGGGGTGAAGGGGGAAAGGAAACGTGATTTCCTTATATATAATTCAAATATATTTTGGTGGCTCAGATGGTAAACAACCTGCCTCCAATGCAGGAGATCTGGGTTCAATCTCTGGGTCGGGAAGATCCCCTGGAGGAGGAATGGCTACCCACTCCTGCTCCATTTTTGCCTGAAGAATTCCATGGGCAGAGAAGCCTGGTGGGATACAGTTCATGGGGTCCCAAAGAGTTGGACACAACTGAGCAACTAACTTTCTCACGTTCAAGAGTCTTACAGGTTTGTTCTGAAGATTGCATGTGATGATCACATAGTAAGTCATCAACACACGTTGATTCTCTTCTTCTATTCAAAACTGATCATTTTGTGTAAAAAGCAACCTCAGTCTACCTCCTAGGAGATAATACAACTTCTCATTCTTGACTAGTTCATGAAAAGAGGAAAATAACAAGAAAATAAAGTGATATAGGACTTTTTAACCTAAACTATATATTTCAGGATGCGATTCAACTCAGCTCTTAGACCTTACAGAAATGCATCCCAAGTAAACTGAAAATCAACGCTCATTATGAAGGACTATGAGTTTATGCAAAGTCCTGGCCTAGAGGACTAGCTTAGGTTCACTCTATAGTACTTACCAGTGCAGGAAATATAAGGCGGGAGGTGGGGTGGACAAGCAATGTTCAGTTCAGTTCAGTTCAGTTCAGTTCAGTCGCTCAGCCGTGTCCGACTCTTCGCGACCCCATGAATCACAGCACGCCAGGCCTTCCTGTCCATCACCAACTCCCGGAGTTCACTCAAACTCATGTCCACAGGGTCGGTGATGCCATCTAGCCATCTCATTCTCTGTTGTCCCCGTCTCCTCCCACCCCCAACCTTTCGCAGCATCAGCGTCTTTTCCAGTGAGTCAACCCGTCACATGAGGTGGCCAAAGTATTGCGGTTTCAGCTTTAGCATCAGTCCTTCCAATGAAACCCAGGATTGATCTCCTTTAGAATGGACTGGTTGGATCTCCTTGCAGTACAAGGGACTCTCAAGAGTCTTCTCCAACACCACAGTTCAAAAGCATCAATTCTTCGGTGATCAGCTTTCTTCACAGTCCAACTCTCACATCCATACATGACCACGGGAAAAACCATAGCCTTGACTAGACAGACCTTTGTTGGCAAAGAAATGTCTCTGCTTTTTAATGTACTCTCTAGCTTGGTCATAACTTTCCTTCCAAGGAGTAAGCGTCTTTTAATTTCATGGCTGCAATCAGCATCTGCAGTGATTTTTGGGCCCAAAAAAATAAAGTCTGACATGTTTCCACTGTTTTTCCATCTATTTCCCATGAAGTGATGGGACCAGATGCCATGATCTTTGTTTTCTGAATGTTGAACTTCAAGCCAACCTTTTCACTCTCCTCTTTCACTTTCATCAAGAGGCTTTTGAGTTCCTCTTCACTTTCTGCCATAAGGGTAGTGTCATCTGCATATCTGAGGTTATTGATATTTCTCCCAGCAATCTTGATTCCAGCTTGTGCTTCTTCCAGCCCAGCGTTCCTCATGATGTACTCTGCATAGAAGTTAAATAAGCAAGGTGACAATATACAGCCTTGACGCACTCCTTTTCCTATTTGGAACCAGTCTGTTGTTCCATGTCCAGTTCTGACTGTTGCTTCCTGACCTGCATACAGGTTTCTCAAGAGGCAGGTCAGGTGGTCTGGTATTCCCATCTCTTTCAGAATGTTCCACAGTTTATTGTGATCCACACAGTCAAAGGCTTTGGCATAGTCAATGAAGCAGAAATAGATGCTCTTCTGGAACTCTCTTGCTTTTTCCATGATCCAGCAGATGTTGGCAATTTGATCTCTGGTGCCTCTGCCTTTTCTAAAACCAGCTTGAACATCTGGGAGTTCACGGTTCACATATTGCTGAAGCCTGGCTTGGAGAATTTTGAGCATGACTTTACTAGCATGTCAGATGAGTGCAACTGTGTGGTAGTTTGAGCATTCTTTGGCATTGCCTTTCTTTGGGATTGGAATGAAAACTGACCTTTTCCAGTCCTGTGGCCACTGCTGAGTTTTCCAAATTTGCTGGCATATTGAGTGCAGCACTTTCATAGCATCATCTTTCAAGATTTGAAATAGCTCAACTGGAATCCCATCACCTCCACTAGCTTTGTTCGTAGTGATGCTTTCTAAGGCCCACTTGACTTCACATTCCAAGATGTCTGGCTCTAGGTCAGTGATCACGTTATCGTGACTATCTTGCTTGTGAAGATCTTTTTTGTACAGTTCTTCTGTGTATTCTTGCCACCTCTTCTTAATATCTTCTGCTTCTGTTTTGTCCATACCATTTCTGTCCTTTATTGAGCCCATCTTTGCATGAAATGTTCCCTTGGAATCTCTAATTTTCTTGAAGAGAGCTCTTGTTTTTCCTATTCTGTTGTTTTCCTCTATTTCTTCGCATTGATCACTGAGGAAGGCTTTCTTATCTCTCCTTGCTATTCTTTGGAACTCTGCATTCAGATGCTTATATCTTTCCTTTTCCCCTTTGCTTTTCACTTCTCTTCTTTTCACAGCTATTTGTAAGGCCTCCTCAGACAGCCATTTTAGTTCTTTGCTATTTAGAACTCCCTCTCATCACGTCATGGGAAATAGATGGGGAAACAGTGGCTGACTTTATTTTTTGGGGCTCCAAAAACACTGTAGATGGTGATTGCAGCCATGAAATTAAAAGACGCTTACTCCTTGGAAGGAAAGTTATGACCAACCTAGATAGCATATTAAAAAGCAGAGACATTACTTTGTCAACCAAGGTCCATCTAGTCAAGGCTATGGTTTTTCCAGTGGTCATGTATGGATGTGAGAGCTGGACTGTGAAGAAGGCTGATCACCGAAGAATTGATGCTTTTGAACTGTGGTGCTGGAGAAGACTCTTGAGAGTCCCTTGTACTGCAAGGAGATCCAACCAGTCCATTCTAAAGGAGATCAATCCTGGGTGTTCATTGGAAGGACTGATGCTAAAGCTGAAACTGCAATACTTTGGCCACCTCATGCGACGGGTTGACTCACTGGAAAAGACTCTGATGCTGGGGGGGATTGGGGGCAGGAGGAGAAGGGGATGACAGAGAATGAGATGGCTGGATGGCATCACTGACTCGATGGACATGAGTTTGGGTAAACTCCGGGGTTTGGTGATGGACAGGGAGGCCTGGCGTGCTGCAATTCATGGGGTCGCAAAGAGTCGGACACGACTGAGCCACTGAACTGAACTAACTGAAGGATGACTGTTATCTGAGATTTTGTTAAGGATGGTAACATGAATTTTTTTTTAAGACAGGAGGAAAGTGAAAGATCTTTGACACTGCAGAAGTACAAATTCTACAGTTTTTTAAGGTTGGCAGTTCTTTCGTGTCTTAAAAATAAAAGTATGCATTTTCTTCTCACTTTGCAATTAAGAACCATGTTTGTACCAAAAACCACTGACCTGCACACTTTAAATGGTTGAATTGTAAGATATGTGAAGTAGATATCAATAAAGCTATATACAAAAATAAAAAGAAAACACACACACAAAAAAGAAAATAGATAACGAACAATAAATAGCATTTGGAGTTATACTCAATATTTTGTAATAACCTATATGGGAAAATAACCTGGAAAAATAGATATATGTGTATATAAAACTGAATCACATTGCTGTTCACTTGAGACTAACACAAGTGGGATGTGACAAGGCAAAAAGCACAGCGAAAGAAGCATTCAATAGAATGAAAAGACAACCTATGGAACGGGAGAAGACGCTTGCAAAGCATATCCAATAAGGAGTTAATATACAAAATATGTAAGTGATCTAAACACTTACACAGCAAAAAAAAGAAAGTGAAAGATAATTGAATAGACATTTCTCTAAAGAAATCATACAAATGGCCAACAGGTATATGAAACTGTGTTCAGCATAACTAATCATCAAGGAAACGCAAACCAAAATCACAATGAGATATCACTCTATACCTGTTAGAATGGCTATTTTCAAAAAGGCAAAAAGGATAAGTGTCGGGGAGGATGTGGAGAAAAGGGGATCCATATCTGTTGGTGGGAACTAAATTGCAACAGTAGTTATGAAAAACAGTATGGAGGTTCCTCAAAGAATTAAAAACAGAAGTACCATATGATCAAGCAATCCTACCTCTGGGTATATATTCAAAGGAAATGAAATCAGGATCTCAAAGAGCTATCTGTACCCCCTTGTTCACTGTATCATGATTCATGATAGCCAAGATATGGAAGCAACCTGAATGCTCACCAACAGAGGAATGGATGAAGAAAATGTGAGAGAGATCTATAGAGAGAGTATGGAATCTTGTATAACATAGGGAATATTATTAAGCCAAAAAAGAAAGAAATCCTGCCATTTGTGACAACATGGATGAAGCTGGAAGACATTATGCTAATTGAAATAAGCCAAATGCAGAAATACAAATGCTGAATGATTTCACTTATATGTGGAATTTAAAATAGTCAAACTCATAGAAGCTGAGAGCAGAAAGTTGGTTACTAAGAGTTGGCGGGGAGAATAGAAGAAATGGAGAGATGTTAGTCAAAGTATACCAACTTTCAGTTATAGGGTGAATAAGTTCTGGGGATCTAATGTACAGCAATGTGACTGTAATTAACAATTGTGTATCATATATCTAAAATTTGTTAGATAAATCTTGAGTTCTCACCCACTCCCCAATTAAGGTAACTATTTGAGGTGATGGGTATGTTAAGTACATTGATTGTGGTAATTAGTACACAATGTATTCATATATTAATGCACCAGTATATATACCTTAAATATAAAAATTTTTACTTGTTAATTATATCTCAATAATGCTGAGAAAAAAAAAGACAGAGAAAAGCCACATATCTAAGGTGACATATAACTTACAGTCTGTACCCAAATATTTTGGTGGATGACCAAATGTCCTGGTGGGCCTTGGACTAGGGCTTCCCTGATAGCTCAGTTGGTAAAGAATCCACCTGCAATGCAGGAGACCCTGGTTCGATTCCTGGGTCAGGAAGATCCGCTGGAGAAGGGATGGGCTACCCACTCCAGTATTCTTGGGCCTCCCTTGTGGTTCAGCTGGTAAAGAATCCGCCTGCAATGTGGGAGACCTGGGTTTGATCCCTGGGGTGGGAAGATCCCCTGGAGAAGGGAAAGGCTACCCACTCCAGTATTCTGGCCTGGAGAATTACATGAACTATATAGTACACGGGGTTGCAGAGTTGGACTCAACTGAGTGACTTTCACTTTCAGGAGTTTCTCAGGACATAGGACAGTTGGGCATTCTACTTTTGAAAATGAAAATGAACATGACTCTTCATTCAACTTGTGATACTTTCTGGTTCTTCTTATGATTTCTTCTTTGACCCATGTATTGTTTGAAGATGTGTTGCTTCATTTCCCAATATTTGAAAAATTTCTAGATATCTTATTTTTTTAATTTCAAGTATAATTTCATTTGGTTAGGGAGCAATCTCTATATGATTTTAACCTTTTAAAATTTATTGACACTTGCTTAGCCCAGCATATGGTTTAACTTGGTGAATGTTCTATTTGCAGGAGAAAAGAATATGTATTCTGCTTGCTGGGTAGCGAGTTCTAGGAATACCGACTAGCTCAGTTGGTTGATAGTTTTGTTCAGCTCTTCCGTGTCCTTTGTGTGTGTTAGTTGTTCAATTATGTCTAACTCTTTACAACCCCATGGACTGTCACCCACCAGGCTCCTCTGTTTGTGGGATTCTCCAGGCAAGAATACTGGAGTGGGTTGCCATTCCCTTCTCCAGGGAATCTTCCTGACCCAGGGATCAAACTCAGGTATGCTTCATTGCAGGCAGATTCTTTACTGTCTGAGCCACCAGGGAAGCTCATTTACTGAGAAGGAGGTAATAAAATTTCCAACTAGACTAGAAGATTCATTTGCTTCTCCTTTTAGTTCTGTCAGGAGTCCTACTTGTATTTTGAAGCTCTATTATTAGGTACATATACATTTAGGATTGCTATATCTACTGAGAACTGACCTTTGCATCATTATGAAAGGCCCCTCTTTACCTCTGGCAATATTCTTTATCTTGAAGTCTAGGTTAAATAATTCATAAGCTCCCTCCCAACTCAGAAAAGGAAAAAGACAAGGAAGTGTGTGTGTGACTCTGCCGCAGCCCTGACTCATTTAAAGTCAAAGATAGTCTGTGTTATTTTCACTCCCTCTTGGAATCTTGGGGACAGATCACAACATTCAGAGCATCCAAATTTATATGAAAAGAAATGGTCTGTTTGGTTTAAACCTTCCCAGATGTGATTCCAATTCAGCTGCAGGGGAAGCAGCTGTTTATGTCAGATGGGCTGATAAGGCATTTTGTCTTGGGGGAAAAAGCAGCAATTTATCAGTTCTCTTGGACCTAAATCACTGGGCTTTGGGGGTGGGGGGGATGGCAGATGCTAATTCTGCTCTTTGAAAACCTCAAGAACATAGGTGACCTTCTCAGCTAACAACCTCTTTCCTGGTGGCTTGTCTCTCATTTCATCTGCATGGAGATATTCCTGGATGGGGTAGAGCCTCAGGTCATGTGGAATAAAATCAGTGGTTTAAGGATGTGAACCACTAACCCCCAATTTACAGAGGGGCCATGGGCATGTGAGAGGAGTAAAAGAGAAGTCACAGGTAGTTTCCAGTTTAAAAAATGAGGGAACGGTGATCCCAAAGACTGGAACTGATGCTGGTTAGTACCGTACTATTTTCATTTTGTGTCTTCCAAGTCCATCACAGTGATAAATACCTAGTAGATGCATAATATGGTCTTCCCAGGTGGCACTAGTGGTAAAGAACCCACCTGCCAAAGCAGGAGATGTAAGAGATGCTGGTTTGATTCCTGGATCAGAAAGATACCATGGAGAAGGGCATGACAACCCACTCCACTATTCTTGCCTGGAGAATCCCATGGACAGAGGAGCCTGGAGGCCTGTGGTTCATGAGGTCACAAAGAGTCGGGCACAACTGAAGCGACCTAGCACGCAGATACATATTCTGGGGGTGATTCAATTAATAAAAGAGTGAAGCTGAAGTCAGAATGTGCTCTCAAGGAAAGTAAAGGAATAAATCAGGGGTCAAAACCCAAGCTCCTTTAGGGCTTTATTAATCAGGGTACAGTTGCAGAAAACAGTAAGCACTGTAGATAGTTTAAGCAGCAATGAATTTAATTTCAGGAATCGAGTGTTTACAGTCATTGGATGGGACAAAAGAATGAATGATCTCTAGTCTGAGAAGAGATCCCCTCAAATGCAAGGAACTGTCCACCGAGGGACAGGAACTGTAACTTCCCACTACAATCAGGAAGCTGCAGATGCAGGAGGCAATGGCTGGCTGGAGGTCTACATGACCAGTGGCTGGGGACCAGATATGGCCCCTAGCATTGCTGGCTCCACAGCTCCACTGTGCCTGCTGGAATCCACTGCAGCAAACAGACACTTAGCTCAGTTCTGGATGCAAGTCCCAGCAAGGGCATCTGAGAGTCGATCTGAATCACTTCTGGAGCCACACGTGCAGGGAGTTTGGGAAGTGCAGATCTTCCCAAACTATCCAGTTTCTGGCATGAAGGAAGTTATCCTAGAAGGAGGTTGCAACAGAAAGCTGGGGGTTCAGATTCTAAACCTTTCAAGAACAGCTTGCTAACCAGACAAGACACATCTCAGCCACACCTGCCTCTCTTGCAAGCATGAGAGTCCTGGTAGAAAAAAGATGGCTGAGGCTGGGCAGAGCCTGGCCAGGGAGAGGGGAAAGGAGAAGCCAGTACAGAAAGCAGGACTCCACGTGTATGTGTTAACATATGAGATTTGTTTCTCTCCTTCTGACTTATTTCACTCTGTATGACAGTCTCTAGGTCTATCCATGTCTCTACAAATGACTCAGTTTTGTGAAATCTAGAAAAATGGTACAGATGATCCTACTTGAAAAGCAGAAATAGAGTCGCAGAGGTAGGAAACAAGTGACTGGATATCAAGGGGGAAAGAAGGGGAGGGAGGAATTGGGAGATTGGGGTCAGCACATATACACTTATGTATAAGGTCCCTCAGTCACGTCTGACTCTTGCGACCCCACGGACTATAGCCCGCCAGGCTTCTCTGTCCATAGGATTCTCCAGGCAAGAATACTGGAGTGGGTTGCCATTCCCTTCTCCAGGGGATCTTCCCGACCCAGAGACTGAACTCGGATCTCCTGTATTGTAGGCAGAAAATCGATAACAAAGGAGAACATATTGTGCAGCACAGGGAACTCTACTTAATGCTCTATGGTGGCCTGCAAGGGAAAGAAATCCAAAAGGGAGGTGATATAGAGATATACATATATGGCTGATTCATTTTGCTGTACAGTAGAAACTAACACAACGTTTTAAAGCAACTGTACTCCAATAAAAACTAACTTTAAGAAAAGAAGCAGGAAAAGCAAGAGCAGGCATGTAAGGGAGAGAAACGGGGAGGGTTAGTGCAGTCGGTGATCAGAGAGGGGGTGGCTGTAAGACTGGAGGAGGGAGCAGCAGTGGGGAGCCGGGAGGAAGGGAATAAAACATTTGGCAGGACCTCGTGAAACTGCCAGCTAGTGAAGAATCCACCTGCAATGCAGGAGACCCTGGTTTGATTCCTTGGGTTGGGAAGATCCGCTGGAGAAGGGATAGGCTACCCACTCCAGTATTCTTGAGCTTCCCTGGTGGCTCAGATGATAAAGAATCCGCCTGCAATGCAGGAGATCTGAGTTCAATCCCTGGGTTGAGAAGATCTCCTGGAGAAGGGAAAAGCTACCCACTCCGGAATTCTGGCCTGGAGAATTCCATGGACTCTACAGTTCAGTTCAGTTCAGTTCAGTTGCTCAGTCGTGTCTGACTCTTTGCGACCCCATGAACCGCAGCATGCCAGGCCTCCCTGTCTACCACCAACTCCCGGAGTTTACCCAAACTCATGTCCATTGAGTCGGTGATGCCATCCAACAATCTCATCCTATGTCATCCCCTTCTCCTCCTGCCCTCACTCTTTCCCAGAATCAGGGTCTTTTCAAATGAGTCAGCTCTTTGCATCAGGTGGCCAAAGTATTGGAGTTTCAACTTCAACAACAGTCCTTCAATGAACACCCAGGACTGATCTCCTTTAGAATGGACTCATTGGGTCTCTTTGCAGTCCAAAAGATTCTCAAGAGTCTTCTCCAACACCACAGTTCAAAAGGATCAATTCTTCAGCACTCAGCTTTCTTTATAGTTCAACTCACATCCATACATGACCACTGGAAAAACCATAGACTTGACTAGACGGACCTTTGTTGACAAAGTAATATCTCTGCTTTTTAATATTCTGTCTAGGTTGGTCATAACTTTCCTTCCAAGGAGTAAATGTCTTTTAATTTCATAGCTCTAATCACCATCTGCAGTGATTTTGGAGCCCCCAAAATAAAGTCAGCCACTATTTCCACTGTTTCCCCATCTAAGGGCGGGAATCCCTTAGAAGAAACAGAGTAGCCATCATAGTCAACAAGAGTCTGAAATTCAGTACTTGGATACAATCTCAAAAAGACAGAATGATTTCTGTTTGTTTCCAAGGCAAACCATTCAATATCACGGTAATCCACGTCTATGTCCTGACCAGTAACGCTAAAGAAGCTGAAGCTGAATGATTCTATAAAGACCAACAAGATCTTCTAGAACTAGCACCCAAAAAAGGTGTCCTATTCATTATAGGGGACTGGAATGCAAAAGTCGGAAGTCAAGAAACACTTGGAGTAACAGGCAAATTTGGCCTTGGAGTACAGAATGAAGCAGGGCAAAGGCTAATAGAGTTTTGCCAAGAGAACGCACTGGTCACAGCAAACACCCTCTTCCAACAACACAAGAGAAGACTCTACAGTTCATAGGGTCAAAAAGAATCGGACACGATGAGTGACTTTCACTTTCACATGAAGCTGGGAAAGCAAGCCCTGAACCCTTCCGGGGAAACTCACACACATGCTCAGAGAGAGAGTACAGGCACAGGGACACGGGACTAGGAAAATGACACCTGAGTGTCCCGTCTGTGGGGCAGCGTGAATACAGAGGTGAAAAGAAAGCCTGTCTGTTACCTCTGTCACACCCACACAGGTTTCAAAAACAAAATGTTGGATGAGAGGAGCAAGAAGACAAATGGCATGTGCAGAACAATACGACTTATTTCCTTTTTAAGACAAACACACACAAAGCACTGACCTGGCTTATAGACACACAAGTGTGTGCTCACTGCAGCGCACAAGAGCCCTCAGCAACCTCACTTGAGATGACAAAGGGTGTCGGGGAGTGGAACGGGAGAGATGGGGACCCCGCAAGACAGCACCGTTGCTAAAGTTTAGTATTTTATATAAATACTATTAGTATTTTTTATAAAATGGAAGAAAATAGACAAGATGTTAAGAGCTATTCATTTAAGTGGTAACAATATGGTCGTTGGTATGTCCTTTCTGTATTTACTTTCCAGGGCAATTTAAAAATCAAAAAATAGATTTCGTTGGTTTTTTTTTGTTGTTGTTGTTGTTTTTTAAGAAAAGGAGCTGGGTGATTCTGAACCGGTTCTGTACATTTAATGCAACTCAATGAACATTTGTTTCTCGCCAACACATTCGGATCCGGTGGTGGCTGTTTAGAGGAACCCAGCAAATGCTGCTTCTCCCGAGGTTTAGGAGAAATTGATGTGGCTTCAGGCAACTCATCTCTGCATACAAAGATGCAATTTAAAATCCTCACAGCTTCCACTCCTGTTGGCCATCTCTCCCCACCTGGTACAGGGGTGTGGGGGGCGGGGATCAGTGAGCAGGCTCAGCAGCCTGGGAGAAGGAGTCACCCACCCCCTCCAGAGCCAGAGGGAGGGACACCTCAGGATCCGTGGATCCTCCCCAGCCCCTCCCTGAGCTAGCCCCTCATCCTGAGTAGTCCAAGGGAGTCAGAAAAGGACCCAAAGAGAACAGGGGCACCAAGGCAGCGGAACAGCCCTTGAAGCATATGGAGCCTCACCCTCTGGGGCTCTGCCCACCTCATGTCTCACGCTGTCTGCTCCACTTTAAGAAACTCTGCTCTCCTGGGCAGAGACCGAGAACATCCTGGCTGAGCAACCACCGTCCTCAGGCTCAGAGGCAGGCACTTAATTATGCAAAAGATCACTCTCTCATCTCCCAGCGAGCCTGAGGGTCACAAGAAATATTAACCCTGAAGAATGCAGCAAAGAGGCATCTAACTGAAGGAGACTGGTGAGCTCACTAAAGTGACAGGAAGGTTGGAGAAAAGGGAGCACAGGACCTGGAAGCTGAGCAGATCCAGGGGTCTAGGAAGCAGCTCTTGTGGGAATCTTTTGAGGGCTCAGCTGCCAGGTAGCCCTGAGGGTGACCCCGCCTAGAATCACTTTGGCTTGGTTTGGTCATGTGATCACTCTGGGCAGGGGAGGGCAGGACACCTTGACATATCCATCTGAGGCCGCACATGGTGGGGAGGTAATTCCCCAAAGGAAATCAAGGAACTGTCAGCAAAGGAAAGAAAATAAATGTTGAGCAGCCAATAAACAGTTGATTTTTATTGTAAACACACCCATTTTACAGATGAGGAGACTGAGACCCAGAGGCATTAAATCCTTTTCCCAGGGTCACACACTTAGTGCAGAACTAAGTTTCCAGCTCCATTCTTTGGGCTCCAAAGTCCACAGCTCCCCACACTGTTTCCATGATTCCAGAGACCACAGGGGGTTTGAAGCCAACAAGCATCACCCCCAGAGTCAAGGCCATGCCTGAGTTTCTCTGCCATATACCGGCCATCTGAAAGCTACAGCTTCTCAAAACGTCCGTGCATTCTCACCCCAGATGGGAATTAAGGCCATGACCAAGCTCAGGACTTATTGCTGTGATGCAGGATACTGCTGAAATAATTGTCTTATTATAGCAGGCCCAGAGATGCAATTTCTCAGACCATCTGGCTGGAGTACGTGACCGGGAGGGACAAATTAAGATGCCCTTGGAGAGGCTAATCAGATAATAAATAGCAGACACACTCTGAGAGTACAGGTTCATGGAGAAGTAGCCCTGGAAGCTGTTAGGGACTTGGGGCCCGAGACAGCTGAGCCAGCTAGCCTGTGCTCTGGCCCTTTGGCCTGCCCACCCCTCTCTCAATGAAGAAGTGCCGTAGTCCTGGTGGGGAGCAGGGAGGGAGAAGGAAATTGGGCTCCAAATGCGAAGCTTTAGCCATAAATGAAATGAGCTAGTTTGTTCCTCACTTGAAGAGCCCAATTGATCATACCCAGCATAAAACATTTTAGATAAAATCCTGTCAACATGATAATAACCAACATTTAGGCTGTGCTTTTCTCCCAGAGAAGCTGGTAACAAGCAGGGGTGGGCTGCACACTTGCAGAAACATCTTCCATTGGAGAAATGCCTTCTGAACACAGAGCAGGCAGCTGGGATGAATTCAGCTGGGCTGAATGTTTTTCTGATGAAGAACTGGCATCAGCTGAGTGTTAAGAGACAGTCCACTACTGCCTGGCTCCCAGTTAAGAGTATGTTGTGGATGCACTTATTTTATAACACAGGACACCTTCCAACAAGAATCACCTGGCTCAATACACAACAGAAGTTCTCCACCTTGGCACTATGCCATTTGTGACTGGTTAATTATTTTCTTTTAAAAAATATTTATTTATTCGACAGCACTGGCACATAGGATCTTCCACCTTCATTTCAGCCCATGAACTCTTTAGGTGCGGCATGTGGGAATCCAGTTCCCCAACCAGGGATTGAACCCGGGCCCCCAGCATTGGGAGTGCAGAGTCTTAGTCACTGGACCAAGTTAATTCTTTGTTGCAGATGATAGGGGACTGTCCTGTGCCTGGGAGGATGTGTAGCCGCATCTCAGGTCTCTACCCACTAGATACCATTAGCTCCCCACCCCTGCCTCTTTCCAGCTCCTTTATCCTTCCCAAGCCTGGTCCTGCCAGCAACTCTTGTAACCTAGGTCAGAGATTGCTGAGTTGCAGGCCAAATCGGTTTGATTTTGTTTGGTTCGCTAGAGTTTAATGCTTCAATCTGCTACCTACTGGCAGAAGAAGTCAAATTTCTATCTCTTCCTGAGAATTCAAAAAGCGAAAGAAAACATCTGACTTTCCTGGCTTAGCAAGGTGGTGAAAGACCTCCGTGGAGTATCTTTCCCACAAGGGAGACCCTTCCCAGGGAACAGCGAGACCATTCACGTTCGGATGCAAACAGCAAGAGGTTTATTCAGATACACAGGTACCTGGGGCGACAAAGTCTCTCGGTGGACTTGCGCGCCCAACGGCTGGAGCAGGGGGTTTTTATGGGGTCGGGATGCAGAAAGCGCGGGTACAGAAGCGAGAAGCTTGGTTACAGGGTTTTCATTGGTTGGTTTAAAAGAAAACCAAATGGCGGGGACAGGTTCCAGGATACATGAGCACCTATTTCTGTTCAAAAGATCAAGCTGGCAGAAGCTCATTGGCCAGTTTATACATGCACGGAAGTTCATTGGCCAGCTTATACGCGCGCGGTTTTTAGGGGGGGGGGGTTTCCCTCTTTTACTGATTGGCTCGACTTTTGGCGCCGGCGGGACTTTTCTTGGGAGAAGTTTCTTAATTCTTGGCGCCGGCGGGATCTTCTTAGGGAGGAGTCTGTGACTCAAGTTTGTGTGTCGCAATCCCCTCCTCCCTCTAGGGGCTTTTTGAGACCTGGCCCAAGATAGTCAAATTATGGATCTCTCATTCCCCCATTTCTCTTGTAAATAAGAATGGAATCTTCCATTCGAGGGTTTTAAGCCATCTCTATTCATAATCACCTTGTCTTACTTGGTGATATTGCTGAGTTAAGACCAAGGCTTGCACGACTGACAGTCTGTCTCTAATGAACTGCATTAGTCGGTTGAAAATGCATGGGCCAAATAATAGTATGAGCAGGATAATGATTAGAGGGCCCATGATGGAGGAGAGTAGGGTCGTGAGCCAGGGAGAGCGATTGAACCAGCTTTCAAACCATCCCTGTTCAGTCTCGAATAATTTTTGTCTCTGTTTGAGCCTTTCTCTTAGCTTAGCCATATTGTCTCTTACTACCCCGGTATGGTCAGCATAGAAACAGCATTCTTCCTTTAGGGCTGCACAAAGCCCTCCTTCCTGCAAGAATAGGATATCTAACCCTCTCCTGTTTTGTAAAACTACTTCGGAGAGGGAGGTAAGTGACTTTTCTAGAGCGCTTACAGATTCTTCTAATGCTCTGATGTCCATGTGCATGGCGGCCTGGAGCCGTCCGAACTGATTAGTTTCTATGAGTGCTGCCGTCCCTGTGCCTAATCCTGCCGCTATTCCTCCCACTCCGAGCAGCACGGCCAGGGTGATGGAAACAGGCTCTCTCTTATACCGAAACCTTTTTTCAAAGTAGTTATAGACATACTCAGAACTATGGTAAGTTATTCTAGGCCATAACTCAACCAAGACACAGTAGTCAGTGGTTCCGTTAAGCACTGCGGCAGAGACACATGGGGTTAGCCCAGTGCTGCAAGCCCAATAGGTCCCATTAAGGGCTTCTAGGTAGTAGGTGCCTCCGGTTACCTTTTTGGTGATGTTACATAGGGCCTGGTGGGTTTTAGGAACAGTCCCGAGGCAAAGTCCTTTCCCAGATACCTGGGATAAGGTTAGTTTGTGCTGAGTGCCAGAAGCACATCGGCCGGAGACGTGGGTATGATTGGAGTAGTTGCCCCCGACTGCTATACCCTCGTAATAAGGGGGGCTAGACACTAAGCATAGCCAGCACTCTTGGGTCCTGTCAGGGTCAGAGGCGTTAAGGGCGAGGTAGGCTCCCTGTACCAGGTTGAATAATCGAACCCTAGTTTCTGGTGTAGGGGTCTCTGATGGTCCTGACAGAGGTGTCAACTGACTAGGTGAGGGGGTGTTACTTTTGATTCCTGAGCTATTTGTAGGGACTTGGGGGTTTGGAGCTGTCAGGACTGTGTTGGGTCCGACAGCAGCAGTGGGACCTGGTGTTTTTATGGTTTGGAGGATGGTTATGATACCCCCGTAGAAGGGGCCCCACCAGGTGGGCCCTGCATTTGTCTGAATTCCCCAGCTGAGCCCCGAAGCCCAATGGAGTTTTTTTGCTGTTTCTTGGTTGAACGTTATCTTAACTTGGGCATACTTATCTTTTCCGTCTGGGCCTGGGGAATATGCACCCTCGTCGGGGGCCTTTAGTGCAAACGAAAAGGTAATTCCATCCCTGCTTTTAACGTCCCACTTACGGTTGCCATCATTAGAGGTCACGCAGGACCAAGAACTACACCAATAATGTTGCATGCCCCCGCAAGTTTTCCAGTTTTTCAGGTACCCTGGGCATGCCCAAAACCCGTCGGCCTGCAGAAGTCCCCCAGTCCCATCTATCTGTATAATGTCTTTGAAATTGAAATACAGATCTGGCCACCAAGTGTTGGGGGGGTGAATCTCGGTGGTTGAGTTGAGTACCTCGCCAGTGAGCCCATCTAGAAGTTTCCAGGTTATTTGTTTTGGGGTATGGGGGTTAGCAGAGGATACAGGTGACAGGGAACTCAAGATTATAAGGACTATAGTTATATAATCTTTGAAAGTCTTATCTTGAGTGGATTTTGAGAGCGTTGAAGCCTCCATCGGGGCGGTCCGTCCGGGCTGTCTTGGCTGGTGTCGGCGGAGCCTGATGACGGGGCACGCTTAACGTGCGAGGAGTGGATCCAAGCAGCGATGCCGTCCACTTTCAGGGCTGTTGGCGTGGTTAAAAGGACTGTATACGGTCCTTTCCACCGGGGTTCTAGGTTTGTGGTCTGATGTCTGCGGACCCAGACGGAATCTCCAATCTGGAATGGGTGTGGAACTACTGGCCTTTTCAGCTGTTCCTGGTAAGCTGCGGCCAACGGTTTCCAAACCTCTCTCTGCACGATCTGGAGTGCCTGTAAATGGGCTTTTAAGGAAGTGTTGTTAGCGTGGTTTGCAATGTGGGGGTCAAGGAGGGTGGCGGCTGGTGGTGGAGCCCCGTATAATATTTCGAACGGTGTCAGACCATGGGACCCTGGGGTGTTTCTGGCCCGATATAGGGCCAGAGGCAATAGGAACACCCAGTCTCTAGAGCCAGTTGCAAGCGTTAATTTGGACAAAGTCTCCTTGATGGTTCTGTTCATCCGTTCTACCTGTCCTGAACTCTGGGGTCTATATGCACAATGTAATTTCCAATTGATCCCCAGTAGCTTAGCCACCAGCTGACTTACCTGGGAGACGAAGGCCGGCCCATTGTCTGTCCCCAGCGTCTGGGGCATCCCGTACCTGGGGAAGATCTCTTCCAGCAATTTTTTGGTAACTGTCTTGGCTGTTTCTTGCTTCGTAGGGAAGGCCTCTACCCAACCGGAGAAAGTGTCCACGAATACTAAGAGATATTTGTAACCATATAGTCCTGGTTTTATCTCTGTAAAATCAATTTCCCAATGAGTACCCGGTCGGTGTCCTCGCGCCCGGGCCCCGGCTCCATATTGGACTTTCCCAGCATTGACCTGAGCGCAAGCCCTGCAGTTGTCTGCTATTTGTTGTAGGAGATTGTCTCTTCCTAACAAATAGTGGGTGTTTTCTTCTCTATTTAGGAGGGTCTTTGTTTTTCGGGGGCTGAGGTGGGTCAGTCCATGTAAACGATTTAATAATTCTAAAGTCTGTCTTTTTGGCATTACAGGTTTTTCTTTATAAATCCAGTACCCTTGTGTTGGTTCATAGGAAGCCCCCATTTTTCTCAGTAAGTCCGTATCCTCCTTAGTATACTGGAAGGGGCAGCGCGCGGGAGCAGTATCAGCAGTTTTTGAGGCCAGGGGAAGGGTTTGCGAGGCTTTCGGCGATTTACATGAGGCTGCCTCTCGGGCGGCCTGGTCAGCCATTCTGTTACCGCGTGCCTCAGGATTGTCTCCCTTCTGGTGTCCCGGGCAATGGATGATACTGAGTTTTTGGGGAAGGAACAGGGCTTTTAGCAGAGCCAAGATTTCAGCCTTATTTTTAATCTCTTTTCCCTCAGAGGTCAGGAGCCCTCTTCGCCGATAGATTTCTCCGTGGATATGGGCTGTGGCGAACGCATACCGGCTATCCGTGTATACGTTAAGCCTCTTACCTGCTGCCATCTGGAGAGCCTTGGTCAGGGCGATAAGCTCGGCCCTTTGGGCGGAGGTTCCTGGCGGTAGAGCCTCTGCCCAGATTACCTCTGTTTCTGTAGTCACGGCCGCTCCTGCTCTTCTTTCCCCATTGTCCATAAAGCTACTGCCATCAGTGTACCAGGTGATATCTGCGTCTGGGAGTGGTCGATCTGACAGGTCTGGCCTGGTTCCGTGGGTTTCCGCGAGGATCTGGTGACAGTCGTGCAGCTCTGGTTCTTCCGGGAGTGGGAGCAGGGTGGCAGGGTTGAGTGCCACGACGGGACCAAAGTGAACTCGGTCCGTGTCCAGAAGCATAGCCTGATAGTGGGTCATTCGGGAGTTGGACAGCCAACGGTCTGGTGGCTGTCTGATAAGGGCTTCAACCGCGTGTGGGGCAAAGATGGTTAAGGGCTGCCCCATGGTCAACTTGTGGGCGTCCTTGATGAGGACCGCAATAGCTGCCACCATGCGCAAACAGGGTGGCCAGCCTGAAGCCACGGGGTCTAGCTTTTTCGAGAGGTAGGCTACAGGGCGTTTCCAGGGTCCTATATCCTGGACTAGGACCCCTTTTGCGTAGCCTTGTCTCTCATCTACAAACAGTCCAAAGGGCTTGGTCAGGTCTGGGAGCCCGAGAGCCGGGGAAGTTAATAGGGCTCTCTTGACATTTTTGAAGGCCACGGAATGTTCCTCCCGCCAGTCAAAGAAGGCTCCTTGCTTTGTAAGGGGGTACAGAGGTGCGACCATCTCGGCAAAGCCTGGTATCCAGAGGCGACAGAACCCTGCAGCCCCCAGGAATTCCCGCAATTGGCGGGGGCTTTTGGGGGCAGGGATGTTCATAATGGTTTGTTTACGAGCTTCTGTCAGCCACCTCTGTCCCTCTTTGATCTGGTATCCCAGATAGGTGACCTGTTGTTGACAGATTTGGGCCTTTTTCGCCGAAGCCCGATATCCTAGAGTCCCCAGGGTTTCAAGGAGGGCAGACGTACCTTCTTTGCAGCTTTTCTCCGTCTTTGCCGCTAACAGAAGATCATCTACGTACTGTAGTAGGATGAGAGCTGGATGTTGGATTCTGAAGTCAGCCAGGTCCCGATGCAGGGCCTCGTCAAAGAGAGTTGGGCTGTTTTTGAACCCTTGTGGGAGTCGGGTCCATGTCAACTGGCCGGATATCCCCTGCTCGGGGTCTCTCCATTCGAAGGCAAAGAGGAGTTGGCTATTTGGGTGCAGTCTTAGGCAAAAGAAGGCATCTTTGAGATCTAGCACCGTATACCAGGTATGTGACGGTGGCAACCCACTTAGTAGATTGTATGGGTTAGGGACTGTGGGGTGAATGTTTTCCACCCTCTTATTGACTTCCCTCAAGTCCTGGACTGGCCTGTAGTCTCCTGACCCCGGCTTTTTTACAGGGAGGAGAGGGGTGTTCCATGGCGACTGGCAGGAGATCAGAATCCCCTGATCCAAAAGTCTCTTAATGTGCGGCCTAATTCCTTGGTACGCTTCTTGGGACATGGGGTATTGTCTAATCGACACAGGGGAGGCTGTGGCCTTTAGGGGTATTATCAGTGGTGACTGCCGGACGGCTAGCCCCATTCCCCCGGTCTCGGCCCAAGCTAGTGGAAATTTTTGCAACCAGGGGGTGATGGCAGCAAGGTTTTTGGTCTTGTCGGGTCCTGCTTCCTCGTAAAGTTTGTATTCATCTTCTAACTTTAGGGTCAGGACATGAAGGGGTTGTCCTTGGGGCCCGGTAACATGGGCCCCTGTCTCTTTAAAATGTACTTGTGCTCTCAGTTTTGTAAGGAGGTCTCGGCCCAACAGAGGGTAAGGACAGTCAGGTACGTGCAAAAAGGAATGAGTTACCTCTCCGGTAGCCAGATGTACCTTCCGGTCCGTGGTCCACCGATACCGCTTGCCCCCTGTGGCTCCTTGGACCCAGGCCGACTTGCTGCTCAGAGGTCCCGTCGGATGAGTCAACACGGAGTGTTGTGCGCCGGTGTCCACCAGGAAGGTGACAGGTTGCCCCCCAACGTCAAGGGTTATCCTAGGCTCAGGGGGGGGCTCCTGGCCCTGACTTTCCTAATCTTCTAGGGTCAAGAGGGACGTCTGGGGCTTTGGTCGGCGGGCCCCCTTTGGTCGCCTTGGGCAGTCCTTGACCCAGTGACCCTTTTCTTTACAGTAGGCACATTGGTCTTTTTCCACTCGGGGCCCCTTCTTGTCTCCCCCTAACTTATCCTGTCGCTGCCCTGATACTACGGTGGCTAGCAATTTGCTGAATTCTTTATTTCTCTTGCGATCTCTCGCATTTTCTCTCTCTTCTGTTTCTTTTCTAAGCCTCTCGTCTCTCTCTTCTGCCTCTCTTTTTAGTCTTTCATCTCTCTCTTCTCGAGTCTCCCTCTTATTGAAAATGCGTTCTGCCTCTTTTACTAAGTCTTGTAAGGAACTTTCTTTGAGGTTGTCTAGCCTCTCAAGTTTCTTTCTAATGTCTGGTGCAGATTGCCAAATAAAGGACATAGAGAGGTTACACCCTGGGTCTTCAGGATCGTAAGGAGTATATATACGATAGGCTTCTTTAAGCCGCTCCAGGAATGCGGAAGGGGACTCCTCAGGACCCTGAATAACCTGTTTTACCTGGGCCAAATTGGTGGGGCGCCTTGCTGCCCCATGGAGACCCGCTATGAGCAACTGGCGATAGAGACGTAGGTGGTTCCTACCTTCAGCTGTAGAGAAATCCCAGTCGGGACGTTCCAGAGGGAAGGCGGAATTAATCTCGTTAGGCAGTTGCGTGGGACGGCCATTTTCGCCTAGGACGTTTTTTCGAGCTTCCAGGAAGACCTTTTGCCTCTCTTCAGTGGTCAGCAGCGCTTGTAGCAGTTGTTGGCAGTCGTCCCAGGTGGGTTGGTGAGTAACTAGGATGGACTCAATCAAAGAGGTTAACATGGAGGGATCTTTGGAGAAAGGGGGGTTGTTATTTTTCCAGTTGTAAAGGTCGGAAGCAGAAAAGGGCCAGTATTGGGCCTGGCCGTTGGACCCCGTTCGCAGGGGAAGGGCCTGGGAGGTGGAATCCGGAGGTGGCTCTCTGCGGACTCTTAGTCGTCCGGCCACCGGGGACGGTGCTGGCGCGACTGGGGCAGGAGCCGCCGCTGCGGCTTCCCTTATTGGGGCTGGGTCTCGGTAGGGTGGGGGGTCCTCGGCTAACAGATCTATGAGTAGGTCATCTCCCGGCGGCAACACAGTGGCTGCTGTAGGTTTTTCTTTTTTAACCTTTTCCCGTGGAGACTTAGTTAGGGCGGGATATAGGGACGAGTGGGTAGGCGGTTGGGCCGAAGCAGGGAGGGGGAGAGGTGGAAGGGCAGGGGCCGATGGGGGAAGGGGGCGCTTGGGATTGACGAAGGGCTTGACCCAGGGCGGAGGGTCGTAGGCCAGGGCTTCCCAAGTCACGATGTATGCCACTTGGTCGGGATGACCGAGGGGCCCGGGATCCATCACTCTTGCCTTTACCTGGAAAATAGTATCAAGGTTAAAGGTCCCATCCTGTGGCCAGCCCACATTGAAGGAGGGCCACTCGGACGAGCAAAAGGTTGTCCATTTCTTTTTTCGGACTTCTACTGACTGGTTATGGGCGATGTCTTGGACATCTTTCCAATGCTGTAAAGTAAGACTCAGTGGGGTGGTTAGAGATTGACCCATTTCTTCTAGTAAGAGTACTCCTGTTATAAGACAAACAAACACGACACAGAGACTAATACACCAAAATCGCACGGCACGGTTTTTGCGCAAAACTGAAAACAAAAGCTCGGATGGAGGCGTAGATGAGGGTCCGGATCCCTCGCCTCCCTGAAGTTTCACGTACCCCTCGGACAAGGGCAGAGCCCCGAAAAGTCCGACTCTGGTCGTGAACTGAGACGGATGAGCACCGAAAAATCGGGCTCCAGATAGCCTTGGAACGTCTTCCAGGCTTGCGGAGGGAAGTCCGAGCTCGTCAGCTCCTTCCTGCTCCGCCAGATACAGATTGTTTCAGCTGAAACCCGAGTTGCACCACAACAGACACACAGAAAGTACGAAAACATAAAACAGTAAAACGTAAAACGCTGGCCAGCTTACCTCCCGACGAGGGGTCGGTGGTCCCTGGGCGAGGGGGGGGTCTCCGGATCCCGGACGAGCCCCCAAATGAAAGACCTCCGTGGAGTATCTTTCCCACAAGGGAGACCCTTCCCAGGGAACAGCGAGACCATTCACGTTCGGATGCAAACAGCAAGAGGTTTATTCAGATACACAGGTACCTGGGGCGACAAAGTCTCTCGGTGGACTTGCGCGCCCAACGGCTGGAGCAGGGGGTTTTTATGGGGTCGGGATGCAGAAAGTGCGGGTACAGAAGCGAGAAGCTTGGTTACAGGGTTTTCATTGGTTGGTTTAAAAGAAAACCAAATGGCGGGGACAGGTTCCAGGATACATGAGCACCTATTTCTGTTCAAAAGATCAAGCTGGCAGAAGCTCATTGGCCAGTTTATACATGCACGGAAGTTCATTGGCCAGCTTATACGCGCGCGGTTTTTAGGGGGGGGGGGGTTTCCCTCTTTTACTGATTGGCTCGACTTTTGGCGCCGGCGGGACTTTTCTTGGGAGAAGTTTCTTAATTCTTGGCGCCGGCGGGATCTTCTTAGGGAGGAGTCTGTGACTCAAGTTTGTGTGTCGCAATCCCCTCCTCCCTCTAGGGGCTTTTTGAGACCTGGCCCAAGATAGTCAAATTATGGATCTCTCAGTGGTAAGCGGGGGGGTGGGGGGCTCCAGGTGCCTGGTCACCATGGAAACCCTCCATCCTGCCCACGCTCACTACCACTTCCCTGAGTGATGGGACCAGCCCCGTCTGCAAGCGTTTGAGGATGTGTTCTGATTGGTGCTGTAGCTGATACCTGGAGCTCTGGGTTTCTCTGTAAACCACCCTGTCGCAACCCGAGGTGGTCCTGAGGGTTACAGGTTCCCTAACAACAGTCCCAGCTCTCCTCACCTCTCATTCCAGGCCACCTCATCATTTCCAGCTCTCTCAGAGCCTTGGACGATCTCACGGTCATCTTCTTCATCTTTGTGACAGTCCCAGATGAGGAGAGAGGCAGAGGTACAGTCTCCCTCAGAGTACAAGAGGGGAAACCGAGGCCCTCAAAGAAGTCACATCACTACACCCAAGTGCCCCCTACAGGCAAACAGGAGCTGGATGGAGCCCAGGATTTGCTCCTTGTTGTGAACCCAACATCTGAGCCTCCCCCAACTTCATATGTTGCAAGCTTAGCCCCCAGTGTGGCTGTATTTGAAGGTGGGGCCTCCAGAGAAATAATTAAGGTTGAATGAGGTCATGGGAGGGGGTCTGCTCTGATACGATCAGTGTCCTTCTAGGAAGAGACACAAGAGAAGACTGTCTGTCCCTCCCTTCTCCCCCCCACACCCTACAAGCATGACCATGTGAGGATCACATGACAAGAATGCCATCGGTAAGTCCAGGAAAGAGTCCTTAAGCCAGGAAAAGAGTCCTCAAAGCGACCAGATTGGCCAGCTCCTTGATCCTGGACTTGCAGCCTCCAGAACTGAGAAAATAAATATCGGGTGTAGAGGTCGCCCAGCCTGTGGTTCTGTTATGGCAGTCTGAGCAGACTGAGTCATACCGCACACTATTTTATAAACTGCTTTTCTCACTTAATGGTGCATCGTAGACATCTGGTGGGGTCATTCCTCCCAAGGGATACCTCCTCATTTTTTTTAACGCCCACATGCAGCTTCGTTTCTGAAATCCAGGCTGTTGATGTCTTGGGGCAGGGAGTCCCTGAGGGCAGGATCCCAAGCCTGGCTGAGGGGAGACCCAGGAAGGGCCAGGACCAGCCTTGGGCAGAGAAGGGATGGCGTCGGTCATGCGCCTGGACAAGACAGCCATGCCGGCGCGGCCTCCTTTGGTGGCCAGGGAGGCGCTTCCTGTCCGGTTGCTCTGTGGCCCCATCCCCTCTCCCTCAACACGCAGGCACAACTCTCAAGTTGCTGCCACAGGAACTCACCAGCCAGAGGTTGCTACGTTCTCAGTGTGATTAGGGATAATGGTGCTGAGTCACATGAGCCGTCTGACTGTTTTTCAGCTCAGTTTTTCAAATTAAGGCTATGAGAGCACTCTCAACACCACCCAGGCTGGCAGTGTGGAGTACCCACCCCTCCTCGCCTCCTCCCGCCAGTTAGAGGGCATGAGACGCCCAGCCGCGTCTGCCAGTGCTGTTGACAACAATCTGCTGGATGCTGAGTTCCCAGGCCACCTGATCACAAAGCCCTCATGCCTACACGTGGCCCGGCTGGGAACAGGGGTCCTGCAGCCTCCAGAGGGGGTCCCTGAGGCTAGGAGGTGGGGGGAAGAAGGGCAGGCCTGGAAAAATGGGATGCAGGCCCCCTCTAGCTGAATCCCTCAGTCCTTGTGGCGTGGCTGAGATGACAGCCCCCTCCACCCTGGGGCTGCCGCTAAGGTCACCCCTTCCTCCTCTTTCCCAAAGACAAAGACAAAGAACCACTCTCGGAACAGCTCCTGTGCACCAGGCACCCTCCTGAGCCTTTTACACAGATCGTCTCGCTTAATGTTTAATGCCCCGTTTAGCTCACAGTGTGGCATGTCCTAAGGCTCTCCTCCTCCACGGATGATGGAAAGGAGATGCTGAGAGCCTCCAAAGGCCTTGATGGGGCCAAATTTAAGAAAAGGCCTTTGATTCCCCTTTCTTGCCACTGCCACAGAGAGAGATGGAGCAAGGGAACCTCAGAGGCAGTCAATGCCACGAGGAGAGAGGGGTAAGTGAGGGTGATGTATCCAAACTCCCCCCAGCCCCATCCTCTGTCTGGGCAGTCTCTACTTAGCCACGGACCAGGCTCTGCCCCTGAGTTGACAATATATGGCCTGCAGCCTCTCCCTGGTCTGATGGCCTTGGCTGTGCAACCTCTGGCAAAGTTGCCTAATTTCTCTGAGCCTCATACTTCTCAACTGTCAGATGCAGCTTTCAGATTAAAAAGATTTTGTTTCCAAAAACCTTCAGCTGCAGAGCCCTCAAACACGCAAGAAGCAAAAGCAGAGCTTGATAAATTTGGGGGTTTTGGAACAATAGGGGAGCTCACCCCTAAGACCATATCTGTGTGGTTCCTCGCCCCAAGGCTGGCTGAGCAACTTCTCCACGGACACTAAAAGCATCCTATTCACCAAGAACCATTTTGCTAAATACCAAGGCATCCAAAGAAAATATCTTACATGAAAAATTAGCATATGTCAACTTAAATATAGTCACAACCTAAAAGTGGAGAATTGTGTTTTATTTTGCAGAAATTTTTAAGATTTCAAGCCCAGGAGACAGCATCTCAAGTAACCCTGAGAGAACTGTTCTGGGTGGGGGTGGGTAGGAGTGAGGGGGAAGAGTCGGGTTATAGAGAAGCTTGCAACAAGGGGCAGGTAGTCTGAGCATCGAAAGATTATTGTTAATTAAATAAAACCAGATATCTCAAGTTGAAGAATTTAGTACTTTTCTATGTATGGGAAGATGAGAGAGTCTGGGTTCACTAAAATCATTCCTTTCACATGTATCTCAGCTCTCTGGGGCAATAGCTTATGTTTTTTTCACATCTGCCTTCTCCGGCTCCTCAGAGCTCACCGTCGGGAATGGCTGCAATTAGGTGGTTGCCAGATAGCAGGTATTGGCCTCCTTCCTGGGTGCTCTCAGGGCTCAGAAACTCACATTTGGATCCTTGTCTGCTGTGTTATTGTATGTTATGTTATTATATGTTGTATGTTATGTTGTCGTATTTAACGTATATGCAGAGTACATCATGAGAAACACTGGGCTGGAGGAAGCACAAGCTGTAATCAAGATTGTTGGGAGAAATATCACTAACCTCGGATATGCAGATGACACCACCCTTATGGCAGAAAGTGAAGAAGAACTAAAGAGCCTCTTGATGAAAGTGAAAGAGCAGAGTGAAAAAGTTGGCTTAAAGCTCAACATTCAGAAAACTGAGATCATGGCATCCAGTCCCATCACTTCATGGCAAATAGATGGGGAAACAGTGGAAACAGTGGCTGACTTTATTTTCTGGGCTCCAAAATCACTGCAAATGGTGATTGCAGCCATGAAATTAAAAGACACTTACTCCTTGGAAAGAAAGTTATGACCAACCTAGACAGCATATTAAAAAGCAGAGACATCACTTTGTCAACGAAGGTCTGTCTAGTCAAGGCTATGGTTTTTCCAGTGGTCATGTATGGATGTGAGAGTTGGACTATAAAGAAAGCTGAGCACCGAAGAATTGATGCTTTTGAACTGTGCTTTTGGAGAAGACTCTTGAGAGTCCCTTGGACTGCAAGGAGATCCAGCCAGTCCATCCTAAAGGAAATCAGTCCTGAATGTTCATTGGAAAGACTGATGCTGAAGCTGAAACTCCAATACTTTGGCCACCTGATGCAAAGAGCTGACTCATTTGAAAAGACCCTGATGATGGGAAAGATTGAGGGCAGGAGAAGGGGACAACAGAGGATGAGATGGTTGGATGCCATCACTGACTCAATGGACATGGGTTTGGGTGGACTCCAGGAGTTGGTGATGGACAGGGAGGCCTGGCGTGCTGTGGTTCATGGGGTCGCAATGTTGTAGCTACACGTTCCGGGAAACAAACTCACTCAGAAGGACGATGCAGATAGTGAAGTGCAGTTTATCACACGGGCGGGCCCAAGGCAGAGTCTCCTCTTAGCCAAGGATCCCGACCAGCATTGTGAAAACCTTATACACCCTAAGTGTACGTGCCCAAACCCACCTCCCCGAATTCCCTGAAACTAGTCTGAACAAAGGAAGAGAAAGACACAATCAAAGTTAACCCGTGATTCTATGCCTTAAGCCTATGTAGTTGACAGTGGACAATTATCAATAGGCCTGTGGTCGTACCCCAATAAGCATAATAGAATTTATGATTCTATTTGGTTACACAGATAATTAGGGTATTCTTTTAGGCAATGGAGAGTCTAGGTATGAGCCCTGGGGTTCTTCCACATTAGAAACAGGAAATCACACTCTTGAAGAAATACCTGCATCCGCATGTTCACTGCAGCATTATTCACAATAGCAGAGACATGGAAGCAACTTAAGTATCCATCATTGACAGACAAACAGATAAAGGAAATGTGACAGATACGTGTATACCTATGTAATATACGTAGTATATTCCGCCACAAAAAGGCAGGAATTGCAACCATTTGTAACAACGTTGTTGGGCATTTTGGTAAGTGAAATAAGTCAGATAAGCCAGACAGAGTGACAAATACTGTATGGCATTTATATGTGCAATCTTAAATAGCTGAACTCTAGAAACTGAGAGTGTATATTGGTGGATACTAAGGGTCAGGAGGTGGGGAAAAGATGTCGATCAAAGGTACAAACTTCGACTTACAAGGTGAATATGTTCTGGGGATCTAGGGTACAGACAGTGGCTACAGTTGACAGTGCTGGAGTGAACCCTTGAGGTGCTAAGAAAGGAGATCTCAAATGTTCTCACGACCACAAAAAATAGTAAGTGTGTGAAGTGATGGATGTGTTAACTACCCTATCGTGGTAATCACTTTGCATTATATACAAGCATCAAGCCACCACATTGTACACCTTAAACTTAAAGCAATGTCATATGTCAATCATGTCTAAATAAAGCTAAGGGGGTGGGAGGAAAGAATCATGTGAGGAGCTTTACAAACCTGTCAGTGCCCAAGTCCCAGACCCAGAGGGTCTGATTTCCCTGGCCGAGGGTGAGGTCTGGACTCCCTGTTTCCAAGCTCCACAGCTGCCTGGTGTCTACATTTCTCTATCTCCTCCCTCCCCTCTCATCCTCCTGGGGACCTGGGAGCTCCAAGCTGGTTCCCGACGCTCTCAGCGGGGGACCTGATTTCTATCATCTGAAGCTGACAGTCAGTCACAACAAGCCATCAGCCAGGGAGATGCATCCATTTCAGAACAAGCCGTGAGCAGCCTCCCCATCCACACCTTCCATGGGACTAATTACCGGCAGGATGACAGTGCAAGATGCAAGCCCTGCAGACTGCAGATCAATGAGACCCAACCAGAAGCAGGGCCAGCAGCGGTGAGGCCAGAGGCAGGGTGCCAGCACTCACTGACCACTTACTTCATGGCCTGCTCTCAAGCCCATGAGTAGGTTTGGAAAGGACATAGATCAGGGAGCCACCAGAGCCAGAAGGAGACTGCTGGGCTGGAAGAGGGAGTCGTGTGGGGCCAGGGGAGGGAGCCAGAGCTGTGAGTTGTGGCCGAGTTTAAAGCCAAGATGTTGAAGGCTCCTTGAGCTACTACCTTGTTCAAGCTCTAGCACCCCAGCTTCAACTGCAGGGCTGGCCTCACCCCCAGAGTCTCTGATCCGGTTGTTCTAGGGAAAGGCCAAGAGCTTGCATCTCAAACACATTCTGAGATGATGCTGATGCTGCTGGTCCAGGAACCACACTTTGTGAACAAAATGTCTTTGAGACTATACTTTGAAGCAACCCCTCGATCACAGACTGCTCAGCATTATGGTTAGTGGAGCAGCCTCAGGGGGCAACCACACCTGGGTTGGAAGCCCAGCTCCACCAGTTCCCAGCTGTGTGACCTAGGGCAAGTTACTTAACCTCTCTGTGCCTAGTTTTCCTTTATGCCCATTTGCCAAGAGGTGCCAAGGACAGAAACTATGCCTTAGGGCTGTGGGGATGAGTAAGAGAAGGAATACCTGTGAGATGTCTGGAGTACTGGGTGTCCTCTTAGCACTCCTTACCTGAACTGTGGCCAGGATGTGTCTGGAGAAGTGTATGCATACCTCCTGTGGGCCAGGCTCCTTCCAGGGTTCAATTGTACTTCACCAAATTATTTCTTTCCATCTTCAAAAGAACACTTGGGAACAGGTGCTTGTAATACTCGCCCTGACCCCTCAATTTACAGATGAGAAAATCTGCTCAGAGAGTCCAAGTAATGAGTCCAAGTTTACACAATTCAGAAGTAGTGGGGTCTGTATTTGAACCCTGGCTACTGACTCCCTTGCCCTCCTATCTTTTGTTCAAAGGCACTGAACTGATGTGACTTCAGCCTGTGCAGCCTTGCTGGGTACACACAGTTGTGTCCAACAGGGTGGTTCAGAATCTTCTGGAACATGGGGCCCTCCAGTTATCCGTAGTTTCTTTGCTTTACAGTACCCGCTAGCCACACTGGGCTACTGGCATTTGACGTTAAATTCATTAAAATTAAATAAAATTAAAAACTTCAGTTCTTCACTGGCGCTCACCGCATTTCAAAGGCTCAGTAGCCACCCATGATTAGTGGCTACGCTATTGGACAGCGTAGCTCTAGAACCCTCCCACCTTCACATAAAGTTCTATTGGACAGTGTTTCTCTAGAACTTCGATATACTTATTCTCTGTACTTTCCTATGTTGTTTTCTAAGTAAATAGAGGGAGGAAGGAAGGAAGAGAGGGATGGAAGGGGTAGGGAGGGAGGCGCAGAGAAGAGGAGGAGCATGATTTAACTCAAGTAATCACTCTGGGGGTCACCTGTCTCCCCATGAAACCTGCAGATCAGGCCTTTCAGTGTCTCCTCTTGAGACAGGCGAGCGGGAGCCTGTTCTGAGGAGGGTTAAATAAGCGTCAAAGACAATGAGAGCCTTAACAGCCCCACTTGCAAGAGTCCAAATACTGCCTGGGGGAGACCTGGAATCTCCACCAGAACAGAGATCCACCGGCCTCTGCAGGGGCTAGACCCCTCTCTGCTGGCTTTCGTCCCTATCTGGCAGCCTGGCTCAGAGGGCAGCTGGGGCTGGCAGTTAGCTCTTCCCCAGAAATTTCTCCATCTGAACCTGACAGGAGGCCTTTGAAGACCATTCCTCGGCGGTGTTCCATAAACCAATGGGGTCATTTGCCTCTCTGCGCAGTGCGTGAGTGATGCAGGCCGAAGTTAGACACTGCTAACTTTCCCAGGGACTGGGGTGACAGGGCAGGATGGGACTGATGCTGAGTCCCAGACCCAGCTCAGAAGCTCTGGGACTCCCACAGGTTTCAAGGACAGCACCTGGCACAAAATAGATACTCACTAAAGAATTGCTAAATGAGCAACTAAATTGATGGGTACAGGTTTCGAAGTTAAACCACCTGTGTTTGTACCAGGCTCGCTGACTGTGCCACCCTGGACCAGTGCCTAACATCTCTCAGCCTCATAGAGCTACTGGGAAGACAAGCCGAGATCTCATAGGCAGAGAGCTTGTGTAACAAGAGAGCTTGTGTAACAAGGTGCTCAAGAAATGTTGGCATCTGCGATGAGATGGGCCCTTGACTTCGGTCTGGTCTCCTTGTCCATGTTGGGTCAGCAGTGTCCGCAGAGAGAATTCCAGCAACTGGTACTGTGGCTTGGCACCCATCCAGGCTCCACTTGCCAGAGGTCCCCTTCCCAGTGCTCCCGGGGTCCTTCCTGGCTTGTCCTCAGACGCTGTCTCTATGTACCTCTAGAGGGCTTCACTACATGGGTGGAAGGCAGCAGGAGGAGGCTCTGTCCGGGCACACCCCCTGCCCCAGATGAACCCTCTGCCCCAGGTGACCTCAAATCCTCTTGCAGGATGCATTCTGGGTTAGTGCTACAGGGTCAGTACCCACATTATCTTCACATATCAGAACCACTGCTGTTGGCACTCAATGCCTCTGGTGATGAGCCCACTGGACCAGAACTTGGAGGCCAGAGAGCCACACCAGACCTGCCTATTTCCCCCTCAGGGCCTGGCCTCACCCCAAGAGGCCAATGGAGCCCCTTAAATAACAACCTTCCTCTCGCCACCCCAGTATTTATTCACCAAGGCCATGTGGTTGTCATCCGGGGATGAGAATTTAAACATCCCCTGGTTAATGGCTTTGGGTCTGCCACATCCAAGAGTCATGTCCTTTGTCTCTGGCAGGGGAGGGAGCAGTCTCCTGGCTGTCTTGGGCGTCGCAGAGAGAACACACTGTGTTTCTTGATCTTAACACGTTTAGTGGTCACATGATTCTGCATGACCTCATCCAGCCTGGTCTGAAGGCTCTGCCACCCCAAACTCACTGAGTGCAAAGTCAGAGAGCAAGAACAGAGATCCTGCCAGGCCCTCTCTCCTGCCCCTGGATAATGAATGGAGCCAGCCCTGGTTGCTGGAGTAACCATTCAAAATCCATTTATTTAAGGAAATCAAGAATCCTGTTTATGCCCATTAATCTATATTAATAAAACCTTTGACTGCCGAGGGCTCTGGAGGAGGGGTTCCAAACCAAAGCTTCCTCCTGCTCCCTCTCAATCTGCCCCAGCTGGCGGGGTAACCACGCCACCCTAACTGGGCCAGCGGACAATGGGCTCCCCGGGGCTGGGCTGCAGCAGGGCTCAAGGGGCTTGCTCGAGAGAGGGAAGCTTCAGCCAAGTCTCTTTCAGGACCCCCATCTGGGGAGGCTGAGAGCTTTGCTCAGGGAGAAAGCTGTCATGAATTCCAGAAAATGTGCCCCGCATGCTGGGCCCCCATTGAAACGGTCTCTGGGCTCCTCCCAGCTGCCACCAAGGGCTCTGGGTGTGAACCTACAGCAGCAGGAGCCCCATCAGCCCCAGGGCACGGTGACCGAACTGCATAAAAACATCCACCGAATTTGGGATTCTAATTTCAGCCCCAGATGAGAAAAATTGAAAAATGATTTAAGAATTAGTCTTCATTTCAGACCCTCCATAGAGGGCTTCCCAGGTGGCACTAGTGGTAAAGACCCCGCCTGCCAATGCAGGAGACATAAGAGACATGGGTTCAATCCCCGGGGTCAGGAAGATCCCCTGGAGGAGGGCATGGCAACCCACTCCAGCATTCTCGCCCGGAGAATCCCATGGACAGAGGAGCCTGGAGAGCTACAGTCCACAGAGTTGGACACAACTGAAGCAACTTAGTCTGCACAGACTCCATAGACGTGAGAATCTTAGACCTGGTCCAGCCTGTGTCCCCACTCGGGATGGGCCCAGGTGTATGTAAGTCTCCTGGGGCGTGAGGCTGAAATGCAGGTTTCTGGGCCCCGCTCGGGACCTAGAGAATCAGAATCTCGGCAGGTGGGAGAGGGGTCACAGGTAACCATCCCCACTGGCTCTGCAGGCCGAAGTTCAGGAACCCCACCTCTTTTCACCAGTGAGAAGAGAGGCAGCCGGTTGGCCAGGGGCCCCCGGAAGGTAAGGTCAGGAAGAAGCCTGGGAACCATTCACAGAAATGCCATCTTTGCTGACGAGGAGAGGGGTGGTAGTCAGGCCTCGATCGGTTGGGAGGCAGGTAGATGGAAGCTTCTGGACTTGGGACTTGGGCTCTGGCAGCTATTTCAGTCTGGCAGGTGGAGTCTCAGCCCAGGGTGGGATCTTCAGGAGGGAGCAAATCCACTCGGCCAAGGTCCACTCCTGTGTGGCAGCCACGAACCAGCAGAGTGGACAGCGCAGGGAATGGTTCGGGGGGCTCTGCTCTGCGTCCGACCACCTTGGCCCTGCCAAACAATGGCTGTGTGACCATTCTCTGGGCACTTCTCTGGGTCTCAGCTCATCTGAAAATTGGGTCTAACCAGGGTTCCTGCTCCCTGGGTAAGCTGGGGTGGGGGGACGGGGGTGGTGGTGAGACACCACCTGCAATTGCAGCTGCTCAATTGCATTTGCCTCTCAGTTCTTGCTGCTTCCCCGACGCCCACCCTCATCTCTCCGTGAGGGTGAAACGGGAGCCCCAACTCTGCTCCCAGCCCTGAGCCTCCCAACTCTCCCTCCTAGGGGCACAGCGCAGTTCACTTCCTCCCCCACTCCCGGCCCCACCAGACTCCTTGCTTGGAAAGAGGCTGCCTGCCCACCATATGGTTAACTCACCCCCTGTGTTATTCATCACATCTTTAACTGCCCATCAGGACCGGGTAGGCCAGAATGAGACTGCCAAGGTGGTCGTGGAAAGTTAATCGCTTTCCAGCTGCCAAACAGCCCAATCTGAACAGCATTTCAGAGGTAAACGATTGGTTGGGTCCTAAAACGCTGAGGTGGTTCAGAGCCTCGTTCTCGAGCTGGGGTCTGCAGAGTAGCCCAGGCTAAAACCACAGCCCTTGGGGACAGACCCAGATTGGACCACAGCTCTACCCCGAGTAGCTGTCATGCTTAGTCGTGCTCAGTCCCTCAGTTGTGTCCGACTCTTTGTGACCCCATAGTCTGAAGCCCGCCAGGCTCCTCTGTCCATTGGGGATTCTCCAGGCAAGAATACTGGAGTGGGTTGCCATGCCCTCCTCCAGGGGATCTTCCCAATCCTGGGATAGAACCCTGGTCTCCTGCACTGCAGGTGGATTCTTTACTGTCTGAGCCACCAGGGAAGCTCTAGTAGCTGAGGGACTTTAAATAAGTCGCTGATTATCTCTGAACACCACTTACCCCATCTGTAAAATGGGGCTGAAAATGCTCATAGCTCCCTCCTGAAGAGTCTTGGGGATTAAATGCCACAGTGGATATAACATGCTTCACCCACGGCCTGACAATGCTCAAGTTCAATAATTGAAAGCCACTGATCCTGCCCAAGGCCTTCCTTCCCTCACCCGCAGCCGTGGACGTCGAGGCACGAAGCTAATAAGATGGAGACGTCTCAGACTACTGTGGAGATTGTCTAATCTAATCTGCAGAGGCTGCTCTGTGGCTGTTTATTGAGTTAAAAGAAAACAGGAATCTAATTTTAGCCCAAAGAAGAGAAAGCTATATGACAACTAGAGTAATGGGCTCTGGCTAGACAGCTTGATAGTAACCGATGATGTTTCCAGCATTCACTTCATGGTACCTGCTTTCCCTCAAAGGAAAAAAGTCATTTAAATTGACTACAATTGTAGCTGCTCTCCGTTTTCCCAATACGATTACTAGCCCCACTTCTAATACAAGCCCAGTGTATCCGTAGAAAGGGAAACGACAAGACAGTCACATCTCTAAGGAGCTGAGCTGAACTGTCTGCCTCCCTGGAACCAGGCTCCTTCCCAACAAACACCCCGTTCTGAGCATCAGCAGGAAAACTCAACGGCAGCTGACACAGCACCGGCTCTCGCAGCTCTGTGTCTCCCCTGGGAAAAGGGACAGATGGTGTGGCCCCAAGCAGACCTCCAATGTCACCCGCCAAGGGAGCGGACGCCACAGTACCGCCATGCCAGGCGCCGGCTGTGCCCAGGTGCTGGGGTGTGCAGTCAGGAGAGGATGGCCCAGGGCTAAGGACGAGTGTTTATCGCCAGCTGGTTCCCCTGGGCCGCTGCCTAACAGACGCGGCTCTGGAGCCAGGCAGCCCTGGTCCGGACGATGTCTGGGCCTCGTGCAGACGGCAGGGGTATAGTAGCGGGGTGAGGACACACGACGCAAAGTGTACAAAGTGCCTGACACAGCGCTCGACTCAAAGCAAGGCTTGCTAAGCGGGGCTTATTCCTAAATGGCCTCATTTCGAGAACAGACACTGAGGCCTTCAACTCAGCGTCCTACTCAGGGCACAGTGAGGCTGGGGGGCCTGTGGGGACCCCCTCCAGATCCTGCCAGGCACAGAATGAGAGGGCCGCTGTGCGTGGGGACAATGGTGCCCGTCGCCTGCCCCCTCCCACGCCCACCAAGCTGGCTCCCACCACCCCAGAACATCACCTGTCCTCCCCAGGCCCAGGGGCCACCCCAGCCCAGCATGTTAGGTTGTCCCTGCGAGCTCAGAAATGCTGATAGAAGTACACCTACTGCTACCTGGAGATTGAATATGTGTTTTTCACGCTGTCAGGCAGTAGGGCAAACGCAATTTACAAATGGTCAGCCACAGGAGAGCTGCGGCTGGAAGTGTTTGGTGGTTTATCAAACAGTGCTGACCAGGGCTACAAGACACGCAGTGCCCGGACGGGGCTGGGGTGAGCGTGCAACTGAGTTTCTCTGCAGGGGGGGTGACCAAGGACACGGGCTCTTAGGAACGGCATGCCTGGTTACTCCATGCTGGGGACCTTGGCTTTGGGATCAACTGAGCATCTCCCATTTCTACCCAGAGAGAAAACGCAGAGGAGGAAGAAATCGTAGACTTTATCTTTTAAACGTATTTGCTACTGAAAGTATGTGTGGGGTTCAGTGAGCGCCGCTCAAAAGCCAATAAACAGGCCCGGTTGGTGGAAAGGGAAGTCTGCTTTATTTTAGATGCCTGCAATGGAGTGGGTGGTGGTGGGATGGCAGGCATCTGTTCAAAGGCCGACTCCCCCACCCCACTCCACCCCCTCACCCCATTCCATCCCAACATTGGCAACCAGTAGGACAAGAGCTTTTATAGACAGAAGGGGATACATGAAGAAACAGCACAGTCAACTCTGACAGTCATCAGTGGTCTGACCAGCATTATCCTGGTTATTTTAGGTACAGTTAACCTTCAGTTCCAGCATCCATTCGTTCCCATTTCTTTGAGGCTTGTTCTTGGAGTTGTAGCAGCTTAGGCCATGGGTACAGTCTGGTCACCGTGTAGTTAACTTCTCCCACCTGGGGTTTCAGTATCTATAAGACAACTCACAGGATATGGTTCAGAATATTACCTAAAGTCCAGATCCAACCAGTCTATCCTAAAGGAAATCAGTCCTGAACATTCGTTGGAAGGACTGATGCTGAAGCTGAAATTCCAATACTTTGGCTACCTGATGCGAAGAACTGACTCGTTGGAAAAGACCCTGATGCTGGGAAAGATGGAAGGTGGGAGAAGGGGACGACAGCGGATGAGATGGTTGGATGGCACCACTGACTCAATGGACATGAGTTTGTGTAAACTCCGGGAGTTGGTGATGGACCGGGAAGCCTGGCGTGCTGCAGTCCACGGGGTCACAGAGTCAGACACCACTGAGCGACTGAACTAACTCGAGAAGGAACTAAAGGTCCTTGACCATCCTAATGACTACATCATTATTATTTGGTCTCCTTTGACTGTTTCCGTTTCTGCGTTTCTCACTTCTCTGATTAAACTTATTCTTTGACTAAAGTTTTCCACAAAAGGCAGATGAAGACATGGTGGGGGGGCGGGACAAGGACTGTAGGGTCCTGCTCCAGTTCATATTATTTGTTCACGACTGTTTCAGAAAAGCTCCAAAGTGGGTAACAAAGACCCTGTTTATTGAAAAGGGGTCACACAGATCACCCAAGAGATCTTCTGGGGGGCCTTAGGACACTTGGGCTGCAAGCAGCAAACACTGACCTTCACCCCTTACGGTGAAGGAAGTGTGGTCACCAAGTGGACAGCAGAGCTAGCCTCTGTGGGAACAAGAGCCTGGTGGTTCCAGGATTCCAGCAGGCAGATCCCAGCCCAGTCCCTGGGGCCTCTTTCAGGGTTCAAACGGCTCTGCTCAAAACTCCATCTCCAGGGGAGAAAGCTGATTGGCTCAGGTAACACACCCATCCAAAGGCTGAGGAAGGCAGGACAGTTTCACTAGCCCTGTCCAAACATGTTGAATAGGGAAAAGCAAATCCTCTAAATTATGTGCAGGAGATGGATTTTACAGCAGAGCAAACCAAGGCTCAAAGAGAGCTGAAGTGACCTGCGTGGGGACACACGACACAGGACCCCAAATGCATCTGAGTGAAGAGCTTATGTTATCTGTACGGCTCCACATGGCCTCTCCGAAGTCCTGGTCCACATCTGTACTTGCCCGCTAGCCTCTGGGTCTCCAGGTCCCCATGACTCCTGCCTATGGGGGCTCACCCTGGGCCCTGGCATGAGATGGCCTGATGAGACTGGGAAGTCTTGGCTCTTACAAATGCTTTTACACCAACCCACCCGGAGCACTGCCTTGCACCTGAATTTTCCCACTTCTCCTTCCAAGACCCCCTTGCACCCCTGATAAGATGGCACCCCACAGTAAGCAAGCCCATTATGCCTGCTTCTTCTCTTTGGTCTCCTTTCCTTATTAGTAGATGGGTCTTGTACCTTTAATTTTCTTGCTGTCCTTGTAGCTCTGACACAGTTCCCCCCCTTCACACTGCCGCCTTGTATTAGTTTGATTTAGCATGACTTTCAGTAGACTAGAACTCCAGATCTGTGGGACTTGGGAAGGTCTGACTAACCAGGTTATCCTTGAAAGCCTGAGAGCAGAGAGTGCAGGAACCCAGAAGAGAGGGCTCCTTTAGTGCCCAGGGACAACCCCACTCATTGACTACACGCCAAGGACTTTAACTGCTCCTCCATCAAAGCTTCCTCTGATGGGGTGCAATGACATTTTCTCCAAATGTCAATCTAATTCTCTAACCCTGACTGGAAGCCAACATGTACAATCAACTACAACAAGAGGATCTATGAATGAAACACGTGATTCACGTGAGAGCTTAAGCTGACCCTCCAGTTTGAGGATGGACATTTTTATCCATCTCAAAACAGACTTTTGATGCGCCACCAGCCCCAATAGCTATGTGTTCACTGGATTCACTGTGGTTCTCTACAGTGGAATCATTCCCCTTATAATTCTGAGAAACCCATGGGATTAAAGAAAAAAAAAAGAAGCTTTCTTGGGGAAACAGATTTACCTATCAAGACTTGCAAAGACAGGACAGTGTTTCTATAAATCCTTCCCCCAGGTTCCCCTAGGGTTTAAACTTCAGGTAACCATGGTACAAGCTTCCCCAATGGCTCAGCAAGTAAAGAAACTGCCTGCAATGCAGGAAACATAGGAGACATGGATTTGATCCCTGGAAGAGGAAATGGCAACCCATTCCAGGATTCTTGTCTGAAAATCCCAAGGAAAGAGGAGCCTGGTGTACTACAGTCCACAGGGTCACAAAGGGCTGGACATGACTAAGCATGCAATTTGACAACCATGGTACATTTCTAGAAATGAAGAAGTCATCAGAGCAACGCTATGCCTCAGATTTTATCCAGATTTCTCCAGTTACTCCACTTATATCTTTTTTCAATCTCAGGATGCCAAATGGCATTTTGTCACCATGACTCTGTACTTACCTTCACATGTCACAGGTTTTTGGTTTTCCCTGGTTTTTCACGACCTTGACACCTGTGAAGAGGGGCAGTCAGGTGTCCTGGAGAAAATCCCCCTCTTGTCTGACACCACAGAGGTGAAGTGTCCTTCTCAGGGCATCGTTATCGGGGGTAGGATACCACATGACTCATGGTTGGGATGTGAACTGTGACCACTTGGTTAAAGGGCTGCCCCCAGGTTTCTCTGTGATGAAACCTTTTCCATACTCAGAAGCCAGTCACTGAGTCCAGACCATATCCAGGGGGAGTGTAATTAAGCTCCACTTCCTGAAGGCAGAAATATCAAAGCATTTCTATACATGTGTTAAAACCACACTAATAAATATTTGAAGAATGAGACAACTTTTGAGTTTATTTCTCCTTCAACAACTTCCATATACTAATTTAGCATTCATCAGTCGACCTTGTCTATAGCAACTATTACTATGGTTTTCTAATGGATTTTCTATTTCTCCACGCACGCGTGCATGCACGCTTGGCTCAGTAGTGTCTGACTCTTTGTGACTATAGCCTGCCAGGCTCCTCTGTCCATAGAACTTTCCAGGCAAAAACACTGGAGTGGGCTGGCATTTCCTTCTTCAGGGGATCTTCCTGATCCTGGGATTGAATCTGCAAAGCCTGCATTTCCTGCGTTGGCAGGTGAATTCTTAACCACTACACCACCGGGGAGGCCTCACTCCCCCAATACTGGTTTAAAAAGCGATGTATTCTGAAAGGAGCAGTGGGACTCCACAATGCTGGGACGACGACACCATTCTCTTCTTGAAAATTGTGGTCTGAGTGCCCCCACAAGGCAACCGGACTTAGACTTGATCTTACATGAGAGCATCTTTACGATATTTTACGAGATGTGTGTGTGTGTGCGCGTGCATGCCCAGTTGTGTCTGACTGTTTAGTTGTGTCTGACTCTCTGCGACCCCATGGACTGTAGCCTGCCAGGCTCCTCTGTCCATGGGATTATCGCTATTGCAGCAAGAATACTGGAGTGGGTTGCCATTTCCTTCTCCAGAGGATCTTCCGGACCCAGGAACCTAAGCCAAGTCTCCTGCTGCTCCTGCATTGGCAGGCTGATGCTTTACCACTGAGCCACCTGAGTAGTCCCATTTTCTGAGATGGAGAAATTTAAATCCCAGAAGAGTTTGTTGGTTATCTCACAGTAACATTTGAAAAAGTATCATCAGTATTAAATATGTTCTTTATTTTTTAGTGATAAAAACACATCTGCAATTTGCCAACCTTTTTTGTAGTGACAAGTGCCTGTCAATAATGCAAACATGGAGGTACTTTAAAAACAAAAAAGACTTTATCCAACCCTTCAAACTAAAGATGCTATACTGAGAAAGAAAGTTGCTACTTTTTCTAAAGAAATTCATGTTAAGAGCATCTCAAAATGGCTAGACATGATTCCAGCTTTATGAAAAATGTGTTGTCCAAAATCGTTCACCTATAAAACCTCTTATAAGAGCACACTCAAACTTGGGAACTAAAATTCAAAAGTGAGTTTCAGTAGATCTTGAAACCATTTAACAATAAAAATACCACACTCACAATTACTGAGCAAGAAAAAGTTAGGGACAGTGAGACAGATGGAAATTTATTACAAAGATTTCAACAAACACTTTAAGACTAATAGATGGAACTGAAAACAGTACTGTTTTTCAGAAAGCCAAGTCATCTGGATCCACGTCTTAATGAAGTGGTTGTTTTTTTTTTTTTCCCAGCTACAATAGCCATAAGAACTTAGCATTAAAATAAACTTACCTTAGAATCACACATTGCTTTTATTGTGAAGTGTTAAAACTAGGAGTTTCAAAAATAATGAAGCATTTTAAATAATATGGCTCTTACTAAACTTTTCAGAAAGAGTAAAGGGTTTTTTCTTTTTTAACCACAATACACACAAAAAGTATTTTAAAACATTTTCACCTCATCTTTCTCATCTACTTTTTGTCTTACGTGTATTAGTACAGTACACAGACAATTTAAAAATATGTATGTATGTACAGATGCTGGGTCAGTGCTCTACACAGTGCAGTTGGGCGACTGATTTACACAGGGTTCTGTTTCCAGACCATTGCTTACATTCATAGAACAAGTGTCTCCCACCTCAAGAAAATATAAATGGTACTGTCTTCTAGTTCTTATAATTTTTAGTCCATCTGGAATTTCTTTTTGGTGAACTGTATGACTGAATTTTCGCCAGCTGGGTCAGCACTTTCCACTGAATAATCTGTCATGATCAGAACCATTTTAAATACCCACCTTTAACATGTTTAAAAGCATTTGAGTCTATTTTAAACCATCTTCCATTAACTTGTCTTTTGACACCAGTGAAAAAATTTAATTGCCATTGTAAAAAAAAGTGTTTTTTGGTACAGCAAGTTCCTTTTCCCTCTTTCGATGAAGATTTTACTTTCATCTGTTCATACTATCACACAAATTTTTTTATACTTAAAATACTTTTTGGTGTTTGGACTGGCTTTGCACTGAATTTATATATTAATTCAAGAACTGACATGTTTACTAAGATCAAAATGTTCCTATCCTCAACTGCTTACAAGCCAATGTTCCTCTTTGTTCTCACTTCCCCTTTACCCCACCTTCAAGGAAACCATGGTCTTGAAAATGAAAGTTGTTCTGTCGTGGAATTCTCCACGCTAGAATACTGCAGTGGGTAGCCTTTCCCTTCTCCAGGGGATCTTTCCAACCCAGGGATCAAACCCAGGTCTCCCACATTGTAGGTGGATTCTTTACCAGCTGAGCCACAAGAGAAACCCACGAATACTGGAGTGGGTAGCCTATCCCTTCTCTAGCACATTTTCCCAACCCAGGAATAGAACCAGGAGCTATCAGGGAAGCCCCATGGTCTTAAATGTTAATAATTCTCTTTACAGTTTTACTACTTATGAATCCCTAACAGAATATACTGTCTTATGACTTTATATATAAAGGTAATTAGGCTGACTATACTCTTCTGATTTGCTTCTTTGTAACTCAATGTGGTTTCTGAGACTTACCCAGGCTGATGCACAAGGCTGTGCACTGCACTTAGGCCTCGACACAGATCCCATGCACACACACACATTTCATCTCTTCATTTCCCTGTAGGTGGGCAGCTGGCTCTTTTCCTTTTTGATTACTACAAACACTGCTGTTGTGACCATTGCTGTACATGTTTCCTGGGTATTCACATCTGATGTGAATTTCTCTAAAATTCTTAAGATACACCTGACATTCAACTTCACTAGCTAATACTATTTTCCAAAGTGGTAGTACTGACTTACACGCAGAGTAGCAGATGAAGTTCCTGCTGTCACCACCTCTGCAATTTTTAGTATTTCTGACCCCTCCCCCCTTTTTAAAACTGCAGTTGACTTACAATGTGGCATAAATTTCTGCTGTGCCGCAAAGTGACTCAGTTATACACACATAAGTTCTTTTCCACTATGGTTCACCCCAGAACACTGAATAAAGTTCCGTGTGCTACACAGCAGTGCCTGGTTGGTTATCTATATGTAGTAGTTTGCACTTGCTAATCCCAAGCTTCTAATTTATCCCTCCCCCGCTGCCTGACTTTTTAATTGTTGCCAATATAGGAACCAGACACTGCTACTTATGGTTTCAGTGCGTGTTTCCTGATTACTGATGAGGCTGGGCACTTTTTCATGCTTATGGGCCATTTCTGTTTCTTCTGTGAAATGCCTACTTGTGCTTTTTGCCCAGCTCTCTCCTGAGTCGTTGCTTTCTTACTGATATACATTCAGGTGCTTTTTAAGGATTATGCATATGTCATGATTATCTCTACCTTGTTCCAGTTTGGCCTGACTTTTTCATTCTGTGGCATGTTTGGTAAACAAAAGTAGTTACTATTAGTGCAACCAAATTATTTATTGCTTAACTAATGGTTTGCACCTTTTCCCCTTCCCCCTAAAGTCATAAAAAATATTCTTCTATATCATCTTCTAAGTTTTACAGTTTTAACTTTAATCCAGTAAATCTTTAATCCACTTGGGACTAACTTTTGTGTCTGGTGGAAAGTTGAAGTCCAATTCACTTTTTTTCCTTTGTGAAAAATAACTGAAGCCCCATTTAAGAAATAATCCGTCCTCTTCTTCACTATCTGCAATGACTACCTTTAACAAAAGCTGGTTCTAGAACATGAGTGGGTCAGTTTCTGAGCTCTTTATTCCTGTCCGTTCATCTACTTATCATCTCGGTGCCAACTACACAGTGTTTTAAGCACTCACTGTATTTCACAGTGAGGGTCATACTCCGGTAATTCTAGTTCTCCTCATACCTCACCTTCTTTACTAGTATCTTGGATATCCATGGTCCTTTGTTCTTCCATTTAGATATTAGCATCAGCTGGGATTTTTTTTTTTTTGATTTACTTTAATCTACTAACAGACTCGGAGAAAGAGTTGAGACTGAGATGATCTTACCAACCACTGTCTCTCTATTTATGTCAACAAAGGTGCTTTTTAAAAATTATCGATTTCTCATTAAAAGGCTTATGTATCTTTTATTACGATTTTTAGGTACTTTATGACTTTTCTGTTCCTAGTATAAATTCTATTTCTTAACAATATTTTAAAAATTTACAGACATTACTGCTTGTGGTTGCTGCATGAAAATGTAATAGACATTTGCATATAGATTGTGTTCCAGCAACCCTGATAAACTCACAAGGCTACTAATCTGCCTTGTAGATATTTTGGATTTTCACAGACAATCTGATCACACATTAATCTGTTGATAGATGGGTCACATTAATTGATTTCCTAACATTAACCAATTTGCATTCCTGAGATAAATCCAATTTGGTCATCACTGATCACCATCATCACATACACACACTCACATTGGTGTAGAGGTCAGGATGGCCACTCATGCTGTAGGCTAATGAATGTGGTAGAATATGGAGTGTCGTTATCATTTAGGAAGCATCATGAATATAAGCAAAACCATACATTCTGTATTAAAACAAAGTTCCAGTAAACCAGGTATCAACATAACAAGGCCAAGGACATCTGTACAAGATTTATTTCATTAACCACAATGTTTTAGAGTGACGGTATACACCCTAACACAGAAGGAGTGATTCAAAATCCATCAAGAGTTAAAGGTCAGAGCCAAAGTCAGTGGCTCTGAATCCCCAGTCAGTAAGAGTTTCATCCACCATCTTGTTCTTCTTGGATTCATAAAAGAGCTGATGTAGAGAACACCCTGTTCTAAGCTCTACCATGCTTTCTGACAAACAAGGACCCCCAGGAAATAGACTTCATCGCTTCAGCCTTGCTCTGGCTACGCTGGCAGGTGGCAGAAGCCTTTTGTCTGCATTTGGCCTCCCATTTACTCTCAAGCATCCCTGTCTCCAGTCATAGCTCCCCTCAACATCACATCTGAACAACTCCTGAATTGCATGGCTGTAATACTGACAAACAGGGCAAATGAGAGCAATTAACTTGCCAACTGTTGAACAAGACATACCCTTTGAAGAGAACAGCCACAGTCTTATTGCATTTAGTACATAGTCACAACATTGAAATGACATTTGAGAATCAATACAAAATATTTATTTTTTTCAAACCACAGAATTCACCTCAGAGCCACACTATCAATTTCCCAGAATTATAAGCCAATAACACATTGCATTTCTAAACAATGCAATCCAACCAGAAATGAAGATAATTTCCAATCAGTAGGGGTACAATATACCCTACGGTCCTATAAGAATGTACCTCTAATTACCATTTTCTTAAATTCTCCCACAGCCACTCCACCAACATAAGCAGAAATAGTATAGGTACGTGTGCCACTTGGCTCTGGAAAGAGGTTCGAAATGAGGTCTTGGCCAGTGGACATGGGAAAGTGTCAATGACTGAGTTAATGAACAGTAGGAATAGAAGAGGAATCATTTCCCTTGAAAAGAACAAAGGTCCTTTCATAGATCCTGGTGGCCAGAAACTGGGTCAAATTTCAACTCGGTAAGGAAAATAACAGGAAAACCATTTCTCCATGAATACCTATGACCTCTGTTTTAACTTCTGATACACATAAATTTCATCTTATGCAATCTTACTGAAAAGAGAAATCACAACTAAAAAGGTCCTTATAAATCTCTTCTAGGTGTACATCAAGGGATTTATATTCTGATCTTAAAGTCCTGTTAAGAGACCTGTGAAGAAAGCTGAAGAACTGATGCTTTTGAACTACGGTGCTGGAGAAGACTCTTGAGAGTCCCTTGGACTGCAAGGAGATCCAACCAGTCCATTCTAAAGGAGATCAATCCTGGGTGTTCTTTGGAAGGACTGATGCTGAAGCTGAAACTCCAATACTTTGGCCATCTCATATGACGAGTTGACTCATTGGAAAAGACTCTGATGCTGGGAAGGATTGGGGGCGGGAGGAGAAGGGGACGACAGAGAATGAGATGGCTGGATGGCATCACCAACTCGATGGACATGAGTTTGAGTGAACTCCGGGAGCTGGTGATGGACAGGGAGGCCAGGCGTGCTGTGATTCATGGGGTCGCAAAGAATCGGACATGATGAGCAACTGAACTGAACTGAACTGAAGAGACCTAAAGTGGATTAAAGTCAACATAATACTCTGAAGCTCAATGAGATACTACTAAAAACAAACAAACAAACGAACATCCAAACAATGACTGGATAACTAATGCAGGGGTTCTGTTTTGTTTTTTAATTGTAAAGTTTTTTAATAACCCAGATTAGTGTATATTCATAGAACAATGTTATCTAATACTAGCTGCTTATTGGACAACTGAATTTTAGCTCAAGGGTAATGCCTCGTGTAATAATCATGGAAATAATAAACTGCAATAAAAAAGAAAAAACACAGAGAAGAAAACAGAGCCGGTCTCAGTGAGAAGACGAGATCTGAAGGGTGACCCTGGGAGAGTAAACAGCTTCTTTAAATACTACGACACAAGCACTCCTGCTCATTTAGCTCCGGAAACCAATTGTGTTTGCGATATCACCATTACCTTTGCTTGTACGTGTGCACAGACCATCACTCTGAAGTTCTCCTTTTGTGCTGAAAAACTTTCAAATCCCTTGTTTGTTTGGTACGGAATATTACAGCGAGGTGATGCGTGTGCAAACTCTTCCTGAGGAATTCTTTGTGTGTGCAAATTTGCAACCTACAGAAAGCATGGCATGCAGCAAGAGGAGTGACGGCGTCGTGGGGCTGTAGCACTGGGGATATCTGTGCGTGCAGCGTTATCGCCACAGCCCACTCTTCTGCAAGCTCACTTACTTACACTTTGACTTTCCGAAGGGAGGGGAGGGGAACCGCCTCCAACTCGTAAAAGGGACAGGGAAAAAAGTCACTTTTCCACAAAATTTAATAATGCACAACTCATGCGCCCAGGTATTTGTCTCTTTTCACTAACTCCTATCTAAGAACTAGTAGATGAAGAGTCACACCACCAGGTTTTGCTCTCTGCCCCACAGAAAACACAGCAGTCAGGTTAGGGTGCAGCTGTGATGAGAGAAGGATATGAGACAACACATACTGAAGCTTAATGCCAACTTTAAAATAAGTACCATCTCTCCAAATAACGATCATCTATTGATGTGAAGTGTCACCATTCCACAGTGAGTGAACTGGCTTTCCCTGGAGGGTCCGGTTTCAGGCTGCACGTATACACTAGTCCATTTGGCAAACCAACTGCATGTGGTGACTCATGAGACGATCAACCTGCTTTACAATTCTCTGCCTTTGATGATTTGGGCCCCATAAAAAGCCAGTGTTTAACTATGGTGTGTAAACTACACACTGTACTGGCAAGAAGAATACAAGTGAACACGTGCAGGAAATACTTATAGGCAGACAGTGCTTAGTCAATACAAAATGGAGGCATTTCTTACTTCTTCATTGCAGACTAAGAATTTTGTTAAGAATCCCAATTAAATAAGCAAGGTCAATACTGAGTTAAAGAAATAAGTTCTTCATACTACAGTATACCTCAAAAGGCCAAGATGAGTAAGAACCAGGTTGAATGCACTGGGAGAAGGTGTTCCTCCAGTGCCTTCCAATCATAGCTTTGCACCACTAAGCCCTCACCCATAGCGAGCTGTAGCCACTGTGCAAAAATTTACAGAGAGACTAAATTCTGCAAACTTTCCTCTGCCCACTTTCTTAACACACACATAATAATAAAAAGAAGACAATACAAAATATTCCCCCATTAACTAAACAATGCAAAAAACATCCAAAGATTTTAATGCCAATTCACATCCTAATGTGATGCTTTCAAAGGGAAGGTTCCGTTGTTGGCCAAAGAATACTTCCTTCCCAGAAAAAGCATTTGGGTACATTACTAGGATAATGAAGAAGTCATCCACATTTAAGGAAACATTCCAATTTAATTCTTTTTCAGAAATATTATTATTAAAACTACTTGAAAGAATTTGGTTGCAGGTGTTATATTTATAAGCCTGCAGTAAGCATTCCATTGAGTAAAGTAAAATTTGAACTTCATGATAAAAGAGAATTATTCCTTGACATTAGAATGTTATGATGTGGCAAATCAAACCGTACAGGGCACAGTGAGAGCCTATTAACTAGTCTTAACAGTAATTCAGTGTTTATCAATACAATCCAAGACGCTAACGGCATTAAAGGAGCACGGGTCAAAGTCCTCCTCAAAATCTACCAACTCTGGTTGATAAGTACTTAAAAAAATAAATCGAACAACCTTTAACTTTTGCTACTCTGAATATTAATTTTACAAATAGAGGATTTCTATTGGATGACTTGACTTGCTCCTAACACAACACTTCGAACTCATCCCGACCCTGCTCTCCGCAAAGGACCAAGTGAACTGGCAGAGGCAATTCTATGAACAACCTGCAAATCACAAGTATGATAGTCAGTATTCCTGATATGTCTTCTTTTTTTGCCCCTAGTCCTCTGAAGAGATAAATCAGTCTGACATAGCCAACAAAGCCAAAGAGAGTCAAGCATATGCTTGATTTAGATTTAAGCAAAACTGAGAAGGAACACATTTTCTACTTGTCGCATCTATTTTCCTTTGCCTTTCAAAATCAATAGGGTAAGCGTCAGAGTCTTTTATAAGGAACTAAATAGCACTGTGAGTGTATGGAAACAGAAAATATAGCTTGGCCAGAGCCAGAAGGGAGCCTTAAAACAGCAGTGCTACTTCTTCTCTATGACACTCGAATATAATGTTTTAAAAGATACAGACTGCAGACTTTTTAAGTATTTATCTCACCCATTTAAAATGAGACTGATCAGGAAACCCACACTATTGATTACGTTTGGATTTAATAACCGTATCTGCTTCCGAGAGCATCCCAGGAACCAGCTTTGACCACTGGGTAATTCTTAACAGTATTAAAAAGTGAGCTTTAGTGCTGAAGTACTGCCCAACCCTAAACTAGCGTAATGCCAACACTACAACAGCCAGGGAAAGCCTGTTCAATGGCAGAGGAATGGAAGTGTTCTACAAGAGTTGGTCCCCAACATTTAACAAGAAAATACCACTGCAAGGCAGGGGGAAATCTGACCCGTGCATAACGTGCTTCTCTTTCCCAGCTGATTTCAGCGTCCTGCTATGAAGTCACACCCGACATCTTGGCGGGTCAGACTGTGATACCATCAGCTTTTTCGGGAAGCATTTGTGAGTTTGACAACACGGTCACAGAGCTGCAAAGTGCAGAAAGCTCAAGGCACAGAGTAGAAAAGAGCTGTGAACCGATGGGGGTGTGGGGAGGGGAGAAGTTACACTGAAAGCAGAGTTAGCATTTTCCTGTAACAAGACTTTCTAATGCTAAATAAAGACCAACTCTTTCTTTTAAAGGGGGTTGTTTTGGTTATGGGTGAAAAATACTGTATTTTGTAATGATCTGCTTGATTTTAAAGCAAAAGACATCTTGATGTGTGAAACCAATATGCCAAAGTGCTAAGTCCACAAATGAACCAAACAAGTGCTTTAAAAAAATTCTTCTGCTCTTATATTTTTTGGAGGAAGCTGCTGATTTTGGCTGCCGGATCTCAGTTAGCAATGGTCACTCTTCATGATGTGTGTTCCTCACGGAATCTGTAGATAAACTCATTAGAAGATTGTCCCATTTCAAAATCATACCCAAGTCTAGCAGCAACTGTTTTGTTTTTGTTAGTTTTTTTTTTTTTTTTAATTACAAACCAAAGAAAGAAGTCCAGCATCCTCTTCCAAGAACAGCTTGGTGACACGGCTCCTGAGTGTCTGCGGGACCCCCGCTGTGCTCTGAACACAGTCTCTGCAGCTCCAGTGTCCTCTCTTCAGGAAGGAAAGTACGTTCAATACATTCACTATCTGTACCCTCTGGAACTTGCACAGGCTGATGAGCTGTCTGGAAAAAAAAAAAATTGGAAAAGGGAGAAATATTAACAGCAGCCAGCATCTGATAATGGTAGAAATCTGCTTATGTGACACATATTTCTCACCCCTCTCCCAAAAGTAGATCAGGAAAAGAACCTCAAAACCATGTGACTGTGAATGACAAGAAAGGGGACCACATCACCCGGAACTGAGTCTGGATACTTATCTCATTCGAGTGGAGAAGAAAGAACTGGCAGTCTCTTGACAACTGCCTGAGAACTACCACCAGCAACTGGGCTTTCCAGATGCCACGGCTTACGGAACAGTCTGACCTTGACCATACACAGTGCCCTTGGAGACCACCATTAGGAACTCTGTGGATATCATTATGGCCAGAGGCTGCTTCACATCACAAAACCATCAAAGATGGTAAGGAGCATCATTACTTACTATAAGTCAACTCATCCCCAGCTCTCTTCCGGGACTGGTCACCTCTGGGGATAAGAAAAGAAGGAGTCAACAGAACTGACTGACATCTTCACACACCGAAGCAGGGGAGAAATGCGCCGGCATCACTGACGATGGAGGTGGGGGTTTTCCCACGGTAACAGCCTATTTTCAAACTGACGTTAAGTCCCTTATAACCTCAATATTCTTAGCTAAAAGGTGCTACCTTATAGAAAGCCATTAAATGAAGGAAGGATTATCTATAAGGATGGGTCCTAGAAACTGGTTCAGACTAAACTGTCCTTGAGGACAAATCTAGGCTCGATTAACAACATCCCTGGTGAACTGCATATAACAGGGCAAATTTCAACTACAAAATAGAATAAATCAAAATCTCCCTCTAAGAGTCCTATTAAGGGATTGAAAACTGCTTAAAGCGTTTGAAAAATCTCAGAAATCTTAGTGAATACCCTTCTTGCAGATAGAACATGAACCTTTACATACAGTAACCAGTTCACCTTAAATACCCACAGTAATACCTAAATACCTACAGAAGTTCGAGTTCCACTTAAGAGATAGGAAAATAAGAGTTCTATGCTATTTGTAAATCCTTTTGTCTCTGCGGTTTCTTAGACAATAGCCCAGACAAATGACTAAAATGCCTAAATAATGAGTAATAATAACCAATCCACAAGCTTTTTCTTCCTCAGTCTCAGCAGCATTTACTCGGTTGATCTCCTCCTTCGTGAAACCCTCCAAGTTCTGCCCAATGCTCTGTCCTTGGACACTTTCTCTTCTCCTCCACATATGCTCTCCTTAGTCTAGGAGAGTGGTCATACCAGTCCTGTGACTTGAAATACAATCCTTATGCCCACGGCTCCCAGATTTCTATCTCCAGCTCTGAGCATCATTACTTACTATATCATTACTTCTCTCCTGACACTTCGGTCTTGTAAGGCCCAGTTGTCTCATCACCACTGTCACCTGGATGACTTCCACATTCTGCAAATTTACCACGGCCAGAATGCATTCCACCCCCACGCCTTCCTCAATAAACTGCACCAACATCCGCCCAACTACTCAGGCCCCAAATCCTACCTCATCCTTGATTCCTCTTTGTCCCACTCTGGAGCCTTCTGTCTCAACACATAACCCAAAATCAACCACCGCTCGACCCCACAGCTACAATGCCAATCCCAATCCACTATCACCTTTCCCCTACACCACGGCAAGATCTTAGTATTAGTCCAGGCAAGAGCCAGAGCTATCTTATGTTAAAAGCATGTATAAGTCTAGTCAAGGCTATGGTTTTCCAAGTGGTCATGTATGGATGTGAGAGTTGGACTGTGAAGAAAGCTGATCACCAAAGAATTGATGCTTTTGAACTGTGGTGTTGGAGAAGACTCTTGAGTCCCTTGGACTGCAAGGAGATCCAACTAGTCCATCCTAAAGGAGATTAGTCCTGGGTTGTCACTGGAAGGACTGATGTTGAAGCTGAAACTCCAATACTTTGGCCACCTCATGCGACGAGTTGACTCACTGGAAAAGACTCTGATGCTGGGAGGGATTGGGGGCGGGAGGAGACGGGGACGACAGAGAATGAGATGGCTGGATGGCATCACCGACTCAATGGACATGAGTGTGAGTGAATTCCGGGAGTTGGTGCTGGACAGGGAGGCCTGGCATGCTGCGATTCATGGGGTCGCAAAGAGTCGGACACGACCGAGCGACTGCACTGAACTGAAGACGACATCTCAGCTCTGATTAAAAGCCCTTCAGTGGCTTTTTATGACAGTTAAAAAAAATAATAAAAAAACCTCAAAGTCAAATTTATTTTCCCAGTCCTGTGAGTTATGGCTCTTATACCTCTCCACACCCATTTTCTCTCTCTGTTCAGCATACTTCAGCCACTCTGGCTTTCTTTCTGTCCCTGGACACGTGAGCACTTCTGCACTTTTTTCTACACCTGCAACACTCTTCTCCCAAGTTAGGCACGTGGCTATCTCCTTACTGTTCAGCTGGAATCCTCCTCCTCAGGGTCATTACATAACCAAGTGAGGGGAACAGCCCCTCGTGCATGCCCTCGCCAGGTACTCTCTATCCTATACTCCGTCTCATTTTCTGTGTAGTACTCATTATTACTCAAAATAATTTTTTTACATGTTTGCTATTTATCTCCCAACAGCAGAGTGTAAGCTCCATAAAAATAGGAACTCTGCCTGTCTTGTTCACCCAGTATCTAGAAGCAGTACCTAAGCACAGAGTTCAGTTCAGTTCAGTTCAATCGCTCAGTCGTGTCCGACTCTCCACGACCCCCTGAATCACAGCACGCCAGGCCTCCCTGTCCATCACCAACTCCCGGAATACACTCAAACTCATGTCCATTGAGCTGGTGATGCCATCCAGCCATCTCATTCTCCGTCACCCCCTTCTCCTCCCGCCCCCAACCTTTCCCAGCATCAGAGTCTTTTCCAGTGAGTCAACTCGTTGCATGAGGTGGCCAAAGTATTTGCAGTTTCAGCTTTAGCATCAGTCCCTCCAATGAACATCCAGGATTGATCTCCTTTAGAATGGACTGGTTGGATCTCCTTGCAGTATAAGGGACTCTCAAGAGTCTTCTCCAACACCACAGTTCAAAAGCATCGATTCTTCGGCGATCAGCTTTCTTCACAGTCCAACTCTCACATCCATACATGACCACGGGAAAAACCACTGCCTTGACTAGACGGACCTTGGTTGGCAAAGTAATGTCTCTGCTTTTTAATATACTATCAAGGTTGGTCATAACTTTCCTTCTAAGGAGTAAGTGTCTTTTAATTTCATGGTTGCAATCAGCATCTGGAGTGATTTTGGAGCCCAAAACCACAAAATATCTGCTGAATTAACAAATTAGTGCATAACGGATAAACAGCCTCCACAGATGGATTAAAATGCTAACCCAAGTATTTATTTCATGCTTTTGTGTAATCTTCCAGATTACCAAAGTTTCCCACTTTTTCTGGTTACGATCAAGACCAGGAAAGAAACCTCTTGCTAAGCTGATGAGGAGTCTTAAGGACCAGAAGAAAGAGACACACCAAACGCTCTCTGAAGGATTTTTCTCTCAGCCGAGCATTTAGAGAAAAACTTAGCACGAACTAGGTTCAGACAGCCTAACAAATTCTAAACAGATCCACCCTAATGCTGCTTTTGAACACCTCTATTGTTAATACACTATTTGGCCAAAGCCGGCTGAGAATCTTACATTAGTATCATCATAGCTTTGTTGCTGTTCAGTCACTAAGCCGTGTCCGACTCTTTGCGACCCCATGGACTGCAGCACACCAGGTCTCCCTGTCCTTCAATCTTTCCCAAAGCTTGTTCAAATTTATGTCCGCTAAATTGGTGACGCTATATTACCATCTCATCCTCTGTTGCCCCCTTTCTCCTTTTGCCTTCAATCTTTCCCAGTATCAGGCTATTTTCCAAAGAGTCAGCTCTTCGCATCAGGTGGCCAAAGTATTGGAGTTTCAGCATCAATCCTTCCAATGAATATTCAGGACTGATTTCCTTTAAGATGGACTGGCTGGGTCTCCTTGAAGTCCAAGGGACTCTCAAGAGTCTTCTCCAGCACCACAGTTCAAAAGCATCCATTCTTTGGTGCTCAACCTTCTTTACGGTTCAACTCTCATATCCACATATGACTACTGCAAAAACCATAGGTTTAACTATACAGATCTTTGTTGGCAAAGTGATTTTTATGATGCTGTTCAGATTTGTCACAGCTTTCCTTCCAAGGAGTAAGCATCTTTTAATTTCACGGCTGCAGTCACCATGATTTAGGAGCCCAAGAAAATAAAATCTGTCACTGTTTTCACTTTTTCCTGCTTCTGTTTCCCATGAAGATGGGACTGTATGCCATAATCTTACTTTTTGAAGGCTGAGTTTTAAGCCAGCTTTTTCACTCTCCCCTTTCACCTTCATCAAGAAGTTTTTTAGTTCTTCTTCACTTTTTGCCATTAGAGTGGTATCATTGGCATATTTGAGGTTATTGACATTTCTTCCAGCAACTGTGATTACAGCTTGTGATTCATCCAGCCTGGCATTTCACATGATGTACTCTGCATAAGCAGAGTGGTAATATATAACCTAGATGTACTCCTTTGCCAATTTTGAACCAGTCCATTGTTCCATGTCTGGTTCTAACTGTTGCTTCTCGACCTGCATACAGGTTTCTCAGGAGACAAGTAAGGTGGTCTGATATTCCCATCTTTTTAAGAATTTTTCAGTTTGTTGTGATCCACACAATCAAAGGCTTTAGTGTAATAAGTGAAGCAGAAGTAGATGTTTTCCTGGAATTCCCTTGCTTTTTCTGTGCTGTGTTTGGTCTCTCAGTCATGTCCAACTCTCAGGCTCCTCTGTCCATGGGGATTCTCCACGCAAGAATACTGGAGTGGGTTGCCATGCCCTCCTCCAGGGGATCTTCCCAACCCAGGGATCAGACCCAAGTCTCCTGCATTGCAGGTGGATTCTTTACCAGCTGACCTACCAGGCAATCCCTTGCTTTCTCTATGATCAACAAATGTTGGCAATTTGATCTCTGGTTCCTCTGCCTCTTCTAAACCCAGCTTGTACATCTAGAAGTTCTCAGTTCATGTATGGCTGAAGCCTAGCTTGAAGGATTTTGAGCATTACTTTGCTAGCATGTGAAATGAACTCAACTGTACAGTAGTGTGAACATTCTTTGGCACTGTCCTTCTTTGGGACTGGAATGAAATCAGATCATGAGCTCCTGATTACAAAATTCAGGCTTAAATTGAAGAAAATAGGGAAAATCACTAGGCCACCCAGGTATGACCTAAATCTAATCCCTTATGATAATAGAGTGGAGGTAACAAAATAGAGTCAAGGGATTAGAGCTGGTAGACAGAGTACCTGAAGAACTATGAACTGAGGTATGTAACATCATCACAGCAGCATTCACCAAATACTCTGAAACAAGTAAATTAATGATGATCAAAAAGGAAGACACAGGATGGATCTTGAATTTGGAACTTAGACTTCTATAAACAAACTTCACTCCTACCCCTCTACCCCTCCAAAACTTTTTAAAAAAATGAAACGTTAAAATAACAGGAGAAAAATATGGATATGAAAACAACAGGAGGCACAAAGAATGTCAGTGTGAGTACGTGAGGCTGTTAAACCATATCTGATAACACTATTAAGTCAGCTGCCCTCAACACCAGACCCAGGCTCCTACTGAAAAAGCCCCGATCCTGGAGTGACCGTCTCAGCTAAAGAACAATACCCCTAACAAGGTTCTATTTTGTTCCAGAAATCCAGGTAACAATCACTCAGCAAGAGTGGTTTACTTGCCTTTAAAAGTTATCTGTCACATGCTTTGAAAAGGCCCATAGATGGGTTTGAATGAGGACACTCCATCTGAGGGCCTGCATGTTAGAAGTTCCCCAGTGAGCTTATCTTCCATAATGTAATCTTTGACAACAGCAGACAACAACCTGCCCTTCCCCCAATAAGCAATTCAGCTACGCAGGTAACATGTTTAAAAAAAAAAAAAAATACTGCTTTTAGCTGGTATATTATTTCTAGCTTGGAAATAAGTCCATACTGTATTTCTAAAAGATGCTTAAATTTCCACACCTAAAGATGCTTCACATAAACTCCAACTCAAATAAGAATCTGTCCATTAACTACAAAGACAATATATTTGACAATATTCACTTATTATTTTAAAACATTTCAAAGACTGTGCCATCTACATTAAAGCAATGCACTGTCATACCCTACATCATGTAAATGGAATACAGCCTTAAACGAAAAAATAGCTTGCAAAGCTGAACAGGAATCATGTGACTGGCTAGACATAAACCATAAAACGATTGCTCGTATGAAGGCAGCCAGTAACAGAATTTTTGTTAGGCAGCTTATATGCTATTTTTTGCATCAGCGGACACCATTTCTTCAAAACAATTCTAGCCAAATAATGATCAAAGGTAGCATCAAGTTTGGCAGGAGCAGAGTACGGAAGGTCCAGACACAAGTGCTAGAAGCATAGGTGACTGCCGTCAGCTGCTAAGTATATGGTGTGTGCACAACCTTTCCAACTGGTCTGAGCCAGCCCAGCAGTTCAGAATGTCCGCTGAAAGCAGGGCCTACTCTGTGCAAATCACAGAGTAAGTCATGAGGCAGCCTTTAATCTTCAGAATAAATGTAGAATAATTTGTTAACAGAAATAGCTCAACTCAGTTTGTAAAATAAAACATTTTTAATTTTATCATCTTTTGGAATACTAGCGTTTAACCTGACCATCCTGACCTTATTAGAACAGTGCCAGGCTAGTCCTTCATGTTCAAAGGAAATGTTACCTGAGATTATTGATGGAGTCAGTGCCTCAACTCATACCAAGCAGATTTTACCTAAGAGCGGTGACACACCAAACAGTGCTGCGCCCCGTTCCCTTACTCCCGGTCCCAAGTGTTACCGAAGAGCGGCGGGCCCTGCGCCCTGCTCCCTTACTCCCGGTCCCAAGTGTTACCGAAGAGCGGCGGGCCCTGCGTCCTGCTCTCTTACTCCCAGTCCCAAGTGTTACCGAAGAACGGCGGCTACACACCAAACAGTCCTGAGCCCTGTTCTCCTACTCCAGCTCCAAAATCAGGATTAGGAAAATGTCTCTGGATGTGTTCCACAGTCTTCTGTAAGGTGAATTCAGGTGTTCAGAGAAACCTACAAGAGCTGTCTTCCTACACTGGTTCACAGAAATAAAAGCCTTCAGAGGGCTGTTTGTTAAAAGCATTGATAAGCTCATCTCTAAAATTAAAAGCAAACATTCAAATATAACATGGAAAAAAAGCATAAAATAATTCAAAATTATGGTGAGCCTAGGAAAAAACATAAGAGGTATACTCAGTTTATTCTGCATTTATTTTTAAAACATTTCAAGAAAAAACTTTTAACTATAATTCAGAATGCATAAGTCATAAAGAAAAAACTTGATATAGTTACATAAAATAAAAAAAACTTCCACATGACTTCAAATAAAACAAACAAAAAACCCCACCATAAGCAAAGTCAAAAGAAACAGAAAAAAACTGTCATTTTGGGCAAACAATCTCTTCACTATAGAAAGAGCTCCTAGAAACCAAGAAAACAAGACTAACAATCAAATAGAAAAATGAGCAAAAAAGCAGAAACCGTTTACAGGAAAAGAAACACAAACACAGGAAAATATGCTGAGCCTCACTCATAATAAGAGAAACACAAATCAAACTACCTCTGAGTAACTATTTTTCACCGCCAGATTGGCGCTGTGAACAACATTCTCCATAGGCAAGGGTGCGAAGAACAGGCACTTTACTTAGTGAATGCACAAACTGGCACGGTCCCCTGTGGAGGGCTGTATGCAATATTAATCAATCACCACTGCATTTACTCCTGACTCAGCAATCTAACTTAAGGGCGTTTACTCTCCAAACATACTGACAACCAGTATGAAAATTATGCATGCAGCATTCTCTGTAACAGCAAAAAGACTGGAAATGATTCAGTTTGCCATCTATAGGGGACTGGTTAAATAAGTTATAGTACATCTACATAACAGAATGTATAAGAAAGGAATAAAACTAAGAATATATATTGTGCTTGCTTATATCTGTATATTATATAAACGCTGGAGGGGCTCATAAGAAACTAATAAAAAATGGTTACCTAATGGCTGAGACATGGAACAACTGACTGGTTCCAAATAGGAAAAGGGGTACATCAAGGTTGTATATTGTCACCCTGCTTATTTAACTTCTATGCACAGTACATCATGAGGAACGCTGGGCTGGAAGAAGCACAAGCTGGAATCAAGATTGCCGGGAGAAATATCAATAACCTCAGATATGCAGATGACATCACCTTTATGGCAGAAAGTGAAGAGGAACTCAAAAGCCTCTTGATGAAAGTGAAAGAGGAGAGTGAAAAAGTTGGCTTGAAGCTCAAAATCCAGAAAACTAAAATCATGGCATCTGGTCCCATCACTTCATGGGAAATAGATGGTGAAACAGTGGAAACAGTGTCAGATTTTATTTTTGGGGGCTCCAGAATCACTGCAGATGCTGATTGCAGCCATGAAATTAAAAGACGTTTACTCCTTGGATGGAAAGTTATGACCACCTAGATAGCATAGTAAAAAGCAGAGACATTACTTTGCCAACCAAGGTCCGTCTAGTCAAGGCTATGGTTTTTCCAGTGGTCATGTATGGATGTGAGAGTTGGACTGTGAAGAAAGCTGATGGCCAAAGAATTGATGCTTTTGAACTGTGGTGTTGGAGAAGACTCTTGAGAGTCCCTTGTACTGCAAGGAGATCCAACCAGTCCATTCTAAAGGAGATCAGGCCTGGGTGTTCACTGGAAAGACTGATGCTAAAGCTGAAACTGCAATACTTTGGCCACCTCACGCGAAGAGTTGACTCACTGGAAAAGACTCTGATGCTGGGAGGGATTGGGGGCAGGAGGAGAAGGGGACAACAGAGAATGAGATGGCTGGATGGTATCACCGACTCGATGGAGATGAGTTTGACTGAACTCTGGGATTTGGTGATGGACAGGGAGTCCTGGAGTGCTGTGACTCATGGGGTCGCAAAGAGTCGGACACGTCTGAGCAACTGAACTGAACTGAACTGAATGGCTGAGAGCAGACAGGGAGACAGGCGGGAATAAAACTTCTCAGTGTATGCTTTTTAATATCTTTATTTAAAAAAAAACCTATATCAGCTCTTTAAAACTACGTAAAATTACTATAGCATTAAATGGCCTCATTCTGTGTATGAAAATAGTACCACTGTTAGAAATACTACAGTTGATGTCAGAAGACACCCAACCACTGGACATCAGGGAGAAAAGCCAGTTGTTGGCATGCAGTTGTTGGCCTTTTGTTCCTCTCACTTGCCAGAGAAGGCGGGATCCTGGGCCTGTCTACATAGCTTCCTTCTGACAGCTGACCGAGCCCGTCCAGTGTCAGCTGCCCACGAGCTGGATAATGACTGGCAGGTTACTCAGCAGCCCCTCTACCACATGAATACAGATGCCACCGGGACACAAAAGAATAAATGCCAATCCATGGGCCAACAAAGAACAAAGGATCTGCTTTCTTTTCTAACTGGGGCTGAAATGAGAAACTGAGAAACAGTGATCTTGATCGAGGCTGGTGTTCTGAGACTGAATGTGGCCTCAGAAACTGTGAAAGAGCGTGGCCATCCCCTGCCCAAGCCAGAGAAGTGAGTCAACACCCAACCACTCTTTGTGGTCACAACTACGCCTCAATGAGGAACCCAGGTGTCTTTCTCTCCACCAACTTTCTCCCTTTAATGTGAAGGATTCAAATAAGAGAAGACATGCAACCATGCTACGGAGAGGGCAAGGATTATGAAAATTATAAAGTTCTACTATACCCTCCAACGATCTGATTACAGAACAGGGTGCTTTCCCATGAGAAATCACAAAATTTTTGCATAATTTTTGTTGAAAATACACACTTTGAAAGATGTTCTGGGATAAAGCCAGGATACTGAATTGCAACTTTCAGAAAAATTAGCAAAGTGTTTATATCAAAATTAAGGTAGGTGAATTTTGTGGACACATATAAGTGATACCCTACTTTTTAAGAAGAAATGACTAGAATTTAGTGGAAAAAATGGAAATATGAAAAACACAATCTAAAGCTTCCTTACCAGTTTAGTCATAAAACTAATCCTTTGCTACTTTAGTCATAAATGTACCTTATAACTGATCATAAAATTTTGACAAGGTTTTTCCAAATATTCAAAATGAGTATAAGAGGATCAAAGCTAGAAGAGCTCTTCGGAGGCTGCCCAGACTAACTGCCCACCTGATGAGAAATTCCTTCTTCAAAATCTACTTAAAAGCAGCTCCCATAAAGTCAAAACCCAGCTTCAACACTTTCACAGACAAGGAGCTCACCACCTCTCCCCTCAGCACTGGCCCTATCAGTGGGCAGATGGCTCCCATTCAAAGAACCTAGCGTCCCTCCCCTCTACCAAGCCAAACTGGCCTAAGGAAATGGACACATTTTATCATGAAAGGAAAAGAAAACTTGCCTCGTGAAACCATTCTGTATAAGTTCTCTTTGAAGCTTCTGATCTTGAGCAGCATATTCAGACAGTTCAGACTCCACCGCACGAGGGAGAATGTTTGGAATAAACTTAGAAAACAGAGTCGGAGCCATCTGAACCCACTCTGTGAGGGAAGGAAAAGATTCATTAAGGAAATCATACAATTTAAATAGAAAAGGAAAAGTTTTCTTCCCAAAGAACAAGATTATAAATTAAACCAAACTTAAAGTGGGGAAAAAATTAGTGCAACTCCTTCTGATAAAGAGGTTAAGTTTCTTTTCTAAATGGAATTTACAGAAAGAGGATATTTTACGTTTTACTGATTTAACAAAATTTAACCAAAAATCCCTAGAGAATTTTTGAATGAACCGTCTCAAAAATTCTAAATGTGGAAGAAAACACGAGAGAAATAAGCAAAGAATTCTGAGCAGGAGGGACTTGGAAGGAAAAGATTTGGTGGAAATACTTAGCCCTGTGGAACATTAATTAAAAAAATACACTGGCCTAAGAACAGAACAGTACATGAAGTAATAAGCAGACATATTTTTAAAGAACCATAAAAATGGGGAGGGAGGTGGAAGAGATGAAGGGTAAGTACCTTTAAAATATAAACCAACTTTGACTCAAATTAAATTATAGCAAATTAAACACATATAACGGTGAAAGAGAATTAACTGGTAATCAACTATTAAGGAAAAGATAAAAGATCAAGAGAATACTCTATAGAAAAAAATTCATTCATCAAAATAAAGACAAAAAGAAGTCTAAGGAAAATATCTGCATTAGACATGACAAAGATAAATTAGTATCTTTACTATAAAGCATTTTAACAAATCAGATACTCTTCCCCTTACTCAGTGAACACTAAATATAAATACTGCCACTTCTGTGCCCTCTTGGATTCTTTTAATCTAGTCCTTTCAAATTTTTTCTTTTCAATATATATATAGGCTTCCCAGGTGGCACTAGTGGTAAAGAACCCAACTGCCAATGCAGGGGACCTAAGAGATATGTGTTCAATCCCTGGGTCAGGAAGATCCCCTGGAGGAGAGCATGGCAACCCACTCTAATATCCTTGCCTGGAGAATCCCATGGACAGAGGAGCCTGGTGAGCTATAGTTCATAGGGTCGCACAGAGTAGAACATGACTGAAATGGTGTGTGTGTGTGTGTGTGTGTATGTATGTATGTGTGTGTGTGTATCCTGGCTGCATATATCAAAACTGTACTGCTCACAGAGTAGAACATGACTGAAATGACGTGTGTGTGTGTGTATGTATGTATGTGTGTGTGTGTGTGTATCCTGGCTGTATATATCAAAACTGTATTTAATCCAGCATGCTCACTTTAAAAACTGTAATCTAAGTAAACAACTCAAAATCAGAAAAACTAAGCAAAACACATTTAATGCTATACAATGCTGGATCACTGGCAAGTTAAAAAAAAAAAAAGCCTAATGAGAGAAGAGCTAAACTAGAGATGGCGAAAAACAAACAACAAAAAAACCAAGTACCACAAACACTATCAAGGTGATCCAATCACCCTTTGTACAAAATGTTCTCAGTAGTGTCCCTTTATCTAGCTCAGTTCAAATGGCTTTCAAAAAAAGTCTGAGTTCAGTGTCCTGGGGAACCACTAACCCATAAGTCAGAGAAGGCAAGGAGTCAAACCAGTCTTACATTTTATGGAACTCCAGGCAATCATTAAAATGAAGATAAACAATGAAAAGTGTTTGTATTAAATGAACAAAAGCAAGATGGGATCATGGGAACTATTCCTAGTGAACTTCTAAAGACTAGATGGAAACACATTTAAATAACAGATGTCATCAGAATCTCCAAGGACTAGGGCCCAGGAATCTAGTTTAACAAACCTTTTTGGGTGATTCAGATGCATCCATTATATAAAAATCAGCACTACTGTAATGAAAGGAAACTTTACATTTAAAATTCAACTTTTAAAATATTTTAACCTTAATCTGTCAGGTGAATAAAACTGCTTTAACAAACTAGGAAGACAATGGGTACTGGCAAGACGAATAAATGTCAAAATAAGCTTAAGATATCTCAGAAAACAGCTAGGACAGCAAAAGATTCGTCTGTGATAAAATTTACCTTTTCAAAAGGGCAATTCTCAAATACAGAATTCTCACAAGTAGTATGAATCCTATTACAAGAGCTCAAACCTGGATAAAAACAGCATTTGGATAAACATGGATCTACAAGTTTTTCTACCCTTAGTGACTAGTTTCATTCTGTAATTTTGTTACCAATGATAAAAGTCAGAGCTGATAAAGCTGCTCACTTTGGAGGCAGAATTTAGAAATCTGTCATACTGTACTTGGATGTCTTCCAAAATAAAAGAAAAAAATCATTCATAATCTAGCACTAAAAGAAAAATTCATGAGTTACTTTCACCACACTTAGCAAAATGAAATTTAAAATTCTAAGAAAAAGAACTGTGTCCAGTATATTGGACACAGGCAATACTTTTCATTTTATATACATAATTATTCTGTAGGAATAATATGTCTAAAAATTATGAAGATTAGAGCAAGAACTGATTCCAGTTTAAGTAACATTACATTTGAATACTCTAGAAATCACTAATTGTTTAAAGTAGCCTGAGAAAGAAGGTACTTCTGGTAGATCAGTCCATCCCTAACATCACCGTTTTCACTTGGTTTCCAGTTTGGTAAGCTAAATTCTGCTATATCTTTTAAATTAAGTAAGTACACTATTAGATATCAGTCCATTAAAATAACCACTGGACCCAAATGAAAAGCAGTAACGACAGTTAGTATTGGCATGCTTATTACATTATCAGGTACTGTATGTTAAGTTCTTTAGATCCTGTTTTATTTCATTCAATCCTCAAGCAACAGAATTTCACAAAAAGATAATTATCCTAAAAAGGCATCCTGTAAGTTTCTAGACTGAAAAGTATTTTTCTTTTTTTTCCTCTTTCTTTCTTTCTTAAGGAGCAAGAGTTTACTAAGCAGAGAGAAAGTACACTCCCAAGTAAGTATGAGAGGAGACTATCCAAAAACCACAAGCAGTCAGAAAACAATTTTCTACCCTGAACTTCAGCAATCTCTGTCCTATGGACATTTTTTAATTGGCTAGACCACCGGGATAAATTTGAGTTGCTGGGTTATAAACAGAAATATATGTATAAAAGCATCTGGAGAACCCTTTAAATTCAGTGTTTTTATTACAAGACATATATTAAGATAACTTACAAACCATGCCTTGAACACAGTGATCTTTGATTTCTGGTTCTGCTATTCTATCTCACTCCTCAAAGTATCCTTGAAATGACTATAATTTTATCAGAACTTCTAGATTCCTTGCAAGATACATAACAGGTCTTACAAGATGGAGCTGTGGATGCATATGCCTGGGCATATTTGCAGTATGAGGTAGGAGAACCTAAGAAAAAAAGAGACTCAGGCCAGAAAAAAGATTCAACTGTGTCTCAAGTGTCTCCTACAAACGATTTCTTGTATTCCCTAAACTACCTGCTTTTCACTAGTACAGAAAGATTTCCAAGTGAGATCTTGAGTTTATATTCCACAATAATGAGTATCTACTTAACTTTCTTCTGTAACAAACCCAAATACCATTAAGACTAAGAAAACACAGAGAAACAATATCCTCTCACAAATCAGGCTGGAATTGCCATAAACAAACAAATCTAACCCCTAAACAAATGATGAATGTTTACCTGGTCTGAGAGTATACAGGCCTTTCACAATATTTGCCATAGTTGAAGGTGTGACCTGAAATGGTGTTGACTGGGCTTCTAAAAGTAAAGCTGAAATAAAGAGAAAATGGGTTATAAAAATGATACAACTCTTACTGATTGTCAAGGTTTCACTTTCTATCACCATTTTGCCCAAAGACTGAAGGATAAACAAGGATAAGAAAAGAACAGCTCAAGAGGGCAAACCAAGTATTTATACACTAAACTTCTTTTTTTAAATTAATCCATCACAGTCGAGTTCTATCTACCAAGTAAATATGTGCATGTCTGTTGAAACATTGACGGAAATGATTCAATTGATGTAGGTTCTGAAAATAAGCAAAGCTTTATTAAAGCAACAGCACTCATAGTACTTAAGTGAATGAGCTATAAATACTTCCCATTAAGTTCATGATTTAAAACACTGACATTTGAGGAATGAAAGCTCTTTAACTCCCTCATCTCTAACTCCCTCAATCATTTCCCTTTCCCCAAAATCACCATATATTAACTAACAAATACTCATGAAACTTAGCGTAATTTTAGTCTAAGCCAGGCTTGTCAAATTATTAAATTGTTTTTTCTATTCACATCTTTTTAAAAATGGAAATGTCATCTCACTTGTTCAACATTTCTGTAGTTTCAAACATGCAATGTGTGTTACATTTGAATTCATGTACTGAAGGCCAGGTCACTGGTTCAAGTTTTTCCTTCTGATTTTATCATCAGTAGATAGTTATAATTTTGAATGGCATAATAGATAAATTTAAAGGCTAACAAATGCTAGGCACTGCAGAAAAATCATGTCTTAAAAAGCAATGTTTAAAAACTGAAATTCTAAATTTTAGTTTCTTGGAGTCTCTTCTACTAATTTCAACATGACCCCAAACGCAGACTCTGTCTCTGTTAATTCATCCTCCTACTTTTGGACCAATCATCTGGCTTTCAGTAAGTCTTGAGAGTGAAAGTCACTCAACCGTGTCCGACTCTTTGCGACTGTATAGTCCATGGAATTCTCCAGGCCAGAACACTGGAGTGGGTAGCTTTCCCCTTCGCCACGGGATCTTCCAATCCAGGGATCGAACCTAGGTCTCCCGCATTGCAGGCAGATTCTTTACCAGCTGAGTCACAAGGGAAGCCTAAAAATACTGGAGTGGGTAGCCTAGCCTTTCTCCAAGGTATCTTCCTGACTCAGGAATCGAACCAGGGTCTCCTGCATTGCAGGTGCATTTACCAACTGAGCTATTGTCTTATTCCCAACTAACTCTACAGGTTCAATCACATAGTCATTATGTCATCAGATACATACATTTGCAAATAACCTCTACATAACTATAACCACCTATGTCAAACTTATAGCTATATGAGGAAATGATAAATTCACAGATTAAATATAAAATGAATACAAATTTGGGATGAATTAATTGAAAATAATCACATTCAGTTACAAAAAGATATAACATTTCAATAAAATCCTCTCCACTTAAAATTATTTGTAGAAAGTCTTTAATTAAAAAGTAAAATTTTCTAGTTGAATTCCCCTTTTAAGTAAAACAAAATGGAGTTTGAGGGAGCCGTAGCTTGAGAGAAGGGACAAACATATGTTTAATTCTCATAAGCTTTAACTTTTTAATAAAAATAAGGAAACTGAAAGAATACTGTGCTATTTCAAAAATATTAACATTACCCTTCTAGAATTACCGTAACAACATTATGGGCAAATGAACTCCTTAATATTAATAATATTTCCCCCAATGTCAGAGGAAAACAAAAGAGGCAGCAAGTATCACTCCAGCTATGACGGCGCTTTTCAGAGCCTGGCTTCTCCCAGCTCACTGGGTGACCTTCAAGTTACATTTCAATTCCTCAGTGTCTCGCTATACAATGAGGCTTTAACACTTCTTATGATATGATTCAAAAGATGTCAACATTGGGGTTCAGATGCCACTGCTCTCTGATTCAAAAAAGAAAACCTGCTAGTGTCATGTCATCCCTCCAAGTTGAAACACTTACGCATTAGGCTGTAAATGTGCTTTTCTGCAACATGTTCGGTAAACAGCTTTATAAGGTCATCTTTTAAGTCTCTGTTAAGCTTGGTTTCGATGTAAAACTTATTCTGAAATAGAAAACAAGTTATTTTTCAGGGCATCAATTAAAGGGAAATAATTAGTCTAATGAACTGAAACACTAAAAAATAATTTTAGGAAACAATTCATAAAAGCATCAATTAAAACATAAAAAACCAACATCAGAAAACGAAAGCTCTGCCACTGTTATAGTCTTCTTAACATGGAGTTTAAAGCACATAAAGATAAAATGCTATAAATCATATAAAAGAACATGGGAAGATACTCAACATTAACTAGAGAGGGATGTAATGAACCATATTGGATGACAAGCACTTAATATGCCCTTTTATATGACTACATCATCATCTAAAGGCAATACCAGGAAACACAAGTGATAGGTAAGCTATTTAAAAAGCCAGGCTTAAAGCAGGCAGTGGGCACGCACCGGTTGACTCCCCTACATTCCACTTTAATGATGAGTCCAAATCATTCAGTTTACAGCATTCCTTCCAGATGGGTAGTCTTTGGTTCAAAGGCAGACAAGTGACCCAAGGTAACCCAAGCAGACTAAGGGAAACTGAGGCTTGAGTGAAGAGTACCTTACAGTCATCTTACAACCATGTGGAAAACAAGATGAAATAGATATGTAAAGCAAGGAGACAAAAAACAAGCTAAGACTTTGATAACACTGCTGAACTACAGGTTTAACCAACCCTGGAAACTACTTTATTTCTAGAATTTTAAAGGAAGAGATAATATTTTTCTTTATTTATCTAAATCACTTTGAATCAAGTTTGCTGTTTCTTACAGCCAAAAGCATCCTAATTAGAATGACTGGCAAGTCAAAAAGACTAAACTCTTTCGTGTTTAAAAATGCTAACTCCATGTATAGGAGTGGAAAATACAAAGAGGAATATTAACAAGTTGCTCACTGATTCTCTCAATTTTTAACATGTTTTTATCTTCTCTGATATGTTTTATTTCCCCTAAAATAAAGAAGAAAACACTTGCTAATGAAGAAATATAACTCACACTGCTTTACATCTTGCTTTTCCACCTAATGTTGTAGCTTGAAAAGATTTCTCTCAAAAATAACATACGGACATGTTATTTTTGACTGTATAGTTTCCACTGTAAATATCCTTCATCCATTATTTAAATAGTAGTCTCCCACTGACAACACAGATTTCTCCCAATGACCTGGTTTTTTTTCCCCCAGTAGAGCATATCTTATGGACAACAAATCATTTTGAAGTTTGGTATTACATACATAGTGACCTCTAAGCAATAGAATGTAGGATCAATCTAAACAACTCAACCTAACAACAAGAAAGTGGGACAATGGTTTCTAAAGGCTCTTCCATTCAGTACAAACACAAACATTAGGATCCTATAACTTTATATATTTAAAACAGGGTGGGGTTGGGTGGGAGTGGAGAACACGTCAGCAAAGTCAAGAGACTACAAATTATACCCATGGCATAATCCTCCAAATGAAAGAGATCATTAGAATGAAAGAAAATTTTACTGTTCTACTTTTTATGGAGTTACCTCCTTGGCATTTATTATACATCATGTTTTTAGATACATGTCTTAACTGTACTTTCTGAAGATAACCAATCTTCATATGTAGGAAAGATTTTATTTTCTTACCTTTATTTATTTTCTAAGCACAGTATCTTTCATATGGTAGAAATAAAATAAATGCTAATTGGGTGACTGCGATTAAGTAATGCCTAATTGTCTACTTCAGCAATAGTATTTATGAAATTTTAAAACACTGTACACAAGGCTAAATAAGTTTTCTATGTCAACACTATCAAATATTGCTCAGAGATTAATTTCCATTTCTAACATAATACTTAGTTAAAGAAAAATAGACTATACTTAACTTTCTGCATCTGTTTGCACTTAGACCAATAAACCAAGGTATGTGGAGAGGGAAAATAGCTCTAACTTACCATATATATGAAAAGAGGCACAATGCTCTGCAATGCTCCCATATACTGTCCAAGAGCTATATTAAATCTTTCAATATAGAGGTCTGGAGGGCTGGCCTGTGAAAAACAGCATACATGGGATCATTTTGAGAAACCAGGTACAAAGATCTTCCAGCACAATTTAAAATGCAAATAGAACTCAATCAAAATTCATATTGAAATTCACAATTAGAAAAAGAGGAGGCTTATATCCTGAAGTTTAATTAAAACATTTATCTCTATTCCAGTATCTGTTATGCAAAACTAAGGTTTGATTTAGTTGTCTTTAAAATTTGTGTAACTGTACCACCTTAAAAGGCTTGCTCTGTTAATAAGCAAAAATGTAAACTCATAATTAAGATAAATGATATAATTTTTTAAATTACCACTAAACTACACACATTTACTATGGGAACCAAACTATATCTGGGCTTGGAAAAGGTGGGGAGTGGGGATTCAAGGAAATGGTATATGCTTAATATACTATAAGAAAGGCTGTTGGTATTCTGTAATTATCTTTGACACAGTAATATTCTGAGTTCTATAACTAACTCGGTTGTAAACCACTTGGGTAGCTAACCAACTATAAACCTCATCAACTAGAAAGCAGGACTTAACAGGGTCCATACACATCTGCAGCTCTGGAGAGCAGATAAATATAATACATGACTGGCACTTAACTGTTATCAAATATTATGCTGTAAACCCATCAAAAGAGAACACTTCCAATTTCAATGCATGTTGTCGAGTGTGTCTGTATGCCTGCATGCAAGCTATGTGTCCCTCAACAAGCAAGTCCTGTATGCAGAGGCTAAATGAGGTCACAAGAGCCCTGATCCTAAAGAATTAGTGTCCTTATAAGAAAAGGCACCAAGGGGTTCATTCTCTTACCCTTCTTCTCCCTTCCCTCCCCCAAAGCATACTCGGAGGAAAGTCCACATGAGCACACTGCAAGATGGCTGTCTACAAGCCAGGAAAAGAGCTCTCACCAGAAATCACATCAGTTGGCACCTTAACCTTGGACTTCCCAGTCTCCAAAATGATGAGAAATAAATTTCCACTGTTCACACCACTCAGTCTGCAGTATTTTGTTATGGCAGACCAAACAGACTGCGTTTTACAAAAATGTACCCAGGTTCTATTTCACTTTGTTCTCCGAAGCTAAATTAATTAGGGACCATTTTAACATTAAGAAACATACAAATGGGCAAGGATTTGCCAAAAATGAGTGTGTAGGAGATGACAGATCCAGGTCTTCCAAGTCTGAATTGAGTCTTGGGCCAAGAAGCTGGGAGAACAGGCATGGCACACAACATCACACAAAGCTGATTCCACAAAAGGGCTGACTCGTAACAGTCCGATAAGCTGATAATCATATCATACACAGAAAGTCTGGCTTTCAAACAAGGCTACAAAGAAACACCACACTGACAGGCTCCTAAACATTAAATATTGAGCTTATAAAACCATTTCAGCTAGGCTGCTTTAGAAAATGCCCAAATAATCCAATAATATTTCAAAATAAAATTTAACTCTTTTTTTCAGTTCTGCTTAGAAAGAAAGTGAAGTTGCTCAGTCGTGTCTGACTCTTTGCAGCCCCATGGACTGTAGCCCACCAGGCAATTTTTCAGGCAAGAGTACTGGAGTGGGTTGCCATTTCCTTTTCAGGGGATCTTCCTGACCCAGGGATCGAACCCTGATCTTCCGCAATGCAGGCAGATGCTTTACCATCTGAGCCATACTTACTTCTAAGTCATCTCCCATTACTGAGTTCTTACATAGAAGTTTGGTGCACATTATTTTAATATTTATTTTTCTTACTCTACTGCAATACATCCAACATTTTTCCATTTAACTTCTGAGGTAACTGAGCTCTTACATAGAAGTTTGGTGCACATTATTTTAATATTTATTTTTCTTACTCTACTGCAATACATCCAACATTTTTCCATTTAACTTCTGAGGTAACTGAGCTTAGTTCACTTGACTGTAGTTCTATTGCTAATAAGCCCAAGAATTAAGACTCAAACACTGTTCAAACTCAGTCCTTGAATCTATTTATTAGGTAGGTGCAAAAGTAACTGTGGTTTAGTACTGTTGAACTTTGCTATTTCATACTAGAATACATTCTTAAATAAATGTGGTTATGTTATACATCATTTTAATGTGCATTTCTCGTGTTTTTTTTGGCTATTGACTTACTACTTGGTGTGTATTTCATATTTATTTCAGACTAGGAAATGATGTTAGACGAAAAGCAAATTCGAGCGATTTTCTTATTCAAGTTCAAACTGGGTTGTAAAGTAGCAGAGACAACTCTCAGCATCAACAACAAACGCATTTGGTCTAGGAACTGCTAAAGAACATACAGTGCAGCAGTGGTTCAGGAAATTTTGCAAAGGAGACGAGAGCCTTGAAGATGAAGTGTATAGTGGCCAGCCATCAGAAGTTGGCAATGACCAACTGAGAACATCATCAAAGCTGATCCTCTTATAACTACACAAGAAGTCGCGAAAGAACTCATCACTGACTATTCTCCAGTCGTTCAGCACTTGAAGTAAACTGGAAAGGTGAAAAGTTCAATAAGTGGGTGCCTCAGAAGCCAACTGAAACCAAAAAAATCTGTCATTCTGAAGTGTCGTCTTCTCTTGTTCTACGCAACAACAAACCATTTCTCAATCTGATCATGATATGCGATGAAAAGTGGGTTCTATACAACAGGCAACAACCAGCTCAGTGGCTGGACTGAGGAGAAGCTTCAAAGCACTTCCCAAAGCCAAGCTTGCACCAGAAAAAGGTCACAGTCACTGTTTGGTGCTCTGCTGTTGGTCTGATCCACTACAGCTTTCTGAATCCTGGCAAAACCATTACATCTGAGAAGCATGCTCAGCAAATTGATGAGATGCATCGAAAACTGCAACACCTATAACCAGCACTGGTCAGAAGAGACCAACTCTTCTCCAGAAGGGCGAAGGTTGTGCCCTTCGCACGACCCATGCTTCAAAAGCTGAACGAACTGGGCTAGGAAACTTTGTCTCATCCTCCGTGTTCACTTGACCTCTCCACCAACCAACTGCCACTTCCTCAAACATCTTGACAACAGGTAAAACACTTCTACAACCAGGAGACAGAAAATGCTTTCCAGAGTTCACTGAATCCCAAGGCATGGTTTTTATGCTACAGGAATAAACAAGTTTACTTCTCCATAGCAAAAGTGTGTTGACTGTAATGGTTCTTATTTTGATTAATAAAGATGTGTCTGAGCCTAGCTATATTTCTTGGGCTCCAAAATCACTGCAGATGGTGACTACAGCCAGGAAATTAAGACACTTGCTCCTTGGAAAAAAAGCTATGACCAACCTAGACAGCATATTAAAAAGCAGAGACATTACTTTGCCAACAAAGGTCCATCTAGTCAAGGCTATGGTTTTTCCAGTGGTCACGTATGGATGTGAGAGTTGGACCATAAAGAAAGCTGAGCGCCAAAGAATTGATGCTTTTGAACTGTGGTGTTGGAGAAGACTCTTGAGAGTCCCCTGGACAGCAAGGAGATCCAACCAATCCATCCTAAAGGAAATCAACCTGAATATTCATTGGAAGGACTGATGCTGAAGCTGAAGTTCCAATACTTTGGCCATCTGATGCGAAGAGCTGACTCACTGGAAAAGACCCTGATGATGGGAAAGATTGAGGGCAGGAGAAGGGGACAGATGGTGGGATGGCATCACCGACTTGATGGACATGAGTTTAAGCAAGCTCCAAGAGTTGGTGGTGGCAGGAAGCCTGACGAGCTGCAGTCCACGGGGTCGCAAAGACTGAGTGAACTGAACTGATAATGATTTAAGATTCACAGTCCAAAACTACAATTATGCTTGCACCAACCTAATACAATCAATTTTTAGCACCTCGAAACTTAAGAGAAAAAAATCCAAAATTCCAGTTTAAGGCACCATCTTACCTCTCTCCTTTCACATCCTGCTCTCACATCCTCCCAGGCAGCCCAGCACAGCCATCACGTGCAGCTACTAACAGCTCCCAACAACATCCATGTGCCGTATAGGCCTAAGTGCCTACACGTTCGCCCTAACCAGACTCACCCTGGCTAACCTCTCCTAACTCATCCTTCAGGATCTGTGCCACCTCCTCAAAACCAACTGAGACACATGGCCCTTCAACTGGGCACCACCACACTTATTTTCTTCTCCACGGGGTCGTCTCTGTCACTCAACTTCCAACCCCTAGAGGGCCAAGATCTGTGTCTTGTCTTTATATCTCCAGTTGCAGACCACAGAACCTGGACATCACAGGTATAGATAAATGTTTTTGGTGGGTTTTTTTTTTTTTTGCATTTAGAACAGTCCTGCTCACATCTAAAGTTGTTTGAAACTAACCTGTGCTATGTGCTCACTTGGTCACGTTAGACTCGGTGACCCAGCAGACTGCAGCCCACCAGGCTCCTCTGTCAATGGAATCTTCCAGGCAAGAATACGGGAGCGGGTTGCCATTTCTTCCTCTAGAAAAATCTAATCTAGCCTTGCTTAAATTTATATTGCTATTTTATCATTTAACAAGGTTATATGACAATTTACTTATTTAGCCTTCTGAATTTTGATTTCCATACATACAAAAAAAAAAAACAAGAAAAATACTAATGTGCTACTTCCAATATGTGTTGAGAATCAAAGAAAATAATGTGTAAGTGCTCTGAAAAATGTCAATTATTACACATGTACATGCAAATAGTAAATTCCTTTCTGAATTAACTATCTGTCTAATACCTCAGAAAAACTTATTAACATTATTAAAGGCATTCTTGGTCAACTAAAGAAATTGGGAAAAGAGTTCCACATTATGGGCGAACTGTTCACTATAACTAATGAACAGAATCACATGTAATATCTTTCTCCAAACTGCATCAAAGAACTCTGGAAATATTTCAGCATTCAAATAAATAAATTTTATAAGTATTATATGAAAAAAGAAACTCTGAAGAGTTTTTGCATTAAAATAATTATCTCTTTTCATAAAAGGATATTTAATCTATCCAAAAGTTAAAAGTATGAACACTGATCAAAAGTCATGCTTAACAGCAGACACAATAAATAAAATTTAATTCCTTAGCTATTCTTTTAAAGAATTCCCAAAGCCTCAAAGAAGTGTTAGAAAGTACTTTTTGTACTGAATCAAATGTCAAAACATTCACTTAGCTTTTATACTTCCATATTTCATGTAGTACTTTTTCGAAACCTCTTAAATAACAGACTACAAATTGTAATAGTCTTCTAAAATAAACCCAGTCTCTACAAGAAACCTAGAAAATACCTGCTAGTAAAAAAACTAATCAGATTTTTTTCTCCTTAAAACTTAAGTTCAGTATACTTTGGGCCCCACTGGGGAAACTGCTACCTATTTGATTTATATAATTTCACCATAAGTGTATTTGGATTGGACAGTATGTGAAATTTTTTACCTGTAAAATAAGCAAGCTTCATTTACTTCACTAATTAAGAAAAAGCAAGTCGCCAGAAAAATAACCATTATTCCAAACTTGCTCCAACTATCATAACAGACTTATATATTCCCTGAAATTTGTAATACAGCTGGTAGGAATATTTTAATTTCTTTTTTTTTAAATGAGTAATGCATTCAACTGGTTTTAAACTCAAGGAAATTCAAAAGAGTTTAAAGAATTTACGTTTCACTCCTTCCTTACTGAACAAACCAACACTTAATTCCTTTATAACCTTCCAGAAGAATTTTACTTACATACAAGTAAATAAGAGTCCTATTTATAGCCAGTGGGAACTTGGTATATAACACAGGGAGCTCAACCTGGTGCTCTGTGACAACCTAGAGGGGTGAGAAGGGGTGGGAGCGAGGTTCAAGAGGGAGGGGACACCTGTGTACCTAAGACTGATTCATGCTGATGCAGTAAAGCAATTATCTTCCAATTAAAAATAAATTTTAAAAAATCCCACTTATATTCTTTTTCACATAAATGCTAACTTACAATCATAATGGATCTGCACTTTTCTTAACAATGTATCTTGGAGATTGTTTCCTCCTAGTGGTTCTCAAACATTTGGATGTCAGGAATCCTTTATACTCTTAAAAAGTAATTGAATATTCTAAAAGTATTTATAATGTAGGTTATTCAGTTCAGTTCAGTTGCTCAGTCGTGTCCGACTCTTTGCGACCCCATGAATCGCAGCACGCCAGGCCTCCCTGTCCATCACCAACTCCCGAAATTTACCCAAACTCATGTCCATCGAGTCAGTGATACCATCCAGCCATCTCATCCTCTGTCGTCCCCTTCTCCTCCTGCCCACAATCCCTCCCAGCATCAGACTCTTTTCCAGTGAGTCAACTCGTCGCATGAGGTGGCCAAAGTATTGCAGTTTCAGCTTTAGCATCAGTCCTTCCAATGAACACCCAGGATTGATCTCCTTTAGAATGGACTGGTTGGATCTCCTTGCAGTATAAGGGACTCTCAAGAATCTTCTCCAACATCACAGTTCAAAAGCATCAGTTCTTCGGCGATCAGCTTTCTTCACAGTCCAACTCTCACATCCATACATGACCACGGGAAAAACCATAGCCTTGACTAGACGGACCTTGATTGGCAAAGTAATGTCTCTGCTTTTTAATATGCTATCTAGGTTGGTCATAACTTTCCTTCCAAGGAGTAAGCGCCTTTTAATTTCATGGCTGCAATCAGCATCCACAGTGATTTTGGAGCCCCAAAAAATAAAGCCTGACACTGTTTCCACTGTTTTCCCATCTATTTCCCATGAAGTGATGGGACTAGATGCCATGATCTTAGTTTTCTGAATGTTCAGCTTTAAGCCAACGTTTTCTCTCCTCTTTCACTTTCAAAAGAGGCTTTTTAGTTCCTCTTCACTCTGCCATAAGCGTGATGTCATCTGCATATCTGAGGTTATTGATATTTCTCCCAGCAATCTTGATTCCACCTGTGCTTCTTCCAGCCCAGCGTTCCTCATGATGTACTCTGCATAGAAGTTAAATAAGCAGGGTGACAATATACAACCTTGCCATACTCCTTTTCCTATTTGGAACCAGTCCTTTGTTCCATGTCCAGTTCTAACTGTTGCTTCCTGACCTGCACACAGGTTTCTCAAGAGGCAGGTCAGGTGGTCTGGTATTCCCATCTCTTTCAGAATTTTCCAGTTTGTTGTGATCCACACAGTCAAAGGCTTTGGCATAGTCAATGAAGCAGAAATAGATGTTTTTCTGGAACTCTCTTGCTTTTTCCATGATCCAGAGGATGTTGGCAATTTGATCTCTGGTTCCTCTGCCTTTTCTAAAACCAGCTTGAACATCTGGAAGTTTTGGTTCACGTACTGCTGAAGCCTGGCTTGGAGAATTTTGAGCATGACTAACATAGTTACCTTCAAATAAATAGCTTTCATATGTTATAATGAAACAGGGGGGTAGAAAGGAAGGAAAGGAAGATTCTAATAAACCTAACAAGGCCACTAACACATATGTTTGTTGGAAGTAATACATATTCATTGAAATTTTTAAAAATAAAAAATGCAATTATAGAAAAATAACCACTACCAAGAATGGTTGATAACTACCATCAACATTTTCTTCTGTTCTTCTGCGTGTGTGTTTTTATGGAATGATTTTGTAATCTAGTATTATCATTCAGCTATATATACTCATTAACACCTCCCAGATCAAATATATTTCTACAGTGTAATTATAATGACTGTCTGGCCCCACCAGTGTCTACTTCATCAGTCTCCCTTCACTAGACACGTAAACCAAGCTCTGCTATTTGTATTACCCAGGGATGCATGGTACTCCTACTCCAGACTGGCACTGCAGTGATGCAAATGTGTGTCTTTAGCAACAAGACAATCTCACATTTAAACCAAAAGAGACACCACTCCTAGCTTGAGAGAGTCCAGGTTCGGGAATCACGACACATTTCCCCAGGCCATTGCTCTCCTAAGCACCTGAAGGGTTTATTAATGATGCAAATTCCTTTGCCACACTCCAATCCAAAGTCCAGACTCATTTTTTTTAAAAAAAAAAAAAAAAGAAAAACAAAGTCCAGACTCAGAAACTCTCCAGAAATGTGTATTTTTAATGAGAACTTCAGGGGATTCTTTAGATAGCTGGCCCAGCAGCTGTTAAGCACTTAGAAACCTCTACCTTCAACCACTTCAAAAGAAAGAGAGGTGCTCTATGGGAAGGAAGTCTAAAGGATCCAAGGGAGAGTGGAACAGTAATCACTCACTGACACAAGGCATTTACTGCGTGACACAGGGACACTGCAGCTGCAAACTAAACCGAAACCAGTAAAAACATGGTACACTAACATTTTAACATTAGCATTAAGACTAAAGGTGAATTGTTTTTTCAAATTTAACAGCTTCTTGCTTATTATCAAATTCAGTGATTATGAAGTTTTTAAAGTCTAACAGTGAAGCTCTAACTCCACTTAGAATGCAAAAAACCACCAGAGAACATCAGTCCTGCCTTGATGATAAGAAAAAGCTGGTCAACCTACAAAATCAATTTTCTGAGCTCATCAGAGACCTGACATCACCATATTTTACAACTGCAATGTCCAATCCCTCCTGATTCACACTAAGAACAGTCACAGTGAACTGCTCGCGAATCTGAGGCTTTCTTATCTATTGAAACAATAAAACTCAAATCCAACTCAACTACTAATATGACTGACTCAACTCCTTATACTAAGAGCCCAACAGAAGAGTGGCAGGCCCGTTAGTAAGCATAAATATCATTTATGCCAGTCTCTACCATTGTTTCCATACACACTATCCAGCATTCAATTAGAAACACCCAAAAAAGGCAAGAAAATACACCCACTGTCAAGAGTTAAATGGCCAACAGGCCCAGACAGAGATACACACAAGTTGAAACTATCTTACAGACTTTAAAATAACTACGATTAATATATGTAATGATCTAGTAGAAAAGGTTGGCAACATGCATAAAAAGATGGGGTTTTTAAAGTCAAACAAACATCAAAAATGTTCAAATACTTCCTTCAAAATCTTTTAACATTTATTCCTTACTGTACCAAGCAGGACTTCAGCATTTTGGATGCCATACAAATGGATCTGAATGCTGTCTTAATATTTTCCGAATCAAAAATTCGTTTTTCTCTTTTAAATCTGCCTCTGTATGAATAACTTTAGCAAAAAAGAAGAGCGTGTAATAATATACTTTGTCTCACTAGCTTAATCCATGACTTTCCAGAGCAGTTCCATGCTGCCAACAGCCAGATTTCTTAAGGCTCCAGAAGCAAGGAGAGACTGGCAGAGCTACATAAAAATGGAATTTCTTTCCAAATAGACAAATACATACATCTGGTATTATATTCTTATCCATTCCCATTTCCAATGTGCAGATATTGTTTCCATAGTAAAATATCCAAAAAATGATAAGATATGTACACGGTAAATGAGTCTCGGGAGCTATTAAGAATTATAATATATATATTTCAGTTCAGTTCAGTTCAGATGCTCCTAATATAAATTTTAAATCTCAGTTTTTTAACTGACTGGTGGTAGTTTAGTCAATAAGTCGTGTCTGACTCTTGAGACCCCATGGACTGCAGCCCACCAGGCTACTCTGTCCATGGGATTTCCCAGGTCAGAATACTGGAGTGGGTTGCTCTTTCCTTCTCCAGGGGATCTTCCGAACCCAGGGATCACACCCCGGTCTCCTGTGTTGCAGCTGGATTCTTTACCAACTGTTGTTCCCCAACCAGGGAACAACAAAGAACAGTTACAAAAAGTTCAAGGATTACTTAATAGAGAAAATACCCAAAGAAGTCAGATGGACTCGGATGACTTCTCAATGTCCTATACCCTCAATGTCTTTGAACGCTGAGCAAAAATGGTCTGATCACTTCTCCATATTTGCTTATTTTTTGAAGGAAACTTTTTTCCTTATCTTTTCCAATTTAAGTACATAAATCTGTCTTAAAACAAAAAGATTACTTTAAAAACAGTACAACTCATCAAGGTACTCTGTACACTCTGATAATAAACAACTGCAAATAATTATTATTTAACTCATTTGACTCTCCTGCTCATCACAAATTCCATTTTCCAAGTTAACTCTTTTAACTGGAATAGATGGTTCGAATAATCTTAGCTGTAAGGCAAGCATATGTTTTTTTATCTTTATCAACTAGTAACCACTTTTACTGGATCTCTTTGGGGCCTGGTGGTCCTATTAGGACAAATGAAAAGAAAACACAGACCTGCCTTCAAAGGATGGTGGTAAACATATTAGAACTATGGTCTGAATGCAAGCCTATAGACTGAACAAGGGTTAAGGCGTCTCACTGCCAAATTCCCTGAGATAAGAACAACTTTGCTATAACAACTACTTTAAGTTCTAATTTGTACTTAAAAATACATCTCTAAATAACTTATTCGGAAAGACTTCCTGTGAAGAGTTACTTATCAGTTGGCAATGAGAGTTAACTCACTTGAAATCTATGCAGAAAAGGTAACAGACATTGTTCTTATTATTTAAAAATCTGTTAACCTTCCTACATAGTTATAGAATATATGTATACACTTTTTAGTTCAACAGCTATAGAAATTATAGCCTCCAAAAAATATACAAAATCTCATAGGAAGACATTCATGACAACTAGTTGAATTATGCTGCCATCCACTGGACAAAACACAAATGGCAAAGCAATTCTTGGCTATGATTTTCAAACACAAAGATAATCAGGTTCCATTTGTTAGCAGTTTGAAGAGTAAAGGATGTCAAACCCACACAGTTCAGTTATCCAAATGGTAGCAGGGCAAAACAGAATCTTCTAAATATTGTCAATTCAAGTGCTGATGTTACCCGTCAAAATACAACTCCCCAAACCTCAGTAACTCAACAGAACAGAACTTAGATAAACAAACTGTGGTATAACCATACAATGGAATGCTATCCAGCTAAAAAGAAGAATGAAGCATCACGCTATAATCATGAATAAACCTTGAAAACATGCTACATAGTTATTTAAGACAGATACAGAAGGCCACATATTGACTAATTCCATTTCTACAAAGAATAGGCAAATCCACAGAGACAGAAAGTAAATAATCTAATTTACTGCCAGTGGCTGAGAGGAGTGGAGATGACGGACTGGCTACTAATAAGCGCTGGCTTCTTTCTGGGGTGAATAAAATGTTCTGACATTAGTGGGTATGTTACACCAATTTGCGTCCACACTAAAACTCACTGAGTTGTAAATTTCAAAAAGGTGAATGTCAGGGTATGTGAATTGTATCTCAATAAAAATATAATAGATTTTTTTACCGTGTTTAAAAAAGGAAAAAAACAATGTATGGCAAAACCAACCAATATAATATTGTAAAATAATTAGCCTCCAATAAAAATTAAAAAAAAGTAAAAAAGGAAAAAAAATACATATAGCACACTTTTCTTTCTCCCTGTTTCATGCCCATCTTGAGTATAGCTCCACACTATGCTCACTTAGGGACCCAGGTTATGGGAGGCTTTGCCATCTAGAGCACTGGGCAGAGAAAGGGAAACGTGGAAAATTGCACTACCCATCTTAAAGGCTCCAGATCTTTGCGGGGTGCACACCTCACTGAACACACTTTCTCTTACAATTCACAAGCCAATGCACTTGGCCAAGTCTAACTTCAACAGGATTGAGAAGTACTCTTGACTGGGAACATTTGGTTAACAGCATCAAAGACCAACATATTTGCCTAATGAATTGTTGCTGCTGTTTAGTCAATAAGTTGTATCTGACTCTTGTGCGACCCCATGGACTGTAGCCTGCCAGGCTCTTCTCTCCATGGAATTTTCCAGTCAAGAACACTAAAGTGGGTTGCCATTTCCTTCTCCAGGGGATCTTCTAGACCAGGCATTGAACCCACATCTCCTGCATTGACAGGCAGGTTCTTTACCACTGAGCCACCAAGAAAACCCTACCTAATAAGTACTGAGTTCAAGACCACAATAGGCCAAGGAAAACAAAGTAAAGTTAGGATCCTTGCCCTTAAGAAGCTCTCGGTATTACAAAGGTGACTTCCTGCTGGTAACTAAATACATGCCAAGTGCTAAACTAAGGACTCTAGCAGCAACACAAATTGATAGGGCAGCAAACCCTAACAAGGGAACAAGTAGAATGCCCCCTCTGAAAAGATGGAAAGGAGGAAAGAAACAGTGGCAAAAAGAACTAAGAAAATACACAAACAGAAAAAGACAATCCCCAGCACCACCACCATTTAAATTTTAAAAGCAAAATACTCTTACACTATCTTGCTGAGTTCAGGTGTAAAGAGTCTTGAAATCCTTGTTAAGCACGATGGTCTTTGTTCTTTGGGCAAATGGAGAAGCAAAAGGTTAAGAAAATGAATGGCATGATAAGTCTAAAAAAATAAACAAAATGGATAGAGGGAAGGTGCAAGGTCAAGATATGAACCAGAAATCTTTTTCTGTTGTTTGAGCAAGTATGAATGAGGACCTAAATAAACTAGGGACATGGCAGGGAATAAATCTGAGACAGTTTATAAGGGAGGAAAATCAGCAAGACTTGTGACTCATTTCGAATCTCTATCATGCTATTCATCACACTCCAGTACATCAAAATGACCATCACACTTCTTCCCTGAAGAGTACAAAGAATAAACCCATCTTACTTATCACTGTATCCTTTGCATCCAGCACAACGCCTGGCATATGGACACTAAATGTTAGCTGAGCTAAATATTCAAAAACCACTCTCATCTTCCCTCCCACTCCCACTCCTAACAATTCCCCTGAAGCCAAAATGACCTTCAAATCCTCTCATCCTACCTCTCTTCCAACTGACTGTCTTATCTGTCCGCCTCTTTCATCTGTGCAATGCACCCCAGACATCTCTTTCTCCCTTTTGATTGACAACAGGTTCACAACTTTTCACCCAAGATGCCTGGGACTAGAAGTGTGTTACAATTCAGAGTTTTTCAGATTTAGGCCACCTCATGCGAAGAGTTGACTCACTGGAAATGACTCTGATGCTGGGAGAGATTGGGGGCAAGAGGAGAAGGCGACAGCAGAGAATGAGATGACTGGATGGCATCACCGACTCGATGGAGGTGAGTTTGCGTGAACTCCGGGAGTTGGTGATGGACAGAGAGGCCTGGCGTGCTGTGATTCACGGGGTCGCAAAGAGTCAGACACGACTGAGCAACTGAACTGAACTGAACTGAACTGATGGTACATATACCATATACTCTGTAAAATATCCAGTAGAGAATGGGAGTATCAACCCACTGATATTTCTGGGAGAAAACATATGTAGGTTCCCACTAAGTTCCTTCCTCACATGAGTTTTAACCAAGTTTTACTGCAAATGAGTTTTGGCACCAAACTTACAGGGGGAAAAAAAAATCAATTTTCAAAGCTTTTATTTTGTATTTTGGAATTACAGACAAGGGACTGTGGACCTATATATATTCAGAGATATGCAATTCATATCTCTATTTTCGTTCACTCCTACTGACTCCCCAAGTTTTCACCTAGGGACATTTCCTTCTATCTGAAGAACACTCCACTATTTCCTCAAAAGGAGAAACTACTGGTGATGAATTCTCCCAGTTCTTGTCCAAAAATGTATTTCACTGTTTCGCTCCGTTTCATGATCACCTCATCTCCTAATATAACCAGGTATTTCTGACTTAACATCAGACACTGTTTATCAAAAATTATGCAAACAATTTGATGCCTAGGATAATGATCTTGCTCTAGAGAGAATTTACTTTTGCTTCTGGTAAGCCACTAGAGGAGCGAGCAAATCCAGACCATCTTCATTCCATCAGGAATCAAATGCCAGCGACCATGACAGCTCTAACTGACCATTCTTACTATACCTGGGATGTGATCCTTTAGGCTTGGTGGGACCTGAACCCCAATTTTTATCACCCTACCCCCATAAACCCATCAAAGCTTTATAAAATTTCTCAGCCTATGACACTACTCTTCCCAAATAAACAGGCACCTCTAGTAGAGAAACGGCTCAAATGCTAGTCTCCCCTCTCTAGATTTCCTTCTTTTCCCAGATCTTGGTCCTAAAATTCTTCACTTTTTAATTAGCTCCTTGGACTATTCTTTTTTAAAAAAACATTTTTGTTTTTTGGCCATGCCACAAAGCATGTGGGATCTTAGTTCCCTGACCAGGGATTGAACTCGTGCCCCTGCAGTGGAAGGGTGGAGTCATAACCACTGGGCATCAGGGAAATCCCCATCCCTGGTCCATTTTTAGAACTGCTCTCAACTGTAGGGTTGGTCCAAAATTATCCAGTCTTATCAATCATATGTCTATGGCTGTACCTACCAGAGTACCTTGCACACTTGCATAGGAGAGAGCAAGCCACAGTAGGTTCCCCACTAGGGATCCCTACAACGAACCAACCAGATCAGTTACTTCATACTGGCTGAGAAATCAACAGTGATTAAGAAAAGCAAATGGGAGTCTTTGATGTTTTTGAATAAGAAAGCATGCCCATCAAAAATTAGCATTTTTAGAAGATTCAGTTCAGTTCAGATGCTCAGTCGTGTCCGACACTTGTGACCCCATGGACTGCAGCATGCCAGGTTTCCCTGTCCATCACCAACTCCTGGAGCTTGCTCAAACTCATGTCCATTGAGTCGGTGATGCCATCCAACTGTCTCATCCTCTGTCATCCCCTTCTCCTCCTGCCTTCAATCTTTCCCAGCATCAGCGTCTTTTCAACGAGTCAGTTCTTTGCAGCGGATGGCCAAAGTATTGGAGCTTCAGCTTCAGCATCAAGATTAGTCAGTCAAAAAAACAAAAACAAACTGGAGAAAGGAAGACCAGTTAGGAGAGTCCTGCACTGAGGAGGCGCGAGCCAGCGTGACAAGGAAAAGGATGACACAGTGGGAGGAAAAGGGACAGAAACAGATCAAATTACCCAATTCTGTCAACCTTGACTATCACCTGGAAATAAGAGATAAGGGAGAAAAAAGAAGTCAAAGATGAATATGCAATAACAAGCCAGGGAGTAAAACTGATTTGCGAGAAGAGGAATTTCAATTTATGCATGAATATGAAGTGTTCAAAAGGAGAAATCCAAGTTGAAACGTCTAACAGGCATTTGGAAAAGCTGGTCTGAGCCCTCATCTAAAGTATAACGATTGCTACAAGTTTCAACAGAATTTTCTAAAACTAACCAGAATGAATGTCATTTACTAAACTAATAAACCAATTTTGGTATATCAAAAAATCAGAACTGTAAATTCACATTTTGAGGCTTTGGAGACATGGGAAAAAAAAAACAGATGTTCATTACCACAGTTAAAGAACAGAGGAGTGACGCACAAGTCCAGCAGAACACCTTTAAAATAAAAACATGCAAGATATGCCAAGTTCAAACAATCTAGTAGTTTAAGTAAAAAAAAGTGTAGATACACACGTAAGAAAAATACAAAAGTAAGTAGAATACTAAGCTGGTTTAGCTATGAAAGTGATTTAATAAATTTAACAACAAAAAAGTTTTTAACTTATCAAAGTGGTCAAAAGTCATTGTTTCCAAAATGCAAACAAAAAATACATCTTTTCACGAACAAGCAAGTTAGATTATGCTGTTATATTAAAACATTTAGGTTCAACGAATTAAAAGAATCTTTTAAAATGTCAAAAACCAATATTCTCTAGTTTTTAAGTCAATACCTGGGGAACATGAAACTTTATTTCATACACTCTTCAGTCCCTTCAATGCAATATGGCTTTTGATAGAAATAAATAAATCATTCTGACAATGTAAACTATACACACACCAGTAGTTATTTTAAGATGCTCTTGAAAGATAAGAGGTTGATGCCCTAAAGGTCCAACTCACTGATTAATCCCAACACCAAATTTCTGATTATCAGCCAAATGCAACTCACCCCACACTCCTGTTTTAGCTCATAATAATAGTATTTCATTACTAAACTCAGAGCTGCAAACAAAACATTCCACCCAAATGAAACTCTTTTGGCTCAAGGGACCTGAGCATACACTCATGTTCTGTACCAAATGAAAACTGTCCTTAAGGTCTCTATAAAGTAGCGATTACATCACAATTATGCCACACACCTGCAACACTGAATAAATTAATATACTGGATTAAGTGAAAAATGAATAAATTAATAAAATGCCTACACAACTAGTTAGGACTTCCCAGGTGGCTCAGCGGTAAAGAATCTGCCTGCCAACGCAGGAGACGTGGGTTTGATCTCTGGTCTGGGAAGATCCCCCTGGAGAAGTAAAGGGCAACCCACTCCAGTGTTCTTGCCTGGGAAAGCTCATAGACAGAGGAGCCTGGGAGGCTACAGTCCATGAGGTCACGAAGAGTTGGACACGACTCAAGAGACGGAACAACAACAGGCGTCCAGAGACACAAAGATTAGCGGTCACTAACTATGCTACTCTCCCCACTGGTCAGATCTGATGCTGAGCATTCACTTGACAAACAACTGGTGAGCTGTAACTGTGCCAGGCACTACGGATGAAAAGACAAACAAGACAGAGTCCCTGCCCTCTAAGGAGCAAGGAGCTGTCAGGCGTCCAGACGTGGATGCAGGAACAATACAGAGTTGTTATTGCCAAGATGCTATGAGTACACAAAAGAAAAAGTTTCAGTGGCATTTTGTTTGTCTGAGGGAAATGTGAGAGTGCTAGATTTTACACAGGTGGACACTAATGAGTTTAAGCCTGAGAAAAGAAAGGAGATCAATCCTGGGTGTTCGTTGGAAGGACTGATGCTAAAGCTGAAACTCCAATACTTTGGCCACCTCATGCGACGAGCTGACTCACTGGAAAAGACTGATGCTGGGAAGGATTGGGGGCGGGAGGAGAAGGGGACGACCGAGAATGAGATGGCTGGATGGCATCACCGACTCAATGGACATGAGTTTGAGTGAACTCCGGGAGTCGGTGATACACAGGGAGGCCTGGCATGCTGTGATTCATGGGGTCGCAAAGAGTTGGACACGACTGAGCGAATGAACTGAACTGAACTGAACTGAGCACTGGCCAAGAAGTAAGCAAAGAAAGAATATCTTAGACCTGAGAGGGAAGGAACCAGATATTTCGGTAAAGCCACTTCATTTTAACACTGAGAAAATTTGCAAGATGATATCAGCATGCTTGATCAAGAGGCAAATAGCTGCTGATGGGCAAGAGTTGAGACCAGTGCCCAGGTCCTCATATTTTTATCCACTTCACCCTGCTATTTAATAATGGTTTGACTTAACTATTTTACAACAGAGATCATTTCAAAGTAAGATTTTTCATAGTCCCATGATGCTGAACTCAAAGTAGGATATGTATTGATTCTAAAAATAAACTAAGTTCCCTGGTTTTACATAGCATATTATCTACATATTTATCAATATGGCTTTTAAAATATTCGCTATCACCTAATACTAGCTCACAAGAGCTATCACCCCGTCTACATTTTAATTTTTATAAGAATTATCCCTATATTAATATAAAGCAAAAATTCTTTAGTTACCTAACATGCCATATTAGTAATGGTAGAGAAAACAGGCATTCTGATACACAACAAACCAGTGGGAGCACATAACTTGGCACATCTTTTGTGAACCACAAAATATGCATAAAGTACATGAGATGGCAGGCAGACCTCAGAGGAACTATAGGTTCAGCGGCAGACCACCACAATAAAGCAGTTATCAATAGATCAAGTCACACGTATTTTTAGTTTTCCAGTGTTATAGCCTATTAAGTGTATAATAGCATTATATCTAAAAAAACCCAATCAATGTTCATACTTCAGTTTAAAAAAACCAATCAATGTACATACTTTAGTTTAAAAAAAAATACTTTATTGCTAAAAAATTCTAAACATAATCTGAACCTTCAGCAACCTAAAGTAATCATATCACTGATCACAAATCACCATAACAAATATAATAATAATGAGAAAGCTTGAAATATTGCAACAATTGCCAAAATGTGACACAGAGACACTATGCAAACAGATGTCGAAAAATGACGTCAAAGGACTTGCTCAGCATGCGGTTGCCACACACTTTCAATTTGTAAAAAATGCAGCGCCTGTGAACTGTAATAAATCAAAGCACAATAAAACTGACAAGAGTGATTATTCACTGTAGCACTGTTAGTAATAGCCAAAGACTGGAAGCAACCTAAATATACACTGGTTAAAAAGTGGTTAAATAAACTGAGGTACATCCATAAAGCAAGGGGCAATGATCTATGATAAAGGAGCTCTACACACAGAGATCACTCTCCAAAACCGTGGAAACTCACTCTGTGAACCTCAGTGACTCCCAGGTATTAGTTCCCTGTACACTCCATCCTGGGCAAGTAACAGTTTACCTTTGGGATACGGATAACTGATCAAGCAAATTTATGCCAGAAACTGTAGCCACGTGGTCTTCCAAAACTACCAGTTAGATAGAGCTTGATAATAGTATACTACAAGGCCCTCTACCTTTAAAAATATTTTACAGTAATATTCTAATTGTAAGAATGAAAAGTCTTACAGTGCTTACAAAATGAAGAACCAGAAAAATTTACTCAAGCAGAAACTGCAATACGACAAATAGCTTTGGCAAATCAGAACTCTATCAGTCTAATTAATGACACGTGAAGTCAGAGCATAAGCGTAAAATGTATTATAAAATTTCCAATTCACATTTCAAAGATGACTTTTATAAGTAAGACAAGTAATATATTTTATCCTTATAATTTGAACTGAAAGGCTTGCTTTCTGTTTAGAAGACTATTTAATGTTATTTCAATAATAGCAAAAGAGTATTAATAAAACGATCCTTTTTGAGATAAGTTCTTTGCTGATCTAATGAAATCTCTGGTACATCCTACACCCAGAAGACCACCTAGATTTCAGGTTAAAAACAAGATCAAACTCAGATTTCTGCTAGAAAAATTTTCATTACCCAAGAGATAATAAATATTCAAAACATTCATTCACTGTACATTTTATTCAGTAAGTGATGCCTCGTGTGTATCAGACACTGGGCAAGGTACTAACAGCACAATAATCAAGCAGACAGACCTGCCCCTCTGCTCTCTCAGGACACGGTACTGGGGCAGCGGATGTGGGGAGAGGGAACAGCTAAACTAGAAATTACAGTACACAGTGAACTGACTTGGGGAACAAGGTATCAGAGAATGTTTAGTTCACAATGACTGAAAAAATAAGAGGGAAGAGAAAAAGGAAGAATATTTCAGGCAGTCAACTTAAAGTGGCAAAAGTCAAAATGTGAGAGAGTACCTAAAGTGTTCAAGGAACTGAAATAAGTTCAGGAACAGAAAAGCCATTATTGCTGTTCAGTCGCTAAGTCGTGTATGACTCTTTGCAACCATGTGGACAGCAGCTTGTCAGGCTTCCCTGTCCTTCACAATCTTCCGGAGTTTGCTCAAACTCATGTCCATTGAGTCAGTGACGCTATCCAACCATCTCATTCTAAAAGCCATTAGGCTACAGAAATAAGCAGAAGTCAAGACAATGAAATCCCATTAAGAAGCTTAGATGTTATTCCAACAGGAATATGATTAGCAGAGCTGTATTTTAGAAACAGTCACTCTAAAATGCAAGATTCTAGTTAGAAGTGTTAAAAGTAGAGGCAAAGCACCAACTGAGATGAGCATTTTAGAACACACCTAAAAAGACGTAGGCTAGACTGGATGATGAAAAGTGGACAGAAGCCAAGACAGAAGTAGAACATAAATGGGATTTGGCAATAAATTGGATGTGGGGATTCAGAGAGGGTAGAGTCAAGAATTATTAAGCAAGCCATTCAAAGCTACAATGCACAGGTCTTAGGTTTTACCTGTAATTCATATACTATGCCCAGTACTAAATATATGTGTTAAATGAATAAAGATTTTGTATTTACATGTGTATGCATGGCTGAGTCCCTTCACTGTCCAACTGAAACTATCACAACACTGTTTGCTAATCAGCTAGACCCTGAAACAAAATAAAAAGTTTAAAAAGACAAAAAAGACAGATTTTGTATTTAATGGCAAAAAAGACGAAAAACAATTTATACCAACAATATATAGTTGGCTGTGACAAATACAACTCTGGCTATAGAATTTTTTAAAAAACTACTTTTACTTAGTACAACTGTTTGGGGTAAACAAACACTAAGACCCCTCAGGCCACAAGGGGCGTGAGGAACAGCACCCAAACAGGAGCCCAGCGCTTGCTGGGAACCGGGTATTCAGGACTGCTGAAGCTCGTCCCAACCGTGGGGCGGACCCGGTGATCCACTGCTGAGCGACCTTTCTGCACATCCTGTAATTTCTACACCGCAACTAAAATGTGAACTTGCCCTGGAACAAAGATAGTACGTGACCTTCAAGCACTGGAAACTTTACTGAGGTGGGGAGGACCAGAGTGCCATCAAGAAGCCAAGTGCCTCCTTAAAATATTTCTGCAACTTGCCCCAGATTTTACAGCTGGGATGATGTTCATCTGTAGAGAGTTGACCAATAAAGCGCTAACTTCAGTTGTTAATATTAGCAAATATTAAAAACTGGTAGGCAAATAACGCTTCAAAGATAACAACAACAAAAAAAGTTCAGAAAAAATTAAAATATACACACGTTTATAATATAAAAGTCACCAAAGACTGAGGTTAACAGAACAAATAGGTTTTAAAGAAAAGAAATGCTGACATGGTTAATAAATGGAATTAAGGTCGGAAATACATGTAATCTAAACATGTCCACAGTTTATGTCAAATTTTCAAATTAATCTATTCCCAAGATGAAACAATTTGAAGAAGTAAAAATCAATACAATCAGTTCTTTACCTGCAGCTCCTTTGAGACTCGTTCTAAGTGGTTAGTTATCTTTTTAATCAGATCACTGTACATCTGCTCCGAGTGCTGCTGGCACACACATTTATACACACAACTGTGGGGAGGAGGGCAGACAGAAAAATCAATGATGACACACTTAATTCAGCCCAAGGTAAAGGCATACCCTCAATATACAACCACTGGTGAATTAATTCGGGCCTAACAAAGTGACCAATTGCAACTCTTAAACAAAAATGTACTCTGTCCCAATCAGTGTTCAGACAGAAGAGCCAGCACTGCCAGCTACAAAGAATCTTTCTGAGGATCCTATCAACTATTTTATCAGTACTAGATAACCTAATACTGGGTAATAATCTGAGTTTGACTATGATAACTACTTAAAAGTCGGCTTCTCTCTTTGACAACGAAAAGAAAGTGAAGTCGCTCAGTCGTCTCCAACTCTCTGCGACCCCATGGACTGTAGCCTACAAGGCTCCTCAGTCCATGGGATTTTCCAGGCATGAATACTGGAGTGGGTTGCCATTTCCTTCTCCAGCGGATCTTCCTGACCCAGGGATCGAACCTGGGTCTCCCAAATTGTAGGCAGACGCTTTACTGTCTGAGCCACCAGGGAAGCCCCATTAATGAACGTCAAAATAAGGAAGAGAGACTGATACACAGTACGAAGTTTCTAACTCACGAAAGTGTTTGCAATGTAACGCCTTTGTGATTCACTTGCGTAGAACAGCACAGCTGTCACTCCCTCCTCTTGTGACTGGGCTGATCTGACATCCCACCCCAGTCCTCACTAATGTGTTACTTTCACTTACCAGGAGCTGGGAAACAAAATCACCAAAGACAGGTAAACTTGTGTATCACAAACATCAATAGAACAAGCAAGCACCTCCCCATGAGACTAAAAAGACAGTTTTTTGTTTTTTTTTTTGCCTTTTTCACTGACCTCTATAATTTCTGCATTGTGTTTGGTGGGGGTGGCAGGCTGAGGTACAGTTAACAATACCTTGATTTGAAAACCAATTCTGAAGCAAGAAGTACAAATAAAACCCCCAATCCACAAGTGTGTAACATATAAATAATTTACAGAGCCTCACTGTATGTGTCATATATTATATGCATACATACTGTCATAATTGAATTTGTTGTGAATCTCAATATACCCTCTAAAATCCAAGCAAATAAAAGCTTGACTTACCTGTATATCTGTTCATAGGATATGGGGATATAGTCACCAGGACTCTGAGTTAAAAGCTGATCTATGGCACCATCCAATTTTGGCCAGTATGTGCTCTTATAATCTTCAATAGTTATAACATTCATTACTAAAAGTAAAAAGTAAGATGAATATTACCATGTGCCACATATAAAATAAACACAAATCACAGCAGTTTTTCAAATTCCTCTCACTAATTTTACATTGACGATCTATCACCTAAATACAACTCAATTATTATTTAATTTCCAATTTTAAAAGCCCAGTATGATCAGGGAATTTAAGCAGCCATTAATTAGGATTTTAAAAATTACGATACAAAAGAAAAAAAAACAAAAAACTGCTATAAATCTACCTATCATTAAAAATAACAAAACAAGCAATTCTCTCTGGTTCCCTTTGCAGTTTTCTGTGATGACTGGAGCATTCCTAACATGCACTGACCTTCAAATATACACTGTCCATGATGCGACAAGATGAGCTATTCATGAACCGCAATAAAGTTCTAGAAAACTTAACTTCTAATCAGTCTTTACAGAAACCCCTGGGAAAATCTACCTAAGGAAATGACTGTGGAGATTAAATTCCAAATGCTACAGTGCTAGAAACTTGCCAAGATTTTATGGCACCACCAGGAGCTCCTGGACATGACAATGGCTGTGATGTAGGCTCACATGATCCCACCCTTTAGATAAGTCCAACAGAAAAACGTTGAGGAACTGCAGCTGTACATTGAAGACTTACCTCATGCCTAATGGCTGGCTCTTATTCCTCCAGGATGGGTTTAGTAAAGCATTTATGTAACAGCCTGTCCTAACTGTGAAATCCAGGGGTGATGGGCACTTGACAGCAATGAAATGCTAATAGTGAAAAGAGCTACCCAAAGCACCTAAAATAACTTGCGTCTCAGGAGTCTCGATAGGAGCTAACAACTACTAGATCAGCCAATTTACTATTGAGTTTATCAGAAACCTGGGAGCAGAAGGCTGATTTCCCCAAGAAACACAGCTAATCACTGGCAGCGTACCAGGAAAAGCGAAGTCTTGATCTGGCATTTTTCTACATTAGTGTTAGTCACTCAGTTGTGTTGGACTCTGTGAGTCCATAGACTGTAGCCCACCAGCATCCTCTGTCCATGGGATTCTCCAGGCAAGAACACTCGAGTGGGTTGCCATCCCCTCCTCCAGGGGATCTTCCCGATCCAGGGGTCAAACCCAGGTCTCCTGCATTGCAGGCGGATTCTTTATCACCTAAGCCATAAGTCCATTTCCCAATTTTAGGTTCACTAAGGTTCAAGATGTTTCTCATATCTCTGTGGCACATCTATTGTGTTTGTTCAATATTTTCTTTAAATCAATTCACTTTTTTTTTTTTGGCTTAGGAAAGTTATGACCAACCTAGATAGTATATTAAAAAGCAGAGACATTACTTTGCCAACCAAGGTCCGTCTAGTCAAGGCAATGGTTTTTCCCGTGGTCATGTATGGATGTGAGAGTTGGACTGTGAAGAAGGCTGATCGCCGAAGAATCAATGCTTTGGAACTGTGGTGTTGGAGAAGACTCTTGAGAGTCCCTTATACTGCAAGGAGATCCAACCAGTCCATTCTAAAGGAGATCAATCCTGGATGTTCATTGGAGGGACTGATGCTAAAGCTGAAACTGCAATACTTTGGCCACCTCATGTGATGGGTTGACTCACTGGAAAAGACTCTGATGCTGGGAAAGGTTGGGGGCGGGAGGAGAAGGGGACGACCGAGAATGAGATGGCTGGATGGCATCACCGACTCTGTGGACATGGGTTTGAGTGTACTCCGGGAGTTGGTGATGGACAGGGAGGCCTGGCGTGCTGTGATTCATGGGGTCGCGGAGAGTCGGACACGACTGAGCGACTGAACTGAACTGAACTGAACTGATACCTAAAGGACACTTGAGTTAACTAGTGATTTACACAACATGGAATAATCTTAAATGTATTCTGCTAAGTGAAAGAATCAGACCAAAAAGGCTATATATATATATATATATATATATATGGTAAGACTCTCTTATTTAAGGCAAAACTGTAGGGAGGAAAATGGATCAGTAGCTGCCAGAGACTGGAAGGGGGACTGTCTACAAAGGGGAAGCAGGAGGAAACGTTTAAGACAATGGACTCTTTTGTATGGATACGTGGTGGCGGATACACCACTCCGTGCATTTCTCAAAACCAAAACTAATCACTATAAAAAGTACATTCACTGTATGGAAAAAAAAAATTCAACCAGGATGTAGTGGTAAAGATGGAATGTAAACTGTGACATATAAATCTAATTCACAAATGAATCACATAGCCGCCACTAAAAGAAAGGGCTGGGGTGGGGGGAATGGAGACAAAAGTAATGTTTTGACTACATATACGGCTAAGGACAAGAAGAACTGTACATGCGTGTGCACACACAGGCACACACACACAAAAGGCAGAAGACGGCCAGATCCTGGAGGGTCTTATGAGCAGTGGAAAGGCTCTGCCTTTCACTCTGAGTAAGAGAAGCAGGGTTTTGAGCAGCCAAGTTATGTAATCTTTGATTTTCTATGTATCATTCCAGCCGCCTTATGCAAGAAAGCTATGAGATGGTGGGGGGGTTGGACTATGAGAGAGCAGTGAGGGCAAGAGGAAAGGTCAGATTCTGTACATATTTTAAGGTAAAGCCAACAAGATTTGCTGATGGTTTGGATGTGGGATGTGAGAGAAGGGTCAAGGATGACTCCAAAGTTTTTAGCCTGAGCATCAAAGGATGGGGATGCCATTAACTAAGATGAGCAGGACGCAGGAGAAGTCCAGCACGTTTGGGAGTTGAAACTGCTGGGACCCCACTCACTTACTCTGCCCACAAAGGCCGTGGTGGACACCCAGCACTATATGCCACAGTGCTCTCTGGCTGCCATTGCTCTGCCTGAAAGAGGGGCAGGTTGGAAGTTCAAGAGAATTAACACCGCCAGGAGCCACCATCAAGTAATGACTAATGAGACCTCGGGCGCAAACCCCCAGCATCTCCCTTTACTCTGGGTGAGTGCCGCACCCACTCCCAAGTCCCCACTGGGAACACACTCCAGTCGCCATCGTGCTGACTTCTTTACTGGCCTCCTTACCATCCCTGACTCTCATCTCCACACTCTGACAGGTGCTTCCTAGAATCACCTCCTTGGGCATAAAACTACCCGTTCTTCAAACAAAACAAACAAAAAAACTCATCAAAAACAGAAAAGTAGTGCCATTGGCAATATACCCCATAAACAAAAATACAGTTATTAAATTCTAGTGAGGTCCTACTGCCTTGAAAGATTGAGTGAAGCTTGCTTTCCAGCAATAAAAGGGGATCAGCAGATGTTGCGAAGTGTTGCATGCTAGCTCCAAAATACCACCTTCCCATATGCCAAGTCCCTTCACTGTTTAACAACATTGTTAATCGGCTATACCCCAACACAAAACAAAAGTTTAAAGTTTGAAGAAAGAAACTGAAAATAACTGAAAACCAAAGAACTCACTATGTGATTCTAGGTTACTGAACTATCAGTGTGTGGGAGACAGTGGAGGACAGAGGAGCCTGGCGTGCTGCAGTCCATAGGGTCACAAAGAGTTGAACACAACTCAGTGACTGAACAACAATACAACATCAGTGTTCATCATCTAAACCACACCATACACCGGCTCCATGCCCAAAGCTGGGAACTGAAGAAGGTAACATGTTCAGATCAGAAAGAAAACTTCAAGTCCCAAAAGCCAAGAACGAACAGGCCAACCCATTGGCTCCTGGACAGCTCAGTTCAATGAACTCCACCCAGCAGTGTAGCTGGGGAGCCGCCTGCTTTCCAAGCACAGGTCCCACACTTCTACAAATCTCCAAGGCAAAGATCTGATGGAGGAAGAAGAATCTAAGATGTGAAGTCCCGTAGATGTAAGGACAAGATGAAGTCCCAGTACAGAAGCACAGATTTCTGATGCTTCTCGGATATCTTTCATGTGGCACTAAAAAAAAAACTCTGCTTTTAAATATCTTTGAGACTTTCAAACCAAAATGAAAAAGGCATAAGTCACAGGAGAAAATCTTAACTCCTATTTCCACATCTAAAAAGAAGTTATATCTATTTCCACATATATTTTGCTTGAAAAACAACAGAAAACCAATTCACTTACAAGCTACATATTATGCAGTGAATGCTCACAACCCCTCAAGACTCATGTGTTGAAATCCTAACCCCCAGAGTGATGGTATTAGGAGGTGGAGCCTTTGGGAGGTTTTCAGATCATGGGGGTGGATCCTCATGAATGGACTGAGTGACTCTAGAGAGTCCCCTCACCCTCTCCATGATATGAGGACCCAGGGAGAAGGTGGCCTTCTATGAACCAGGAAGCAGGCTCCCTCACCAGACTCCCAGTCTTCCGGGGCCTTGGATCCTGGACTTCTCATCTCCAGAAATGTGAGAGATAAGTAAGCCACCCTCTCTACAACAGTCTAGCCCAGCAGCATGAACGCTAGCTAACATGTGGCTTCTCAGGAGCCACCCAATCTTCACATAGTAGAAAGGAAAGCAGAACACAGATAAGCATCTGCCAGAGCTACAGGGAGTTTGAAGAATGAGCACTGGTTGGTTTTCATACCTTTAGCCAAAGATCAAGAAGGTTTTTCATATCACTCTGCGGTCAACACTTAAAATCAATCCCGACAACTTTTAAAATATTTAATTCCTTGCTAATGACAGGGAGGCCTGGCGTGCTGTGATTCATGGGGTCGCGGAGAGTCGGACACGACTGAGCGACTGAACTGAACTGAACTGAATCTCAACCCAATCTCTGATTTAAAACAAACCAAATAATATTAGCCATTTGTTTGGTTTATCTAACACTTGATACACACAGCCTCAAAGTGTGTGTGTGTGTGTGTGCGTGTGTGTGAGTGATCTAACACTTGATACACACAGCCTCAAAGTGTGTGTGTGTGTGTGTGTGTGTACACCCACACAGCCTTGAATTCTAAAAATAGATCCTCTTGTTAACAGAAACGTAAGCAATCCCTTTCAACTTTGCCCACAAAAAAGTTCAGACTAATCAAAAGAAATATAAAACACAGAACCTAAACAAAACCTAACTGAATTTTATCTAGGTTAGATTTCCCAGCTTGAAAAAAATGCACTAGTTTTCAAAGTGCCTAAAGAAGATATTCTAAACTCAAATGCCTACAAGGCCCAGGCCAGTAACATAGATGAGTAAAACAGACCTGGCACAAGAATAAAAAAGAGCTGTGAGCATTTCAATGAAGTGGAGAATACATATGCCCTCTAAGAGACATTCAGGTTCAAGAAATTTAAAACCCTACAGCCTCAAAACATCATGCCACAAGGCTTAAACTTTGAACCTCATAAGATAACAAGCTCACGCAGCCTACTGAGAAAGTACTACAACTGACCTTTACTAAAATAAAGTGAAATAAAAGCTGAAACACATGGAATAGCTGGAATCTGAGGTTCAGAAAGTACTGTCCGGTTGCTAATAAACGAGAAACTACTGGGGATATGTAATTCATACCAGGCAAGAATAATTATGTTCAACTTTCATACTTTGTTATCCAAGTAACTTATCAACACTTGACACATTATGTGTTAATTATCAATCTTCCTCAAACCAGACATAAGCCCTTTGGAGAAGGAATTCATTCAATGCTAGATCCCCAACTCCAAACTAGCACATGATAGGTATTCAATAATGCATGTGAAGCAAATGAATTTAATGGAAGACAAAATAAATGTTTAATATAAAAACAGTTTAAGGCATACTACTTATTAGTAGCTTTGGAATTAAAGTGCATTTGGTTTCACAGACTAAAGCAAACCAGGTAAGCCCTACCAGATATTCCTTTTGACTTTTTTTTTCCTTGTTATTTGTTTGTAAGGGGAGGATATATTCAGAAATTATAGCTGCTGCTGCTGCTGCTGCTGCTAAGTCACTTCAGTCGTGTCCGACTCTGTGTGACCCCATAGACGGAAGCCCACCAGGCTCCCCCGTCCCTGGGATTCTCCAGGCAAGAACACTGGAGTGGGTTGCCATTTCCTTCTCCAATGTGTGGAAGTGGAAAGTGAAAAGTGAAAGTGAAGTCGCTCAGTCGTGTCCGACCCTTAGCGACCCCACGGACTGCAGCCTACCAGGCTCCTCCATCCATGGGATTTTCTAGGCAATAGTACTGGAGTGGCTTGCCATTGCCTTCTCCGGAAATTATAGCAGGCATTATTAATTCATTCTAGATCTACTGCAAAGACTGGTCACTCCCTTCAATCAGTGGCTCCAAAAATGTGATACCAGAAGCAGCATCGGTACCACCTGGAAATTTGTTCATCTGATGTAAATGCACAACGCAGGCAGGCCCCAACTCAGACCTGTGGGGTCAGAAAAGGAGGGAGGGTGTAACGCATGATGCAGAAGAGAACCACTGCCCACTGCTCCTACTCCGCTCAGAACAGCCAGGGGTCACAGGCGTTCCTCTGTTCTCAACTGCTAGCATGTGGTTGTTGGGTCTGAACAACTTCAATCACAGAACAAACAAAGGTGCACGTGTAACAAAGAAAACAATTTAAAGGGCAGCGAGTCAAAAAAGCCTTCAAGTTCTAGTCTTCCATTCCCTTCTCCCCACCAAAAAAGCCACCTTCATTAAGAACTGGCTCCTCAAGGAGAATATAGTATTGGCAATTATGAAATAAATTAAGCCAAATTAAACAGGCTAAATTATGTCTCAAGCATAATGACTTTTTAGATTAACTACAACTAATTACAATGAGATAATCTGACAGGTCAACTAGGAGAAAAAAGATTTGGCTAGGGTACACGATTTAAGAGAAAAATTATGATTTCTTGTGGTCACAGTGTGCCCATCTATCAATAACAATCTTGTAAATCTGTGTGGTCTAAAACTTTACCCCCTGGTAGAATATTCTTCTCCCTCCAACATAAGGGGAAGTCTGAAATCTTTCAAGCAATGGAGAAAGAGAACAAATCCTGTAGAAAGGGGAGAAGCCTTTGGGGAAAAAGAACAGTCAGAGTGGAAGAGAATTAGAATCAGAATAAGGTGGTGCAGTTTAACAAATAAATGGAGTTTTACTCTTTCTTTAAAAAAAAAAAAAAAAATCCCAGTTACTTATTTCTCTCAATAGGAAAATAACTTGATCCAAGCAAAGAAAACAGTAGTTTAGCTGCTCCCAAGAGAACTGCCCAGTTGGGGGAAAAAACAGTAAAAGAAGTTACCAAATCCTTTAAATATATTTTTCCACATTAGAAGGGAAAAAACAAAACCTGTACCAGCTACTCAAGTATATTTGATTCACCATTAAAAGATGATAGCTAATGTTAAATGCTAATAAAGGAATTGTTTCTAAAGTAAGCTAAAACTTTTTAAGAGCTGCATACTCTATGGGGAGTTTATATGTTTTAAGTTCTAAGTTGCATGTGTCTGGGAAGTTTCTAAGTTTTAGGGTATATGGTTTATATAACTTAATTTAAACACTATGAACAATATAAGTTCATATAGATCATTAATGTGATCATTAAGAAGTCATTCTTTGTAATGTTGTTATAGCCATGGAAACACTGAGTTACATTCATGTAAACAAATAACTAGATTAACATTTTGGTCCAGAAAAGAACTGTAAGATAAAGACACTGGAGCCTTGGAAGAAAAGCTATGACAAACTCAGAGTATTAAAAAGTAGAGACATGCATATTAAAAAGTAGAGACATCACTTTGCCCACAAAGGTCCGTCTAGTCAAAGCTATGGTTTTTCCAGTAGTCATGTATGGATGTGATAGTTGTACCATAAAGAAGGTTGAGCACCGAAGAACTGATGCTTTCAAACTGTGGTGCTGGAGAAGACTCCTGAGAGTCCCATGGTCAGCAAGGAAATCCAACCAGTCCATCCTAAAGGAAATCAACCCTGAATATTCATTGGAAGGACTGATGCTGAAGCAGAATACTCTGGTCACGTGATGAGAACAGCCAACTCTGGAAAAGACCCTGATGCTGGGAAGATTGAGGGCAGGAAAAAGTGATGACAGAGGATGACATGGTTGGATAGCATTACCCACTCAATGGACACAAGTTTGAGCAAACTCCTGGAGTTAGTGAAGAACAGGGAAGCCAAGCCAGGTGTGCTGCAGTCCATGGAGTCACAAAGAGTCAGACATGACTGAGTGACTGAACAACTATATGAAACGATATAACCTGCTTTGCCTTGCTTCAAATGACATGTTTCTTTTCCCAAACACCGTAAAACTTACACAGAAACACATTCCACTATTATTTTACTCAATTTGAGAAAATGTAATAGAAGGGCTTCCCTGGTGGCTCAGAGGTTAAAGCGTCTGCCTGCAATGCGGGAGGCCTGGGTTTGATCCCTGGGTCAGGAAGATCCCCTGGAGAAGGAAATGGCAACCAACTCCAGTATTCTTGCCTGGAGAATCCCATGGAAGGAGGAGCCTGGTAGGCTACAGTCCATGGGATCACAAAGAGTCGGACACGACTGAGCGACTTCACTTCACTTCACTTCACTTCAATAGAAGGGTTGGGGCTTCCCTGGTAGCTCAGCTGGTAAAGAATCCGCCTGCAATGCAGGAGACCCTGGTTCAATACCTGGGTCATGAAGCTCCCCTGGAAAAGGGATAGGCTACCCACTCCAGTATTCTTGGGCTTCCCTGGTGGCTCAGACAGTAAAGAATCTGCCTGCAATGCAAGAGATATAGGTTTGATCCCTGCGTTGGGAAGATCCCCTGGAGGAGGGCATGGCAACCCACTCCAGTATTCTTGCCTGGAGAATCCCATGGACAGAGGAAACTGGAGGGCTACAGTCCATGGGGTCGCAGCGAGTCGGACACGACTGAGCAACTAAGCACACAGCAAAATAGAACAGTAGAAAATTTCTTCATCATTACTATGTTACAAACAGAAAACAGCCGCTGTGGCCTACAAGCAAGATCGAAATCGACATAACTTTAGAATAATTCCTGCACATTATTCCACAATTATAATATCACACTTGAGCCTGTGACAGAATTTCCACAATCAACATGTTATTTATGAAAGAACATATATGAAAACGGTCAAGTGCTATCAATATATCGTTTATGGCTCCAACTCCAACTAATCCCAAATCTCCCCATGTTCAAATAGAAAGCATCTGCTCAACTGAGATTCCACAGGTGTGAACTATGCTAACTTAACTGCAGGTCTGTCACAGTTTTAAAATCCTGCTACTTCTTGAAAGATTTAAAGTCAATTCTCCATGGCATTGACACCAGGAAAGTAACTGCAGTAAGAGCAGAAGGCAGGGCGCCCTGAGGGGGAAACACCAACAGGTGAGCTAACCTTGCCCTGCAGAACCCTGAGAAGTTCACAGGAGGACACTGAGCAAGGTTAGAGACAGAGAGTTGGTGGGTGGAGCGGGAAGGGTGAAGACTGGTTACAAATCTGTAGACTAAACAATGAGAAAGAGAAGGATCATTCTGCACAGAAACTGGAAGATAAGAGCTTGGGACTCCAGGACAAGATACACGGTAGGTGGGTGCGTGGGTGGGAAGCTCAGGGCTTGGTGGGTTGAACTGAAGTCAAAAGTCAAAAAAAGAAATGCTCAAACATCCAACCCTGCCCCTTTTCTTTAATTCTAGAATATCACTGGCAAGGAGTAATGTCTTTACTTCCTATTTGGCAGTTCACCCAAGAAAACAGCAGTTCTGCATCCAATTAGCCTACAGCGAAGGCCAATACTTACTAGGGCAAAGTCCCTTGTAAACAAAGAGTTACCAATTAGCCTTTTCACTTTTAAATATGAATAGCTGGCAAAGGATCACCAAAATGTGCAAGGTTTCAGACAGAAGAGACCAAAACAAACAAAAATTGCAAAAAACATAAAAGCAAAGATAATCAAGAGACTAAAAGAAAACTTAAAAAAAAAAACTTTATAATTAATATGCTCAGAGAAAACAAAAATTTTAAATGGTGATGAAAAAGAAGCAATCCAAACACTCTTAAGATTAAAAATACAGCCACTGTTAAAAATCCAACAGAAAACATCAAGAAATTCTCCCTGAGTTTAGAGAAATAGAATATACTGAAAAATAGTTAACAGACTTAGAAGATTAAGGCAGGAAATTTGACTACAAATAATTCCAGATAACAGAGAGAATATAAAGGGAGAAAAACACTAACTCACTAACCTAAAAAAGCATCCCGATAACTTTCTCAAGGGAAAAAAGCCACATGTAAAACAACAAGAATAAAAATTGTACCTAAATTCTCCACTGTAACACTGCAAACTTAAAAGTAAAGGAAGCAACAGTTCAAAAATTATTTACGTAAGAATTCTCAACCCAAACTATTATCCATACACATTTTTCTCAAGAGTTTGCTAGAAGATATGTTTTTCACAGACACACACGAATATACCAGTAAAAACGAAGACATGAAGTGAGGTAGCTGAGATGGCAGAGTAGAAAAATCCTGAATTCATCCCTTCTGCCATGGATACACCAAAATTACAGCTCCTTACAGAGATGCTATCTAGGAGAACGGCCCAAAAACTAGCAGAAAAGCTACTCCACGACTACACACCTAAAGAAAGAATCACAACGAGCCGAGTAAGAGGAGACGCAGTACACTCAGTACTCACAATTCCAAGTCAGGGATCCACAAATGGGAGGAATATCACAATCACAAAGGGTCTCTCCAAGGGGCGAGGCTACTGAGCCCACCTCAGGCTCTCCCACCCAGGGCTCCTGCACCAGGAAGACGAGCCCCAGAACCTCTGGCTTTGAAAAGCAGCAGGGCTTGTGTTCAGAAGAGCCTAACCACTTGCTGATCCTGGAGAGCCCCCTGGAAAGGCAGGAGGCAAACCGGAACTCACCCTGGGGGTGGAGATGCTGGCAGCAGCCATTTGGGGGCGCTCCTTCTACCAAAGTAACACAGCCCTGGCAAGTGACACTTTGGAATCCTCCCTTAGCTTATTAGTGCTAGGGGCTTACCTGCCCACCAGCAGGCGAGCCCCAGGCCCAAGGCCAGGCAGACAGCAGGCCTACCTCACCCTCCAGCAGGCTTGCACCCACCACATGAGGCAGGCTTCACAGCCAGGCTGGGGGCCAGTGCCACCCACCAGTGCACCAACCACAGAAGCCCCACCATAAGAGAAGGGTGCAGGCAACCCTATGGGGGCACCCCTAGAATATCTGACTCTGGTGATCGCAAAGTGTGCTGCTCAGACCCACAGGATGTCTCCTACATGAGGCCATCGCTCCAAGACAGGGAAATGTAACCAACCTACCTAACACAGTGAACTGGGCAAAATGAGCAGAGGAACATGCTCCAAAGAAACAAGAAAAACCTCAGAAAAAGAACTAGATGAAGTGGAGATACACAATCTACTCAATAGAGTTCAAGGTAATGATCATAAAGACGCAATGGCAAGCCACTCCAGTACTCAGTTCAGTTCAGTTCAGTCGCTCAGTCGTGTCCGACTCTCCGCGACCCCATGAATCACAGCACGCCAGGCCTCCCTGTCCATCACCAACTCCCGGAGTACACTCAAACTCATGTCCACAGAGTCGGTGATGCCATCCAGCCATCTCATTCTCCGTCGTCCCCTTCTCCTCCCGCCCCCAACCTTTCCCAGCATCAGAGTCTTTTCCAGTGAGTCAGCTCGTCGCATGAGGTGGCCAAAGTATTGCAGTTTCAGCTTTAGCATCAGTCCTTCCAATGAACATCCAGGATTGATCTCCTTTAGAATGGACTGGTTGGATCTCCTTGCAGTATAAGGGACTCTCAAGAGTCTTCTCCACAGTTCAAAAGCATCGATTCTTCGGCGATCAGCTTTCTTCACAGTCCAGCTCTCACATCCATACATGACCACGGGAAAAACCATTGCCTTGACTAGACGGACCTTGGTTGGCAAAGTAATGTCTCTGCTTTTTAATATACTATCAAGGTTGGTCATAACTTTCCTTCCAAGGAGTAAGCGTCTTTTAATTTCATGGCTGCAATCAGCATCTGCAGTGATTTTGGAGCCCAAAAAAACAAAGTCTGACACTGTTTCCACTGTTTTTCCATCTATTTCCCATGAAGTGATGGGACCAGATGCCATGATCTTTGTTTTCTGAATGTTGAGCTTCAAGCCAACCTTTTCACTCTCCTCTTTCACTTTCATCAAGAGGCTTTTGAGTTCCTCTTCACTTTCTGCCATAAGGGTAGTGTCATCTGCATATCTGAGGTTATTGATATTTCTCCCAGCAATCTTGATTCCAGCTTGTGCTTCTTCCAGCCCAGCGTTCCTCATGATGTACTCTGTATATAAGTTAAATAAGCAAGGTGACAATATACAACCTTGACGTACACCTTTTCCTATTTGGAACCAGTCTGTTGTTCCATGTCCAGTTCTAACTGTTGCTTCCTGACCTGCATACAGGTTTCTCAAGAGGCAGGTCAGGTGGTCCGGGATTCCCATCTCTTTCAGAATGTTCCACAGTTTATTGTGATCCACACAGTCAAAGGCTTTGGCATAGTCAATGAAGCAGAAATAGATGTTTTCCTGAAACTCTCTTGCTTTCTCCATGATCCAGCGGATGTTGGCAATTTGATCTCTGGTGCCTCTGCCTTTTCTAAAACCTGAAGCAGAAGATATTAAGAAGAGATGGCAGGAATACACAGAAGAACTGTACAAAAAAGATCTTCACGACCAAGATAGTCACGATAATGTGATCACTGACCTAGAGCCAGACATCTTGGAATGTGAAGTCAAGTGGGCCTTAGAAAGCATCACTACTAACAAAGCTAGTGGAGGTGATGGAATTCCAGTTGAGCTATTTCAAGTCTTGAAAGATGATGCTGTGAAAGTGCTGCACTCAATATGCCAGCAGATTTGGAAAACTCAGCAGTGGCCACAGGACTGGAAGAGGTCAGTCTTCATTCCAATCCCAAAGAAAGGCAATGCCAAAGAATGCTCAAACTACCGGACAATTGCACTCATCTCACACGCTAGTAAAGTCATGCTCAAAATTCTCCAAGCCAGGCTTCAGCAATATGTAAACTGTGAACTCCAGTACTATTGCCTAGAAAATCCCATGGATAAAGGAGCCTGGTAGGCGGCAGTCCGTGGGGTCGCTAAGGGTTGGACACGACTGAGCGACTTCACTTTCACTTTTCACTTTCACACATTGGAGAAGGAAATGGCAACCCACTCCAGTGTTCTTGCGTAGAAAATCCCATGGATGGGGGAGCCTGGTGGGCTTCCGTCTATGGGGTCACACAGAGTCGGACACGACTGAAGTGACTTAGCAGCAGCAACTCAGAAGAATAGATAAACATGGTAAGATTTTAAATTCCAAAATGGGAAAGGAGTATTTCAAGGCTGTATATTATCACCCTGCTTATTTTAACTTCTATGCAGGCAGAGTACATCATGAGAAATGCTGGTCTGGATGAAGCACAAGCTGGAATCAAGACTGCCAGGAAAGAAAGTGAAAGTGAAGTCGCTCAGTCGTGCCTGACTCTTTGCGACCCCATGGACTGTAGCCTACCATGCTCCTCCGTCCATGGGATTTTCCATGCAAGAGTACTGGGATGGGTTGCCGTTTCCTTCTCCAGAGGATCTTCCCAACCCAGGGATCCAACCTGGGTCTCCCGCATTGTAGGCAGATGCTTTCCCATCTGGGCCACCAGACTGCTGGGAGAAATATCAATAACCTCTGATATGCAGATGACACCACCCTTATGGCAGAAAGCGAAGAGGAACTAAAGAGCCTCTTGATGAAAGTGAAAGAGGAGAGTGAAATAGCTGGCTTAAATAAAACTCAACATTCAAAAAACGAAAATCATGGTATCTGATCCCATCACTTCATGGCAAATAGATGGGGAAACAATGGAAACAGTGAGAGACTTTATTTTCTCAGGCTCCAAAATCACTGCAGACGGTGGGTGACTGTGCCAAGAATTTAAAAGACGCTTGCTCCTTGGAAGAAAAGCTATGACCACCTAGACAGCATATTAAAAAGCATAAACATTACTTTGCCAACAAAGGTCCATCTAGTCAAAGCTATGGTTGTCCCAGTGGTCATGTATAGATGTGAGAAGTGGACCATAAAGAAAGCTGAAAGCCAAAGAATTGATGCTTTTGAACTGTGGTGTTGGAGAAGACTCTTGACAATCCCTTGGACTGCAAGGAGATCCAACCAGTCAATCCTAAAGAAGATCAATTCTGAATATTCATTGGAAGGACTGATGTTGAAGCTGAAGCTCCAATACTTGGGCCATCGGATGCAAAGAACTGCCTCATTTGAAAAGACCCTGATGCTGGGAAAGACTGAAGGCAGGAGGAGGAGGGGATGACAGAGGATGAGGTGGTTGGATGGCATCACTGACTCATGGACATGAGTTTGAGCAAGCTCCGGGAGTTAGTGATGGACAGGGAGGCCTGGCGTGCTGCAGTCCATGGGGTCGCAAGGAGTCAGACACAACTGATCTGAAGGTTTTAAAAGTTAGAGAATACTGAGAATCAAGCAGACCCTAAGAATACAGTAACTTAAATTAAAAATGCACTAGAGGCAATCAACAGTAGATGAGGTAAAAGAGAGTAACCAACTGGTGATCTGGGAAGATAACAGTAGAAATCACCCAAGCTGAGCAGAAATGAAACTTCTGTTTCAGTACTGCCAAAAAAGAAAAAAAAAGACCCTGATGATGGGGAAGACTGAAGGCAAAAGGAGAAGGGGATGACAGAGGATGAGGTGGTTAAATTGCATCACTGACTCAATGGACATGAATTTGAGCAAACTCAGGAAGATGGTGAAGGACAGGGAAGCCTGGCATGCTGCAGTTCATAGAGTCGCAAAGAGTTGGACACAACTTTTGAGACCGAACAAGTCCCTGCTGCTAAGTCGCTTCAGTCGTGTCCGACTCTGTGTGACCCCATAGACGGAAGCCCACCAGGCTCCCCCGTCCCTGGGATTCTCCAGGCAAGAACACTGGAGTGGGTTGCCATTTCCTTCTCCAATGTGTGAAAGTGAAAGTGAAGTCGCTCAGTCATGTCCGACCCTTAGCGACCCCACAGACTGCAGCCTACCAGGCTCCTCCATCCATGGGATTTTCTAGGCAAGAGTACTGGAGTGGCTTGCCATTGCCTTCTCCGGAACAAGTCCCTAGATATTTCCAAAATCTGAAACCGCCTCTGTTCCAATCCTTAATTTGCTCAGGCTGTCACATCTCTTGTCACTGCAAGCCCCTAACCAATCTCTATGTTTCCATTTACTCTCCTTTCTAATAGAACACACTAAGACAAATTTTACCAAGGTGACTCCCTGTGGCTCCTGTTCCCACAGAAGAGAATCCCACCTCTAACCTGGCATGCCCTTTGCATCTAGACCTTTCTATTCATCCAGGTTTAATCTGTGCCACTCCCTTCTCACACTCTATGTTCCTACAGTAATTGCAACTCTGAGTTTTCCACACAGGCTTCTCTCTCTGCAAAGGAAGTCTCTTCAAGCCCAACTCTGCCACCTCACTCCTCCCAATAAACTTGTTCATTTTCAAAGATTCTTTTTCCCTCTGTGCTACCATGGACATACACAACTTTACTACAGCATTTAATTATAACGTATCACAATCATCTGTCCATCAACTGCCATGCTAAATTCTGTCTCATTCATCACGAGAAGCTAAAATATTACCTTGGCATACAGAAGACAATAAATATCTGTTAGATAAAATGCCATCCTAGTCAGCACACCTGCAACTACAAATTACTACTCCTCTATCTGTAGAGGTTAACAGCCAAATAACCACAAACGATGAAAGAAATATGAAAGGCCAGTTTGCTCTGCCAAGACATATTACCAAAGAATACCCAAAACAACTTTTTATATAGCTTTTAACAATTTACAATGTGATTATATCAATGTATGGTCTGCAGCTTACAGAGTTACAGTTTCTAAAGAGGAAGGAAACAGTACTCATTTTCTTGAAGGATTTGGGACTGGGCCTTACATAAACATTACAATGGATTTCTCTTACAGTTTCATCAATGTCACTTGTACAATTTATATCAAAAAATAGCAAGACAAGGGACTTCCCTGGTGGCCCAGTAGTTAAGAATCCATCTGCCAATGCAGGAGACATGGGTTCAACCCCTGGTACGGGAGGATCCCACATGCCTGGGAGAAACTAAGCCCATAGGCCACAACTAGAGCCTGTGCTCGCGAATTCGCAAGCCATACCTACTGAGCCCCCGGGCCGCATCTATTGAAACTCTCATGCCTAGAGCCTGTGCTCCACAGCAAGAGAAGTCACCACCGTGATAAACCCACACACCCGCAATGAAGAGTAGCCGCGGGTCACGGCAACTAGAGAAAGCCCACACCCAGCAATAAGAACCCTGCGCGTCTATAAATAAATAAATAAAGGCGAGAAAAGATCCCCAATGAGATCCTGAAATTCGGACAATCGATTGATATCACAGCGACGTTTGCTGCTTTGGAGAAGGAAATGGCAACCCACTCCAGTATTCTTGCCTGCAGCATCCCATGGACAGAGGAGCCTGGCGGGCTGTAGTCCATAGGGCTGCAAGAATCAGACACGACTTAACGACTAAACCACCACCAACTCCACTAAGATAGAAGGTTCGAGAAGACACCAAACCACCACCACCGATGCTACGAACAGTGCATATTTTAGGGCCTGAATACATCAGCTGATCCACTTGGAAAAGAATCAATCAACCTGGAAACTGGCAGACAGGACCTGATCAGATAAAGAGCAACTTTATTCAGGATTTACTAAAATCGGTTAAAACTTTCACTAAATTCAGAAGTCAATTTTAACAGACTTCTGAATCACTAATTTAAAAAAGTGGTTTAAGTTCGATTAAAAATACTGTGAAGATTTCATCTGTCTGGAGAAGCTTCTGGTGCACTGTGCTCATAGTTCTCCTGTGATCATGACACAAGATCATAAGTCAATGCAAAATCCCTCCCACCCACCTCCTTCCATCTACCCTCTCACTGCCTTTTATCCTCACACTCAGTTCCCCCTGCCCGCAGCCCCAACCCATTCAGACAGGGAACCATTCTAGCCTATTTCACACATTTGGAATATAAACAGATGTGACATATGCTACATCTGAGCAGAGGCTTTCAAAGCCATGGGGTACTGCCATCCCCTCTCTTCCCTTTGCCTCGGCCAAGAGTGACAAGACCCAGAAGAGAGGTGTGCCTCAGAATGAGATGACCTGTGAATAGTGACAGCCAACCATCAGCCAGCAATATAACACAAATAAGAAATAAACCTTTACTGTTCCATAAGCTTCTGAAATTCGGGGGTTAGTGTTGTAGAAAGCTGACTAATATGCAATGAAAAACTGAAGTAAATAATTTCACTTCCCAAATTACATTCCATCAGTCAGACACATCTGAATGAGATTTGGAAGGGGAAAGTGAGGCAAAGGAGAGATTATTGTGGCTGGTGGTTCTGGCAAGCAAGGTTAGAGACGTCAGAGTGTATGGCAGCCAAACTCTGAGTTCCAGCGTCTGGTCACCAACTTCAAGAATGAGGGAGGCAACTGTGATGATTCAAGAATGGTGGCGGTGAGTAACAACAGCAGCCTGCCCTGGGGACTGCGGCTAGTGGAGCAGCCTCACTGACTTCATGCCTCCAACCACTCCGACAATTTGCAAAGGACCTGGCTTTTGCTATTAAATCTCCTGTTGCTTTAGATACCTAGTGTTTTCTTGGACTGAACTGTGATTGATGAAGTATTTGGTACCAGAGGAGTTACAAGACACAGACTCTGAAGTTAGGAAGCTAGCTTTGGTTTGCCAACCTAATTGGATTTAAAGGGAATGATGGGCATTGCCACCATTAGATAACATAATGCTAACACTCTATGACATGGAGCGGCAAAGGAAAACCTATCACCTGTAGCGACCTGGAATAAAGGTCTTCTTGAAGAAAACAACATGGCAGACCGCTACGGCTGTTATGATGGAAATAAGAAAGACAAGAACTGTGGAGCGGGCTGATTCTGATGACAGGTGAAGGTTTTAAAAAAATATTTAGCTTAGTAAACCGAGTACCAAAGAACATCTATGATTACCAAAAAAAATGCCCTTTAATGCTTAAAGGCACAGGACTGATAGAGCTAAAAGTCAGAAACAGAATGATTCTGCAAGTTACAGAATTACCAAATAAAAATAATTCAAATTCTAGACGGATATCATAAGTAAAAGTTAGGGCACTGATTGTGAAATGGTAAGACCCTGAGACCTGAAATGGGGTCAGTTTGGTGTTTTATCAACCTGAGAATCCTGACTTCAAAGCACTCACAGAGAGGAAGACCCCTTCTCCCCAATATGAGGCTGATCTTTACTTGACAGAAGCCCCTTCCACAATACTACCTGGAAATAAACCTCCAACTAAATTAAATTTCCCCAAGGGAACAAGCACCAAATCTAAACAAACAGGAGCCAGTCTTCATTCCAAAAAAAATAGATGCACTGTAGTTAAAAAATAACTCATCTTATTGAGCTTTGTTTTATTGCACTTTGCAGATACTGGGCTTCTTACAAGCTGAAGTTCTGTGGCAACTCTAAGTCAGCCAAGTCTATTGGTGCCATTTTTCCAACAGCATTTGCTCACTTTGCGTCTCTGTCGCGTTGTGGTAATTCTCAAAATACTGCAAACTCTCTACCAGCAAAAAGATTATGACTTGCTAAAGGCTCAGATGATATTTAACATTTTTTTAGCAATAAAATATTTTTAATCGTTATGTTTGTTCTTAGACACAATGCTATTGCACACTTAACAGACTATACTATACTGTAAATATCACTTTTATAGGGACTGGGAAAACCAAAAAATTCACGTGGTTCACTTTATTCCAATGGTTTGATTCATAACCCATAATACCTCTACATATGCCTACGTAGACTTTCGGAAGACCTTTTAAGAATTCTAAAGACTGAAATATAACTTTAAACGAGACTGAAGTTATCAAAAGGAATACACTAACTGAAGATTCATTGTACTATCCCAAGAAACCAGACATGATTATAACGATTTGTTCAGTTAACTGACTGAAACCTGGACCCAATGACAGCCTATGTTAAAAACAGTTGGAACTCCAGCTGATCAAGAGCAGACTCGAACTAACAACAAATTAAACACCAAAGACAACACAGCAACAGAAACTATCTGAAGTGAAGCACAAAGAGGGGAGAAAAAGCTGAAGCGGATCAGGAACAGAGCCTCAGTGATTGAGTGAACCTAACACGTGCGACGGAGGGGCGCTGCGTAGTCATTCCGGATGACAATGTTCCAAACTGGACAAACTCCACAACCTTAAGCTCAAAGAACACTAAAAAGAATACACCTAAAGAAAACTCTACCCCCAAGGAACAACATAATCAAACTAAATTTGACATAGCGAAAGATAAAATGAAAATCTTAAAAGGAGCCAGAAAAAAAAAAAAAAGGACACATTAGATAGAGAGGAAAGTAGAATATTCACAGATTTATTATGAGAAATAACGGAGGTTGAGAAACAAAGGAAAAACATATTTAAAGTACTGAAAGGAAAAACAAAGACAATACAAGACTGTCAATCTAGAATTGTATCTCCAGCAAAAATATCCTTAGAAAATGAAGGTAAAAAAATACTAGTGAACAAGCAAAAGTTGGATAAATTCCAAGCTAGATCCCTTGGCAATATCAGGCACTGCAAATATCTTCTCTAATTCTTTCATCTCTGTCACTGAAAGAACAATCTTTCATTTTTTTCTACCAAGTTATCATTTTTCCACCTGTTTAAGTCTTACCAGCTTTAAGATGCTCTTCCCTGTCCCAAGGGAGAGTGTCTTCAACATTGTCTTCCATTAATTTTCTAACTTCTCCTTTCACACTTAAAATCTCTATCTATAGTTCATCCCATCTGTGGTGTTATTTTGTTTTTTTTTTCCCATACAGTTTAGTCACTTTTCTGAGCAACATGACTTTCTCTGATGATTTATGATGACACCCTTAAGTTCCTAAAGATTTATCGGTAACTTTCTGCTCTCTAATTTGTCCCCCCAGTCTATTTCTATGTTCTCACATTCCTACTAGTTTTTATTACTATAGTTTTGAAACAGAATCTTGACTTCTAATAAGGCAAGCCCCCACCAAAGCAAATCTTGAAGACTGATTTAGCTGTTCAGACTTTATCCCACCTGTCATATAAATTTTAGATCTAGGTTATGGAGTTTGTCAGACAAACCAACTGGAATTTTGACAGCAGTTTAATCAAACTTACAGATTAAAATGGAGAAAACTGACATCCTTACAGCAATAAATAGTCCCAAGAGCATGGAAAATTTTCTCGTTTAGATCCTTTTCTGGCTCCTTGGGGGGGCATCCCCGGTGGCACAGTGGTAAAGAATCTGCTTGACAATGAAGGAGATGTAAGAGATGTAGATTTGATCCCTGAGTGGGGAATAATATCCCCTGGAGTAGGAAATAGCAACCCACTCCAGTATTCTTGCCTGGGAAATTCCATGGACAGAGGAGCCTGCTGCTGCTAAGTCACTTCAGTCGTGTCCGACTCTGTGCGACCCCATAGACGGAAGCCCACCAGGCTCCCCCATCCCTGGGATTCTCCAGGCAAGAACACTGGAGTGGGTTGCCATTTCCTTCTCCAATGTGTGAAATTGAAAAGTGAAAGTGAAGTCGCTCAGTCGTGTCCGACCCCTAGTGACCCCAGAGGAGCCTAGCAGGCTACATTACAGTCCATGGGGTTGCAAATAGTCAGACTCAACTGTACAACTGAGAACACATTTCTGGCTCCTTAGTCAATTTCTCTCCTTAAAGATCTTATGTGTTCTTAGGTTCATTCCTAGAGACTAGTTTGTTCCCATTACTGCATACAATATTTATCTTTGATTACCTTCAGTTCAGTTCAGTTGCTCAGTCGTGTTCGACTCTCCGCGACCCCATGAATCAAGCATGCCAGGCCTCCCTGTCCATCACCAACTCCCGGAGTTCACTCAAACTCATGTCCACAGAGTCAGTGATGCCATCCAGCCATCTCATTCTCTGTCGTCCCCTTCTCCTCCCGCCCTCAACCTTTCCCAGCATCAGAGTCTTTTCCAGTGAGTCAACTCGTTGCATGAGGTGGCCAAAGTATTGCAGTTTCAGCTTTAGCATTGATTACCTTACTGACCGCTTATTGCTAGTGTGCTGCTGTGTCACTTTAGTCCTGTCCGACTCTGTGCGACCCCATAGACGGCAGTCTACCAGGCTCCGCCGTCCCTGGGATTCTCCAGGCAAGAACACTGGAGTGGGTTGCCATTTCCTTCTCCAATGTGTGAAAGTGAAAAGTGAAAGTGAAGTCACTCAGTCATGTCTGACTAGTAGCGACCCCATGGACTGCAGCCCACCAGGGTCCTCTGTCCATGCGATTTTCTAGGCAAGAGTACTGGAGTGGCTTGCCATTGCCTTCTCCAGCTAGTGTGCTGCTGCTGCTGCTGCTGTGTCACTTCAGTCGTGTCCGACTCTGTGTGACCCCATAGACAGAAGCCCACCAGGGTCCCCCTTCCCTGGGATTCTCCAGGCAAGAACACTGGAGTGGGTTGCCATTTCCTTCTCCAATGTGTGAAAGTGAAGTCGCTCAGTCGTGTCCGACCCTTAGCGACCCCACGGACTGCAGCCTACCAGGCTCCTCCATTCATGGGATTTTCTACGCAAGAGTACTGGAGTGGCTTGCCATTGCCTTCTCCAGCTAGTGTGCTAAATACTACTAATTCCTGTAGGTTGATTTTAAAAGCACTAATGGGTTCGCAAAGAGTCGGACACGACTGAGCGACTGAACTGACCTGAACCCTGCTAAACTCTTACTAGTTCCAACAGTTCCTCTCTTGATTCTAATGGCTATTCTAGATAAATAATATTATCTGCAAATAATGAGTTTTCTTGCTTTCCTTCTTGTCCTTATACTTTTTATTTTTCCCTCTGTAGTGTCAGTCAGGACCTCCTTATGTTAAATACCAACAGTGATACAAGGGCATCCTTATCTCGTTACTGATCTTAAAGTATCTAAAATTTCTTTATTATTATTTGCTGTAGGCTTTTGGTAACAACCATTATCTAGTTATCTTGTGTTCAAAGCTTGTTAAGACTTTTTATCATATATCAATGCTGGATCTTATCAAATGGTTTTATGGTATAGAAATAACTGATGACTTTTCTCTTTCAGTCTATTATGAGACAAATTACATAAGCAGATAACCAGATGTTGGACCATATTTACATTCTTAAAAAACTCTACTGATCAAGATTCTTTCAACACATTATTGGATTTGATGAGCTAGTATTCTATGTAGGATTTTCTTTTTACGCTTGATGTATACCTTTCTCATAATGACCTCAACTAGTTATGAAATCAAGACTTTACTAACTTTATAAAATGAGCTTGGCATCTTTTTTTTTTCTCCCTATTCCCAGAAAAACCTTTAAAAAGAAATTTTCACTTAAAAAATTCATTGCAACTCTGTAAGATTATCTTCATACAGGGTTTTTTTGAAAGGGGAGGTGTCGCCATTGTTTATTAAATATTCATTAGTCAGCTCAAGCTATCTATTTCTTCTGATACCAACCTTCAAAGCTTATAGTTTTCTAAGAATTTATATATTTCCTCCAGGCTTTCAAATTTTTAAACCGATAGCAATTCATAAAATTATTTTTTAAACATCTCACGTTTGTAGCCGTTTCCCATTTATCACTTATTTTATCTGCATCTTTTTAAAATCAGAGGTCTGTTTAGCTTGAAGTGAAGTAAAGTCGCTCAGTCGTGTCCGACTCTTTGCAACCCCATGGACTGTAGCCTGCTAGGCTCCTCCGTCCACGGGATTTTCGAGGCAAGAAAGCTGGAGTGGATTGCCATTTCCTTCTCCAGGGGATCTTCCCGACCCAGGGATCGAACCCAAGTCTCCTGCATTGTAGGAAGACGCTTTACCATCTGAGCCACCTCTGTTTAGCTTCAAAACATCTTTCAGTTTGGCCAATCTTTCTTTTGTTCCTAATTTCACTGATTTCTGCTCTTAACTGTAGGCTGTTTTATTTTGGAACTCTTGAAATGAACTTGGTAAAGCACTAAGGCACGTTTCCTTCACATTTAGAAAAGTCACCCTGCCACTCTGTCTCAGACCTGGTTTCACTACATAGACTACAACACAGAAACTATACAATACAAACATTACTCTCTCGTATTCACAATACAAAAAAAAACTAGACAAATCTTATCAACCGTAACTACATATGAATGTCTCCATGTTGAAGGCAAACAGATAAAGTAATGTGCTTGTTCCCCCAAAATATGTAAGGCTACCACTATATACCTGAACCAAAGCACTTTCTCTGCACAGCTACTTGGACAATTACTGTTACAGCTTGATAAAATTAGCAACTAGAAATGAAATCTCCAGTTGCTTTACCAGATGCCGTTCAAAACTTGTAGTTATTAATAGGAGGGAAAAAATCTGGCTGTGGCGATCGATTTCCACCACCACCAGCCCACCAAAAAACTCGCTTAAAGCAGAAGCACTTTTTTTTTTTTTTCGAGCTGTGGAAGCATACATCCCTGGCTGGGGACAGTTTCAGTTACAGAAGAGATTTTGATCTTAAATCTTTCTGCCTGCAATTGAGCGTTAAGACGGATCACTAACATGAAGTTCAACATTCAACACAACCTTGGACTTGGACACATACCGAATGGCTCATTCTTATGAGTGTAGGCTTTGAAAAAATAATTTTATACAGTATTAGCTTCAAAACGGATGTCGTAGCTCCCACTGCACTGGTGTTAAGTCAAGAAGCAACTCATACATTTTCCCTATGAGGATGCAGAAGGCGTGCACTGGAGCCGGGAAAGAACGAAGCGCAGATACAGGTCAACTTTCTAACTCCTGACTTGCTTAACGCAGGCTGGCTAAAAGCACAGAAACACAGTGGCCAGATTTCTCTTTCATGGCTCCAAAAAAAAGCAAAAAGACTGAAGGCATCTCCCTAACGAAACCCGGGCAGCCTTATACTTTTCCCTTCACGTCTGAGGGTGAAACTTAAGGGGGAACGGAGAAGAAAAGGGCTTCCTAACGTTGAGACCGAGCCAGTCGTGATATGGATCGCGTCTGCAGGAGAACTCGGGGCTGCGTGCGTTTAACCCAGGCTGCTCTTTTATAGGCCAGGTAATACAAGAAGCCAGGGCCGCTCCGGCGCCGGCCCACCGACACCAAACCGGGGAGGGAGGGAGGGGGAGAGGGACGCGGGGAGTGGGGGGAGAGCAGACCCGGGCCTGGAACAAAGGAAGAAGGGCTGGCCGAGAGGGACGGATTCGGCGTCCGCGTGGGGAGGAGGAAAAACCAAGGCTGCTGGCGAAAGGCTGGACTCACAGAACTTGGAGGTGGAGGTGTTGATGTTGATGGTGGAGCCGGGGGTGGGGGCGGGGGCCGCCTTGGCCACGGAGGCCGCGTCGCCGCTCTTCAACATCATGATCACCCCATTGGCCTCCGGCGGCGGCGGCGGCCCCATCGGAAGCCCCTCCTTGGGGCCCTTCCTGTCCACGGAGACGGCGGGCATCGCCAGCAGCTGACCCCCGGGAGTCTCTCGGGCAGGGGCTGGGATCGCAGGCGGGGGTGGCGGGGGCTGCCGGAAGCCGTCCACGGCGGCCTCCCAGTTGTTGTGGTTCTGGTCGTCCATCATCGCCTCGTAGCTGCCGCCCTCCTCCTCCTCCATGCTTTCCTCCATCCTGCAGGCCCCCAGCACCCGCCCGCCTTCACAGGCACCTGCTGCCCGTCTCGACCCCGGGCCGGGCCGGGCCGGGGTGGGGGGCGGGCACCGCAGCCTCCTGGCGCTCACATCGCCGAGGGCCGGAGCGGGCGCGGAGGGGAGGGGCAGCGGCGCGCCTCGGGTCTCAGTGTCCGCCGGGACGCCTCTCTGCAGACAGGGCTGACGGCGGTGGGCGCTCCCGGGTTCCAGTCCGGGGAGAGGCAGCCGTAAAGCGGGAGCGCCCCTCACGACATTTCACAGCAGCTTCCAACAGGCAGTTGGGGAAAGGGCGGGCAGCGGGGGAGGAGCGGCCAGGAGGGCACGTGGTGCGAGGAAACAAGCCTCCGGAAAGCAGAGCGAAAAGGGGCGGGAGCTGTGAGCCACCACCAGGCGGGAGAACGGAGGTCCGCCCCGCCTCGACTGGTCGCGCGCAGAGAGGCAGGCGCTGGGCGACCCAGTTCCCGGGCAGCCGGCTCCGGCCCCGCCCCGCGCCCGGCCTCACGTGATAAGGGGGTGGTGCTGCGCACGCGCCTTCGGAGGTTGGTTACCGGGACGACGGGTGGCTGAGTTTGTGAGTGAAGATGCGTCCAGAGCCTGGCGTGGCGGTCGAGGCGACCCAGGCTTCCCCATTCGGCCGTGTTTTTCTTCCGCTCGCCCGATTACCGGGGCTTCGGACCACAGAGGGCCTTGCAAATCCGGCTTTGTCTTGCATTTCCGGCTTTTGCTTGATCACGTAACCTTGTTGGCCAGGAGAGGGTTCAGGTCGAACATTATAAACGGGTTGGGACCACCCAGGGCGGCCCTTGGCCGAATCGCTCATGGCCCTCAGCAGACCCGTCCCAGACCCTCAACCTGGTGAATAACAGACGAAGCAGCAGAGTGACTAAAAATACTAAGTGTGTTTGAGCTAATCGAGGATTTAAATTCCTAATTCCTCCATACACTGAGGCCAGAAACGTTAAACTTGAAAATGCCACTCTCCGTATGCTGTTTAATCCAAATCTTAACTACAAATTTGAGATTATGAGAGGTTTGAGGGACAAAGAAGAAACATCTTGTTTCTATTATAATTTCTTCGGTTCCTCTGCATTCTCAGATTATAGCAATAGCAGTATATTGTGTGACAATGTGGTTTCAGTTGTTTATTGTGGCTCTCATTCTCGCTGCTGGTGAAAAGTTGTCTAGAAAAACCCTTAATTACTTTAAGCTAGCAAATAATGAATCTTTATTTCCACAGATCTGTAATTAGTTTGAAGTTACGTAAATCACTTCAGCCACTGAGAAGTTGTCTCTGATATACTTAAGTGTCCACATTTATTTCAACTTCTCTACACGTATTTTCCCAGCGTATTCTGCACTGTACTTAATGAAGCATTTTGACCACTGTTTTTTGAGTCGTTAAGTCACGTCTGACCCTTTGGCAACCCCATGGACTGTAGCCGATCAGGTTCATCTCTCCATGGGAATTCCCAGGCGAGACTACTGAAGTGGGTTGCCATTTCCTTCTCCAGGGGATCTTCTTGACCCAAGGATTGAACTCATGTCTCCTGCATTGGCAAGCAGATTCTTAACCACTGTACCACCAGGGAAGCCCTGTGAGCACTTCAGTTCAGTTCAGTTCAGTCGCTCAGTCGTGTCCGACTCTCCGCGACCCCATGAATCACAGCACGCCAGGCCTCCCTGTCCATCACCAACTCCTGGAGTTCACTCAAACTCATGTCCATCGAGTCGGTGATGCCATCCAGCCATCTCATTCTCTGTCGTCCCCGTCTTCTCCCGTCCCCAATCCCTCCCAGCATCAGAGTCTTTTCCAGTGAGTCAACTCGTCACATGAGGTGGCCAAAGTATTGGAGTTTCAGCTTTAGCATCAGTCCTTCCAATGAACACCCAGGATTGATCTCCTTTAGAATGGACTGGTTGGATCTCCTTGCAGTCCAAGGGATTCTCAAGAGTCTTCTCCAGCACCACAGTTCAAAATCATCAATTCTTCGGCGATCAGCCTTCTTCACAGTCCAACTCTCACATCCATACATGACCACTGGAAAAACCATAGCCTTGACTAGATGGACCTTGGTTGGCAGAGTAATGTCTCTGCTTTTTAATATGCTATCTAGGTTGGTCATAGCTTTCCTTCCAAGGAGTAAACGTCTTTTAATTTCATGGCTGCAATCAGCAACTGCAGTGATTTTGGAGCCCCAAAAAATAAAGTCTGACACTGTTTCCACTCTTTCCCCATCTATTTCCCATGAAGTGATGGGACCAGATGCCATGATCTTTGTTTTCTGAATGTTGAGCTTCAAGCCAACCTTTTCACTCTCCTCTTTCACTTTCATCAAGAGGCTTTTGAGTTCCTCTTCACTTTCTGCCATAAGGGTGATGTCATCTGCGTATCTGAGGTTATTGATATTTCTCCCGGCAATCTTGATTCCAGCTTGTGCTTCTTCCAGCCCAGCATTCCTCATGATGTACTCTGCATAGAAGTTAAATAAGCAGGGTGACAATTTACAGCCTTGACGTACTCCTTTTCCTATTTGGAACCAGTCTGTTGTTCCATGTCCAGTTCTAACTGTTGCTTCCTGACCTGCATACAGGTTTCTCAAGAGGCAGGTCAGGTGGTCTGGGATTCCCATCTCTTTCAAAATGTTCCACAGTTTATTGTGATCCACACAGTCAAAGGCTTTGGCATAGTCAATAAAGCAGAAATAGATGTTTTTCTGGAACTCTCTTGCTTTCTCCATGATCCAGCGGATGTTGGCAATTTGATCTCTGGTGCCTCTGCCTTTTCTAAAACCTGCTTGAACATCTGGAAGTTCATGGTTCACATATTGCTGAAGCCTGGCTTGGAGAATTTTGAGCATGACTTTACTAGCGTGTGAGATGAGTGCAATTGTGTGGTAGTTTGTGCATTCTTTGGCATTGCCTTTCTTTGGGATTGGAATGAAAACTGACCTTTTCCAGTCATGTGGCCACTGCTGAGTTTTCCAAATTTGCTGGCATATTGAGTGCAGCACTTTCACAGCATCATCATTCAGGATTTGAAATAGCTCAACTGGAATTCCATCACCTCCACTAGCTTTGTTCATAGTAATGCTTTCTAAGGCCCACTTGACTTCACATTCCAAGATGTCTGGCTCCAGGTGAGTGATCACACCGTCGTGATTATCTTGGTCGTGAAGATCTTTTTTGTACAGCTCTTCTGTGTATTCTTGCCACCTCTTCTTAATATCTTCTGCTTCTGTTAGGTCCATACCATTTCTATCCTTTATTGAGCCCGTCTTTGCATGAAATGTTCCCTTGATATCTCTAATTGTCTTGAAGAGATCTCTTGTCTTTCCTATTCTGTTATTTTCCTCTATTTCTTTGCATTGATTGCTGAGGAAGGCTTTATCTCTCCTTGCTATTCTTTAGAACTCTGCATTCAGATGCTTATATCTTTCCTTTTCTCCTTTGCTTTTCCCTTCTCTTCTTTTCACAGCTATTTGTAAGGCCTCCTCAGACAGCCATTTTGCTTTTTTGCATTTCTTTTCCATGGGGATGGTCTTGGTCCCTGTCTCCTGTACAATGTCACGAACCTCCATCCAGAGTTCATCAGGCACTCTATCAGATCTAGTCCCTTAAATCTATTTCTCACTTCCACTGTATAATCATAAGGGATTTGATTGAGGTCATATCTGAATGGTCTAGTGGTTTTCTCTACTTTCTTCAATTTAAGTCTGAATTTGGCAATAAGGAGTTCATGATCTGAGCCACAGTCAGCTCCTGGTCTTGTTTTTGCTAACTGTATACAGCTTCTCCATCTTTGGCTGCAAAGAATATAATCAATCTGATTTTGGTGTTGACTATCTGGTGATGTCCATGTGTAGAGTCTTCTCTTGTGTTGTTGGAAGAGGGTGTTTTCTATGATCAGTGCGTTCTCTTGGCAAAACTCTATTAGCCTTTGCCCTGCTTCATTCCGTGCTCCAAGGCCAAATTTGCCTGTTACTCCAGGTGTTTCTTGACTTCCTACTTTTGCATTCCAGTCCACTGTAATGAAAAGGACATCTTTTTTGGGTGTTAGTTCTAAAAGATCTTGTAGGTCTTCATAGAACCATTCAACTTCGGCTTCTTCAGCATTACTGGTTGGGGCATAGGCTTGGATTACTGTAATATTGAATGGTTTGCCTTGGAAACGAACAGAAATCATTCTGTTGTTTTTAAAATTGCATCCAAGTACTGCATTTCGGACTCTTTTGTTGACCATGATGGCTACTCCATTTCTTCTAAGGGATTCCTGCCCACAGTAGTAGATACAATAGTCATCTGAGTTAAATTCACCCATTCCAGTCCATTTTAGTTCACTGATTCCTAGAATGCCTACGTTCACTCTTGTCATCTCCTGTTTGACCACTTCCAATTTGCCTTGATTCATGGACCTAACATTCCAGGTTCCTATGCAATATTGCTCTTTGCAGCATCAGACCTTGCTTCTATCACCAGTCACATCCACAACTGGGTTTTTGTTTTGCTTTGGCTCCATCCCTTCATTCTCTCTGGAGTTATTTCTCCACTGATCTCCCATAGCATACTGGGCACCTACCGACCTGGGGAATTCCTCATTCAGTATCCTATCATTTTGCCTTTTGATACTGTTCATGGGGTTCTCAAGGCAAGTATACTGAAGTGGTTTGCCATTCCCTTCTCCAGTGGACCACAATCTGTCAGACCGCTCCACCATGACCCATCCGTCTTGGGTGGCCCCACATGGCATGGGTTAGTTTCATTGAGTTAGACAGGGCTGTGGTCCATGTGATCAGATCAACTAGTTTTCTGTGATTATGATTTCAGTGTGTCTGCCCTCTGATGCCCCCTCGCAATACCTACCGTCTTATTTGGGTTTCTCTTACCTTGGTCGTGGATTATCTCTTCTCAGCTGCTCCAGCAAAGTGCAGCCTCTGTACCTTACCTTGGACATGGGGTAGCTCCTCTCGGCCACACTTTTGCACGAGGTCGGTTGCGCCCGGAGCCAGCATCTCCCACGTCTGCGCTTAGAATGGTTTAATTTCAGAAAATGCTCTCTCATATTCATTAAGGGCATATATTTTTTGAATCAGCACAGGGTTTTTATTCTCTGACCCATTTGGGGAATATGGGGAATATGAAAAAGAAGAAAAGACAATTTTCAGAGTGAAATGCTAAGATGAGAAAAAAATTGTAACCTTGGAATTATAAGCCTGGCAAGAAAAGAATGTAAGAGAAAGAGAAATTACAGTTTTTTCAGGCAGCAAAGGATAGTTTGTCATTACTAACCTTTTGAGGTGGTGGGTGTGGCTAGATAAAAAAACGCTCAGTACACGAGAGAATCATAAATATGTGTGTAATAATGTGGTCACAAAATATGTAAAGCAAAAGTTGACAGAAGTACAAGAAGAAAGAAATCTACCATGGAATAGGTGATTTAATAGTTTGCAATGGGTTGAATAGTAGCTCCCCCAAAAGATATCTCTGTGTCTTAATTCCTGGAACCTGTAAACGTTACTTTATTTGGAAACATGGTCTTTGCATCAGTAATTAAAGATCTTGAGATGAGGAGAGCTTCCTGGATTATCCAGGAAGTAGGGATAATCCCACTTTCTCCAGGGGATCTTCCCAACCGAGGGATTGAACCCAGATCTCCTGCATTGCAGGCAGATTCTTTACAGTCTGAGCTACCACGGAAGCCCTAGGATTATCCAGGTGGACGTAGTTGTCATAGTTAGCAAGGAGGAGAGAGATCTGAGACAGAATCAGAAGAGGAGTGGGCAATGTGACCTCAGAGGCAGAGGCCGGAGTGATGCAGCCACACTCACACCAATGCCAACAGCCACCCAAAGCCGGAGGAGGCAAAGAATGAATTCTCCCCTAGAGTCTCCAGAGAGGAGACAGCCCTGCCAAAACCATGATTTCAGACTTCTAGCTTCCAGCGCCTTGAAAGAATATCTTTCTATTGTTTAAAGTGCCCTGCTGCTGCTGCTGCTGCTAAGTCGCTTTAGTCGTGTCCGACTCTGTGCGACCCCATAGACAGCAGCCCACCAGGCTCCCCCGTCCCTGGGATTCTCCAGGCAAGAACACTGGAGTGGGTTGCCATTTCTTTCTCCAATGCATGAAAGTGAAAAGTGAAAGTGAAGATGCTCAGTCGTGTCCGACTCTTAGTGACCCCATGGACCACAGCCTACCAGGCTCCTCCGTCCATGGGATTTCCCATGCAAGAGTACTGGAGTGGGGTGCCACTGCCTTCTCCTATTTCTGCTAATTTGTTACAGCAGCCACAAGAACTAACACATAGATCAAATGAAGGAAACATCCTTAAGGGACTAGAGGATTTGAATAACACAGTTACTAAGTTTTGGTTTAATGTATACACAGAGAACTCAACAACTGCAGAATATACACTTCTTTTAAGTATACATGAAACTTTACAAATATTGAACATGCTGGGTCATAAAGCAAGTCTCTCTACATGTGTCAGGATTGGTATCATAGCAACCACATTCTCTGACCACTGTATAGTTCAGTTAGAAATCAATTACCAACAGACAGCTAGTAAACCCCCATATTTCTAGTCTTCCAATCAACTTATGGGTCAGAAAATCACGATGAAAAGAAGACATTTAGAACTGAAGGGATCGGTAACTGTCACAGCATATAACTTTCATCTATTAATAGTAAGGCTCTACTACAGGGAGGCTTACTGAGCGTACTTGTGAACATAGAACCCTTTGCATGTATACTGCCATAATAATCAATATGAGACATTGATCTTAGCTGTAATTGGTTAAACACACCATTAGGGGAAAATCTAACCATGATTGAACCAAAACAGTTACTGACAGGGTGCAATTTGCCATAAATAAGAAGCATCACCTACTGAAGGGAAACAAATGAACATATTGATAACTGATTGATTTTATGGACATGAGACATTATTTTATTACACTTGGGACTTCCCTGGTGGCTGAGACGATAAAAAATCTGCCTGCAATGCAGGAGACCCTGGATTCAATCCTTAGGTCAGGAAGATCCACTGGATAAGGGAATGGCTACCTGCCAGTCCATTCTAAAGGAGATCAATCCTGGATGTTCATTGGAGGGACTGATGCTAAAGCTGAAACTCCAATACTTTGGCCACCTCATGCGACGAGTTGACTCACTGGAAAAGACTCTGATGCTGGGAAAGGTTGGGGGCGGGAGGAGAAGGGGACGACCGAGAATGAGATGGCTGGATGGCATCACTGACTCTGTGGACATGAGTTTGAGTGTACTCCGGGAGTTGGTGATGGACAGGGAGGCCTGGCGTGCTGTGATTCATGGGGTCGCGGAGAGTCGGACACGACTGAGCGACTGAACTGACTGACTGACTGACTGACCTGCTCCAGTATTCTTGTCTGAAGAATTCCATGGACAGGGGAGATTTATGGGCTACAGTCCATGGGGTGGCAAAGTGTCAGACAGAACTTAGTGACTAACACTTTCACTAAAAGTTTAATATATTTTAATAGGTATTAACTTAAAATTTTTGGTGATTTGTTCTGGGATGTGGAGATGGGGAATAATATTACTAGCAACCATTGACCCAACACTGTACAGATAGAACACAGGTTAATTAATAATTACTACAACATTCCGTAGTCTCAGACATTAATCTATTTTCTTGGATTTTTGATTCGTCTTTTATTTCCCACTAAGATATTAGTTCTACCAAAGTAGGAAATATGTATATGTTAAGTTTATTTATGTAAATAGAAGACTAATTCAAAACATTAATAGCAGTTACCTGAACTGAACTGAATGGAATTACAGGTGGTTTTTATCTTTTTCTTTGTTATCTTCCAATCTTTCCTATATTCTCTACAGTGAGCATGTATCAATGCTATTTTTATAATCAGAAAAATATTCCTAACCTCAAAGTTTAAAAACAACGTTAAGAAAGTATAATTTGGGATCCTGTATGTTAAAACATTTATTTTGGCTTCCAGAAACAGAAATCTCAAGTAAAATTTGCTTAAAAATCAAGGCTATTCATTGACTAACATACTGATAAAAGTCTAGGAGGGGCAAAGGTGGGGTGTGTTTCAGTCAGGTCTCCAGCTCTATTATCTGCCTTGAGTTTTGACTTGATATTCTCTTTTACAAACTTCATTCTTAGGCTGCCAACAAACTGGCTGCCACAGCACTAGACCTCATATACTTGACCGACAATGTCCAAAAGAGGGTCTGTGGCTCCTGGTAGGCATTGATTGTAAGCAAGCAAGTTCTTTCCCAGAAGCCCTGAGCATACGTCTTCTCCATGTCCCATTGGCTCATTCTTGAACCAATCTACACAGCATTTAGACCCAAATCCCAGAGTCATTTACTGCAAGGGCATGGATTTATTCTTGGAAAATGAGGCCCATTCCTGGTACTCAGAGTGGGATACAAGAATAAAATCTGAGGTCAAGTAGGGAAGTTTAAATGGATTCAATACCCATTAGAGGCCCAGATATCTAATCCCCAGAGCCTATCCACTACATAACTTCATCCCGACTTCTCCACTCCCTCCACCTCGTAAGCACATCCCTAAAAAATATGTAGGCAAAATTGAGTGGGCTTCCCAGGTGGCGCTAATGGTAAAGAACCTGCCTGCCAATGCGGAAGACATGAGAGACACAGGTTTGATCCCCTGGGTTGGGAAGATCCCCTGGAGGAGACATAGCAACCCACTCCAGTATTCTTGCCTGGAGAATCCCATGGACTGAGGAGCCTGGAGGGCTACAGTATACAGGGTCACAAAGAGTCAGACGTGACTGAAGTGACTTAGCATGCACACACACACAAAATTGAGTATGTATTGATTAGAATCAACACAGATAATTACAAAATAAATATGTAGCTAATTATCTAAAATAGTTAAAATGGGGGAGTGCAGAGGTTTTGTCACTAAGAATTAGTTTTACATAGCTTTGAATGCCATCATGTCACCTTTCCTACAGAGTATCTCATTACGATTGTTCAATATTTTTGAATGAGTAAACACATCACTACCTTAAATCTACTTGAAATCTTATTTTTAGATTGTTAGCCCTTTTTTGTTTTAATCAACTCTTAAAATACCATCCATATGATGAGATACATTCTTCCCTAAGAGAAAACAAAGCTTGTTATTACCATTTTTTAATATATTTTCATCTATTTAACCCTCCTAATTCTTGCATTGTTGGTGGTATAGTGGTTTACTTGCTAAGTCATGTCTGATTTTTGCAACGCCATGGACTCCTCTGTTGATGGGATTTCCCAGGCAAGAATACTGGAGTGGATTGCCATCTCCAGGGAATCTTCCCTACCCAGAAATCAAACCTGGGTCTCCCGCATTGCAGGCAGATTCTTTACTGACTGATCCATCAGGGAAGCCACTTGCATTGTTAGAAAGAAATAAAAATTGCTCAGAGGTGAGCAAGAAGAGAAAAGAAAAGATGAAAATTTACTTGAAAAAACTCCCAAACTGTACATGCTTCTAAGTAGTCAAGTCAGAACCAATTGAATTAGACAAGCTTGTGATAGATTTTCCACGACCAAGGTAAGAGAAACCCAAATAAGATGGTAGGTATTGCTAGGGGGCATCAGAGGGCAGACACACTGAAATCATAATCACAGGAAACTAGCCGATCTGATCACATGGACCACAGCTGAATGTGGTCCACTGGAGAAGGGAATGGCAAACCACTTCAGCATACTTGCCTTGAGAACCCCATGAACAGTATCAAAGGGCAAAATGATAGGATACTGAATGAGGAATTCCCCAGGCTGGTAGGTGCCCAGTATGCTACTGGAGATCAGTGGAGAAATAACTCTAGAAGGAATAAAGGGATGGAGCAAAAGCAAAACCAATACCCAGTTGTGGATGTGACCAGTGATAGAAGCAAGGTCCGGTGCTGTAAAGAGCAATATTGCATAGGAACCTGGAATGTTAGGTCCATGAATCAAGGCAAATTGTAAGTGGTCAAACAGGAGATGGCAAGAGTGAACGTCGACATTCTAGGAATCAGTGAATTAAAATGGACTGGAATGGGTGAATTTAACTCGGATGACCATTATATATACTACTGTGGGCAGGAATCCCTTAGAAGAAATGGAGTAGCCATCATGGTCAACAAAAGAGCGAAATGCAGTCCTTGGATGCAGTCTTAAAAGTGACAAAATGATTTCTGTTCGTTTCCAAGGCAAACCATTCAATATTACAGTAATCCAGGCCTATGCCCCAACCAGTAATGCTGAAGAAGCCGAAGTTAATCGGTTCTATGAAGACCTACAAGACCTTTTAGAACTAACACCCAAAAAAGATGTCCTTTTCATTATAGGGGACTGGAATGCAAAAGTAGGAAGTCAAGAAACACCTGGAGTAACTGGCAAATTTGGCCTTGGAGCACGGAATGAAGCAGGGCAAAGGCTAATAGAGTTTTGTCAAGAGAATGCACTGGTCATAGCAAACACCCTCTTCCAACAACACAAGAGAAGACTCTACACATGGACATCACCAGATGGTCAACACCGAAATCAGATTGATTATATTCTTTGCAACCAAAGATGGAGAAGCTGTATACAGTTAGCGAAAACAAGACCAGGAGCTGACTGTGGCTCAGATCATGAACTCCTTATTGCGAAATTCAGACTTAAATTGAAGAAAGTAGAGAAAACCACTAGACCATTCAGATATGACCTCAATCAAATCCCTTATACAGTGGAAGTGAGAAATAGATTTAAGGGACTAGATCTGATTGATAGAGTGCCTGATGAACTCTGGACGGAGGTTCGTGACATTGTACAGGAGACAGGGAGCAAGACCATCCCCATGGAAAAGAAATGCAAAAGAGCGAAATGGCTGTCTGAGGAGGCCTTACAAATAGCTGTGAAAAGAAGAGAGAAAAAAGCAAAGGAGAAAAGGAAAGATATAAGCATCTGAATGCAGAGTTCCAAAGAATAGCAAGGAGAGATAAGAAAGACTTCCTCAGCGATCAATGCAAAGAAATAGAGAAAAACAACAGAATAGGAAAAACAAGAGATCTCTTCAAGAAAATTAGAGATTCCAAGGGAACATTTCATGCAAAGATGGGCTCGATAAAGGACAGAAATGGTATGGACCTAACAGAAGCAGAAGATATTAAGAAGAGGTGGCAGGAATACACAGAAGAACTGTACAAAAAAGATCTTCACGACCAAGATACTTCATGGGAAATAGATGGAAAAACAGTGGAAACAGTGTCAGACTTTATTTTTTTGGGCTCCAAAATCACTGCAGATGCTGATTGCAGCCATGAAATTAAAAGACACTAACTCCTTGGAAGGAAAGTTATGACCAACCTTGATAGTATATTAAAAAGCAGAGACATTACTTTGCCAACCAAGGTCCGTCTAGTCAAGGCAATGGTTTTTCCCGTGGTCATGTATGGATGTGAGAGTTGGACTGTGAAGAAGGCTGATCGCCGAAGAATCGATGCTTTTGAACTGTGGTGTTGGAGAAGACTCTTGAGAGTCCCTTATACTGCAAGGAGATCCAACCAGTCCATTCTAAAGGAGATCAGTCCTGGATGTTCATTGGAGGGACTGATGCTAAAGCTGAAACTGCAATACTTTGGCCACCTCATGCGACGAGTTGACTCACTGGAAAAGACTCTGATGCTGGGAAGGATTGGGGACGGGAGGAGAAGGGGGCGACGGAGAATGAGATGGCTGGATGGCATCACCGACTCTGTGGACATGAGTTTGAGTGTACTCTGGGAGTTGGTGATGGACAGGGAGGCCTGGCGTGCTGTGATTCATGGGGTCGCGGAGAGTCGGACACGACTGAGCGACTGAACTGAACTGAACTGTGATAGATAACACACGGACCTATAGATGATTGTTTTTTATTTCTATTTCATTTTAAATTCACTATTAATTTCATGAAGGCATTAGCATGGAAAAATTGAAAACACAACTTTGATAAACTATATTAGGATAAAGAAGAATGAATACTTTTCTTGTAATCTCCCTAGGAGATTATAATGGTACCAATACAGCGTTTGACAAAGAAGTGACTTGTGAATGCATAATGCAATTGGAAGTCTAAAGGCAAAGCTATTGGAATGATCTTGATTAGAAGGTAAGAGGATTAAAGGCATGTAAATAACTCAAGCCTCAATAGCTGCGCAATGAGATTACTGCTTACAGTGGAGATGTGTAGCCACTCGGGGGAGTATTCTGTATTCGATATTTCTTTCCATGTTGGATTTTGTTCCTTCCTTTTACATCTGCATCCAGCCAGATTCCATCCTAGCAGGGGAACAAAAATAATGATGCAGGTTCTTTCTGTAACCCTGATGAATTAAGGGGCTGAAGGAAAAGATTCCAGGCTGAAGGCGACTATAGGAAAAAAACTTACCCTACCAGCTCCCCGTTGTCAGCCTATTTCTTGTACTCCATCATTCACAAATATCTCTGCGCTCAGGCGCTGTGCTGGGGCTACAGGAGTAAACAGACAAGAAGGGTTTCCATCCCTCGTGGAGTTTCCGTTCCTCTTAAGTGTCAAGATTTAAACAATGAACCACAGGAGCCAAAGCCTGACAAGCAGCACAGAGGAAAACGCCAGGCGCTGTAAGAAGGCATCGCAGAGAAAGTCACTTCACTTGGGGGGACCCAGGAGACTCAACCTGAAGAAGAGCATTTCTGCCAAGACTAAAGGATGGGTAGAAGTGAGCCAGTCAGCTTAAGGAGATAGCTCTCCAGCCAGAAGGTGTTTGACATCATCTCGGGACTAAAAGGAACTGAGACTCTAGTGGAGGGAAGGGGAACGGAAGGGTTGTGGCATATGAAAGAGGTACAAAGGGCTTCCCTGGTGGCTCAGTGGTAAAGAACCTGCCTGCCAAAGCCTGCCAGTGCAGGAGACGTGAGCTCAATACCTGGGTCAGGAAGATTCCCTTAGAGAAGAAAATGGCAACCCATTTCCTTGAATATCAGAAAAGGAATACCAATATTCCAATATTAGTATATTCCAATATATGAATTGGAATACCAATATACTATTGGTATATTCTCTTCCTGGAAATTTCCAGGCAAGAAAATATGCCACTATTCTTGCCTGGAAAATCCCATGGACAGAGGAGCCTGGCAGGCCACAGTCCCTGGGGTCGCAAAAGAGTCAGACGTGACTTAGTGACTAAAGAACAACAACAAAAGTAAATGGCCACCTGTGTGCCCTGTACCTCCTGTTGAGGAGTCTGTATTTCTGTTTGAATGGAAAAGACATAAGGAAGTGCTGTGGGATGTAACTTACATTGTATAGGGGCATCTCACTACCCTGAGGGAAATGAGACCAATTAGGGAGTTATGGCAATACTTCAGGCAAGAGAGGATGGTGGGGGACTTCCCTGGTGGTCCAGCAGTTAAGAATCCGCCTTGCAATCCTGGGAACATGGGTTTCATCCCTGATCTGGGAACTAAAATGCTATATGCCACAGAGAAACTACGCCTTTGAGCTGCAAGTCCTGAGCCCTTGCACTCGAGAGCCCAGAGCCCTTGGGCCACAATTAGAGAGTCTGTAAGATCCCAAGTGCCAAAACTAAGACCCAGTGCGGCCAAATAAAGAAATTTTTTTTTAAGAGAGTTAACGATGACTTAGGCCTTGGGGACGGTAATGGCTGAAGAAAGATGTAGAAGACTGCAGGACTCTTTTGGCACTTGAATGGACAGGACTGGGGTTAAAGCTTGAAGGTGAGGGAAAGAAAGGTTTCAAGAATGATGCCGCTGCTTGATGTAAATGATCATGTTCTTCTAAAGCCGGGGTTTTGTCAGATGCATGCAATGGAGGGAGAGTTGGACCAGTGATGAAAAAGATGAATCAGTCATGAACTTCATAAGAAAATGAAGACAGATGGGGCAGGTGGCTAGAGAGCTGGGAGAGTCGTTTATGGACGAGAGGTCTCCATGAAGAGCTGCTGCAAGGATGTCTGTCCTTAATCAGGGAACCTGCAGGATAGATGATAACCTAAAGGTAGAATGTTTGAATTAGCAATTCAGTATTGCTTCTCACTGATTCAATGGACATCACCGATTCAGTGGACATGAACATGGACAAACTCAGGGAGATAGTGAGAGACAGGGAAGCCTGGCATGCTGCAGTCCATGAGGTCACGAACAGCTGGACACAACTTGGTGATCTAATAACAACAATTGCTTCTCCAACCCCCACATCCTCAAAACAACAAGCAACAGTTCTGGATGCCATGAAGGTGATACCACCAACAGTGGACAGTGATGTATCAGATTGTATATCAGAGAATCTGAGCAACAGCAGCCCTTAACTGAAAGAGAAGACAAATTAATTAACTTCTGAAATCCTTTCCACTTGGCACTAATGTGATAGATTCTTGCATAACAGTAACATTGCCCAGTTGTGCCAGGTGTCCATTTTCATGTTCTAATTCATAGGCTTGGAGCTACTTGCTGTGTTAAAGCAATTTGATTTAATTTAGACAAGACAGATGGGGTACACTTGAAAAGTTAAGTGAAACAATAGAAGTGAATTATAGTCATCAGGAGAAAATAAAGTTACTTATTTTTTTTGTTTTTGTATTTGCACTGTCCACAGATACTTGGTGTGAACTGTTGCTTACAAAATAAAACCATACACAGTTGTTTATTTTTCACTTTTTAGAGCATTAATATTATAATTTTTAAAGAAAATGTTAAAGGAAACAAAAAAGTTTGCATGACTACAAAAAGCCTTGTACAAAATTACCCAAAAATAGTTTCTATGGAGATTTTTTTATCCATTAGAGATCAAAATAGACTCTGAAGAAAGATTTTAACAAATGAAATAATATGCTGTGGTTGTCAGTCTTCTTATTCTATCTCAGCATTGAAGAATTTGAAAGGAAAATAATTTAAAATAATGTATAAATCTTGACCTTTCTTATAAGAAAGAGTGAAACTCATGATATTGGTAAAAGAAATTTTCATAATGAAATTAAAATATTTGGTACTATTTTCTGTAACAGTAACTAATTATATATAGCCTAACTTTCACACGTTGGAGAAGGAAATGGCAACCCACTCCAGTGTTCTTGCCTGGAGAATCCCAGGGACGGGGGAGCCTGGTGGGCTTCCGTCTATGGGGTCACACAGAGTCGGACACGACTGAAGTGACTTAGCAGCAGCAGCAGCAGCAGCAGCAGCCCCATTAAAATATTACATATGAAACTCATAATATATCATGATCATATGCACATGATATGCTAGACTTATGATTCATTTCCAATCTAAGTATTATTTTAAGAATTTAATTAACACTTCCAGTTGCTGCAACCTCAACCAAACGTAGTTTCTTCATTTTGAAATGTCCCCAGAAGTTTATCTAATTCATCATTACTCTTGATAGAACACAAATTATGTGAAAGTCTTGATTATAACAACATAATTAGTAATTTACTTAAATGAGGCAAGAAAATTAACTTTTATGGAGTAAATATAATTTATGAATTTTTTATGAGTTCATTTTATTACTTATCCAAATAATAAGTTCATGGAAAAAACACCCAGCCAAAAACAAAAATAGTTATGAATAAATCCATTATCTTGAAATATCACCATAACTTTACACACTTTGTAATGTTGCTGTCATATAAAGATATTTTTCAAGAAAAGGGGATAGTATATGTGTTATTTAGCATTCTGTTAGCTGGGTGAATAACATGTCAATATTTGGACATAGAGACATATAGATGAGCCTCCATTTGTATTCTTGCAGCAAATATTATAATTGGGCCTGGTGGGATTTCCCTGGAGGTCCAGTGGCTAAGACTCCATGCTCCCAATGCAGGGCACCTGGGTTCGATCCCTGGTCAGGAAACTAAATCCCAGATGCCACAACTAAAGATCCCACATGCTGCAACAAAAATCTAAGACCCTGAGGGCTGCAACTAAGACTCAGCATGACCAAATAAATATATTTTTTTAAATAAAAAAGAATTGGGCCTAATGAGGTCAGCGACAGTTGAGGCTAGAGGGCTTGAAGGGCCGTCTGCCCAGATGTTGGTGTTTCCCACATGGGAATGGTGGCAGGGCTGACGTGGAGATAAGAGGAATCTGGAAAGGAAAGTGATGGGGGCGGTAATGTCCCGGAGGTGGTCAATATGAGGAGGGCGGGTAGAAAACTCCAATGATGTGAGCCTCCGTGGAGCTCCCGAGGGGCAGGGGAGGGAATGGAACGGGACGAGGAGCACACCAACACCACTTGCCCGTCAAGGAGCCCAAGTGACGAGAAATGTGTCCCTTTGGGAGGTCACAGGGTGGCTGCTCTTGGAGGAGAGCTAGGTCTGGGTTAAGGCTGAGTCGTGCAGGGAATAACTGAAGAAAAACTACATGAGAAAATCTGCTGATCAGGGAGCAAGTGTTCCCTGGAAGGCACGGTGAAAGATTGTGTCAGGGGAGAAGATTACAGAGAATTTTGAAGATGAGAATTAGAAGTTTATTAAACATTATCGCCTACACTTATGGGGGGGAAATGTCATTGAAAGGTCTAGTGCATCCAATCCCTATGGCGTTCTTAGAGGAAGGGGACGCCTGGGTCCAACATCATTCAGCTGTGGCCTGGAAGTAAGGGTCTTCCTGGGACTGAAATTCAGGGCTCCCCCACCCCTTCTCCTCCCCCTCCTGCCACCTCAGCCAGCACTGGCAGGTGCCACAGGCATAAACGTGGTTGGCAGCAAGCAGCACGAAACACCTGGTTCTTCATGGCCAATCAATCCAAGCAATTGTCATCAGCATTCCAGGTGGTTGGACCAAGATGCTTCACGATCTTGGGGCCAGCACTCTCAGTGGATTAGCATTGGGCAGGGGCTCAGAGCCCTTTATAGGCCACACTGATCATCTGGTAGAAGCTGACATCCATCTTGTCATTTTTAAGGAGGGACAGACACCACGGGCCTCAGCTCCATCTGTTTTGCACACAGTCGGCACTTTCATACATCATACACCAAATTGCCTTTCATACTGTCAACCCAAACATCTCCAGCTTTGGCACAGTGGTGTCTCCTGTCAGCCAACTGGTCAGTTTGGGCAGCTCCCTTTCATATCTGGTCAACAGTTTATGTTTATGAAAATTGCAGGGGTTTTGCCTTATTGTTTTATAAAAATGAGTAGAAAATGGAATACTGGATGGACTGATGTGTGTGTGCTAAGTTGTGTGCAACTTTTTCAACCCTATGATCTGTAACCCTCCAGGCCCCTATGTCCATGGGATTTTTCAGGCAAGAATACTAGAGTGGGTTGCCATGCCCACCTCCAGGGAATCTTCCCGACCCAGGGATGGAACCCGCATCTCTGGCATCTCCTGTGTTAGCAGACGTATTCTTTACCACTGCCCCACCTGGGAAGTCAGATGGACTGATACCAGTGATTTTTAGAAAGCTGTAAAGTTAACCCCATTTTAGACACAGATGGAAACCATTAGGAGCACCACAGGAAGTCTAATCTCCTCTGGCCAGTCGCTGGACTTCAGCCAGTGACTCACATGTCTAATTGCAAAATAAAAGAACAAAATGAAATTCAAAAGGCAACAAAACATCAGCAAGGAGGGTTAAAAAGGACAACTGTGATTGAGGATTTTAAGTGTTTTTCAGCTTTCTGAGGATAGAACAGTCGTTTATTACCACATGGATCCATCGTTCATCTTCACATATACAGTTGTCCCAACATCTTGAGGAATTCTTTTGTAGGGAAGCGGAGGCTGCCTGTGCCGTCAGCAGAGATTCAAAATGGAAACCTCTCTCCAATCCTTAGGCATCACACAGGAAGCTTGACAGGAGAGATAGGCAGCCTGGTCTGACAGAACAGGAGAGTTTGGGTCAGGGAGATAATCCCACCTTGCTGCTGCTGCTGCTGCGTCACTTCAGTCATGTCCAACAACTCTGTGCGACACAATAGATGGCAGCCCACCAGACTCCCCTGTCCCTGGGATTCTCCAGGAAAGAATACTGGAGTGGGTCGCCATTTCCTTCTCCAATGCATGCATGCAAGCTAAGTCACTTCAGTCATGTCCGACTCTTGTGTGACCCCATGGACAGCAGCCCACCAGGCTCCCCTGTCCCTGGGATTCTCCAGGCAAGAATACTGGAGTGGGTTGCCATTTCCTTCTCCAAATCCCACCTTAGAGGGAGCATTTCCTGAGGTTCTGAGGACCAGTCCCATTCTCTCTGATACCGTCTTCCCAAGGCAGAGCTTTAATATTCCCCAGAAGCGACCAGGGCAGCTTGGCCCGGCTCATAGCCGAATGCACCTCTCTTTCATCCTCCAGTCAGCTTGCCTCCTCCTCTAAACAGTCCTCTCTCTAGCTGCTCTTTTCCATCCCTTTCCCCTACCTCACTGCATCTTATCTTGCCAGCCCCACCTACAAGCAAAGCTAAAGCTTAGTCCTCAGGAATGCAGAGATGGCAGACATCTGGTGGAAAGTCATGAAGCAATGATTTGCAGCTAGAGTCCTTTGATCATAGTTTTGCAGACCTGGGATGGGCTCAGCCAAACCTGCCTAGAGTGTGGCCACGCTGGTTTCAGGCAAGGACAGTTGGTAGCCTAACCAACAGTCACTCCCTGTCCCCACAGGTCTACTAGGTGGCTAGCAGGCAACAGATAGCCCTGGGTGCTACAGAATGAGTTTTGATTTGCTCAAACCCATTATAGTGGTTCCTTAGGAACAGTGGTTGACTTAGGAATGGCCCTGGGCTGCAATCCTGGCCAAGGAGTCATGTTTAATCTACTGGAGGCTCAAGATGCCAGGAAGGCATGTCCTTTTCTAGGGATGTGGGAAAGCTTGAAGATACAGCACCGGATACACAACTACAGGTCTGAGGTCAGAAGCCAACATGCTGATTAGAAGAGCAGGAAGATGGAATGAGCCTGAGTGTTCCGAAAGTAAATTAACTAAGCCTGGAACTGCCTCAACTCCATAGTTCCTATCACAAGCGATTTTAAGTCCCTTTGAAATTTGAGCTGTTTTTTGGTTGGATCCACCATCACATTTGGGTGAAATCACCCTGATACAACAGCCCATTAGCATATGGTGGCCCTTGCCATTGATGGGGTATTAGGTCCAAATCTGCGCCAAACTCGGGGTGCCCTGGGAACTTTAGTCCCATCACCAGCACCCCAGACCTGTGGGTAAAAATGCAAGTGAACAACTGGGAAACTATATAATAAACTTTCCATAGGCCGGAGAAGTGTCAAAGCACTTTACAATCAAATCTAATTGAAAACAACAGCTCTTTAATCTAAATTTACAACATAATCAGCCTTCTGGTTACCTAATTATAATTAAATTAGATTGGCAGTGTATTTCATAGATGCTAATTAAAAGCACCGAAAGAAAACGCTGCGTTTTGAAACTACTGCGTCTCTTCATTCCCTATGAGAGCCAAGTGTGGAAAGAGAGCTCCCTGAGCTGTAAATCTGGAGACCTGGACTCTAATCCTGCCTCTGCTCAAACTGGCTGTGTGACTTTAGGTCAGCCCCTGAGCCCCTCTGCGTCTCCTTGTCTGTTGCATTCCAATCAAACACAGTGCAATCTTTGATTCATTTTGCCTGTTCTTGAACATGATATAACTGAAATCAGATGCCACACAATTTCCTGTGTGTCTAGTAAGACACTTAACAACAATTTTTAGGGTGTTTTATTGCCAAAGAAATGACAAGCCCCAACTAGCAAAGATTTTGACTGTTGAAGCATTGAGCCATCCTCTCGGCCCCGAGATTGCCCAGGCAGGAAGTTGGCTTATGCAAGCTGGACAGCCTCTAAGTAGAGCAAACTCCCCGACATTCACTTCAGATGTGGCCCACGAGATAGTGATCAAGGAGACATCTCCCAGAGGGTGGAGTCAGCCATAGAGAACGATGGACCAGGGAGCTCCTCTCAGAAATCAGAATAGGCTGTATTGAAGGGACTAGTCCATTCAAGGGAGAAGGCAATGGCAAGCCACTCCAGTACTCTTGCCTAGAAAATCCCATGGATGGAGGAGCCTTGTGGGCTGCAGTCCATGGGGTCACTAAGTCGGACACGACTGAGCGACCTCACTTTCACTTTTCACTTTCACGCATTGGAGAAGGAAATGGCAACCCACTCCAGTGTTCTTGCCTGGAGAATCCCAGGGACGGAGGAGCCTGGTGGGCTGCCGTCTATGGGGTCGCACAGAGTCGGACACAACTGAAGCGACTTCGCAGCAGCAGCAGCAGCAGTCCATTCAAGAGCCCACCTCCTCAGTGTGTGCCTGGCAGAGCTCATCATTGCTGGGGGCCAGGAGCTGCTCTGTCTGCCAGCCTTCCCCTTTCTGAATACAGGCTGGTACTGCAGTCATGCTGTGTCTGCCTCTACTTCCATGTATAGGGTGTGAGCTGAGGGAATTGAGATAACTTGCCCTTTTAGTTTATATGTCGTTAATGCGAGAGAAGCCACTTTCAAACTCAAGGGCGATCCAGTATGTTCTTAGGGAAGGAAGAAGAAAAGTGTGCACAGATGTTTAGCTGGTCACCAAGGCTATGTGACCTCCTTCTGGACTGGGGAGTGGTCACTGGGGAGCAGCAGCTGCCCTGCCAAGGATAATGTTTGCCAGCCCCTTTCATGCATTTTTTTTCAATTGGAGTGAAATTCACATAGCATGCAATTAACTGTTTTAAAATGGACCATTCAACAGGAGCTAGTCCTTTCACAATGTTGTGCAGCCAACCCCTATAAAAAGTTCCAAACCATTTTCATCACCTCAAAAGGAGAATTACACCCCATTCCTCCTTTTTTCTGGCTCCTGGCAACCACCACTCTGCTTTCTGTCTCTATGTGCATGCGGGCTAAGTTGCTTCTGTTAGATTCGACTCTTTAAGATCCCATGGACTGTAGCCTGCCAGGTTCCTCTGTCCATGGGATTCTCCAGGCAAGAGTACTAGAGTGGGTTGCCGTGCCCTCCTCCAGGGGATCTTCCCGACCCAGGGGTCGAACCCGCTTCTCCTGTGGCTCCTGCACTGCAGGCGGGTTCTTTACCGCTGAGCCACCGGGGAAGCCCTTCTGTGTACAGACTTACCCATTCTGGGTATTTCTTACAGGAGGAGACACGCACTGTGTGGCCTTCTGTGCTTCACTGTGTATAATGTTTTCCAGGTCCATGCATGTGGTAGCCTATGTCAGTGCTCCGTTCCCGTTTCTGACTGGACACTATTTTTCTGTGTGGATTCACCACAAGTTGGGTTAGTCATTTGTTTGTTTCAGTTGCTTTTTTAATCTTTCGGGCAGTATAGTCGATTTACAATCTTGTGTTCATTTCAGGTATACATCAAAGTGAATCAGTTATACGTATACATATATCCACTCTTTTTCTTTGGATTTTTTTCCCATATAGGCCAATACGGAGTACTGAGTAGAGTTCACCATGCTATATACAGCAGGTTCTTATTAGTTATGTATCTTATATATATATATATGTATTTTTTAATATATATATATGGTAGTATGTACATGTCAGTCCCGATCTCCCAATTTATCCCTCCCCGCACTTATCCCCTGGTAACTATAAGTTTGTTTTCTGTATCTGTGCCTATTTCTAATACAAATTGCTTATCCATGCATCTGTTGATGAGCATTCCTGGAGAAGAAAATGGCAACCCACTCCAGTATTCTTGCCATGGACAGAGGAGCCTGGTGGGCCCCAGTCCATGGGGTCACAAACAGTCAGACACGACTGAATGACTAACACGTTGTCATCATCGTTGATGGGCATTTGGGCCATTTCCACCTTTTGGCTATTGTGGATCATGTGACAAATTCTCTACAATGACAAGTGGGTGGAAGGGACCTTCATCACATCTGGGCAAGAGTGCCTCCCCTCTGTCTCAGCCCCCTCAGTGGACCCCAAGCTGTACGGGAGGAAGGAACCACAAGATGGAGGAACCTCAGTCCTTGATGAAGACTGCCTGACCAGGACACACACACATCATGGTATAAACAAGAAATAAACATTTATTGTTTTAAACCACTAAGATTTTGGGATTTGGGTGTCTCAGCAGCTGGCATTAACTTATACCTCACTCAAGCTCCATCTCTTAATTTCCAGCTTCCTAGTAGAGTCCAACCTGTATAATCCACCCTCAAATCTCAACTGGCCTGTATCAGAAACCAGATTCATCATATCTGCTCTAGGCAGGGATATGTCAGTTACAGGGATCAGAACCCCCTTAAAATAGCTGAAGCAAAATAAGAGTTTACTATTATTACATCCCTGAGACGTCAGGGACTTTGGAGACAGGGGTGGGGAAAGTACACCCAAATCTCGTGCAAGCAATCAGAAGCACAGCAAGCAAAGAGGGCCAAAGGAAAATGGGCCCCTGAGTGCCAGTCACAGGGTTGTCACAAAAATGTAGGTAGAGAACGTTTTCAAGTTCAGTTTTGCACTGAGTTGAGTTGAGTCACCAAATTGTATCTGACTTTTGCAATCCCATGGACTGCAGTACACCAGACTTCCCCATCCCTCACCATTTCCTGGAGTTTGCCCAGGTTCGTGTCCATTGAATTGGTGATGCCATCCAACCATCTTTCCCTCGACTGCCCTCTTTTCCTTCTGCCTTCAATCTTTCCCAGCATCAGGGTCTTTTCCACTGAGCTATTGTTTTTAAATATGCTGACCATGAAACCTTTAGTCCTGCTGTGTATTTGATACTCATTTCCAGGTAAACCCTAGCCCCCAGGCTCCACTGATCTTCCTCTATGCTAGGATGAGGGTCCAGATGGCCATTAGGAGGCGAGGCAAGTACCATCTCAACTTCCCCACCCAGGGCCCAGGTGGTCTCTGGTCTCTGCTTCCCTCTGGGCAACTGTGCCTGGCTCTGCTTCACAGACGGCAGTCTCCTGCTTGCTTCTTCTCTCCCAGGCAGGCCTGACTTCACACTGGAGACAGTCCAGCCCTTTATCCTGAATATCCAGACCTCACTGGTTTCATTTTTGCCTCTGAAATCTTAAGTGGCTCAGGGCCCACTCCCATCTGTCACCTAGAATTACTACCTTGTGTGGCTGGTTCTTCTCTAGTGATTGTTTATCTCATCTCTGCAGGGAGAATAGGGTGCCAGGGTTTCATGCCTGGACCGGAACCTGGAGCCCCCACACATTATTTTATGATTGCAGGAAAATGACTGAATATCTCAGAGCCTTAAATTTTTATCTGTAAAGTGGGTAGAATAATACTACCCACCTTAGAGTTCTTGCAAATATTGTATATATATATATATATATATATATATACATATACATATATATATAAGGTAATGCAAGCAAAATGCTTAGTAGCGTTCCTTAGTAGGTTTCCTGATATATAGTGACTGCTCTCAATTTTTACAGTTCCATCTCCCTCCTCAGTCTTGCAGGTGCTTGGGGAGCAACGGATGCGATCATCTGTCTGGTGCTCAGACCTTCAGATGAGCAGAATGATAGGGATCTTTGGGAAAGCCTCCTTGCCCCTCCCTCATGCAACTGGATCAGAATCCCAGGGTTGGGCTTAGGAATCTGAGATTCTAATAATCAGCCAGGTTCAGTACCCTAGGGAGATCCCATCAGGCTGGTGAGGCCACTTTCAGTAGGAAATAGGGAGAAAATGCCAATCATGGCCTAAAGCAGTCATCCCCCTGCAGTCACTAGAGTTCCTCCCTCCCTCATTCAAACCCTGGTCAAAATCCCCTCCTCAGAGGGGTGACTGTCTCCTGCCATCTCTTTCCTCATCCTTCCTAGCATTTTTCACTACCCAATCTGGAGTGTGTGTTTATTGTTCATCATCCATCTCTCCCACCCTTGAGGCAGTGCCTAGCACATACCATGAAGAAGAGAATGAACCAGCCTCTACTGAATCTCCCTTTCCCATCCCTTAGCAAGATGTGGGGCAGATTTCAAAGTTTTCAGGTCCTGTTCCTTATTAAAACTCAGCCCGGTGTGGTTTAGAACTCTAATCTCTTATCTGATTCCAAGGTCACCCCTTCCCCATCATGAGTGGATTTGGGGCTCTGGGGACTTGAAAGGGGACAGACAGTCTGCTTTCCACCTCTTCTCCCCACTTCCCCCCACCCACCACTGGGATTGAAGGGGAGCTTGGTGTGACTTTGAGATAACCCTCTCCTTCCTCAGGTTGTCAGAGGTCGGGGGCCGGGAGTCAGCAACTCGTGGGAAAGGAACAGGGAGTCTCCCAGTGTAGCCAGTGTTTTGCAATCCGCTCCAGGTTAGCAGAGCTGCTGGCCTGCCTGACTCTTCCTGGGGGAGCTTCTCAACACTAGTGCCTTGCAGGGTGCCGCCGGGGGGTTCCCCGGATGTTCTCTGAGTGAGTGATCCTGTTCCACTCCACCACACACCTAAGCTGCCTAAACTGGCAGTTACACCCACAGCCTCTTGCTGCTGGGGTCCTTTTCCCTGGAAGAAGCCACCTCCCACTGTGTTCCCTGGATGCCTGAGAAACTCACACAGGTGGGTGTTCAGGGCACACATGGGTAGACAGGCGCCAGCCTACCCTGTGGCTTCTCTTCTGCCCTCTTCTCCCCTGCATGGGAGGCTCATCTGGAGAACAGCATGTTCAGGGCTAAGCACTATCTGATTGGGATGGAGGGGCCCCCAGGGCCCACAAGGGATACTTTGCAACCCTTAGTTACACAATAAGGGTAAAAACACAAAGGAGCAGCCCCCGCTCCTCCACGCACACCTTGGGGAAGAAAGGAAAGTGCCCCTGGTGAACCCCCGTCACGCAGCCCAATCAGGTGACTCCTTGTCCTCATCAGTCTTGGGCCAAGAGCCACAGAACAAGTCCCAACTCACAGCCTGTCCAACAATCAAGCACTTCTTGATCTTCTGATCAAAGCTTCCAGATTTGGAGGCTGTGCCAAGTGCAATGAATTCATGAAACTTGTAAAAGTCAGGATCCTAACAGAGCCATAGGAATACAAATTTTGGTTCCTCCCTCCCCTCCTTCCTTCTTCATTTCTCCAGTGGCTGAAGGAATATTAACTGACTTCTAGAAAGTGGCTCTTAAAGGAAAGGGCAGGATCTTCCCTGTTTCCTGATAGCTAGAAGGTGGACCTGATGGACATGATGGCTGGAGCTACAGCAACTATCGTGGGCTCTAAAGGAGACATTACATGATAAAGGTGACAGAGCAGCAGAGTAGAAGGAGTCTGGGTACCCCACGATCATGGGACTGCCTTTCCATCCCTAGGCTATTTGGATCTATTTACACGAGAGAGAAACGTATCTTACTATGTTCAACCAATCTTTTCAAACTTCCTCTTACAGCCAAAACTCATGCTAATAGTCTGGCTCTAAGCTTGAGGCCTCACTTTATTGGAAAAGTTATTTGCTTGCAGGATTGCAAGGCAAATGGAAAGGAAACCTGCCTCATGACTTGGTGTTCTTTAAACATGTTTGTGTACTACTTTAGCTCTCTCTCCTGCCACAGGTCGTGCCTGCTTCATGCTTTAGAAAAATCTCACAGGTTACAAAGTCGGTAAAACCCAAGTTAGAATTTGGTTTCTATGATTTCTTCAGCTGTGTAGTAACCTCGAGCAATTTACCCAACATTTCTGAGTATTAGTTTTCTGTTTTATTAGAGGGTTGGTTTCTTTTTTTTAATATATTTTACTTACTTATTTTTGACTGCATTGGGTCTTAGTTGGAGCACACAGGATCTTTTGTTGCAGGGTGTGGGCTCTCCATTTGTGGCGTGCAAGCTTAGTTTCCCAGGGGAATGTGGGATCTTAATTCCCTGACCAGGAATCGAACCAGAGTCCCCCGTGTTGGAAGGCGGTTCTTAACCACTGGACTACCAAGGAAGTCCCTTCTGTTTTATTAAATAAGAATAATAAAGTCTGTCTTGAAGAGTTCATCTGACAAATTTTTATTGAAAGTCCACTATCAGCATGACATTAAACTGGAGATACCATAGACAATAAACAAGGGGAGTAATAAACAAGGGGCTTGAAGTCCAGTGAGGGAGAGATGATAAAGAAAGCAAATAAACAAGCAAACAAAATAATCACAGCAAACAGTTTACTGTGACAGAGAATAGCAGAGTGTGGGAGCCCTTGGAGCTAGGAAATCCTCCCCGATGAGGGCTAAAAGACACACTTCATGCAAAGCGCTGAACACGCACACTAGCTACCATTCTAGTCCTCGCCTGGACGTTTCAGTCTCCTCACACGGGGCGTGAACAAAGCCCAAGGATGGGCCCCCATCCCGTGCAGCTTGTGTACAGCTCTATCAGGGTAATCTGATCTGTGCTTTTTCTGTCCATCCAAGGATGGAAGAGGGAGGCTGGACAGACAGAGGGCCTCACACAGACTGCCAGCAGGGAAAGCTGGCTGTAGACCCTGCCTGGCACAAACCCACCCGTGAACTGGCTTTGTCCCTGTGCTTAATGGGCACCACCTGGGTCCCAGGGACGGCAACTGGCATCAATTAGTTCTCATCAAGCCCAAGCTGGAGCAGCACCCTGGCTCCCCTCCCAGGTAGCGGCGTCAGAAACGGCCAGCTCCCGAGCTGTGTGTCGTTTACTGCTGACGGCCTCCGTTGGTGACCTCTGTTCCATTACCTGGGATCCCACCAGGCCCGTGGCTGTCATCATCATGAGAAACCTGGTTCTCTGGAGGGGCCAAATGTGTGCAGTGAGGACCGCTGAAGCAACAGAAGAATTCTGAAAATTCCCTTTCTGGCTTTCAAATTTCATGCAGTACAGAAAGATAGGCAGTCCAAAACTGGAAGGATTGCATGGAACCTAAGCAGGTACTATGAAGGCAGACCTAACGGAGAAATCAAGTCCTCCTCAGCTGTTTGCAGGTGTCTGATCTTAGGCAAGGTACTTAACTTCCCTAAGCCTTGGTTGCCACATCTTAAAATGGGCATGGTAATCCCTGGAGGGGAAGGAGTAACTAAAACAATCCATGTAAACTTTTGAACTGTGGTGTTGGAGAAGACTTTTGAGAGTCCCTTGTACCGCAAGGAGATCCAACCAGTCCATTCTAAAGGAGATCAATCCTGGGTGTTCATTGGAAGGACTGATGCTAAAGCTGAAACTGCAATACTTTGGCCACCTCATGCGACGAGTTGACTCACTGGAAAAGACTCTGATGCTAGGAAAGGTTGGGGGAGGGAGGAGAAGGGGACGACTGAGAATGAGATGGCTGGGTGGCATCACCGACTCTGTGGACATGAGTTTGAGTGAACTCCGGGAGTTGGTGATGGACAGGAAGGCCTGGCGTGCTGTGATTCATGGGGTCGCGGAGAGTCAGACACGACTGAGTGACTGAACTGAACTGAAACACTTTTAGGAAATCTTCCACATATGTTTGTTTTGACCTATCTTCTTTATTCCACAAACATTTCCGAGCATCTAAGATGCGTGAGACTCTGTTCTAGGCTCAGGAAATGCAAAGACAAATAACAAAGCTGGAAGGACAGTTGAAAGGCATCTCATCTGGGACCATCCATTTTTAGACTGCAGATCATCTAAACTGAGTAAAAGGCCCTAGAATCCACCCATCCCACTGTATCACTTAACTTCTGCCAGGTAACAAGCCGCTCCAAAACTCAATGACTTCCAGCAATAAATGTTTCTACTTCCTCTTAACTCTGTGGATTCTCTGGGCAGTTCTTCTGGTCTGGGCCAGCCTGGTCAGACCTGGGTGGGCAGGGTCGGCCCCACGCACAGGTCCCAGGCCTCAGCTGGGAGGTTGGCAGCTACACTTCCCTTGGTCTCGGAGCCTCCAGGAGGCTGCTGGTGGGCTAGTTCACTAGCTGCCAGAGGGCCCCGTGGTAAGAGAAGAGGCAAGCTCCAACTCAGCAGCACTTTCTCAGCCTCTGCCTGTGACACATTAGCTTCGCTTCCTTGGCCAAAGCAAGTCACATGGTCAGGGCCAGAGTCTGTACGGGAGGGGACCACCCAAAGGCGTGGAATGAGGGAAGTGGGAACAAATGGGGCTGTCACTGCTACAGTCAAACACAATGAGCCATTTCCACCTTCCAGAGGAGAAAGAACCTGATGATAGGAATCAGAGAAGAAATATACGGGAACCACACACTACGTCCTTCAGTGATTCACAAATGTTTTTGATCACATATCCCTGTATTTTGGTCACATGTCCCTCAGGGGCTGCCATTACAAAATGCCACAGACTGGGCTGCTTAAAGGACAGAAATGTGCTGCTCATCCTTCTGGAGGCTGGAAGTCTGAGATCAGGGTACCATCCCAATAGTTTCTGCTGAGAACTGCTGTCCTGGCTTGCTGATGACCACCTTCTGGATGTGGGCTCACGTGGGCCTTTTCTCCATGTGTGTGCATGGAGAGAGAGAGAGATGGCTCTCCTCCTGCCATTGTAAGCTCGCCAGTCCTATTAGTTTAGGACTCCTTCCTCAGGACCTCGTTCAGCTCTGTGTGCTCAGGGGCTCAGTCGTGTTTGACACTTTGCAGCCCCGTGGACTGTAGCCCTCCAGGCTCCTCTGTCCGTGGGATTTTCCAGGCAAGAATACTGGAGTGGTTGCCATTCCCTTCTCCAGGGGATCCTCCCGATCCAGGGATTGACCCACATCTCCTGCATCTCGTGTATTGACAGGCAGATTCTTTACCACTGAGCCACCTTGGAAGCCCCACTTAACCTTTGATCACCTAATTTCAAATTCAGTCACCATGGGGTTAGGGCATCAACATATGATTTGGGGGCACCATTCAGTCCATCCGTTCAGTTCAGTTCAGTTCATTTCAGTCGCTCAGTCGTGTCCGACTCTTTGCGACCCCATGAATCACAGCACGCCAGGCCTTCCTGTCCATCACCAACTCCCGGAGTTCACTCAAACTCATGTCCATCGAGCTGGCAGTCTATAGCAATACCTAATTTTTTTAAATTTCGTGTCTCCGATATACGCATGGAGGAGCCTGGTAGGCTGCAGTCCGTGGGGTCTCTAAGGGTCGGACACGACTAAGCGACTTCACTTTCACTTTTCACTTTCACACATAGGAGAAGGAAATGGCAACCCACTCCAGTGTTCTTGCCTGGAGAATCCCAGGGAGGGGGGAGCCTGGTGGGCTTCCGTCTATGGGGTCACACAGAGTTGGACACGACTGAAGTGACTTAGCAGCAGCAGCAGCAGCATGTACACATTGTATACACATTCTATTAAATAGAAAATTTAAGCAGATGACTTAAAGGTGAAAGGTAATATTTGAAGTGTTAATTTTGATGATACTATACTATTAATAACTAATATTCCAAGGCACAATATACACTAAGGGTGAACTTCATTATCAGCAACAGTGAGTGTAAGTCCATCTTTCAAGTAAACTCCTTCATAATTTTTATTTGAGGGGCAAGGGGAATGACTTCTTGTCTGATCTTGTTTTCACCTCGCCAATACAGAGCTCATACATACAATATAGAGTTCATACCACCACATCAGCTAATGCTTTTGTTTTTTACTGAGTCTTGTACTATTTTATTAGTATTGTCTTTAATTCTCAGTCTCTCTACAATAATCCATTCAAATCATTTCTCCTAATCTGTAGGGATTAGTTTAGCTAAAACTAGATTGTGTAATTTGTAAATCACTTACACAAGCACATGTCAACTGTAATATCCCAAATCCTCCTGGGAAGTAATGCATAGGTGAGGTTACCCCCATTGCCCCCTCACTGTGGAGCTCTTGAAGGGCCTAACTATGTTATGGGTGACATCGGACACCCTGACATATCCACTGAAGGAAACTACTATTGCTGATCTGAACCTCAAAAGATTAGAAAAGTATAACTGTGGGGCTTTGGGGGGACCCCAAAGTCTTACTTTTTCCCCACAACCCACTTGTATTGAGTATCCCACTTGGAGACCGTTGATGTGCTTTATAAAGACAAATATGAAGTTTTACACATGATACTAAGATTTGAAACAATGCCTTATACCCAAACCTGGGGGCTTAAAACAAGAGAAATGTATTTACCCAAACCTGGGGGCTTAAAGCAAGAGAAATGTATTCTTTCATAATTCTGGAGGCTTGGAATCTAAAACCAGGGTGTGGGCAGGGCCCTGATCCCTCTGGAGGCTCTGGGAAAACTCTTCCTTGACTCCTCCAGCTTCTAGTGTTGTCAGCATTCCTCGGCTTGCATCTGCAAGACACTCTGCAGTGTCTTCACATTGCTGTTTCCTTCGTGTGTCTATCTTCCCTGGTAAATGTCCTTTTACAATGACAAATGACATTTGTCATTGGATTTAGGGCCTACCTGGGGCTTCCCAGGTAGCTCAGTGGTAAAGAATCTGCCTGCCGCAGTAGATGTGAATTTGATCCCTGAGTTAAGAAGATCCCCTGGAGGAGGAAATGGAAACCCACTCCAGTTTTCTTGCTGAGAAAGTTCCATGAACAGAGGAGTCTGGAGTGCTACAGCCCATGGGGTGGCAAAGAGTCGGATGTGACTGAGCAACTGAGCAAGCACACACGTGAGGCCTACCCAGAGAGATGGTTTAGGGTGATCTCCTCCTCTCAAAGCCCTTAGTCACATCTGCAAAGACCCCATTTCCAAATAAGGTCACATTTGCAGGTTCTGAGGGTCACCATTCAGCCTGACACACGCATGCTCCCCGCTATTATAGTGGATGCAGCGGGAACTAGAGGGGAGTCGGGGCACAGTGTGGACCGGCTTCTGTCTCTCCCAGCAGAGCTTGGCTGAACACAAGGTTTCTCTCCAGAACACTTCCCCCAGCAAACAAGTCCTTCCTCGCTGTGGTTCATGATTAACTCATGTCTTTTGATGTGAAGCAAATGCCTGAGACTTAGAAAAGCAATTGCTTGTCCTTTAAGAACTGTTAAGACGCCTTCCTCCTGTCTTTTCACTACCATTCCCATGCATCTCTTCTCCTCTAGGGCTCCTCCAAGCATTCTCTCAGGAACTACCAGCCTGGTTTCTGATTTCCAAGGAAGGAGCCAGCCACTGGGGCTTTACAGTGGGCACAATAGCACCAAAGCTTGGCCAGCCCCAGGGCAGAGCTCTGGCCAACCAGGAAAGGAAGAGTGAACTGGGGACATTGGCTCTTAGCCTCAGAATCTAACCACTTTCAAGTTTTACTAGGAGTTTGCCCTATGATCAGGGTTGCTGTCTTTAGCAAATAAAAATGCAAGGTGCCCAGCTGAATATCTATTTTGGATAAACAATGAGCAGTTTTGTTTTGTTTTTTGTATTTTAGTATGTGTATTTCTCATGCCTATTTAAAAATCTATTGAAGATGAAATATTTGGAAGCAAAAATTTAGTATCTTGCGTTTTATCTGTCAACCCTACCTATGACCTTCCCTCTCTCTTCTTCCTTCCTTTCTTCCAAAAAACTTAGTCTCTGCAAAACCCCATATAGGCATAAATAAAGCCTTTCCTTGGGGCTTCCCAGGTGGTGCAGTGGTAAAGAATCTGCCTGCCAATGCAAGAGATGCAAGGGACTCGGGTTTAATCCCTGGGCTGGGAAGATCTCCTGGAGTAGGAAATGGCAACCTGTTCCAGTATTCTTGCCTGGAAAATTCCATGGACAGAGGAGCCTGGTGGGCTGCAGTCAATGGGATAGCAAAGAGCTGGACACAACTGAGCACACACACAGTGCTTTCCTTCAAGGTATTCACAACATAGGGGAGGAGACAGGTAACAGATGGCCTTTGCACAATGAGATTCATCTCCATCCCAATAAATCTTCTTTCAAATTATTCAGACTACATACAAGCAGCAATTCTATATGAGAAAGAGCTCAATGAGGTGGGAAAATGTTTGAGAAAAGGCACAGGGGTGGAAGGCTCTTGAGCTGATTCCATGGACAAGTGTAAAGCCATGGAAGGCATGGCTTCAGAAAGACATGCTGGGCTCTGGGAGCATGGAGTGGAGGTCTTGATGAGGCCAAGTTGCTGATGTGGGAGCTGTGTGTGTCCGAAGAAGGGTGGGGGCTGCTGGCATCAGAAGTGGGGGCCAGAAGTGTTGTCTGGAGAGTGAAGGGCTCTATACACCATGCTGGATAGCTGGGGATTTCTCGGATGGGTCCTAAGAGACCAAACCTACAAATTGACAAAGTTCAGATCATAAGTGACCGTAGAGCTGTAACCACAATCGCTGCAGCAACCTGCCCAGAAATCCAAATCACAGCCTCAGTCCACACCTCCCAGCTTGCCACCTTTTTGTCCCTGTTTCCAACTCAGGACCAATCACATAAAATGCCCCGTTTCGAGTTACCAGCCTCCACCTTCCTCTGGCAACAAGCTCCAGTCAGGGCACACCTGAAGTCTCTGAAAAGCGCTCCTGCCCCCTACTTGGCTTTGAGTTTCTGTTCTAAATAAATTGCTTGTTTATTCTCATTTAAGTCACGTCTTCATTTATTTCCACGGTAGAGACCACAGGTATTGCTTTGTAGAGAGGGAGAGGGGGCAATGGAAACAGATCTCATACCCTGATACGTGGTGTTAATGCAACCACAGAGAGTGGTGTTATTCAGAGCTGGGAAAATGTGCTTTTTAAGACCCTTTGCAATCTACACACACACACAAATTCAAATGTTTGTTCACCTGAACACCCCCAAATTCTTTTACATTCTAAAAAAAGGTTTTGTGTCTTTAAATGCAATTTAAAAACAAGTGTCAGCGCTGCCCTTCGTTTTCTTTCTGACAACATTTTTATTTCCCCTTGTGGGAGATTGCATCAGTTTGTTCCTCTTCCTCGATCAGGCCCCTGAGCCATTTTGCTCTACAGCCTCCTCTCACCCACCCCACCCCCGCGCCCCAACTAAATGGGTGGAGCCCTGAGATGTTGAATTTGGTCATGTGCCCTGCTTTGGCCAATGATATGTTAGCAGATATGATGCAAGCAGAGGCTTGAATCAGGCTTGGCCTCTGAGCCTGGGGCTTTTACACCTCTACCAGCTGCATAAGAAGGACCCCGCTTCTTATGCAGGGTGAGAAGAGGATGAGTGTCAGGTGGAGCTAAACCACTCCAGCCGGAGTTTAGATTAGACAACCGCCAGCTGACCAACGGGTTAAACAGTTATTTTCCAGTTTCTCTAAAGTTCTGTGATTGTTACTCAACAGTTTCATACCAGTAGTTGACTTGCCACCCCTTGATTTCAGAATTTCAAGAGATTTTTTCATTACCATGAATATATGATTGTCCAAATTCATGTCCCCTTCCATTCTTTCCTTCTGTTAGAGCCTTGATTTTATTTTCAGGTCACCCTATGCCCAGACAAATGCCCAGAGAAGGTGTCCTGTTCAACCTCAAGGAACAAATTTCCCTTCATCCAAGTCAATTGTCGTTTGCTGGTGACTGCAAATCTATACCAGTTATGGCCAGTGAAGTGTGACAAGGCTGCTAGGAGCTTTCCGAAATGGCTTCTCTCCTCTTTATAAGGAATTCATGAGATGATGCTTCCTTTTTAAATGCCACTTGACTCTTAGAACTGCTACAGTCATCTTGGGACCATGAGGGGAGCTGACAACAGGACAAACCAATATTTTGAAGAGAACAGTCTGCGTCCCGGACTCATTGAGTAGCCGTCCCATAGTGAACCTTTGGTACTGCCCTAACTCAGGGCTATCTGTTATGTGCCCTTGCTATTTAGGCCTTGTTTTCTTACAGTTTCTATTCCTTGCAGCTCAATCCTTCCTGATTCAGATGTTTCCTCAGAAAAGGAAAATCCCATTTAAAGAAGGGGATGTGTTGATTTTCTTTTCTTTCTTATATTTTCATCAAGTGAGAATCACTTGATAAAAAGTGGGGCAAGGCCTCTCAAAATCTTAAAGATGGGCTTAAAACGTTTGCTCCAATTTGTTGTTGTTGTTGAGTCATTCAGCTGTGTCCAACTCTTTGTCACTCTGTGGACTGCAGCACACTAAGCTTCCGTGTCCTTCACTCTCTCCCTGAGTTTGCTCAAACTCATGTCCAGTGAGTCAGTGATGCCATCCAATCATCTCATCCTCTGTCGTCCCCTTCTCCTCTTGCCCTCAATCTTTCCTAGCATCACAATCTTTTCCAATGAGTCAGTTTTTCACATCAGGTGGCCAAAGTATTGGAGTTTCAGCTTCAGCAACAGTCCTTCCTGTGAATATTCAGGGTTGATTTCCTTTAGGAACGACTGGTTTGATTTCCTTACCGTCCAAGGGACTCTCAAGAGTCTCCTCCAACACCACAATTCAAAAACATCAGTTCTTGGGTGCTCAGCCTTCATTATGTCACAACTCTCACATTTGTACATGACTACTGGAAAGACCATAACTTTGACTAGTCAGAACTTGGTCATATAGAAGTCATTTGCTTCAATTGATGCCTCCAAAATTTGACTTTAAGTGGTGTCACCATGAGTACAATATGCTATGAAAGGACTTCTGACCGCATTACATGAGTCTGTGCTGCTTTGGGCTGACAGGTAAGTGCAGGAAGAATTTCAACAAGCACAAGGTTCCTTAATGGACGGTCCCTCCTTCCAAAGAGAGACTCCCAGGGCCTATTACCCTTCCTTGACCAGGGTGAAGCTGACCCGCTTTAAGTAGTAGCAGATACATTATAAAAAGCAGATTCAGTCCACAAGAATGTTCTTGCTCCAGCACAATAAGCACGTGATACACCTGCTCACTATGATACATTCCATTGCAGTAGATGACACTTTTTGAAAACATATTAAAATCTCATTAGATTTTATCTAAACTTGCTGCTAATTTGGATCACTTGAGTATCTTTCCCTCTTCCCATGCTGTGCTCAGCAGAAACCAGCTCATGCCAAATTATCATTCATTTTGTTAAAACAAAACTTCAGGCCACTCTCTGGACTTGCAAACTTTCTTCTACCCCGGGGCTACTCACTGCCCTCGCTCTTATTGTTCCCGGGAACATCTCCCTCCCACTCACTGCCTGGTAAACTCTTGGCATCTGGCAATGCAAAATTCAAACATCAGTTCCTCTCTGAAGGTTTGCCTGGATCCTTGAGACAATGCTGCACAAGGGGTGAAGTCAGACTATGTGATTTTGGATTCACCTCTGCACCCAGTTGGGGCTCAGGTGGTAGAGAATCTGTCTGCTGATGCAAGAGACTCAGATTCGATCCCTTGGTCGGGAATATCCCCTGAAGAAGGAAATGGCAACCCACCCCGGTATTCTTGCCTGGAGAATCCCATGGACCAAGGAGCCCGGTGGGTTACAGTCCATGGGGTCACAAAAGAATCAGAAACAACTTAGCAACCAACACTTTCACTTCACTGTCCCCAGTTAGCCAGGACATCTCAGTAGAGGAGCCCAGCTTTTCTGAGCCATGTCTCAGCTTCCTCTCCTGTAAAATAAGAATGCTGATTGCCCCTGCCTCCAGCCTGTGCCAGGAATGAGCCGAGCTCATGTGAGAGGCCTGGCACAGAGTAAAGGCTCAGTACGTTTTGGCTGTTGTTACTGGACACCTTTCTACAGAATCATAAAGCTTTATAGCTAAAAGGGGCTTCAGAGAGTTCTTCTCAACCTTCAATGTACAGCGAATCACTTGGGGATCCTGTCAAAACACGGACTCTGATGCAGCAGCTCTGGGGTGGTGCCTGTGATTTCTGTGCATTTCTCACAGGTGTTGCAGATACTGCTGGTCCCAGAACCGCACTTAACTAGCCCAGCTGTATAGGACGCTGAGTTCCTGCTTGTTTTAGAAAAGAGGAAGATGAGGCCTGAGAGGGGATGTTCCTGGCCCAGCGAGATGTAGAAGGCTGCTGAGAAAGGCAGTATGGATCACAATCCTCCTGGTGGAGTTTTATGAGAGATTCACTTTTCAAAGCAGTCCTCATCTGAAAACCATGTGAAATTGATCTGTGCATCATGAATTCGTTTCCTCACCCCGAGAGCCAGCACTCCGTTTCCTGAAGAGGTAGCCTCTTCTCCTGACTCTCAGATGAGAGGAAGAGGGGATGAGATGGACAATGTCAAAAGCAAAGGCATTAAGCCAAAATGAGTGTTGTTCTATTGTGGGAGAAGAGGAAACACATGACCTCAGGGCCGGTGGTATTAAACAGCTTAGACAGAGCTGCCTTGGGTTTTTACTCATCCCAGAATGTCCTAAAAACAATCAAAGTTTTCAGGAAATTGGGAGAGTGTGCAGAAACAGTCATTGGTTTTTCAGCAAAAGACAATTACCAGGTTTCCAACATTGGGGAAACACTCAGCTCTCGCGTCTGTGGGGAGGCATCTGGGCTAATGGGGTTCGGTTGTGTGGCACACTGAGCCGGGTCTCACAGCTTTCCTAAGTAGATCCCAAAATTATTCCTTCATTAAGAAGCCGTGCCCACCACATCCCACTGTTTGCGCCGATACCCGGATGCCTGTCACATTGACTGCCGTGGTGGGTTCTATTTCTTTTCCCCACATCTGACCTCTTCTCTCATTTGGTTCAAACCAGAGCTTAACCCCGGCTTCTCAGCACAGCTGGGAAGGAACCTGCTAAAGAAAACACACAGAGCCCCCATCAGAGAAACTGCTGGAATCTACCAGCTCCTGAATGCGATCCTTTCAAAAAGGCATGATGCAATCCTGAGTGAGATATGATATTTAACAATCTTCCGCCATCCACAAGCCCTGTTGGTGTCAGCAAAGTTTTTCCCATCAGCTGCTGGATGGAAGAAAAACTGGAAGCAAATTGTTCTGCGAAGGGTTGCTCATACCCAAAAGGCTACAAGAATTCAGACATGCAAGTCCCTGAAGAAAATGGATCAAGTCTTTTGCATGGTATCAATAACGATTCAAGCAACTCTGTTCATTTTCTATCAAAAGAGACCCTCAGGTCTCTCTGCTGTTTGCAAATGGGCCTTGTCTTCAGAGAGTTGACAGTCTAGTAGAAGGAAGAAGAAATAACTAGGAAACAAGATGGAGAGTGATCCCTGCACTAAAGGCGTAGGAGAATTGCTGGAGGAAGGAACATGGACCCTGGTCTTAGAAGCAGAGCACCACCCCTCAGGCCATTTTTAGAGTTTCATGGCCCAGCTTTCTCAGCTTCCCTAAGGATATCTAGAATATGAGACTTGTCTAACTTAAAGAGTAAATGAATGGGAAATAGTGTATATAGTCTTCTGCTTTTATAAATATAAAAATACATATGAAAGTAATTGTAGAGAAGAGGAGCAAAGGACTTACACATTTTAAGTAGTTGTTTCATCCCAAATGGCACTGTAAGATTGGGCAGGTTGTACACTGCACAAGGGCACCTGACTAAGGGGCTAAACAAGGACTAAAATCCAGCGATGTGCCTTAGTGCAGGCTTGTATCTATCCAGAAAAAGAAAAAAAGAAAGGTGTCCCTTTTCCTGATTTGCACAGGGCACCACATTGGCTAGAAGTGACCCTGATTCTGAGAAGCTGAAAATATCTTAAAATTCCTGTCAAATATTTATAGCATTTTCTTTTGAAACTTAGCGACTGAACAACAACACTGCTATATAGAAAATAAACAACTAGGTTCTAGTGTGTAGCACAGGAAACTATATTCAATATCTGGTAATAAACTATAATGGAAAAGAATCTGAAAAAGAATGTATCATATATGTATATATATAAAAAACTCAATCTGCTGTAAATCTGAGACTAATACAACGTTGTACATCAATTATATTTCAGTTTAAAAAAATTTAGGATTCATATTGATAAATGCCTGGTTTGTAAAAGTCAGAGTCACCTCCCAGAAACATCAGAGTGCCTGTAGAGTGGGTGCTGGTACAAAGTGCAGGCAGGAGCTTGCTGAGCAAGGCCCTCCAGGCTGGCTTTGTAGAGGATGCAGCAGGGCAGCAGGATAGGGCTCTGGGGGACGTGGTTGGCTGGGGTCTTTCTCTCCCTGCTCGCCCGGAGCTGAGATGAGAATTTCTGACTCTCTGGACTTCTGCCGTTGCTGCTCTAGAGTACTCTGCTTAGCCGCCCACCCCAGCATCAGCTCTCCTGGTCATCCAGTAACAGGTGATATGGAACAGGCAGTCCAAGGTTTAGGCAGAGAGGTTACCAGGCACACAAATGAACTTCAACATACCTCACTTGAAAAAAAAACAATAAAAAAAAGCAGATTTCCTGTTTGCTGCTCTAAAGAGGAAATTTTCTGTAACCTCAGAAATTTCAGGCCCCGATGCCTGCTCTTCTCTCCCTTAGGAACCTGCAGCCTCAGCCCTGGCTGAATGCAATTGGCATTAACCACATTCAGCTTTTTAATAGCTGATTCCAGTCAACCTTCTCCTCTCCCTGTCTCCAACCCCAAGAGTATTGCAGAGATTAATTAGAGAGAAGCTGTCTGTAAGAAGGTAGCCATATTATGAGTCTCTGGAGAGCAGGTCCCCTGTCTAATTCAGCCACTCCTCCCATAAATACTTATTGAATATCCCAGGCATTCTTCCAGATAATAGAGCAGAGTGGTTCTGGGCACACGCTCTGAGCAACGCCGCAGGGTTCCTGTTTCAGCTCTACTACTACCTACAAGCTGTGTGATCTTGGGCAAGTTAACTGACTTCTCTGAGCCTTAGGATGATAATGTTACCTACCTCACAGGGTTTTAAGGTTTAAATGACATATGTATAAAGTTCTGAGAACAAATAATGAGAACATGTATCCACACGGATGTTGTACACAGATGTTTGTAAGAGCCCCAAAGCAGAAACCACCTAAATGTCCATCTGATGAATGGATAAATAAAAGGTGGCACATCCATACTATAGATGATTATCCAGTGATAAAAAGAAATGAAGTACAGACAAATATAATAAGGATGAGCCTTGAGAACATTATGCTAAGTGAAAGAAGCCAGTCACAGGACCACGTATTGTATGATTCCATTTTTATGAAATGTCCAGAACAGGGAAATCTAAAGAGACAGAAAGTAGATTAGTAGTCACCTGGGCAGGGGGAAGGGAGAATGATGGGTGGGTACAGGGTTTCCTTTTAGGGTAACGAAAATGTTCTAAAATTGATGGTGGTAATGGTTGCACAGCTCTATGAAAACACTAAAAGCCATTGGATTGTATACTTGAAATTGGTGAATTGTATGGTATGTGAAATATAATTTTCACTAAAGCCGTTTTTAAAATGTCTTCGAACAATGCCTAGCGCAAGTGAAACACGGGTTAGTTAATATTGTTTGGTGCTCGGAAAATTAGGAATGTAAACGATGAGCAGTCTCTGCTTCGCGAAGCCTGCATCCCAGGCCTTGTCGGGCTCGGGGTTTGGCGCATGGCCAACAGCCTCCGTTGTCTGCTGGGCCGTGTGCCTCCACGAGTCTCATCAAGGGAAGGGGCAACTTGTGAGGGCTGCTCAAGGCTGTCTGCCTGCCTAGTCTTGTCCCACCCTCTCGTGGTCCACACTGTCAACTCAGCGGTTTTCTTTCTGGATCATCTCAATTCCTGGCTTGGCTTTGTCTTATGCTCTTAGAAGTCCTTGATTTCTTCACTTCCTACCCTGTCCTTGGACTTTTTTTTTTTTTCTTAATGTGGACCATTTTTAAAGTCTTTATTGAATCTGTTACAATATTGCTTCGGTTTTACGTTTTGATTTTTTGGCCACGAGGCACGTGGGGTCCTAGCTCCCTGACCAGGGATCGCACAGGCACCCCCTGCATAGGAAAGCAAAGTCCCAACCACTGGACTGCTAGGGAGGGCCCCCTACCCTTGGACTTGACAATGCCTCTGCTTCTCTGGTTTGGACCTTCAGCTCTTAGGGACAGGCTCTGGGCCCCCTTCCACGGGGTGGGGTGGTGCCAGTGACATGGGACCATCTTGTTCTCAGGGCATTGCCAAGGTTTCCAAGCACACCAGTTCTTGGAACATTCACCAGAGGGACTCGAGTACAGAGGTAGATGAAGACCCCACCCCCAAGGAGCCACATCTGGGTTCATGCAGCCAGGTGGCCGCGTTCCTGGGGAGCCTCAGGGGGTGCAGAAGAGGCAGACTCTGTTCTTCCAGGACAGCAAGGCACTGCCTCCAGCCCCATCCAGTCCTGGCTTTCCATGTCGGGTGACCAACGCATCCCAGCTTGCCAGGGACTTTCTCAGTTAAAAAGCTCAAAGTCTCTGCTCTCAGGAATCGCCTTGGCCCCAGGCTAGTTGGAGCGGATGGTCACTCTAGTTCCACAGCTCAGTGGGAGGGAGTGTCCCCTGGGAGTCAATGACCCAACTCCTCTTTCCCCTCCTCCTCTTCCTCCCCGGCAACAACCAGGGTGGAAATCATCGTGATGGCACCAGGTCAAAGAGAGACGACAGAGCCAGCACACGGGTCACTGGAGACTGGGGAGCCTCCCCTCACACCCATGGGGGCAAAGAGTGGAGGAGCAGGGGAGCTGCAGGACAGCCCCCCAGCCTGGGGGTCCCCAGGGGAGAGGCTTCCAGACACAAGGTGAAGAGGAAAAGACAAGGAGGCAACTGCATTCCACCAGAGGGCTGGGCGGGCCTGGGGCATCCGTCCTCCCCAGAGCACCATCCTAGCCCCAGCCCATCTTCGTCGGCCCCCTTTGCCCTTGTCACCCCCAGTCTGTGCCTCTATGTCACACAGCAGCCTGGATGACAGCAGCCATCCATCTTCCTGTGCAGGCGGCAGCGGTTATCAGGCAGAATGAAGCTGGTGGAGTGGAGATAGTGTTCACAGCTGCGGGCAGAGGCCAGAGTGGCTGACCCCCAGCGCCGTGGGTTTAAGAATAATGAACGTCACCCATGGGAGCCAGACAGCAAAGAGCCCTGAGGCGTGGCCTCCCTTGTCTCTTCCCACGGCATTGTCCTGCAGCCAGCCTCTATCTGGGAGGGACACGTAACAGTGTATGAATTCACCACAGGCCAAAACCAGGAGACAAGCACCCCCATGAAGGGATCAGAGTGTGTACAGCAACCCCTAGCTTAGTCAACACCATCCCCGCTACACACATCACACCAAGGAGGGCATCTCTGAAGTTCTTAGACCCTTTAAAAAAAAAAAAAAAGCAAGTCATCATTGACATTTTGAAGTACTAGAATCAAGTTATCGGGTTCTTCCCTCCAAAGCCCTGCTGCTGCTGCTGCTGCTGCTGCTAAGTCGCTTCAGTGGTGTCCGACTCTGTGCGACCCCATAGACAGCAGCCCACCAGGCTCCGTCATCCCTGGGATTCTCCAGGCAAGAACACTGGAGTGGGTTGCCATTTCCTTCTCCAATGTGTGAAAGTGAAAAGTGAAAGTGAAGTCGCTCAGTCATGTCCGACTAGTAGCGACCCCATGGACTGCAGCCCACCAGGCTCCTCCATCCATGGGATTTTCTAGGCAAGAGTACTGGAGTGGCTTGCCATTGCCTTCTCCGCCAAAACCCCAGGTGATACCAACCCTAAGTGTCTTTGAATAGCAGGTTTTGAGGGTCTGGGGGCTCTGGGTGGGGGGCTGGGGAGGGGCAGCTCTGTGCAGCGAGGGTCCTGTGGTAGGAGAGAAGGATACTGAGAGGTGCCATCTTCATCTCTTCTCACCCGCTTTTTCCTCCCTGCTGTCCAAAGAGAGAATGCTCATGCTCACCTGCAGACCCAGCACTACCCAGGTCTGAGACCGTCCTGACAGTCAGTAAGTGTCTTGGCAGTAATGTCAGCCCCCGGGGCTGGGGGAAAGTTCTATTGCCCATGGGTCTAAGGCTTGTATAGCCAGGTTACCCTGAGAATAAGAAGCCTGAATGGGGCCCCATGAGTTTACCCAGTATGGAGGACAAGATTCCTGATTCAGTTTCCCTACCCAGCACTCTGTTGCCCTATAGACCACGTGTCCTGCTCTCACTTCCCTTAATCTGCTGAGTTGGGCACCTAACATTCTGCCTGAGTTGTTCCAGCCGTTCCTTAGAGGCTGTAGCTTGATTCCCAGAGCTTGCTTTTGGACCCGGGACAGCTGGCCTTGCCAGGACCACACCCACCCCATCCTACCTGGTCCTGGGGCCTTCTCTCTTCCCCTGAGCCTGTTAGCCACATGGCTGTGGCCCCAGTGGGTCTCACACTTGAGTTTGTCTCCTTTCTTTCCCTCCTTTTTCCATATTCATTGAGTGGACTGGAAGCTGAGGTCCAGTGGCTGGACAAGTGACCATTGCCTTACTGAGGGCAGAGAGGAGCCGAAAGAGAGCAGAGGCAAGATGTGACCTGTATCCTCAGAAAAGAAAGTGCTGCTGCTCAGAGGAACCAGGAAGAAGGGTGTGAAGGGCATCTGGGAAGAGGCCCAAAGCAAATACAAACACAAATAGGGCACCAAAAAAGTATTGCATGCGGGTTAAATGCCCACGCTCTGGAATGAGACTTCTCAGGTTCAAACAACCTGTGTGACCTTTAGTAAGCACTTAATTTCTCTGAATCTCATCTGAATTTCCTCATCTAAAAAATAGAGATAATAAAACCTTAAAGGGTTGCAATAAGAACCAAGTGAGAAGCACATAGCCTGTGCATGGCATAAGGTAGATACTCTAGAAATAGGGGCCATCATTTTATTGGAAAATACATACAATTTGCTTTTGTTATAGGAACACCACTACCAGGAAGCCCTCTAGGCTCTCTTTCAAGTTTCTGGAGTACTTTTGGGGGAAAAAGCAGAAGAGAGAGTAGGGGATGGTGGGGTGGGGGTGTTGCTGGGGAGGGAATAAGGATAATAAACAGGGACAAACAGGCATTTTGCCCCTCCCTGGGGCGGGGCCCTGTGCTAAACCCTTGACATATCAAACCTCATACTATCCACCCAGGAAGGGCTTCCCTGGTGGTTCAGGGGTAAAGAATCCACCTCCAAGGCAGGAGACACAGGAGACACAGGTTCGATCCCTAGGTCCAGAAGATCCCCTGGAGGAGGGCATGGCAACCCACTCCCGTATTCTTGCCTGGAGAATCCCATGGACAGAGGAGCCTGGCAGGCTATAGTCCATAGGGTCACAAAGAGTTGGACACAACTGAAGCGACTGAGAACTCAAGCACATTCACCCAGGAGCCCCAAAGAGGGAGACATTCTGGTTGGCCCAACCAAACAATAACCGGCCTTAGTCAGGGAACAGTAAGTTGCTCCTGAGTCATGTGGGGACATGTGAGGCCCAAAGGGAAAACTAGCTCAGGACTGGCCTTCAGTGAAGCTCACATTCTGGGCTTCAGGCTCATCAGCATAGAGTGAGGCTCTTTCCTAAGGCCGAGGGGCTGTGAGCATCTGAACATCACACTACCATCCCCCAGGACAGCAGGTGAAGAGAAAACTTTTTCCAGGTACAAAAGCAGGAGCATGGGCAGAGCCCATCAAAGGGGAGGTTACACACTAAGCTCAGACCTGGGTTAGAGACGTGGCATCTTCAAAGAGTAACCTATTTACTGTGCTGGGTCACAGGGTAACCAATGGGGCAGGGGTTCTGGAATGATCTGCTTGTCTGTAAATGGCTGTTTGCCATGGCAACGGGCACTGTGGAGACTTCGAGCCTGCTCAGATGGGAATCTGCTCTCCAGGGATGAGTCAGACCTCTCTCTCCTCATTGTGCAAGGCAAGCTACTCACAGAGCGAATTTGGGGGCTGAAAGAAGCCCAGAGATTCCCATCTCCCCTTCCCAGGGCCAGCCCATGTCTCCCTGTTTTCTCACTTTGGGAGATTTGGATCAAGGGACAATAGAGTGAAGAGGAAAGAAAAGGCAGCACAAAATCTGGTCAGACCAGCCTCTCTGAGAAAACATGTTCCGCATCCCACTCCCACCAGCAGAAGTCAGGAAGCCCAGAAAATGCTATCGCCTCATCCCCAACTGAGCCACGTATCACTTCTACAAGCGACTTTCCAGAATGCCTTCATCCGTGCACCCATTCCATGAGCAGTTACTACAAAGATAAACATAGACACAGGCCCACCTTCCAGGAGCTTCCAGACCCCCAGGGAGGTTTCCAGAGCATCTGCTGCAGGAGATTGGCTGAGTATAGCCCCAAAGAACACCCTCAGGGAGGGATGGAGTCCTGGGAAGGCAAGGGGCCCCACCTCAAACTCCCATCTCTATGGTTCCCCCCATCTCGTAATGGCCAAGCCCAGTATTCCAGTGAGTCAGACCAAATCTTGGTTCCAGGTCTGTCTCTCACACCTCAGGTCCAGCCCATCCTATGCTCCCTACGGCAACCATGCCTCTTGGCTGGCCTCCCTGCTCCCCCTCTCTCACTGCCTCTCCTCCGTGGACCTGCAAGGGCCAGCCCTCCATATGAAGTCAAGCTGTGTCTTCTTCTCAAAACACACCAGGGCTCCCCCTCTCCCTGGGAACAAAAAGCTGTACCTGTGGCTTTAAGGCCCTGTGTGACCTGCTCGCTGCCACCATTTAAACTCCTTCCACTGCCATCCCCTCTCCCAGGCTGCTCCAGTCCTGCTGCCCTTTTTATCATCTCTCCTCGAATAGCACCTTCTCCCAGAGATCTTTCCCAGCCCCTGTGGGGAGGCTATGATGCTTCTGCTTTCCTGTTGCAAGAATTTAACGAGTTCTTGAAGTATCTGGCAAGATGGTGCTTAATAGATGGTAATAACCTCCTCCTACCCCTGTATCGGTCAGTTATGGCTGCATAACAAACATCCCCAAATTTCATGGCTTAATGCAGCAACCCATTGCTTCTGCATCTGAAGCTATAAGATTCTTTGGGTTTTTAATTCCTTCCATTAAATCACCATCCACTGAGACAAAATAAGTAGAATAAAAGAAACACTCAAATGTCCCAGCTCCTCCCTCATGCCCAGAAGAGATGGCTGGTGCCCATCCAAAGTGCTGCTTTACCAGGCAGAGACCTGGGCTACAGAATAAAAGCCAGGACTGTGCTGACAGTGGGATTGGCTGGAAACCAACCAGGAAAACAGGCCAGCATCCAGCAGAGCTAATCTGTTGTCCACCCACTGTGGGCTCAAGGGGCTCAAGTCACTTTTCTAGAGTGGATACAACCCAGGTATCACCTGGCTCTCTCTACCCCTTAAAACCCAGACAACGGTCCTTCCCACGGTGGTTCAGTGGTTAAGACTCTGTGCTCCCAATGCACAGGGCACAGGTTCTATCCCTGGTCAGGAAACTAAGATCCCACATGACCTGATGTGTGGTGTGGCCAAAAGAGGAAAAAAAAAAATCCAGACAACATTGCCTCAAACCCCTTCCCCTATCCCAGCCCTGGCTCCCCCCAAAGTGTTACATACTCACAGTCACCCTGGCTCTAATCCCTGCCTTCCCTGAGTCCCCATTTTCCACTCCACATTCTGCGGCTGGTCTTTTGTGTCCATACAGCCACCCAGCCGTAGGATGCAGACCCACCCTGGCCTTGAGAGGGCAGCAGTTCACACTGGTGATTTGGCAGATGGATCCACAAAACGAGTTTAAAATTAAACCTCGGACGTGCTTGCTCTCAAATAGAACCTCAGCTACTTCACCGCCCCCGCCCTGGGTGCCAGCACCTTCCAGGCTGATCAGGTTCTCTTGTGGCTGGCTCCCCTGCAACTGCAAACACTGACCCTGTCCATTTTATTGCGCAGAGGAGCCCAACTTTCTTCAGCTCCAAATAGCTCAGAACGCCTTTGCCTGTCCACCAGAGCACGTCCTCAGAACAACACACAGCCCAGGTGATACCCTGTCCTGCGTGATTTTAAGATATGAACATCCACTTCCTCAAGCAGAAGGGAAGGACGTCCTCTCCCCTCAGGAAGACAGGCATCCTAGTGTTGGCTTGGACATTTTTATGATGATACTTCTTCCTTCCTGTGGGATGGATCTGCCCTCATCCAGCCCTGTTCTTTCATCTGGCTTTACCCACCTGGTCCTCTAGCCCAAAGGGACTGGGGGTGGATTTGGAGTGAGAGGACACTGGCCCAGGGGGTAGTGGGCATGCTTGTGAACTGGGTTCTGTAGCATGATGCTTGAAGCCACCAGAGGATGAGGTGAATGTCCATCACAGCCCTGATGATTTAGGTCAAACTCTTTCCCCTGAACAGCCCAGCCTGTGACTCAGGGGTGCAGGATGAGCTGCAGAGTTCCCGGATGTGTGACACCCCACTCCTTCACTCCAGGTAAAAGGAAGGCTAGGCTGCTAAGACATCTGTAGGTAAGAGGCCACGGAGCAATTCCCTCCAGAAATCCTGGCCCGGGCCTGTGGACCACACATGTCTATCCACACCTTGCCTTGCTTGTCCTTTTGCAAGGAATAAATGCCCAACTGGTAGGTCCCTGGGTCCAGTGACAAGGAGAGGAGAGGAAAGATGACTGGCAAGGGTTGGAAATAAAGGCAGGTTGCTCCAAGCCAAGGCAGGCCACACCTGGAGCCCTCCCCAAGGCCATGGTCAGAGTGCCTTTGGCTGGCCTCCCCCCACCACTGCTCTGTGCCCAGACCTTCCCAGGAGCTTTTCACCCTCCGTTAGCCACCATCTGGTGGTGGTGTTGAGAGCCTGGAGGGTGACCAGGAGCTGGCACGAGCTAAGCACAGAGATTTGCTGGACTGTGCGCTGAGCCTGGCCCCAGGGACCTGGGTTCTCTCCTGATTCCATGAGGGGGGAGGGGGTTTCAGCTGCACCAAGCATGGCCCCCAAGGTCGGCAGATGGGCAACTCCGGGAGGAAGCCACATGGCAGGGCTGTGTTGTTGTTAAATGCAGCTCATTAGGTTTTATCAGCAAGATGCTGCTCCATTGGCAGGAACATACCTGCCCCCAGCAAGGGAGGCTGCCAGAAGCATCAGTGGCCCTGGGAAGACTTTGGTGGGAAGGCTGGAGCCATAGGCTTGCTGGAGCCAACCTTGGAACTTGGTACCCTCTCCAGACCTACCCCTCCGTGCTTGAGGTGGGGGTTTGTTCTCAGTCATGACTCGCCTGCTGACTGTGGTCAGGTCACCTCCCACCCCTCCTCCTTCCTGACTCCCAGCCCCTCCCCGTCACTTTGTGCCAGGCACCAGCAGGCACAGCTCTGAGAAATGAAGTGGGGTTGTTCTCATCCCAGCCTTGCCTGTGTTCCCTCCTCGTCGGCTTCAGGCCAGCTGCACTCTGCCTTCCCATGCTGTTTCTCCACCAGCATGTCCACAGCTCATCCTGTTTCTGAACCTCAATTTTCTGTGCAGATCCGGGAAGCAACTATTGAAGACCATACATGTTCCAGGTCACAGATGCCCTGTGCTGGACCCCTCCATGTACCAAATCTGATTTATGGGCTCCTGAGCTGGGCACTCCAAAATCCCTGCAGGTGGTGACTGCAGCCATGAAATTAAAAGACTCTTGCTCCTTGGAAGAAAAGCTATGACCAACCTAGACAGTATACTAAAAAGCAAAGACATTACTTTGCTGACAAAGGTCCCTCTAGTCGAGGCTATGGTTTTTCCAGTGGTCATGTATGAATGTAAAAGTTGGGCCATAAAGAAAGCTGAGCGCCAAAGAATTGAAGTTTTTGAACTATGGTATTGGAGAAGACTCTTGAGAGTCCCTTGGACTGCAAGGAGATCCAGCCAGTCCATCCTAAAGGAAATCAACTCTGAATATTCATTGGAAGGACTATTGCTGAAGCTGAGCTCCAATACTTTGGCCACCTGATGAGAAGAACTGACTCATTTGAAAAAATCCTGATGCTGGGAAAGACTGAAGGCAGGAGGAGAAGGAGACGACAGAGGATGAGATAGTTGGATGGCATCACCGACTCAATGGACATGAGTTTGAGCAAACTCCAGGAGCTGGTGATGGACAGGGAAGCCTGGAGTGCTACAGTCCATGGGGTTACAGAGTCCGATACGACTGAGCAACTGAACTGAACTGAGTTGGGTGCGGTGATCACTGTTTTTTACAGATAGGAAGGTGTTGCTGAGTGAGTTGAATGGCTGGCTTCCAGGTCATGTGGCTAGGTGTCTGATTCAAGCTTCTTTCTGCTAGTTTTTCCCTTTAAGATGGATTGGGATTGGCAGTATGATCTAGAAGACCAGCATCCCAGGCCACCAGAAATGTGTTTGTCTGATGAACTAAGGAATATGCTGGGAGAGAAGTCACCTGAGGAAGATGGAATCAGGCAGATAAACTCAGCCTGGCACTGAGCATGACACGGGGAGGGGGTCATCAGGACCACAGCGGGCCCGGGCCCAGCCAGTGGCCTCAGCGGTGCCTGAGCTAAAGCAAGAGGACCTGAGGTAAGGACCAGGAGATGCAGGGATGGCCACGCAGCAGTTCAGGGGCCCAAGGGGCCAGCAGTGGGGAGAGAGATCTCCGCATGGCACGGGCAGCAGGCCAGGGCTGGGGACACTCGCACGGTCTGTCCGCAGATGAGGTGGCCACACACAGCGGCTGTGGGGCTCAGCTGGCCCCAGACCTCCGTGGCTTAGCCTCGGAGGAAAGCTGAGGGTAGCCTCTCCTGCAGGATTCCTTGCCCAGGGACTGTAGACCAGGGGCTGGCAAATCTGGCGCTCTGCCTGGTTTTGTTCGACTTGCGAACCAAGAATCGCTTTTACATTTTTCAACGGTTACCCAGTGTCTTCCCAACCACCTCCATCCCTGAGTGCAAACAGATGCTTTCCCTCACCTGCACCTGGCCACGCGGGTCACCATCAACCCACCTTCAGGTGGGATGGCTTTGGCTGCACCTGAGTCAACCAGGCTTAAACAATATGGAATGAGAAGCCTGGAAGTCGGAGGTTACAGGGTAAGTTCTCAGCTCTGGAACATCTCCAGGGCACATCCTCTGAGAGTCTATGCTGTTGGCCTTGCCCGCCTGGCTGCAAGAAAGATGCTGCAGGTACCACCTCCCCAGACAACTGCATCCCAAGACCCCAAGTTGCGGGGAATGGGGCTTCTCATTCAAACCAAGTCCTTAGCAGACTTCCGTCATGTCCCATTGGCCAGGGCTGGGTCACATGTCCAGCCTGAAAGCCTGAAAGCCATCATTGGCAAAGGGAAGAGAGCTGGGCTCCAGGCTGACCCCCACAGTGTACATAGCGCCCTGAGCACAGCTTGGATCCTGTTGGAAGTAAGATGGTGGGAGTGGACATTCAACTGGAAACCAACCCAGCTGCCAGGGCTTATTGGGATTTTTGTTTTTTTAGCTTCTGCGTTATTTTTAACTAGAGATATTATACTGTCAAAACAAGTGAGTCACTGTGCCCTTCTGACTGAAGCCTGGTGGCTTATTAATACTTCCATCCAAATTCCCAGGGAGACACAGATGCCTGGATGGGATGAAGCAAGGAAATGTTCGGCTGCCCTTGGAAGGGTTTGATGTCATCACACCAGGAGCTGGGATGCTGGATTGATGGAGAGGGGCTGGGCTGAGGACCCATGTGTAGGGATTTGGCAAGTAATGGCTTTTATTCATTCACTGTGTGACAGGCACTTCATTAAGACATAAGAGAAAGAGTCCATAAAATATTAAGGGGCTAAAACTAATTGAATGGTCCAAATGCTCCATGGGTGCCCCAACAGGGAGGGGAGACTTCTCCTGGCCCCTCCTTGTCACGGAAATGATTCAAGGTCATCAGGCCAGGGGACAGGTTGCCAGCATTCTGATTCTAAATGAGCCGCTAGTCCATCCTCAGTTTCCTCATTTGTAAAATCAGCATTTGGTGTCAAAGCTCAAGGTTCTTTCTGCTCTGGTCCTCACTGACTGCAACCTTAAAGAACCAATGACAAGCAGGACCCAGAGGTCTGAAACCAGCAAATCTCTAGATTGATGGAGATGATGCAGTGGTGATGGGGATGATGAAGGGGTTGGAGATGATGGTGTTCAGCAGGAGGAGCCCTTGCTGTATGCCATCATTGCCCTCATGTAGCATCTCACTGAGAGTCCCTTGGACCGCAAGGAGATCCACCCAGTCCTTCCTAAAGGAGATCAGTCCTGGGTGTTCATTGGAAGGACTGATGCTAAAGCTGAAACTCCAATACTTTGGCCACCTCATGCGACGACTTGACTCACTGGAAGAGTCTGATGCTGGGAGGGATTGGGGGCGGGAGGAGAAGGGGACGACAAAGAATGAGATGGCTGGATGGCATCACTGACTCAATGGACATGAGTTTGAGTGAACTCCGGGAGTTGGTGATGGACAGGGAGGCCTGGCGTGCTGTGATTCATGGGGTTGCAAAGAGTCGGACACGACTGAGCGACTGAACTGAACTGAGAACCTCATTGAATTCCCTCAAAAAACTCTATGGAATAGTTACGTTTATTAAGCTGATGTAACAGATGGGGAAACTGAGGCTTGGCAAGGTACATGCCTATATTCACCTATGGAGTTGTGTCTCTCCAAAATTCATATGTTGGAACCCCATCCCCGTTGTGACTGAATTTGGAGATTGGGCCTTTATAGGGGTTAATGAGGGTAAACGAGGTCATCTAGGTAGAGCCTTAATCCAGTAGGACTGGTGTCCTTACAAGAAGAGAGACAGGAGAGACTCACACAGAGAAAAGACCACATGCGGACACGGAGATGATCACCACCAGAAAGCCAAGGAGAAGGGCCTCGGAAGGAATCAATCCTGCTGACACTTGATCATGGACATCTGGCCTTCAGAATTGTGAGAGAATAAATTTCTCTTATTTAAGTCACACCATCTGTGGTATTTTGTAATGGCAGCCCAAGCTGACACATCACCCAGTGGCAGAGCCATCAGTGAAAGCAGGCAGTCTGACTTCAGAGTCACATCGAGAACCTCTCAATCTAAAAAATGATCTAATTTATAGAACCGAAAGAGCCTCACAGACTTAGAGAATGAACTTATGGATGCCAGCAGGGAAAATATGGGGAAGAGAGAGCTAGGGAGTTTGGGATGGATGTGTACACGCTGCTATATTTAAAATGAATAACCAACAAGGACCTACTGTACAGCACAGAGAACTGTGCTCAGTGTTAAGTGGCAGCCTGGATGGGAGGGCAGTTTGGGGGAGAATGGATACATGTCTGTGTATGATGGAGTCCTTTGCTGTCCACCTGAAACTGTCACAACATTGTTAACAGCTACGTGCACGTGGGCATACTAAGTCGCTCAGTCGTGTCCAGCTGTTTGCAACCCTATGGACTATAGTCTGCCAGGCTCCTTTGTCCTTGGGATTCTCCAGGCAAGAATACTGGAGTGGGTTACCATGTCCTCCTCCAGGGGATCTTCTCGACCCAGGGACTGAACCCACATCTCCTATAGCTCCTGCACTGCAGGCAGATTCTTTACTGCTAAGCCACCAGGGAAGCCCCTAATCAGCTCTATTCCAGTAGAAAAACTTTTTTTAAAGAAAGAAGAAACTCACTATCTACAACTCAACTGTGATTGGAGAGGTGGGTAGTGGATCTCCATGTGACTGGGCCTGTAGGTACCAAGTATACAGATTACCAAGGCTCACCCTCTCCATTCTACCCAACAAAAGACAATCCGTTCAGAACTAGCCCAAACACACGTTTTGGGTGAAAATGATCCCAGGGAAATGCAGGCCAGTATTCAGTAGGTGGCTGGAACCATCAGGGTAAGGTGCTGACCTGCGTCATGCCTCAGATGTCTGTAGGTACCAAAGAGATTTCAATCAGATTTGAAGGGGTGTCACCATCTGCTTCCAGGGAAGAATCCCAGTTGTTGCCCAAGTCAAACCTGGATTGAAATCCTGTCTTCCCCAGGGTGGGACCTTGGACAAATTACTTCACCTTCTGAGCCTCAGTTTCCCTATCTGTCACATAACCATCCTGACTCCGCAGCCGTGCCATGAGCATAGAGAAGTCAGCACACAGGATTCTGCTTCACAGATGGTCTCAATTTAGTAACACTTAACCCGAGGGACCACCTGAAATCCCTTGGGCTTCATCAAAGTGAAAGTCATGGTTACAAACCCCCCGGCAGGCAGCCATCAGTCTTTCCTGAAAGGAGCTGGGGATAAATGAACAGATCACAGTCTTACAGTTCAGCTGCTATTCTAGTTCTCACCCCACTGTCGGCAGAGGTCTGGGCAAGTTTCCTCAGAATGCTGTTCACGGCCCCCAGCGGGGGATCTTGCTTCCCCTGCACTGCCTACCTCCTGCCCCAAGCTTTCCTTCCCCCAAGCACTTGCTCTATTCCTTAGGCTGGGGGGTGAGGGGATCCCATGAAAGGACTCCCCAAAAACTGCTCGCCCATTGGACGGCCACAGCCTGAATCCCAAACCCCAGCCCCTTTGAGCATGCCCACTCCATCCTCCAACCCCTGGGAAAGGTTCTGTCACCAGAGACCTGGAAGAGAAGCCTAACGCCCTGAGGGAATTTTGTGTTTAAGCCTGGGAGGCTAGGATTTCCCTCCCAGTGACTAAGACTCTGTGCTCCCAATTCAGGGGGCCGGGGTTCAATCCCTGGTCAGGGAACTAGATCCCACATGTTGCAACTAAGACCCAGCACAGCCAAATACATACAAAAATAAAAATATTTGAAAAAGGAGAACAACTGGGAGGAGGCAAGAGGCAAGAGCAGCCCTGTTTCTATCAGCAGGGTCTGCCCACCTGAGGGGACCAAGCAAGATTCTTCGCTTCTTTCCTGGGGCCACCCGCTCTCCCCACACATACCTCCGGGCCATATTCCCAAGCCACGCCAGCACAGGGCTTTCTTTCCCTTCACCAGCCCCTCTCCGAGGAACCCCCAGCCAGAGCAAGCCGAGCTACCAGCTCCTGGTAGAGTCCAGGTCCAGGTATTTCTCCTCCCGGGAGATCTAGGATTCTGCCTCAAGAGCGAAGGCCCTGGAGCCAGCCAGTCAGGACTCCAACCAAGTTTCACCCGTCCAGACTCATTTGTTGTTATTTTTGTTGTTCAGTCACTAAATCGTGTCTGACTCTTTGCGACCCCATGGACTGTAGCCTGCCAGGCTCCTCTGTCCATGGGTTTCTGCAGGCAAGAACACTGGAGTAGGTTGCCATTTCCTTCCCCAGGGGATCTTCCTGACCTATTGATTGAACCTGCATCTCCTGCATTGGCAGGCGGATTCTTTACTGCTGAGCCACCAGGGAAGCCCTTTAGGCAAGCTACTCCCTCTCTAAGCCCCGTTATCCTCATCAGTAATAATGGAAATACCCAAAAGACACGTTTTATCAGGTCACGAGGATTAAATAGTGCATGACTATGCCAAAGCCTTTGACTGTGTGGATCACAATAAACTGTGGAACATTCAGAAAGAAATGGGAATACCAGAACACCTGACCTGCCTCTTGAGAAACCTGGATGCAGGTCAGGAAGCAACAGTTAGAACTGGATATGGAACAACAGACTGGTTCCAAATAGGAAAAGGAGTACGTCAAGGCTGTATATTGTCACCCTGCTTATTAAACTTCTATGCAGAGTACATCATGAGGAACGCTGGGCTGGAAGAAGCACAAGCTGGAATCAAGATTGCCGGGAGAAATATCAATAACCTCAGATATGCAGATAACACCACCCTTACGGCAGAAAGTGAAGAAGAACTAAAGAGCCTCTTGATGAAAGTGAAAGAGGAGAGTGAAAAAGTTGGCTTGAAGCTCAACATTCAGAAAACGAAGATCATGGTATCTCGTCCCATCACTTCATGGGAAATAGATGGGGAAACAGTGGAAACAGTATCAGACTTTATTTTTGGGGGCTCCAGAGATGGGGAAACAGTGGAAACAGTGTCAGACTTTATTTTTTGGGGCTCCAGAATCACTGCAGATGCTGATTGCAGCCAGGAAATTAAAAGACGCTTACTCCTTGGAAGGAAAGTTATGACCAACCTAGATAGTATAATAAAAAGCAGAGACATTACTTTACCAACAAAGGTCCGTCTAGTCAAGGCTATGGTTTTTCCCATGGTCATGTATGGATGTGAGAGTTGGACTGTGAAGAAAGCTGATCGCCGAAGAATTGACGCTTTTGAACTGTGGTGCTGGAGAAGACTCTTGAGAGTCCCTTGAACTGCAAGGAGGTCCAACCAGTCCATTCTGAAGGAGATCAGTCCTGGGTGTTCATTGCAAGGATTGATGCTAAAGCTGAAAATCCAATACTTTGGCCACCTCATGCGATGAATTGACTCACTGGAAAAGACTGTGGTGCTGGGAAAGGTTGGGGGTGGGAGGAGAAGGGGACGACGGAGAATGAGATGGCTGGATGGCATCACCGACTCTGTGGACATGAGTTTGAGTGAACTCCGGGAGTTGGTGATGGAGAGGGAGGCCTGGCGCGCTATGATTTATGGGGTCGCAAAGAGTCGGACACAACTGAGCGACTGAATTGAACTGAACTGAACTGAACTGAAGACAGGAGTAACAGAGGGCCTGGCGGGAAGTAAGCTCGAAACAGAGATTAGTGAGCTCTGATCCAGGGCCCAGGGTTGGAGTGGAGTGAACGAGGCGGTGAAGGCACAGAGCGCAGGGGCCTAAGAATGAGGGCGCCTTAAAGCTCATGGCCTAGCAGCTCGCTTACCTCACAAGTGAAGCGGAGAGACCCAGAAGTCCAGAATCAGCCAATATTTGCATCAATCTTCACAAAGGCTGGGCTTCCCTGGTGGCTGAGAAGGTAAAGAATCCGCGTCCAATGTGGGAGACCTGTGTTCATTCGCTGAGTTGGGAAGGTCCCCTGGAGGAGGGCATGGCAACCCACTCCAGTATTCTTGCCTAGAGAATCCCCATGGACAGAGGAGCCTGGCATGCTACAGTCTATCAGTACAGTTCAGTCACTCAGTCATATCTATTTGCGACCCCATGGACTGCAGCACTCCAGGCCTCCCTGTCCATCACCAACTCCTGGAGCTTACTCAATCTCATGTCCATCGAGTCGGTGATGACATCCAACCATCTCATCCTCTGTCATCACCTTCTCCTCCTGCCTTCAATCTTTCTCAGCATCAGGGTCTTTTCCAATGAGTCAGCTCTTTCCATCAGGTGGCCAAAGTATTGGAGTTTCAGCTTCAATATCAATCCTTCCAATGAATATTCAGGATTGATTTCTTTTAGGGTGGACTGGTTGGATCTCCTTGCAGTCCAAGGGACTGTCAAGAGTCTTCTCCAACATCACAGTTCAAAAGCATCGATTCTTTGGTGCTCAGCTTTCTTTATAGTCCAACTCTCACATCCATACATGACTACTGTAAAAACCATAGGTTTGACTAGACACACCTTTGTTGGCAAAGTAATGTCTCTGCCTTTTATTTTTTTTTAATTAATTTATTTTTTATTGGAGGCAAATTATTTTACAATATTATATTGGTTGGTTTTGCCATACATTGACATGAATTCGCCCCGGGTGTACATGAGTTCCCCCTCCTGAACCCCCCTCCCACCTCCCTCCTCCCTTTATCCTCCCTCTGGGTCATCCACGCACGCCAGCCCCGAGCATCCTGTAACATGCATCGACCCAGAACTGGTGATTCATTTCACATATGACAATATACATGTTTCAGTGCCAATCTCCCAAATCATCCCACCCTCACCCTCTCCCACAGAGTCCCAAAGACTGTTCTATACATCTGTGTCTCTTTTGCTGTCTCATATACAGGGTTATCATTTGCATCTTTCTAAATTCCATACATATGCGTTAGTAATGTCTCTGCCTTTTAATATGCTGTCTAGGTGGTCATAGCTTTTCTTCCAAGGAGCAAGCATCTTTTAATTTCATGCCTGCAGTCACCATCTGCAGTGATTTTGGAGCCCAAGAAAATAAAGACTGCCACTGTTTTCATTGTTTCCCCATCTATTTGCCATGAAGTGATGGGATGGGATGCCATGATCTTAGTTTCTTGAATGTTGAGTTTCAAGCCAGCTTTTTCACTCTCCTCTTTCACTTTCATCAAGAGGCTCTTTAGTTCCTCTTCATTTCTGCCATAAGGGTGGTGTCATCTGCATATCTGAAGTTATTGATATTTCTCCTGGCAATCTTGGCTACATTCCATGGGGTCATGGCTACTACATGTAGTCCAAGGCTACAGTGCATGGGGGTCACACAAAGGAATATGCAGGGTCCAGCCTGCAGAGGGCACAGTTCCTGAGCTGGCTCCAGTTGCTCAACTCTTCTCACTTCTCTGGGCCTGTTTGCTCATCAGAGATGCTGAGGTTCCCATGGTGGGTACCTCCCCACCATCCCCATCCCAGAGCCGTGTAGGGACCAAGTGATAAGGGACTCAAAGGGCTTTGTAAACTATAATAGGTGGACCAGACTGCACAAAAGACGATGCTTACAAACAGGATGGTTAGTATTACATTCTGGGAGGTTTTCTCCACTCAACCCACCCTAGCACGCCTCTCAGCTCCCCTCCTAATGAGCTGAAAGTCTCACCAGCTGTTTAAAGCCGCTATTAAACAAATAAGTTGTCCTTTGATTCTCTGGTTTCATGTCTTTATATCTGAGAGAGAAAAAAAAGCAAAAGTATCCAAAACATGAGTTGGTAGAGTCAATAATAAAGTGCTCTGCAGCAAGACCCATTCATCTCACCTCCATTTTAATTTTTTAAACAAAAACTACAAATCATCAACCACCACCTTCAATGAATTAAATGGTAAGGAAAATTAGAAAACAGCTCAACTTTTAATCAATATTGGCCTTGGCCTTGCAAACAGCGGTTCCTTCTTTGGCCCGTTTCTAATCAGGAGTGTTAATTATCTTGTTACATGCTAGTAAATTAAATATGAACAAATGAAGTTAAAGGAGATCATTTGTTAAGGAAAACTGATTACATATTGTTAGCTCTTGGGGATTCGATGGAAAACCACTGTCATGAAAATGGCTGTAAAAATTAGACCTGATATTTGACTTGTGAGGTTGCCTTGTGAGGTTGCCCGGCTGAAGGGATGAATCACAAAGTCTCCCGCAGCAGCCCGTGGGGGACCTGAGGGCCTCTGGACCACAAGCAGCTGTCATTGTCACCTCCTCTGTACTTGAGAGTCTTTCAAAGGTCTGCCCCCTGGTGAGAGCCCTGTAACCCCTAGATATTAACACTCTGTAGGAGCAAGAGAAACAAAGGTGGGAGAAATGTAGGTGATTGTGAGGAGAGAGAGCTGGGGAATGTGGGGGGCAGGTGTGTACACGTGCAAACACACCATGGGCTCCCATCCAAGCCCCAACTGCAGCCGTGTCTTCTCAGCAGCGAGTCCAGGGCAACTGAATGGACCCTGTCCTACTCTCCGGGAACAGAATAGGAGCCCTAGCAGTTTTGCCCCTCACGTGGGGGTCCAGGTGCTGCCTTGGCAGCAGCAGAAAAGCTGAGCAGGAAGGCAGAATGCTCAGGCTTGGTCCAGTGTTGGTTATCCAAGTCAGGGGGGCAAGCCTATCACTGAACCACCGACTTTTCTGTCCTCCCATCCCTGAGCCAGGCCTGCAGCACAGAAGCAGCAGAATAAGCTCACTGGTTCTGAAAGTTCATCCAAGGCCTTGACTGCCACGCTGAGTGAGGCAGAAACTGCTAGTTGCCTACCAGTATTCATTCTCCTGTTCTTCCTTAGAGGAGAACTCTTGTCTCATTTAAAGTGTCCATGTGGAAACTGGTCTTCCCAGGTGGTGCTAGTGGTAAAGAGCCCACCTGCCAGCGCAGGAGACATAAGAGATGCAGATTTGATCCCGGGGTTGGGAAGATCCCCTGGAGAAGGAAACAGCTGCCCACTCCAGTATTCTTGCCTGGAGAATCCCAGAGACAGGGGAGCCTGATGGGCTACTGTCTATGGGGTCACACAGAGTCGGACACGACTGAAGCAACTTAGCAGCAGCAGCAGCCCCAAAGGTTTGATTTACTCAAAGTTTGTCAGGCTGGAAGGAGAAACACCCATTTATATGAGGGGGAAACTCCTGTGAAAGGGGGGAGCAGAAATTTAGCCACAGGGAACCCCCCCAACACACTCTAGACACACTGGCTTTGCTCACCCTCCACTCACTGGTCAGAACATTCTAGCTTCAAGCCAGTCGTCCACGTGTGCTCAGGTAAATGGGGCTTGGGGTATGGCCTTGGGCTTGGGTGGGAGTTAGGCTGCTACAGCCCTCAATTCCTGAACTTCTCTCTTGCGCAGGTCCCTTGGCAGCTCTCCCTCTGAAGCCACTGGCCAATGAGGTGGCCTCCCTCTAAGTCCCAGAAGTCTGTCCACCTGACTCGTCAAGAGTCAGACCAGGAAGGCTGCTGGCAGGAGCGCCCAATGTCCCCCATGACAGTGGAAGATGGGGAAGCTGCAGGCCCCTCTCTCAGGGCGATCGAGGCCTTGAAGGTGACCTCACTTCCCCATGTCATACACAAGAAGAAAACTGAGGCCAGGAGGGTTGGGAAAATGCTCACCATTTAGCCTGAGAGAGACCAACACCAGCTCCTCCAGCCCCTCCTAATCCACCGCTCCTAAACCTTCAGTCATGTAACCCAGGTCACTAAGGACTGAGGAAAACTAAACCCAGGTTGGGCTGAACCCCAAAAAGTGTTAACTCAGCCATATTCCAAAACCACGCCCCTAGAAATAAATGCATGTCACAGATGACATAGTCAGACTCCTAGGCATGTATCCAGAGAAAAACATGATCTGAAAGCATACATGCGCCCCAATGTTCACTGAAGCACTGTTTACGATAGCCAAGACATGGAAGCAACCTAAATGTCCATTGACAGAGGAATGAGTGAAGAAGATGTAGATACAATGGAATATTACTCAGCCATTAAAAAGAATGAAATAATGCCATTTGCAGCAACATGGATGGGCCTAGAGATTGCCATCCTGAGTAAAATAAGTCAGACAGAGAAGGAGAAACATCACATAACTTCCCTTACACATGAAATCTAAAATGAAACGATACAAATGAACTGACAAAACAGAAGAAGACTCACAGACATACATAGAGGATGAACTTACGGTTGCCGGAGAGAAGGATGGGAGAAGGGATAGTTAGGGAGCTTGGGATGGACAGGTACACACTGCTATATTTAAAATGGATAACCAACAAAGACCTACTGTATAGCACAGGGAACTCTGTTCAACGTTATGTAGCAGAGGGGAATTTGGGGGAGAATGGATACACATATACATATGGCAGAGTCCCTTCACTGTCCACCTGAAACTATCACATTTTTAATCAGCTGTATCCCCATACAAAATAAAAAGCTTAAAAAATAAAGTGAAAGAATGTTCTTCCTCACAGGGTTGTGTGAGGATGAAGTTAGCCAACACTCAGTGGCTTACAACAGGGGACAGCCTCTCTCATGCTTTAGTGAGTTGACAAGGCTCAGTGGGGCAGTTCTCACTTGGCGTCTTTTGTTCTTATAGTCAGATATCAATGAGAGTTGCAGTCACTTGAAGCAGGTGTCCAAAACGGCTCACTCACAGGACTGACGGAGGATGAGACTGCTGATGGGGGCAGGGCTGCTGTAGAGAGGTGGTCATGGAGGGCTTTTCTGAGGAGGTGACATTTTTGCTGAGGCCTGAATGGTGAGGAGATGGCCATACGAATGTTCATTGGAAGCCTGTCTCCAACTGGAAGAACAGCAGTTATGAAGCCTATGATTCCAGAAGGACCTCTGCCAGAAGATTTCAGTCCCAGCAGCAGGCGAACCCAGCCGGCCAGTGGAGGAGGCAGCTGGTACTCTCTGCTTGGGACTGAGTTCTTCAGAAGGAAAAGAAAACACAATGCAGGGGCGGGTGGACAGGAAGCCTGCCTCACATGAGGCTTGGGAAGATGAGATTGGGGCCAGGATCCTCCTTCCTGTGGAAAACTCCCTCACTTGTTCAGTCCAGGCCTCCTAACTGAATTAGGGTACTCCCCCATTCCTCAAGTTTCGTGATTGCCACCAGTGACGTGTCAGTGACAGCTTACCCCAGCAGAAACAGCACGGCCGGAGGCAGAGCACAAGATTGCAAGGCGCCTTTTACGAAGCAAGCCCAGCAGGCATCCTAAACAGCCCTCACTCTGTTCCCTTCTCTTTGACATGAACAGCTGCACTAATGTGAGTTTACCCATCAGATAAAAATAATTTGCTAAATATCACAGTGGAGTTATTTCTAAGTGACTTCAGTTACTGTCATAAGATGCAGGGCTGGCTCAACAGTGAGATGCATTTGGAGAACAAAAGCAGGGGTTTGAATCAAAACCTCAAAGCAATGAAGCATGTATTCACAGTTCAATCGGGTGCAATCATAGCCTGGATTATTTAGCTATTTGAGTCTACCAATTTAAATGCTAATCTCATCTGGGAACACCCTCACATCACACCTAGAAATGTTTAGCCATATATCTGGGCCCCCCCGATCCAGTCAAGTACTCAGTGCTCAGCCACTCAGTCATGTCCGATTCTTTGTGACCCCATAGACAGTAACCCACCAGGTCCCTCTGGTCCATGGAATTTTCCAGGCAAGAATACTAGAGTGGGTTGCCATTTCCTACTCCAGGAGATCTTCCCGACCCAGGGATCAAACCCACATCTCCTGCATTGGCAGGCGGATTCGTTACCACTGAGCCACCTGGGAAGTCTACATATAAAATGAACCATCACACCCAGTCCATACATTAACGCACTTTACCGAAACTCTTTCAGGTGGCTCTGATCGTCACGCAATGGTTTAGAGGAAGAATTTGAGACTCAAAGCTTCTAAGTTTGCCAAAAGCCACAAAGCTACTCACAGCGTGTGCCGGATCCTAAGCCAGGGCTCTCTGACTTCGCAGCTGTGCTGGTTCATTTTCCCCTGGCACCTGGCTGCGGTATGGTTCATAAATACTGTGCAGGTGTGAATACTGGCTAGAGGAGTCTACGCACCCCATGCCTAGAGAGGTTCTGGTTAGGAGATAAATTCTACCAGTCCCTGAAGCCCCTCTTGATAGAACAAGCATGCTTCCCTGGGAAGAGGAGGCTGGTCTGTTAAACCCTCTCCCAGCTTTTTGGACCTTCTGGTACCACCCTCCTCCTGGGGACAATTTATGTGATTTGCAAGGAAGGGTCTCAGAGGAAATAGGCAAGAAATAAACAGCCCTTTAACAGCCCCTCCTTCTCCTCCCCAGTGGTTTTGGTCCAGGAGGACCATCAGCTCTGTTCTGTGCTGAGTAGATACCTTGGGGCTTTTTCAGGACGATCCTTAATATGCAGAGACAAAGTCTCATACGGTGAGTGCATAGGGACGGTCCAGCTGTTTTATGACCTGACTATGGCTATGGTAGGGGGAGAGGGCAGGGGACGGGGGCAGGCAGTGCTACAGTGGCCCTCACCTGTCAGAAGGCACCATGGCCAGCAGCTGCTCCCCACCACCATCCACTTCCTCTTCTCTCCCCTCCCCCTGAGGCCTTCCTGGCTTCTTCTCCCAGAGCTCATCCCACTGGCCTCCAGCCAAGCTGGCACCTGGCAGGTGGATGAAGGCAGGGTGAGTCACAGCTTCCTAGAAAACCGTGGTCTAGACCAACTCCCAAAGGGCAGAGGCCATGTCCAACCAGACTCTCTGGGAGCCCTGTCCAGCTTATTCTGTTTCAGGTACTCGAACTGCAATTGGAAGAAAAGGGGGACCTACAGGTTCACCCCGGGTATGGAACCCAGTTTCTGGCTGCGCCTCCCCCCAGTTCAGCTCAGTTCTGTGCTCCCAGGGAGCCAGGATACTGGACTCAGAAGACAGGCTCAGAAACTGTTTTCTGATTTAATGTGTCTCAAACTGGGGTTGTTTAGTCGCTAAGTCACATCCGACTCTTTGCAACTCCATGGACTGTAACATGCCAGGTTTTCCTGTCCTTCACTGTCTCCCGGAGTTTGCTCAGACTCGTGTCCATTGAGTCGATGATGTCACCCAGCCAGCTCATCCTCTGTCGTCCTCTTCTCCTCCTGCCCTCAATCTTTTCCAGCGTTAGGGTCTTTTCCAGTGACTCAGTTCTTCACATCAGGTGGACAAAGTATTAGAGCTTCAGCTTCAGCAACTGTCCTTCCAGTGAATTTTCAGGGTTGATTTCCTTTAGGATGGACTGGTTTGATCTCCTTGCTGTCCAAGGGGCTCTCAAGAGTCTTCTCTACTCGAGCACCACAGTTTGAAAGGATCAGTTCTTTGGCCCTGTCTTCTGTATGGTTATACACGCAAAAAGTCACCTGTGATCTTGCTAACATATCAATTCTCATTCAGCAAGCCTGGGAGGTGCCGAGCCTCTGCCTCTCTAACAAGTTCCTGGGGATGCAGTTGATGCTGGTTTCCACCCTTCACAATGAGAATCAGGAGGATCTAACCCTGTCTCCCAGGGTGTGCTGTGGTTCAAAGGGGACACATCCCAGCAAGGGCTGGCAGATGTGGAAGGGGAACAGCATCAAGCAATGAAAATATGAGTGCTTGGGGGTCAGGCAAACAGTTTCTTCACCTGTCTGAGCCTCAGTTTCCTCTACTGTAAAAAGAAAACACTAATTTCATTGGAGTTTCTGATGAATCAAATGTCCTAACATTCATAAAGTCTGAATTACTGTTTTTTAACCAATCAGAATATCAGGGATCACAACATCTGTTTACAGAAGTGGATTCAGGGACTTCCCTGGTACCACAGTGGATAAGAATTCACCTGCCAATGAAAGAGGCAAGAGTTCAGTCTCTGGTCTGGGAAGATTCCACCTGCCTCAGGACAACTAAGCTCATGGTCAACTACTGAGCCTGGGAGCTGCAACTACTGAAACCCACATTCCCTAGAGCCCTGCTCCACAAGAGAAGCCACTGCAATGAGAAGCCCGAGCATTGCAAGGAAGAGCAGCCCCCACTCGTCACAACTAGAGAAAGCCCAAGCAAAGCAACCAAGACCCAATGCAGCCAAAAATAAATAAATAAAATTAATTTTAAAAAGTAAGTGCATTCAACCAAGATGGTGTAAAGATTTTCAATACCACTGGATAGCAAGTAATGATGGACAATGATCCTGAGACACAGAAAATAAAATAAGACCTATGATTGCCTTTGCTTGCTGCCTTCAGAAAGTTTCCAGAGGTGGTGCGGAAATGGGAAACTCAAGAGGAGCTTAGCGGACTCTCTGAGTTGAGGAGATGAAACTGAGGGTTTGGGGAAAAGTGTTGGAGAAGACTCTTGAGAGTCCCTTGGACTGCAAGATCAAACCAGTCCATCCTAAAGGAGATCAGTCCTAAATATTCATTGGAAAGACTGATGTTGAAGCTGAAGCTCTAATACTTTGGCCACCTGATGTGAAAAACTGACTCACTGGAAAAGGCCCTGATGCTGGGAAAGATCGAAGGCAGGAGGAGAAGGGAACGACAGAGGATGAGCTGGTTGGATGGCATCACCAACTCAGTGGGCATGAATTTGAGTAGGCTCCGGGGGTTGGTGATGGACAGGGAGGCCTGGCGTGCTGCAGTCCATGGGGTCACAAAGGTTGGACACGACTGAGCGACTGAACTGAACTGAACTGAGCTGAATGCAGTTAGAGGTGGAAGGACAGGGGCCTGAAGAGAAGAGAGCTGCACAGAGAGAACTCCAGAGAGCTGCAGAGGGTTGCTTTGAATATCTGCCTAGACGGATCAGCTCACGCATGTGAGAAAACTACCCACCATTATGGAAAGAACCTTCCAAAAGGAGGCCCAGGTACAGTGCCTCTTCCCACCAGTCAGAATGGAAAAATTCATCGACACTGAGTATTCAGAAAAGTCTTGCCACATTAGCGAAGAATAATCAACACCAGACAGCACTGCTCTGGTCCTGCCTACCAAGTCTTAAAGCAAGATTCAAAAGAGTCAGAATGTAATTTAACTACATAACTCAGTTGGTAAAGAATCCACCTGCAATGCAGGAGACCCTGGTTCAACTCCTGGGTTGGAAAGATCCCCTGGAGAACGGATAGGCTACCCACTCCAGTATTCTTGGGCTTCCCTTGTGGCTCAACTGGTAAAGAATCTGTCTGCAATGTGGGGGACCTGGGTTCAATCCCTGGGTTGGGAAGATATCCTGGAGAAGGGAAAGGTTACCCCCTCCAGCATTCTGGCCTGGAGAATTCCATGGACTGTATAATCCATGGGGTCGTGAAGAATCGGACACGACTGAGCAACTTTCACTTTCACTTTTCAGAAAAAAAAAAAGAGTTCAAGAGTTTAAAAATATCCAGCACCTAACAAGGTAAAAATCACAATATCTGACATCCGATCAAAGATTACTAGACTACTAAATCGGAAAAACATGACTGCCGTGGGAGATTAAAAAGCAATCAATTGAAATCAATCCAGAATTGACACAGATGTTAGAGTTAGCACACACAGACATAAATTATTATAATTGTATTCAATGTTGAAAAGCTACAGAAAACCATGGGAGAATTATTTTTCAAACACCAAAATCAAATTTCATCTCAATACCATAATGTCCAGATCAAAAGCAATACTGGGTGGAATTAGCGGAAGATTAGACGTTTCAAAAGAAAAGATTGGTAAACTTCACAAAAGTGATAGAAATTATCTAAAATGAAACTGAGAGGAGAAAAAAGATTTTTAAAAAATTAAAAGAGCATCAGTGAGCTCTGGAACAACTTTCAGCAACCTAACATATGTGTGATTGGAATTTCAGAAAGACATGGGGATGCAAACAGAAAATACTTGTTCTGATTCAGTAGCTCTAGGACAGGGCCCAAGAACTTGCATTACTTACAAGTTCCCAGGTTTAATGCTTTCAGTCCAAAGGTTACACTTTGAGCTACTGCTCTAAGGCAGAAATCAGTAAACTATATCCTCTGGGCCAAATCTACCTGCTTTTATAAAGTTTTTTGTTTGGTTGGTTTTGGTTTTTTATAAATTTTATTGGGTAGAGAATGGTGTCCACAAACTCTCATGCCATGGGACAGCTTGAGCTCAGTGTGAAGACAAAAGAAGAAATATAGGGCCGTGAGATCTCAGGAAGAAAGAGTGCAGGCAGAGGGGTCACTGAAGATGGGCCCAGGATTGATCAAACCCCTGTGTCTCTTCACCTGAGGCTGGAGGTGAATGGCCAGATCACAGCCTCCCCATCCCTGGGCAGTTTGGTGACATCACAGCCTCTCAGTCCCACCACAGACCCACTGCATCAGTCTCTCCAAGGAATGGTGGCCTAGGGTTCCCTGTTTTCCAGGCTCAGCAAGCAGTTCCAAATAGGAAGACTGGTTCCAAATAGGAAAAGGTGTACGTCGAGGCTGTATATTGTCACCCTGCTTATTTAACTTATATGCAGAGTACATCATGAGGAACGTTGGGCTGGAAGAAGCACAAGCTGGAATCAAGATTGCAGGGAGAAATATCAATAACCTCAGATATGCAGATAACACCACCCTTATGGCAGAAAGTGAAGAAGAACTAAAGAGCCTCTTGATGAAAGTGAAAGAAGAGTGAGAAAGTTGGCATAAAGCTCAACATTCAGAAAACTAAGATTATGGCATCCGGTCCCATCACTTCATGGGAAATAGATGGGGAAACAGTGGAAACAGTGGCTGACTTTATTTTTCTGGGCTCCAAAATCACTGCAGATGGTGATTGCAGCCATGAAATTAAAAGACGCTTACTCCTTGGAAGCAAAGTTATGACCAACCTAGACAGCATATTCGGAGAAGGCAATGGCAAGCCACTCCAGTACTCTTGCCTGGAAAATCCCATGGATGGAGGAGCCTGGTGGGCTGCAGTCCGTGGGGTCGCTAAGGGTCAGACATGACTGAGTGACTTCACTTTCACTTTTCACTTTCACACATTGGAGAAGGAAATGGCAACCCATTCCAGTGTTCTTGCCTGGAGAATCCCAGGGACAGGGGAGCCTGGTGGGCTTCCGTCTATGGGGTCACACAGAGTCGGACACAACTAAAGTGACTTAGCAGCAGCAGCAGCAGCAGACAGCATATTAGAAAGCAGAGACATTACTTTGTCAAAAAAGGTGCATCTAGTCAAGGCTACAGTTTTTCCAGTAGTCATGTATGGATGTGAGAGTTGGACTATAAAGCTGATCACCGAAGAATTGATGCTTTTGAACTGTGGTGTTGCAGAAGACTCTTGAGAGTCCCTTGGACTGCAAGGAGATCCAACCAGTCCATCCTAAAGAAGATCAGTCCTGGGTGTTCATTGGAGGGACTGATGTTGAAGCTGAAACTCCAATACTTTGGCCATCTGATGCAAAGAGCTGACTCATTGGAAAGGACCCTGATGCTGGGAAAGATTGAGGGCAGGAGGAGAAGGGGACAACAGAGGATAAGATGGTTGGATGCCATCACCGACTCAATGGACATGGGTTTGGGTGGACTCCGGGAGTTGGTGATGGACAGGGAGGCCTGGCGTGCTGCGGTTCATGGGGTCACAAGGTGTCAGACACAACTGAGCAACTGAACTGAACTGACTGACAAGCAGTTCAGATGATGACCCAAGCCTGCAAATGATCTCCAGCCAATTTCTGTGACCCCTCCCAGCTATGCAAATATCCTGAAATACATTTGAGGATCTCATCAGCATGTTCTTAGAGTGCAGCCAGTTATGAGACCAGTAATGTTAATACACCCATTTCACAGATTAGAAAACTAGCCCACACTGAGACCAGCTAGTTCATGGCTCATTTCCCTTGGCCTTAATTCCACCCAGAGCCCAAATTGTCTCAAACCTGCGATTCTCAAACTAATCCACAGGTGGGCAAACTTTTCCTAGACAGTATATCTTCCGCTCTGTGGTCCACACAGCCTCTGTTGCAGCAGCTTGACTTTGCCACGGCAGCAGGAAAGCAGCCTTAGACATTATGTAAATGAGCAAGCATGACTGTGTTCTGATAAAATTTTATTGATAGACGCTGAAATTTGAATTTCACACATTTTACATCACAAAATATCTTTCGCCTTTCAATTTTTTTCAGTGATGAAACAGAATTCATATGTTACAGAAAGACAAGAAAAATATACACATAAAACTTTTCTCTGCCCATTTGGGCCTCCTCCCCTTTACCACTGAGTCAGACATGACTTAGCAACTAAACAAACAACCCTCCCCTTTAGTGTATGTTATGGACCTGCATTAACCAGAGCCCCAGGAGATAACACTCCTTCTTAATCTTGTAAAGAGTCACAATGATCCCTAATTCCTTGGAAGATAACCTTCCTTCTTAATCTTGTAAGGGGTCACGATGACCCACTACTTCTTGTACATGTGGATCTGCATTGTGTCAACTGTCAATACATCATTTGTCTCAAACACTATATAACTGTGCTTCGACCTCTCAAGAGCAGGGCAGGAGACTCCTCAGGGCTTTCTGAAAGAACATCTCCTGCATTATAATCCTCAGGCTGGCTCAAATAAGATTTTCCATTTCTTTCTTAGATCAACTACTGATTTATTTTGTCATCAATACCTACCATCTAAAAATATAAAAACCATTCTTAGCTCACAGGCCATACAAAAACAGGCATCGGGTCAGATTTGGCAGTGGCCATGGTTTTCGAACCCCTGCACTAATCCATTCACATATCAGGCAACCGGCCCTGCAAGGCAATGAGCTGGGGTGTCGGAGCCCTGTGGGCAGTTTTGGCCTCAGACCCATCACTTCACTCCCCCAGCCCCTGCCCTGCCCGGCTCTGCTCTTTGCTTCTCCTTGGATCTGCCCAGTCTGACCTCTTTGACGCCCAGATTTACACCCACCTCTTAGGTCTTCAGGGCTTCCCTGGTGGCTTAGAAGGTAAAGCGTCCACCTGCAGTGCGGGAGACCCAGGTTCAATCCCTGAGTCGGGAAGATCTCCTGGAGAAGGAAATGGCAACCCACTCCAATACTCTTGCCTGGAAAACCCCACGGACAGAGGAGCCTGGGAGGCTGCAGTCCATGGGGTCACAAAGGTATGGACATGACTGAGCGACTTCACTTCAGTTCACTTCTTAGGTCTTTAAGTCTGGTAACTCAGATGGTAAAGCGTCTACCTACAATGTGGGAGACCCAGGTTTGATCCCTGGGTCAGGAAGATCCCCTGGGGAAGGAAATGGCAACCCACTCCAGTATTCTTGCCTGGAAAATCCCATGGACTGAGGAGCCTGGTAGGCTACAGTCCATGGGGTCGCAAAGAGTCAGACACAACTGTGCGACTTCACTTCCTAGGTGGCACAGTGGTAAAGAATCCACCTGCAGGAGACACAAGAGACATGGGTTTGATCCCTGGGTCGGGAAGATCCCCTGGAGTAGAAAATAGCAACCCACTTCAATGCTGTTGCCTGGAAAATTCCATGGACAGAGAAGCATGGCGGGCTACCATCCGTGAGACTGCAAAGAGTGGGACACAAGTGAGCACACATACAGTAATACTTGGCCCCCCAAGCACAGTCAATACTAACCATCCTGCCATCTTGCCTTAACAAGTCTAGCCCAGGGCTTCACTGCTTTCCAGAGATCAGACACATAAATTGCCTACCATTTGGAAATTCAAGGTGGAGGAACTTACCCTGAATTTTAAAAGAAAATCAAATCCTCCCAACCAGTTTACAACCCACAGCCCAAGGTGGGAAGGCCTCCCGGACCCTGGGTAAGCCTGTAGTCAGAATCAAACAGTGTAGAAGTCACATTGGTTCCGTGCTTTTCACAAACAGCCCCAGAAGTTCTCGTGTGACACAGAACATTTTTTTCAGTGGATTATTTTAGCTAGCAGCCAGCTCTGTGATCTCTCTCCCCTGGGGTCAAGTTCAAAGAGAATTCCAATGTGATTAAGTAAACATATGCAAGTAGTAGATTTATGTGCTACTGTGCTATTCTTTGTGATGTTGGCACTGGGGGTAGGGAATTGTCACAGCTCCTGGGTGCTCAGCTTATTTCCTAAGAAATTAACTCATCAGTCCCCACTGTGGATGAAAGCACTGCTTGGAACATTTGAAATTCAAAGTGAAATGCATTCATGGCTCTATCATTTGAAAAGGATGAGGAGGACAAGGATCAGGAGGCAGTGATGATGAACAAGAAGGGACCAGTGAGGAGTGACTGATGAATGTCTGCTGTCTGTGGATGCGTCTGGTTCGTGGAGAGGTGCGAAAGCAAGTCGGATATTTCTGTCCATCACGACTGAGAAACTGGACTGCAAATGGTACCTGGAGCAGTGGGCTGAAACTGCCCCACGTGGGGAGTTAATGGAAACGTGGAGAGCTTTTCTGTTTTAATAAAGTACTTGAGCTATTATCTCAGCACACCCACTGTGCACAGGGACCGTGCAGGCTGCTGAGTTAACCAGGCAGTTAGAGCAAAAATAAATTCCCTTTCCGATTGGCAAGTGGATGCTCTGGTCCTGATTTGCCACCACCAACAAAGGATGTTTGGGACCTGAATCCCTCCCAGCCATCCCTTCTGTATCCCCTGGGTACAGGGGCCCTTGTAGGAAAACAGTTAGTAAACAGATCCATGTCACACTCCTATCCCTACATTTGGAAATTAGGGGCTCCCCTGATGACCCCATTTTAATTTTCACAATCACCCTGTGAGGAGGCTTTAGCATCACCCACCTTGTACGTGTGACAATCCCATTTTACAGTGGAGAAAACTGAGGCTCAGAGAGGTTATTGAGGGAGAGCAAGGGCTGGAAGTCAAGTCAGCTAACTCTAATCCTGAGCTCTTTCCCTTATGTCACAGCAGGACACCCAGTGTCCTGAAATACACCATGCCTCAGGCCTCACATCAAACCCAAGCAACCTCTCAGGTCAGGACTCACTGAGGGGGACTTCCCTGGTGGTCCAGTGGTTGAGAATCTGCCCACCAATGCAAGGGACGCGGGTTTGATTCCAGGTCGGGGAATGAATATTCCACATGCTGCAGGGCAACTAAGCTGGTGCACCACAACTACTGAGCCCAAGCACCACAACTACTGAGCCCAAGCACCACAGCTACTGAGCCCAAGCACCACAACTACTGAGCCCGAGCACCACAGCTACTGAGCCCGAGCACCACAGCTACTGAGCCCAAGCACAACTACTGAGCCTGAGTGTGCCACAATTGCTGAGCCCAAATGCCACAACTACTGAGCCTGAGCACCACAACTACTGAGCCCAAGCACCGCAACTACTGAGCCCAAGCACCACAACTACTGAGCCCGAGCACCACAACTACTGAGCCCGAGCACCACAGCTACTGAGCCCGAGCACCACAGCTACTGAGCCCAAGCACAACTACTGAGCCTGCGTGTGCCACAATTGCTGAGCCCAAGTGCCACAACTAAGATCTCACCTGCAGCAACAAAGGATCCCACAGGATGTAACAAGGTTCCCATGTACCGCAACTAAGTAAGACCTGATGCAGGTAAATAAATGTTTGGAAACATATTCACAAGCTCTTCGGCAGGGAAAACAAACACCATATGTAGAAATTCAAGACTTTTCTTAAAAAAATGTTGAGAAAGAAATGAAAAAATTAAAAAAAAAGCTCACTGAGGATGGGGAAGTGGGTGGCCCTGGCCTTGAATGAGGAAAGAGAAGAAGTGAGAAGAGGGTCATGCAGAAGCAAACGGAGTCCCTCTTGGACCCGAGAGAGAACAGACCCCATGGGAATGTCTGGGAAACCCATGTTGGCTTCCATAAGACCTCTATGGGCATCATGGTCGAACTATGTCTCGAGAGAACCCATCCCATGGGAAAAGGAGCCTAGAGGGGAGCTCTTGGCCCAGTCAACAGATTTGTTGGAGAGGCGAGAGACTCTGATTTCCCTGTGGGATTTGTTGTTTGTATGGGTTGGTCCCTTAGCCGGCCCCATGAATTCACAACAAAACTTTACAGAGAACAGAGTTTCGTGTGTGTTCGTTAAGACTCAGGCTCCGAGGCCAGGCAGCCTGCACCTGGTCCTGCAGTGTTCTCTTAATACCCACGTGACCTGTGTAAGTCACATGACTTCCTTGTGTGTATGTGGGATGAAGAAAACGATCTTATGATTTTCTAGTTCTATCATTCTTATATCCTTGGCAGGGAAGAAAGGAGACAGACACGTGTATAAGATAAAAGAAATCTGCTAAAACATTCTGTCGTTGAATTTGAACAGGAAGTATCAAAGTTTTCATGATAATTTTTCTTTAACAAAACAACCACTTCTGAGATTTAGTCACTGAAACAATCACCAATCGAAGATAAATAAGCATCCCTCACACCTAGATGGGCTTCCCTGTAGCTCAGCTGGTAAAGAATCCACCTGCAAAGCAGGAGACCCCAGTTCAATTCCTGGGTCAGGAAGATCTGCTGGAGAAGGGATAGGCTACTCACTCTAGTATTCTTGGGCTTCCCTTGTGGCTCAGCTGGTAAAGAATCCACCTGTAATGTGGGAGACTTGGGTTCGATTCAGAAAGGTATGCAACCCACTCCAGTATTCTGGCCTGGAGAATCCCCATGGACAGAGGAGGCTGATGGGCTACAGTCCACAGGGTCGAAAAGAGCTGGACACGACTGAGCAACTAAGCACACAGCACACCCAGAGAGTGCTTTTAAATACCAGTTCCTACTGAAAGAAACCAAGGCTACTTGGAGAAATGGTTCAAGGACTGTCTCAGGAAATATACAAGATATCCAAGAGACTAAGCTATCAAAGGGTCATGACAAAAGACTCAAGGGCCACTGGCCAACGTTGAGAAAATCTGAGCATCCATAAGGGTAATAGCTGCCAGGGATCAAAACCCACCAAACATACTTAAATCCATGAGTCATGAATGGTCCTAAAGCTAACTAACTGGTTACCATTGGCAGATGCTAGAGAACCCATTCATTATTTTGAAAACTGATAAAAATTAAAGCAAAAGAATTAAGCATTTGACCTATCTTTCCAAAACGGACTGTGCCACTGAGGAAGCAAAGAACTGATAGAGGGGCATTTCTCATAATAGAAATAACTGAGCTAATAAATAAAGAACAATGATAGAAGGTCAACATTTTGCAGTCCCTAAAAGATGTTCACTCCTTGGGAGGAAAGTTATGACCAACCTAGACAGCATATTAGAAAGCAGAGACATTACTTTGAAAACAAAGGTCCATCTAGTCAAGGCTACGGTTTTTCTAGTAGTCATGTATGGATGTGGGAGTTAGACTATGAAGAAAACTGAGCACCGAAGAGCTGATGCTTTTGAACTGTGGTGCTGGAGAAGACTCTTGAGAGTCCCTTGGACTGCAAGTAGATCCAGCCAGTCCATCCTAAAGGAGATCAGTCCTGGGTGTTCATTGGAAGGACTGATGTTGAAGCTGAAACTCCAATACTTTGGCCACCTGATGCAAAGAGCTGACTCATTTGAAAAGACCCTGATGCTGGGAAAGATTGAGGGCAGGAGGAGAAGGGGACAACAGAGGATGAGATGGTTGGATGGCATCACTGACTCAATGGACATGAGTTTGGGTAGGCTCCGGGAGTTGGTGTTGGACAGGGAGGCCTGGCATGCTGCGGTTCATGGGGTCGCAAAGAGTTGGACACAACTAAGCAACTGAACTGAACTGAATTGAATAAACTAATGGGCCTAAGCATTGTTGCTCAATGGCTGCTAATATCACAGAGACATAGAGACAGAGAATCAGACATTAAGTGCCTCTGGTGGGCTTCCGTCTAAGGGGTCACACAGAGTCGGACACGACTGAAGTGACTCAGCAGCAGCAGCAGCAGTAGAAGAACACACCACCTATGAAGTAGTGATGACCAAAAAATAAATAAATAATAACTTGAATCTGATCAACTTTCTGGATTCAAACACCAGTTTATAGGAAATACAGCAAAGGAGCCTGTTAAAGGACACCAAGGGGCTGCAATCAGCAAAACCCAGACTGTGGAAGCCCCACAAACAGCCTGGTTTCTTGTATGATTTAAATAGCAAGAAAGAAAAAAAGAGATGGAGGGCGAAACTGTAGGCTAAAAGAATGACAAATTTAGAAATAAAGGAACCAATCGCATTGTGTGGAATTTTGTGGATCCTGATTCAAATAAACAAACTGTTTAAAAAGTTTGACATCCAGAAGACAACTGGAAATTTGAACACTGACTTGGTATTGGATGCTCTAAAGAAACCATTACAAATTTCTTTTAGGGGTGATAATTCTATTTGGATACTTTTTTAAAAATAGAGTCCAAGTCATGCATCCCTATCTCAGACACATACTGAATTATTATTAATACACAACCCTGTAGATGAACTTTGAATAGTGTTGGCTGCTGGAAACTTCAGAGGCCGAGCTTTAGTGCTGATGATGAAGCCAGTTCTAGGGTACCCAAAAACGGTGCCTGATGGAAGATGGCAGATGCCTAGCAGAACCTTGGGTGGCCCATGGCGCCCCCTGTTGGATGAGAACTTGATCCTGAGCATGAGAAGCGCTAGACATCCTGTGTGTACAAAAGTGAAAGTGAGTCACTCAGTGTTGGGACTCTGCAATCCCATGGACTGTACCCTGCCAGGTCCCTCTGTCCATGAGATTTCCCAGGCAAGAATACCGGAGTGGGTTGCCATTTCCTTCTCCAGGGTGTGTGTACAACTGGAATAGAATCAGGTTAACTGGCATTATTACTCGTAATAGGACTTGTCTATATGCACAGGCTAGTAAGGTCTCTAGAAATTCAGGTGACATATCATTTACAAAGAGGTAACAATTTCTTGTACAAACCTGGAAGGACTTTTTCTGAATACTCAAATTTCTTGGCAGAATCCAATAGCGTCTTCTATTCAAGGTTGTTTAAACCCTAGTATATTTGGGTTTAAATGCACAGACCCTTCCTTTTCCTTACAGAATTTTTCCTAAACCAGTAGTGCTCAGACTTTGAAAGGCTCACTTGTTAAAAATACAGGATCTGGGTCATCCACTACCCCAGACTTTTATGAGTGAGTCTAGGAGAACCAGGACTCTTAACAAACTCTTAGACCACCAGGAAAGGCTCAAAAGAAAAAAAAGCAGACCTCCCTCTCCCCTTCCCATTGATTCCAGCTCAAGACATTCAGAGCTGCTGTGCCTCTGTTCTGTAAGGCAGGTGTTCACTCTGTGTCTTGACAGTGCTGGAGCCCCAAGAGTGGACCCAGACGACAGTCCCATGGCCAAGGCCAGCTGATGGTCATGACCCTTCCATGCTGTCCTGACCAGCTGATTACAGGATTTCCAAACTACCCAGCTGCCCTGTCTTCTTGTGGATCCAGGAACAGGGAGGGACCACTTGGTAGACTGATAACTTGGGGATGGGCATGGTTGATCTCTGAGGATGGGAGGAAGTGCTTACTTTATGCCCGAGACCTTGTGCAGGAAAGAGAAGACCTGGCCTTTGCCCCAAGGGACTCAGAATCTAATCATCTTTATTTTATATCCTTTCCTTCACCCGCCCTCCACTCCATCCTCAGCTGGCCCTGTCCTAGACCAGGACTTCCCGTCTCCCTTGGACCACCCCAGTAATCTCTACTCCACTATCACCACCACTGAAACCCAAGCCCTGAGATCTTCCAGTGGCCAGCACTGCTGCTGCTGCTGCTAAGTCACTTCAGTCGTGTCCGACTCTGTGTGACCCCATAGATGGAAGCCCACCAGGCTCCCCCACTATTCAGGGTTAATTACAGAGTCCTGGTAAATATTTCAGTATAGGTCTGAGATAAGGATGCCTCTGATGAGGTCTCCCTTTGTGGGAAAAAAATCTATAACAGAATTCTCACGCCTAAATCTAATTAACAGGGCTTCCCAGGTAAAGAACCTGCCTGCCGATGCAGGAGACATAAGAGACTTGGGTTTGATCCCTGGGCAGGAAGATCTCCTGGAGGAGGGCATGGCAACCCATTCCAGTATTCTTGCCTGGAGAATCCCATGGACAGAGGAGCCTGGCTGTCTATAGTCCATGGGTTTACAACGAGTCAGCACATGCCTATGGAATTTTCCAGGCAAGAATACTGGAGTGGGGTGCCATGCCCTCCTCCAGGAGATCTTCCTGCCCAGGGATCAAACCCCCATCTCTTGCATCTCCTGCACTGGCACAAGAATTCTTCACCACTAGCACCACCAGAGAAGTCCTACAGAAGTGTCACATAACTCAGCAATTTCACTCCTAGGTATCCACACAAGAGGAATGAAAATACGCATTCACCTAAAAACTGCACACAAATATTCATAGCAGTATAATTCATAACAGCCAAAAAGTAAAAACAAACAAACCCCACAAATACCCATCAACTGATAAATGGAAAAATAAAATGTGGTGAAGTGAAATTCTCTCAGTAGTGCCCAACTCTTTGAGATCCCATGGACTATACAGTCCAGGAATTCTTTAGGCTAAAATACTGGAGTGGGTAACCTTTCCCTTCTCCAGGGGATCTTCCCAACCCAAGGATCGAACCCAGGTTTCCGCATTGCAGGTAGATTCTTTACCAGCTGAGTAACAGGGAAGCCCAAGAATACTGGAGTGGGTAGCCTGTCCCTTCTCCAGGGGATCTTCCCGACACAGGAATCACACTGGGGTCTCCTGCATTGCAGGCAGATTCTTTACCAACTGAGCTATCAGGGAAGCCCATAAAATGTGGTATAGCCTTAAAATGAAACGTTATTCAGGCATAAAAAGAAATGAAGAATTGATTTGTGCTGTGCATGAATCTTGAAATTATTATGCCAGATAAAAGAAGATAAACACAAAAATCTACATACTGAATGACCCTATTTATATGAAATACTCAGAAAAGGCAAATCTATAGGTACAGAAAGTAGATCAGTGACTGCCTGGGGCTAGGGGAGAGGAAATGGAAAGTGACAGCTTTGAGTACTGAATTTCTTTTTTCCCCCCAACTTTTGGCAGCACTGTGTGGCGTGGGGGGAATCTTAGTTTCTCAGAGATTGAACCTGCGCCCCCTGCAGTGGAAACAGAATCTTAACCATTGGATCACCAGGGAAGTAAGTCCCTGAATACAGAGAGTGATGAAAATGTTCTGCAATTAGATAGAGGTGGTCACAAAACTCTGTGAATATAATAAAAACCACTGAATTGTGCACTTTGAAACAGTGACTAATATAGGATGTGAATTACATCTCAAACAGAACAGCTGATGACAAGCCAGCCAAGAGTCCACCCAAGCCGTCAGCCTCTCAGCCCTGCTCTGACACCCCACACAGTGTCCAGTGCAGCCTCACACAACCAGAGTCCCTCACGTGGGGACCCTCCCACCCATGTCTGCCGCTGAGGGGGCAGCTGGCATTTCTTACCATGTGACATTGGGCAGAAGGCCCCACCCTTGCAGCAAACCAGCTGGGGGAACGGCCTGGAACACCCACTGCCTGGCCAGAAATGGTGACTTCAGCTGCCTCACTCGGGATGACAGCCTAGGTCAGTTGGGTCTCTCCCTCCTTCTCTCTCTGGAATCTGGAACTGGAGAAGGAAAGACAGAAGAAATGAGAGAGACCTGCATTCGAAGCAGCCCTGGGAGCTGCTGAACAGGCGGAAGATAAAGGATGCGGCAAGGATGTAAAAGCCAGGGAGGGCAGTCAGAGGGGAGCAAGAAGAGCGGCCAGCAGAGCGGCTGTCTTCTTCCTTCCCAGGACTGCATGGTACTCGAATTCCCGTTCTGATTTCGAGTCCCTGTCATGTCTTTTTTTATTTTCTGGGTGTGCTGGGTCTTTGTTGAGGCACATGGGTTTCTAAAGTTCTGACACGCAGGCTCAGTAGTAGGAGTGTGTGGGCTTAGTTGCCCTTCAGTATATGAAGCCTTAGTTCCCCAAACAGGGATCCAACCCACATCCTCTGCACTGGAAGATGGATTCTTAACCACTGGACCACCAGGGAAGTCCCTCCCTGTGTCTTTACGGCAGCCACCAGTTTGAATGAGGTCTGTTCTTTGCACTGAAAAGAACCTGATGCCACCCAGCAGGCATCTGTAAACCCACATTGGAAAGAACAGCTCCCCTGTTCTCAGATGGTCTTTTCCAGAGTCCAGCTGAGAGAGCATTGAATCTACCTGAGATTCACTATGTAGGACTCCAGGATCCACTTTAGATGATGGCTTCAGAAACCCTTCGACCTACCAGCAATGAGGAGATAATACACAAGGTGTAGGTTTCTGCAGCACTGACCAGTTACCATCTTGGGGTCCTTCTTTACTTTTCTTTGTCTTTTGACTTATTTGATGTGATTTAGCCTCTGCAATCCCCTCAAGTTAGCCCAGTTTCTATTAAGACTGATGATTGGTGTGGAATAATAAAGGTAGTCAAACCAAATATCTTATCTGGAGTGACCTTGAACTTATCAGTACTCTTCAAAGTAGGGAGAAGACATTTCACATCTCACTTTTAATGAGGGGAAAAAAAAACTGTTGCTGGAAATATTTACCTTTCATCTACTGTGCTGAGAGATGGGGGAGATTTGTCGGCTTTGATCTCCACTTGTTTAATTACTGGGAAATGAAGTGTATGCGAGCCAGCGGGATCATGAAGTCTCACTCTTGCTGCAAAAGATGGCAGCTAGGGACCCAGCAGCCTGGACTTTCATTTTCCCAGATCAAAGTTGAGCCAGCACCAGGATGGAAGTAACAGCCTGATGAGATGCACCTGAAGAAGAACCAGGTGGTAGGGACTTGACCAAGGGGTCACTGGAACAGTGTCTCCCATGGGGTCTTCCCTTCTTGCCTCGTACCCTAAGAGAAGAGCAGTGTGATAGTCCAGGGCCCAGTGTGGCCTGCCTGACTAAGAGTCTGCCTACACACCATATGCCAGACCCCAACTTGAGGCAAACCCAGCGCACCTGAGCATCGTAGCCTTAGTTCTGACCACTGTCCATGCATTCCTAGTACCTGACTCCACCAGTGCTGGACCTCCCAGCTACAGCCTCAGGTTGGTCCTCCTCTGAGCCTCACCTGCCCAGTCCGGGTGAGTGGATATGATCCCAAGGATAAGACCAGGAAACTGAAAACAAGACAAAAGCTGGCCTGCTTCATGGACAGACTGCCCATGACGTAGGAGATGGAACTGGGCCTCTGGGCATGCAGAGGCTGATGGTAACCACAGGATGAAGATGGGTAACATTTAGGGGAGGGCACTGTCAGTCATGATGGATAGCATCCCACCGTCCGTGACACAGGGGTGGCTCCACCAGTACGCACGTGTGATCAGTTGCTGAGTCAGGCCTGACTCTGCAACCCCATGGACTCTGGCCTGCCAGGCTACTCTGCCATGCTCATCTCTAAAGTAAGGGTGTTAAATGAGTCATTCTTGGAGAACATTCCCTCTTTAACATTATCTCTCTTTATGATTATGAACTGTAGTGCTAGAGAAGACTGTTGAGAGTCCCTGGGACTGCAAGCAGATCAAACTAGTCAATCCTAAAGGAAATCAACCCTGAATATTCATTGGAAGGACTGATGTTGAAGCTGAAACTCCAATACTTTGGCCACTTAGTGTGAAGAGCTAACTCACAGGAGAAGACCCTGATGCTTGGAAAGATTGAGGGCAGGAGGAAAAGGGGACAACAGAGGATGAGATGGCTGGATGGCATCACCGACTCGATGGACATGAGTTTGAGCAAGCTCTGGGAGATGGTGAAGGACAGGGAAGTCTGGCATGCTGCAGTCCATGGGGTTGGGGTAGCAAAGAGTCGGACATGATTGAGTGAATGAACAATAACAACAAATCCTTGTGATTCTATTTATTGAGCCTCTTCTGTAGCCAGAACTGTGCTAGCTCCCGAAGAAGGTACATAGGATAATCGTGGTGGTGGAGGTGATGGTAGCTGCTCACATTTACTGAGTCTTCGTGATGTGCCAGGTGCTGTACAAAGATCAATGCGTTCAATCTTCAGAAATAACTATGGGGGGGTCAATACCATTATGCATTATCCCATTTGACAGATGAGGAAACTGAGGCCAGAGAGGTTACCTAACTTGCATAAGTTCATACAGCTATTAAGTGACAGAACATGCTGTCAAGATTTTAAACTTCTCTCACATTCCAAACAGGCAAATCCACCTGAAACAACATAAGGGAAAATATGATATATGATTAAATTGTGCAAATGTTCAGCCCCAAAGCAGGAATCAGCAAACTATGGCACATGGAGCCAACAAGCCACTAACTGCTGTTATAAATAAAGTTTTATTGAAACACAGCCACACCCATTTAGTGAGTATTGTCTACAGTGGCTTTCATGCCACATTGGCAAAGCCAAGTGGTTGCAACAGAGATCATGTGTCTATAAGCCTAAAATTATTCACTACCTCCTCAAAGTTTGCAATCCCCCTCTCTAATAGTGACCAACTGGCTGGCTGGTTTAATATATTAACAGTGATCATCTTGAAGTAGTTTGATATTTTTACTTCTTTATTCTATTCCCTATTATATGAACTTGTAAAATGATAATGTATTGTCTTTACAGACAGAAAAAAAAAATGTCACCAAAAGAACCTTTCTCTATATTTGTATAGAATCATGAACTTCTGGTCCGTAGTAAACCTCTGCCCTCTCCGCCCTCTCCACCAACTCCACTTACTACTAACTCTGGAGTGAAATCTGATGGTCCTTGAAGTTGCCCTTCTTACTGGCCCAGGAGACTAGAACCCACGTTTGGAGGCTGAGACGGGCACACCAAGCCCCAAGAAGTCCTTCGGTGGAGATGCTGAAGAAAAGTGTTCCCTTCCCAACCATCTGCAAGGAAATTACCCATGAAACCAACTCTAACCATGCTTTTAAAAACTCCTTCCATCCAAGTCATAATATTTTTGGAGTGAGATTTACTTTACAATATTTTAGTAACTGCAGTGTTGCAACTAGGAGTTCTTTGTAGCTGGTCTCAGGGGCCTTCCTGGGACGTTGCACTTAATGAGGTTTATAATTCAATAAAACTACATCTGCATCTTTAATTATGCCTAACATTTAATCTTCATTGCTCCACTTGAATTGGAAGAGCTAAAATTAGGTCCGCTGTAGTTTAATCTGATAATAAACATCCATGACATTTAGAGCAAAAATGTACTCATTTCATTAGAGTGGCCGACACATTTACCATTTGCCTGAACTGAACAAATACTCAACAGTCCCTCCAACTGTAACGGAGAGCATTGTTTTAAACTATCCCCTGTAGACTCCTGGAACTCTAGAGCTGACAAGGACCTTGGAGGTTAAGCAGTCTAGCAGCACTATTTTTCAAAGGAGGGCACTGAGGCTCAGAGAGCTGAAGTCATTTGTCCAATGTCACACAGCAAGTTAGCAGATAGAGGATATTACGGGAAATAAGACCCAGGATACTTAGATCCCTGCCCAGTGATCTATTTGTCGTTCCTCTATTGCTACGCTTGCATATACAGCTAAAGAAGGACACAATTACTTGTTGGCCAAGACTCCCTCTGGGCAATCACCACCAGCCTTTTTTATGGAATGCGGACAAGATGTCATTCAAGTATCTATACTGAGCATCGTGCCCCAATCCCAAATTCAAAGCAATAACAAATAAAATATAAAAAGAGAAAATTAATAAAACACACCGTCATTGAAAAGAAAATCAGTACCTCCAAGGACAAAAACTCAATAAAACAAAACATTAAATGAACTGAAGCTTCAAGCTATTTGCCTGCAAATCTAGAAGGAGGCAGGGGTGGTTAGCAGTTTAATTCCACCAGTAACCAAAACTGCCCCATTAAAGACCAAGGATGAGACCCAGGGTCTTTTTTTTTCTTTTTTTTTCAGTTTGTGCTTTGGTTTATTGATTTTTGAAAAACTTTTTATTCTGTATTGGGATATAGCCAATTAACAAACAATGTTGTGACAGTTTCAGGTGAACAGCAAAGGGACCCAGCCATACATACACATGTATCCATTCTCCTCCAAACTCCCCTCCCATGCAGGCCACCACAGAACATTGAGCAGAATTCCATGTGCTGTACAGTAGGTTTTTGTCAACTATCAATTTTAAACACAGCAGTGTGTATGTGTCCATCTCAAACTCCCCAACTATCCCTTTCCCCCATCCCCCCCGCCCCCCACAATCATAAGTTTGTTCTCCAAGTCTGTGACAAGACCCAGGCTCTTTGATTTAAACTGAGACAGAGGCTAAAAAAATAGGGAATGACAGCTAGACAATCACAATTTGGCAAGCATCATAGTAATAATTAATAATAATAATTCAGGCAAGAATCATTAGTAGATGCTAAAACCTATGGATAAAAATTTGAGGATAAACAAGATATTTAAATAGTCTCAAAGACTTCCCCAGAAAATGCTAATTACTTACAAAGAGGAAAATATTAACTATGAAAGTGGAGAAGTCTTACGGACACCACCTGGACCAGGTGACCAAAGTTCATATCAGCAGCTGCGGCAAAAAGAACACAGCATCACTTTTTGGAATCTTTCCACTTTACCAGGCTTCGTATTTTGCCCTTGACTCATTTTCACTGTAAATCCATCTGTTCTCTGCTTCTGCACTATCTTGAACCATCATCTCTTACGAGGCAGGGATTGGTCTGCTTCATTTATCTGGAAGGAGCTGGTCAAGAGACAGGTGTTTCTGATTCCTCACAAGGGTTTTTACACCATTGACCATCATAGTCTGAAAATTAAGGAAAACATATTTTTCTCCCATTTAAAAAAAAATCCAAAAAGTATGCTCAGAGAGGTTAAGCCACTAGCCCAAAGTCACAGAGCCAGCAAGTGGTTGAGCCCATATCTCCTGGTTCCAGTGGTAAGATACTGCAGTACAAGTGGTAGTTGACTCCCCAACACCCATCCCCCTCTCCCACTGTGTGGCCACAGTTCAGTTTCAGGGACTGACCCTGCCTCCAGGTGGGCCCCACTTCAGTTCAGTCAGTTCAGTCACTCAGTCGTGTCTGACTGCTTGCAACCCCATGGACTGCAGCACGCCAGGCTTCCCTGACCATCACCAATTCCTGGAGCTTGCTCAAACTCATGTCCATAGAGTCGGTGATTCCATCCAACCATCTCATCCTCTGTCATCCCCTTCTCCTTCTTCTTTCAATCTTCCCCCAGCATCAGGGTCTTTTCCAACGAGTCAGTTCTTTGCATCAGGTGGCCAAAGTATCAGAGTTTCAGCTTCAGCATCAGTCCTTCCAGTGAATATTCAGGGCTCATTTCCTTTAGGATGGACTGGTTGGATCTCCTTGCAGTCCAAGGGACTCTCGAGTCTTCTCCAACACCACAGTTCAGAAGTATCAATTCTTTGGTGCTCAGTTTTCTTTATAGTCCAACTCTCACATCCATACATGACATCAGAGGGCAGGCAGAATGAAAACCACAGTCACAGAAAACTAACCAATCTGATCACATGGACCACAGCCTCGTCTAACTCAATGAAACTATGAGCAATGCCGTGGAAGGCCACTGAAGACAGATGGGTCATGGTTGAGAGTTCTGACAAAATATGGTCCACTGGAAAAGGGAATGGCAAACCACTTCAGTATTCTTGCCTTGGGAACTCCACGAACAGTATGAAAAGGGCTCCACTTAGTCAGTGCCAATCATGAAAGCCCATCTCTCTTCTTCAGCAATTGAAGCGAGAGCGCAGGCCTAAGCTGATCAGCACATGCCATTCCCCTGGGTCTGGGAATGTTTCTAGCCAACGAGACATGATAAGAAGTCTGTTGGGAGTTTCAATTCTTATGCTCCCTTACTTTTAAGTACAAGATTAGGAAGCTTCTCTCTCTTCCTAAGATAAATACTGTTGCTGCTAAGTCACTTCAGTCGTGTCCGACTCTGTGCGAAGAAGGTACCTCAGCTCGCTGCTGGCAGCAGTTCTACAAAGAAGGGAACCAGCCCTAGAACTAAACTAACACTATGGATGGTGGAAGAGAGAAGAAAAAAGGACCAAGCATCCGTGATGACCTTGTGAAGTGCAACATCAGACAATCTTGAAACCACATTAAGTCGGGTCCTCTAATCATTGCAATCAAAAGCACCTTCCTGGGGCTTCTCTGGTCGCTCAGCTGTAAAGACTCCCCCTGCCAATGCAGGAGACACAGGTTCGATCCCTGATCCAGGAGGATCCCACGTGCAGGAGAGCAACTAAGCCCGTGTCCCACAACTATTGAGCCTGTACTCCAGAGCCTGGGAGTCACAACTGCTGCAGCCCTTGCGGCTAGAGCCGGTGCTCTGCAACAAAAGAAGTCACCGAATGGGAAGCCTGCGCACTCAACTGGCGAGGAGCCCCTGCTCGCCGCAAACCAGAGAAAAGTCAAGCGCAGCAAAGAAGACCCCGCACAGCCATAGAAAATAAATAAAAATTATTCATTGAAAAAAAGCACCCTCTGGTTGCAGGCCCCTTCTTCCCTGAGGCAGCCTGGCGAGTGCGGAGCCCAGCAGTCCAAGTGTGCCATTAAGCCCCAAGGTAATAATGACACCTGCCTCATCAGCCCCCATCCCCCGCTGTCCTCAAATGGCTGTTGACACTGCCTCTCTTGAGCTGTTTTAACTTCGCAGGGAAGGCGGTTCTACGGTGCTGTGAGTCATCCTCCCGAGAAGCAGCCTTCATGCTAAGGCAGGGTGAAGATGCGTCTGTTCCCAGTACCCACTGCCCCTTCTCCTCCCCGACAAAGAGCAGCTTTCCTGCGGAATCCATGCACACGCTGCACCAGCAGGTCCCAGTCCCGTGGCTTGCTGCTTCCAGCTATTCGCTTGGAATCAGAGCCGCTGGGAAGTCAAAACTAGCCTTACTCTACCAGCATGAAAAGGAGACGCAGAAGCAGCCTTTTGGCTTCACAGAGGGAAGGATCTGGGATTTTTCTCCTCTTCCTATGAACATCAGGGCTCCTGCCTACATGGGTCTATGATTACACAGCCATTTGGAAATTCTGTGAATTGGAAGCAGCCCTGTCATTGACTTCCTACCAAGAGGCAGCGGGAGAAGTCTTCCGGCAGAGGGACACAGGGGCAGCCATCTGGCTGGAAGTCACTGTATTTACATAAGTTGGCGCTTCCCTTCAGGTGGCGAGGAGCAGCGTGCTAGGGAAGGGGTGCTAATGACCAAGGCCATGCTTGACACCACGTATTAATCAGGTTTTTATTTTATTTTTTATTTTCCGTATTTTATAATGCTTTATAAAGCATTGTAACGGACAGAGACTGACCTCCCAGGCCTGGCTAATTCCTAAAGACAGTGAAACACTTGCCTTCAGTATGCCATTCTCTGCAAACCAACGAACCCAGAGCCCATACCTCTACCCGCTCCTTTATCTAACTCATACCATGCTGATGTTTCCCCTGTCCTAAATCACCCCCAGGCCAGGTGCCAGACGTAGAGAGACCACCCTTGTAGCCCGGAGCTCACTCACATTATTCAGACTATACAATCCTGGAGGTGGTTTAGACACTAAGTCATGTCCGACTCTTTGTGACCTCAAGGACTGTAGCTCACCAGGCTCCTCTGTCCACGGGATTGTCCAGGCAAGAATACTGGAGTGGATTGCCATTTTCTTCTCTAGGGGACCTTCCCGACCCAGGGAATGAACCCTGGTCTCCTGCATTGCAGGCGGATTCTTCACTGACTGACCTACCAGGGAAGCGAGCCTTAATACAATCCTAAACTCGTTCAAAGTGGCCGCCACGCCTGCCCATTCCTTCCCAGCGAAGGCTCTGGCCATGCCCTCTCTTCCCTTCACTCCTGAGGTGCCCCGGTGCTTTCCCAGGTGAGCCTGCAGGGCAGGGTGTGTCTCCTGCTTTGGGGAACTGTGGGTAATAAGCTCTTCTTTTAAGGCAATTAAGTTTCCATGTCTATCATCTTACCATATCTGATTAAGCCAGATCAGACAGCAAGAGGAAGAGAGCATGATTGTAGGTAATGCCTGCTGCTGCTGCTGCTGCATCACTTCAGTCGTGTCCTACCCTGTGCGACCCCATAGACGGCAGCCCACCAGGCTCCCCCGTCCCCGGGATTCTCCAGGCAAGAACACTGGAGTGGGTTGCCATTTCCTTCTCCAGTGCATGAAAGTGAAAGTTAAGTCGCTCAGTCGTGTCCGACTCTTAGCGACCCCATGGATTGCAGCCTACCAGGCTCCTCCACCCATGGGATTTTCCAGGCAAGAGTACTGGAGCGGGGTGCCATTGCCTTCTCCGTAGGTAATGCCTACCACACTGCAAAGTAGGAATTATTAGCTCCGTTTTTCATGTACATAAAGTGAAGCTCAGACAGTTGAGTAACTTGCTGGTGTTGGTTAACAGGGAATGCTGATCATGAGCTCAGGGTGCTGCAGTCAACTTCTTTTTTATAGAGATATATGAGATTTTAGAAATACTGTTATTTGGCGGGAGAGTTGAGTACTGTTCATCAAAATTAAAAAGTTTTATTTTAGGAGGGAAATATCTTAGGCTTAGTTAGTAGAGATAAATATGTTTATGTGAGTCTATTCAGAGGCGCTATTGGGGAAAGCTGACAGAATAACTCTCAGGAACTGGCCGGCATTACTGCATCAAATCTCCTGGGCTTTTTGTTTACATTCTTACAACCTCAAGAGAAGGCAAGCCAAGTTGGAATGTGGCCAGCGGAGCAGAGGGTCCAGCTGAGACTGAACTCGCGGTCCCTCTCCAGGGTATCCCAGTGACAAAACAGGCTGCCCCCAGCATGTCCGTGATGTGATTACATAAGGAAAACCACATGCAGGAAGTAAACATTCATTAGAGGAAGAGTAACACACGGTCTTACTGTTACTCGTATCTGGCCTGGGGACGAGCAACAACCGCATGACTCAAGATGTTAGAGATGCAGAATCTTCGGCCGCACCCCAGACTCCCCAAACCGGAATCTGCAAGTTAACAAGATTGCTGGACGCTTCTCATGCGTGTCACAGTTTGGAAAGCTCTGGTCTTTATAGCTCCACACTTGGGAATGGGGGACAGTGGGGAAACGATTAGGATGTGATTGAAGGAGGAGATCAGAGATGGACTGAAGCTGTAACTGGAAGGACTTGTACTGAGTCTGCGTGTATGGTGCCTCTTTGGTACCACAGACCCTATAGAGCTCCCATTGCTTTCCTGGTTATGTTATCAGGGTATCACCAACTCATCCTGGATAATGCTTTGTCATGGTGACGGGGGTGCTATCTTGTGCATTATGGGCTTCTTTAAAAAATAGTGTACATTTTCTCCCAGCACACCTCGTAGCCTGTCTTCTGCATCAGCCACCCTGCCCTTAGACATGTTATCTTTACTTTCCATCCCCTTCCCAACTGGCCTGTCTTCTGCACAACCTCCTGGCTTGCTTCCACCTTCTATCATTCTCCTCTTCACCACCCATCCTGAGCAACCTCACAAAATCCCAGAAGCTAGTTCTAGTCTCCGGAAACAAATTTGGCTGCATGAATCAGAAAACAAGGGACTTCCCTGGTAGTCCAGTGGCTAAGACTCTGGACTCCCAGTGTAGAGGGCCCAGGTTCAATCCCTGGTCAGGGAACTAGATCCCATGTGCCACAGCTAAGATCAAAGATCCTGCATGCTGCAACTAAGACCTGGCACAGCCAAATAAATACTTTAAAATAAATAAATACAAAGTATCATAAGTATCCCAGGTCTCAGTTTCCCATATCAAAGTTCTGGAAGTCAGCTGTCCAAGCTTTGTCCTACAGTCCCCTTATTCCTTCCACTAGGCCTTGTATCACAGCTGGGAGTGCACTCTGCTATCAGATCCAAGACGGCTGCTGTAGCAGGGGCATCAAGTGTGTTCCCAGCCCAGAAAGGAGAAAGGGGATGAGATGGGCCTAAATCCACTCTTTAAGGACATTTTCCAGGGTTTTGCTGACATTTAGGATGCTGTTGTTGTTATTGTTCAGTCACTAAGTCATGTCTGACTCTGCGACCCCAGGGACCACAGCACACCAGGCTCCCATGTCCTTCACTATCTCCCCAAGTTTGCTCCAAATCATGTCACTTGAGCTGGTAATGCTATCTAATCACCTCATCCTCTGCCACCCCCTTCTCCTCCTGCCCTCAATCTTTCCCAGAATTAGGGTCTTTTCCAGTGAGTCGTCTCTTCGCATCAGGTGGCTAAAGTATTGGAGCTTCAACATCAGTCCTTCCAATAAATATTCAGTTGATTTCCTTTATGATTGACAGGTTTGATCTCCTTGCAGTCCAAGGAACTCTCAAGGGTCTTCTTCAGCAACGCAACATGAAAGCATCAATTCTTCGGCACTCAGCCTTCTTTATGGTCCAACTTTCACATGCATATATGGCTACTGCAAAAGCCACAGCTTTGACTATATGGATGTAAGAACGCAAAGGACTTTTGATTCCATGGTAACAAAATGAAAAATCTGGACAAAGTTAAAATGTTTCTCAATAGGTCTAGCAAAGAATAGAAGGAAGCCTTGATGAACTGAATTCCAAAAAGCCATTCATAGGTGAGCAGAGGGCCACAGCAACTGCCCTGCCTAAGAAAGGATGGGCAACCGGTCTGGGCACGTGTGGCAACACATAGGGGAGAAATGGCCCAGGAATGAGGAGAGACCAGCTCAGTCTTAGCTGCCTGTGTGGCTGTCACGGTTGATCAGAGAAACAAAAGTACTACTATCAGAGAAACAGGGATTAATTTCATGAGTTTGAAAGCTGGGGACCTGGTGAAGCAGACTCACAGGCTGTTGCCTCTGTAACAAGTGCTAAGCCTTAAATCACCAGAGGTCAACCAGACTGGCAGCCAGAAAGGAAAATTGAATGTGGACAAAGGAAAGGACAAATTAGAATCACAAGGATGAACTGAAACTTACGAGGACAAACTGGAATCCACAGCTGTCACTCAAAGTTTCCAATCTGAATGCTCTGGATGATTTATAGGAAAAGCCAACAGCCTTTGCCTCAGAGGTACAGCTGACCTACAATTCAGAGAAGTGCAGGCTCTCAAGGGAGCTAGAGAGCTGGCCATCAAGGTAAGCATTCCCGTTGTTCTCGCTAACCTTCCAAATGTCTAACAGTGGACCTTCAGCTTCACTTCTATCTGCCAGATCTTGTGCAAAATGTCTCTTGGGGCCTCAACTAACCTAGAAGTACAGAGAAGGAAATTCTCGGAAACATAGTTCCAGTTTAGCCAAACTGACAAAGTACAGAGCTGCCACAGACAGTGTGCAGGTTGGCAGGAGGACATCTGAAAGAATTCTGGCAGGAATCTGAAAGAATCCCAAGCGCGAAAACAGATTACTCAACCCAACAATGCTGCCCTGTCAAAGCCGTTGCCAAAGAAGGAAGGAGTCATGAAGAAAGGGCAGGTTAGCAGAGACGAATCTCTTAGCCCCACTCAGCTTCATGATGATCATGGTGGTTGGATGTGGGGGCCCTGAGGGGGCCTCTGAGTGCACAAAACCAAAAATATCTGAAACTGTAATCCAACCTCCTCCCAATTCAAATACTGACCAGAGAGAAAAGCTAGAAGACAAATGAGAGTTCACCTTGAAACAGGTAAACTGTCGATCTAATTAAGGCTGCAGCCCAACCAGACTCAAGAAGGAATGACCGATTCCGTCTCTCACACTGTCTGCGAGACAGAGGAGTGGGCTTGCCTGTTCTGGAAAACAAAGCAAAATTATTATACTTTACTCTCCAAACAAAAAAGATTATGAACATGCAAAGAAGCTAGAATGTGTAACCAAAAGTCAGGAAAATCATAGTCAATAGAAACAGATCCACAGACAAATACTAGTTAATGGATTGACAGATAAGAAATTTAAATCAACACTTACAAATACATTAGGTTATAGGAAGAGTTTAATATGGTGACTGAATATATGGGCTATTTCAAGATAAAAGGAAAAAAGTTAAAATTGAAAAAATTATAGCAATACATTGTAGGATTTAAAGTGTATGTAAAAGCGAAATATGACAACAACAGCACATAAGATGGGAGAGGAGTAAAGGTTCTCCTAGTATTCATGAATCTGAGGTAGACTGTGACAAATCACACAGCAAAAACAAGACTGGGAGCGGACTGTGGCTCAGATCATGAACTCCTTATTGCTAAGTTCAGACTGAAATTGAAGAAAGTAGGGAAAACCACTGGACCATTCAGGTATGACCTAAATCAAATCCCTTATGATTATACAGTGGAAGTGAGAAACAGAGTCAAGGGATTAGATCTGACAGAGTGCCTGAAGAACTATGGATGGAGGTTCGTGACATTGTACAGGAGGCAGGGATCAAGACCCTCCCCAAGAAAAACAAATGCAAAAAGGTAAAATGGTTGTCTGACAAGGCTTCCCTGGTGGCTCAGAGGTTAAAGTGTCTGCCTCCAATGCGGGAGACCCGGGTTCAATCCCTGGGTTGGGAAGATCCCCTGGAGAAGGAAATGGTAACCCACTCCAGTGTTCTTGCCTGGAGAATCCCATGGACAGAGAAGCCTGGTAGGCTACAGTCCACGGGGTCACATAGAGTCGGACACGACTGAGCGACTGAACAGAACAGAACAGACAAGGCCTTACAAATAGCTGTGAAAAGAAGAGAGTCTAAAGGCAAAGGAGAAAAGGAAAGATATACCCATGTGAATGCAGAGTTCCAAAGAATAGCAAGGAGAGATAAGAAAGCCTTCCTCAGCCATCAGTGCAAAGAAATAGAGGAAAATAATAGAATGGAAAAGACTAGAGATCTCTTCAAGAAAATTAGAGATACCAAGGGAACATTTCATGCAAAGATGGGCTCAATAAAGGACAAAAATGGTAGGGACCAAACAGAAGCAGAAGATATTAAGAAGAGGTGGCAAGAATACACAGAAGAACTGCACAAAAAAGATCTTCACGACCAAGATAGTTACGATGGTGTGATCACTCACCTAGAGCCAGACATCATGGAATGTGAAGTCAAGTGGGCTTTAGGAAGCATCACTACGAACAAAGCTAGTGGAGGTGATGGAATTCCAGTTGAGCTTTTTCAGATCCTAAAAGATGATGCTGTGAAAGTGCTGCACTCAATATGCCAGCAAATTTGGAAAACTCAGCAGTGGCCACAGAACTGGAAAAGGTCAGTTTTCATTCCAATCCCTAAGAAAGGCAATGCCAAAGAATGCTCAAACTACCACACGATTGCACTCATCCAACACGCTAACAAAGTAATGCTCAAAATTCTCCAAGCCAGGCTTCAACAGTATGTGAACCATGAAATTCTAGATATTCAAGCTGGTTTTAGAAAAGGCAGAGGAACCAGAGATAAAATTGCCAACATCTGCTGGATCATCGAAAAAGCAAGAGAGTTCCAGAAAAACATCTACTTATGCTTTATTGACTATGCCAAAGCTTTTAACTGTGTGGATCACAATAAACTGTAGGAAATTCTGAAAGAGGTGGAAATACCAGACTACCTTAACTGCCTCCTGAGAAATCTGTATGCACATCAAGAAGCAACAGTTAGAACTGGACATGGAACAACAGACTGATTTCACATTGGAAAAGGAATATATCAAGGCTGTATACTGTCACCCTGCTTATTTAACTTATAAGCAGAGTACATCATGAGAAACGCTGGGCTGGAAGAAGCACAAGCTGGAATCAAGATTGCCAGGAGAAATATCAATAACCTCAGATATGCAGATGACACCACCCTTATGGCAGAAAGTGAAGAGGAACTAAAGAGCCTCTTGATGAAAGTGAAAGAGGAGAGTAAAAAAGTTAGCTTGAAGCTCAACATTCAGAAAACTAAGAACATGGCATCTGGTCCCATCACTTCAGTGACAGACTTTATTTTTGGGGGCTCCGAAATCACTGCAGATGATGACTGTAAAAGATGCTTGCTCCTTGAAAGAAAGGTTATGACCAACGTAGACAGCATATTAAAAAGCAGAGACATTACTTTGCCTACAAAGGTCCGTCTAGTCAAACCTATGGTTTTTCCAGTAGTCATGTATGGACGTGAGAGTTGGACTATAAAGAAAGTTGAGCATCGAAGAATTGATGCTTTTGAACTGTGGTGTTGGAGAAGACTCTTGAGAGTCCCTTGGACTGCAAGGAGATCAAATGAGTCCATCCTAAAGGAGATCAGTCCTGAATATTCATTGGAAGGACTGATGCTGAAGCTGAAACTCCAATACTTTGACCACCTGATGCGAAGAACTGACTCATTGGAAAAGACCCTGATGCTGGGAAAGATTGAGGGCAGGAGGAGAAGGAGATGACAGAGGATGAGATGGTTGGATGGCATCACCAACAGGATGGACATGAGTTTGAGTAAGCTCTGGAAGTTGGTGATGGAAAAAGGGAAGCCTGGCATGCTGCAGTCCATGGAGTCGCAAAGAGTCGGACATGACTGAGCAACCAAACTGATGATAAACTAAGAATGTATATTTAATCCCTAAAGAAACCATTGCAAAAGTATAAAGAGAGACAGCTGAAAATCCAATAGAGATATAAAATATGAGGGACTTCCCTGGTGGTCCAATGGCTAAGACTCCATGCTCCCAATACAAGGGGCCTGGGTTCAATCCCTGATCAGGGAACTAGATCCCACACGCCACAGCTAAGAGTTCACATGTTACAGGTAAAGATCCTCAGTGCTGCAACCAAGACCCAGTGCAGCCAAATAAAAGAATGAATAAAAACATTTTTTAAAAAATGAAATAAGTACATGCTAATCCAAAAAAAAAAAAAAACAGGGAGAAAAGGAATAAAGAACAAATGAACCAAATAGAAATCAAATAACAGGAAGATTTGTTGTTGCTGGTAGTCACTAAGTCGTGTCCTACTCTTTGTGACCCTGTGGACTGCAGTCCTCCAGCCTCCTCTGTCCATGGGGTTTCTCAGGGAGGAATACTGGAGTCCATTGCCATTTCTTTCACCGGGGGATCGTCCTGACTCAGGAATCGAACCTGCATCTCCTGCATTGGCAGGCAGATTCTTTACTGCTAAGTCACAAGGGAAGCCCTACAGGAAGATAAGCACAACCATATCAACAATTCATATCACATGTAAATGGATTCAACACTCCTATTAAAAACTTAGAGATTGTTAGACTAGATACAAAAGCAAGACCAAACTATCTGCTGCCTATTCAGGAGACATACTCTAACTACAAAGATTAAATCTTTTGGGCTTCCCTCATAGTTCAGTTGGTAAAGAGTCTGCCTGCAATGCAGGAGACCCGGGTTTGATTCCTGGGTTGAGAAGATCCCCTGGAGCAGGAGATGGCAACCCACTGCAGTATCCTTGCCTGGAGAATCCCGTGGACAGAGGAGCCTGTCAGGCTACAGCCTGTGGGGTCGCAAGAGTCAATGCACACACCAAATGTAAAAGGATGGAGAAAAATACGCCATGAAAACACTAATCATAAGCAGCTTAGGTGGCTACAGTATTACTGGCCAAAGTAGACGTTATGATTAAAAAATTACCAGAGATAAAGAAAAAATTCATAATGATAAAAGGGTCAATTCGATAAAAATGCAAAACTGTCTTCAATGAATATGCAACATAATTTCAAAATGCACATGGCAGAAATCAAAAATGGAGATACAGACAAATCCATAACCACAAAAGTATATTTCAGCATTACCTTCTCAGGAATTCATAGAAGTAGACAAAGTATAAGTAGAAATATAGAAAATCTGAATAACACTATCAACCAGCTTGACCTAACTGACATTTACGAAATATACTAAACCGTGATACGTCTCAAAATTTTTTAAATGTTTAAAATAATTCAGAATATGATTCTCTGACAAAACGTAGTTAAATTAGAAGTCAATAACTTAAAAATCTAGAAAACCTCTAAATATCTGGAAATTAAGCAGCAGTCTTCTAAGCAATACATGGATTATGAAGAATTCACACGAGAAATTAGAAAATATTTTCAATGGAATGGACAGTTCATTCATAAAATTCTCAGCTGCCAACTGAATGATAAAGAAAACACAACTTATTAAATTTATGGGATGTGGCAGAGTACTTAGAGGGAAATTTACATCCTTAAATGCTTATATTAGAAAAAAAGTATTTAAATCACTAATCTACATCTCCTCTATAAGAAGCTATATATTAGAATACAAAATTAGTAGAAGGAAGAAAATAATAAAGAGTAGAAATCAATGAAGTAGAAAATATATGAACACTAGTAGATTTAGCAACATCATAGGATACAACGAAAATATACAAAAAATTAGTTGAATTTCTACATACTGGCAGCATATAATGTTTAAAATGAAAATTTTAAAATAATAACATCTGCAATAGCATTTAAAAAAATACTTAGAGACAAATTTAACAAAAGACATGCAAAACTCCTTTACTGAAAATTACAAACATTGCTGAGAGAAGTTTAAAAAGAGCTAAAAAATGGAATGACATACCGTGTTCATGGATTATAAACATTTGGTATTATTAAGATATCAATTCTTCCCAGATTCAAAAGAATCCCAGTAAAAAAATTCCATTTCTGTAGAAATTGAAAAACTGACTCTAAAATTTATACAGAAATAAATATGAAGGACTTAAAACTAGTCAACACAATTTTGGAAAAAATTTTTGGAAAACTCACAGTACTTGTTTCAGATAAAGCCACAACAATCAAGATAGTGTGGGATTTGCATAAAGACAAAAATATGAATGGAACAAACTTGAAATTCAGAACTAGACCCAAATATATACTAGCAACTTACTTTTGCCAAGACACTAAGACAGTTCCTTATGTGTGCATGGATGGGGGTGTCTTTTCAACAAATTATTATGCTGGTACAACTGGGCATCCACTTGGTGAAAAAAAAAAATGAACCTCCACCCCTACCTCATCGCATATGCAAAGTTTTAAGATGGGTCACAGACTCTAACATAAAAGCTAGCATTGTAAAACTTCTAGGAGAAATCATTTGAGAACAGCTTCACAAATCTGAGGTGGAGAAAGTTATTAAAGAGCAGACAAAAACTGTAAGCCATTAAAAATGATATTCATCTCTTCCATTTTATCAAAATTAAATACTTCTGCCCTTTTGAAAAACACTGTTAAGAAAGCCACTGACTGAAGAAAATGCTTGCAAAATACATTTCCAATAAAGAAACACCACTTCTGCTTGGATCTAAATGATTAGAATTTAGTCACATGGCCACACTTAGCTGTAAGGAAGGCCAGAATAGTCTAGTTTTATTCCAAGTAGCTTTGTGCTCAATTAAAATTGCTTTTCTTCTTACTGTAGAAGAAAGTAGAGACTTGATTTAGCGGGCCAGCTAATTATCTCTGCTATTGGCCAACAGAGCAAATAAAGGACTTTTTTTTTTTTTTTTGAGGGAGAGGAGCACAAAGATGACATCAAATACTTATAATAATTTAATGTCTTCTAATTTTGGCTATTATGCTACTCTCTAATTTTTCAGGGTTCCCTTTTCCTTACTATGATCAGGCAAAGTCAATCTTTCTGCAATGACCGTAACCTTGAGAACCTGCCAAGGGCACAGTAGTGACAAATAGAACAAAGGAAGGAGGGCTGGGAAGGAAAATGAAACAGCCTTGAAAGTGTGAATGAAAACCTGCCCAGCACACACCGCAAGTGTGATTCCTGCCGCCTTCTAGTTAGAGGGAAACACCGCCTTTGTGTTGAAAGCTTGGATTGGCTTCTGTTGGGGGCCGCGCTGGATTTTGCTGCTTTTCATCTACTCTGCAAGATGCAGCAACAGTAGCATCCCCCATCCCTGGAAGTTTTCTGACCTTTCCGGGCATTGCTGGGGATGTCTGCCACAAACACAGGAGATCTTCCTCTCCAGAGATAGTCCAACATGGACGCTGCTAGGATTTTCCTACAGAGAATCTCATTCCATAGGCAGGTACTGAAGAAGAACGCGACTTTATTTCCCACAGGAACCATGCTTGGCTGATTTCCTTGCTGCATGTAATCCAATACCAGTGCTTTCTCAGTGAGACAACAAACATTTATTGAGCTCCTGCTTTGCCTGGCTCTGGGGTCAAAGCTGGGGACACAGACAAAGCACAGAACGGTAGCCTGGGTTGGGAGTCAGTCTCCTGTTCCCTGCCCAACCTCTGGAGGGTGCCCTTTTGACCCTGATGTCAGCCAGAACTGCACCTAAGATCCCTAGAATCAAGCTCTTTGGGAATGAACCTGACTCTATTTCCTTATTCCATTTCCCCCAAACTGGCCCATTCACCCAGGGTTTCAGCCTACTCTAGCTTGAGCCAGACACAATCTCTTTCCCAGTATAGAAGGATGAGAGATGAGCAAGGTCCACTTGATGAAACTGATCCATGGGCTGCTTCCAAGATCCGGCTGCAGGGAGAATGGACTGGAAACTGCACAGTCATTATCTTTGCAGACAACTCTCTCCTCCCCATCTTTCTAACATAATGAATTGCATGGAGAGCTCAGCTGTCATGAGAGCTTTAGAATTTCAGCCCCACCGATCCAGGACATCCTTAGAGGTTATCTCGGCAAGGCAGGTGGAGGAGGAAAGAGAAAAGCTTAACCCTATAAGAATAATTATGATGTATTATTAGCAACTGATGACAATCTAATGCAGGATTTTCAATATAGACACTGCTGGATGTAATTTTTCTCTGTCATATGCACATACACACAAAGGCTACATTTAATGACTCCAAAATTGAGAGCAGTTTCTCAAACTAAATTTAGTTCCTTGGAAGCAGTGTCTTAATACAGGGCATTTTAATAAAATACAGACACAGTCTGAATGTTGGAGACACTTTTCAGGAGAGATGAAAATGTTCTGATTAGTATGTTTACATGATAAGACCACTAGTTGGCATTAGTATTGATTTTATGTGGTCATGCAAAATGCGTTATGTGCAGAAATCAGAGTGGCACTCAATATGGCAGAACTACATTTGCCCGTAGGATGATCACAGTAAGTAATTTGCAGGCAGGAAGCCTAATTAGTTTCTCTATCCTCAGCCTCCAGCACAACACTGGATGCAAACAGAGGTCTGATAAATGATTGCTGGCTGGAAAGATGGATGGATGGATGGACTGACAAAGATGCAACTTTAGTAATTTATTTTAATGAGTTGGGAAAACACTCTTGTGACTAAAAGGCTCAAAGCCTGGGGATATGAATTCAAAGTACAGTGAAGTGATTGCCTGGAGTATGTTTGACTTAGTTAAAAAATAGCCATACTTTTGTCTGTAAACCAGTCTTTTGTATCTCTCTGTCCTAGCCAGATTTGGAACACACACAAAAACAGAAACTTCTAAGGCATTTATTGTCTTTCCTTGAGCTCCCCCAAAGGAGACCCTGGGGCAAGGGTTGAGGTTCAGTTCAGTTCAGTCGCTCAGTCATGTCTGACTCTTTTCGACCCCATGGACTGCAGCACCCCAGGCCTCCCTGTCTATCACCAACTCCTGGAGTTTACTCAAACTCATGTCCATTGAGTCAGTGATGCCATCCAGCCATCTCATCCTCTGTCATCCCCTTCTCCTCCCACCTTCAATCTTTCCCAGCATCAAGGTCTTTTCCAATGAGTCAGTTCTTCGCATCAGGTGGTCAAATAATTGGAGTTTCAGCTTCAGCATCAGTCCTTCCAATGAATATTCAGGACTGATTTCCTAATGGATGGACTGGTTGGATCTCTTTGCAGTCCAAGGGTCTCTCAAGAGTCTTCTGCAACACCACAGTTCGGTACAGATGGTTTATTCAGAAGGTGATCCCAGGAAAGGCAAGTTAGGAAGTGGGCAAAGTATGAAAGGATAGAGAAAGAAAATCATTCGTGAGTGGGTTACCACTGTGGGCAACTGAGGCTCAGTCTCTCTGAAGACACCCTGAGAAATCACGTGGACCATGTCCTGGAATTTTCCCACAGGACAGAAAGCTGGACACTCACAACATCCCATCCCCCGGCGGCTGAAAGAAATCATGGACATTCACACCTTCACCCCCTGGATTGCCCCTGCCTTTAGCAGAGTGAATTCCAGGTGCTGGAAAAAGCCCACGATCAAAGAACACTTTGATGCGCGAGCACTCAGGAGGGCAACTGGGAGCTGTCACAACTGCAGCTGAACCTAGGTGATGGTGGGGAGAAGCATCAGTAGCATCCTGAGAGCATTTTAACAGGAAAGGATTCAAGACCAGGAATGAGATACGTTTACGGGAAGGGCTAGAGCAGCCTTCCTAGACTGGCCTCCAGGAAAGACTCCCAGACGAGCAGAACTGACCCACCAGGGGACCTTTGCTCTCTGAGGCCACCACTGCTACTGCTGTCACCATCACGACTCTCTCCACGACCAAGAGGCTATGGAATGGGCTTTGCGGTATGGCTGCAGAAATCCTCACTTCCATGACCTTGTTTAGTATCAGAAAACAGCCTAAAAGGGCAGGAAGAAGGCTTCCGCCACTGTTTCCCTGTCCAAATGTTGTACACCTGCACCTAAAATTGACAGGACCTGCTTCACATCCAGAGTTAAAGCTGTCAGGGAGTCTGGAGAATGTGCTGTATAGCTTCTCAACCTCTTGAACTGGAATGAGGCAGAAAGAAGCTTGGGGAAACCACTGAACCATGTCTCCCATGCTCCCTAAGGACCTCCCCTTAGCCTGTGGTCCCGTCACCACCCAGAGCCCCTCTTAGAAAGGGAGCACACCTGTGGCCTCTGCTCCGACCCACGGAAGCTGGTGCAACAAGGTAAGGAGACACGAGACTGCCTGCTCTGCACTCCTGTCACATGAGCCTTCTTTCAGTTTCTCGAAAATGCTTAATTCTCTCCAGCCACAGGCCCTTTGCCCGCATTACTCCCCTGCTGGAATGGTCTCCCCACCTCTCCCACTATACACTTCTTCTAGATTCTGTTATCCTTTGAATTGCAGCCCAAACACCTCCTCCAGGAAGACTTCCTTGACTCCCCATTTCAACTTCCCTGATTAAGAGGCTCACTTAGATTACAGCACTTGCAGATTATTAGCTGACCTTGGGTTTCTCTTATCAGTCATACCCTGTGTCAGTGTGCCCAGGAGTCTTTTTCCCCTGGGCTTACAATTCTAGACCGAATCGAGTTCAGGCTAACCCTCAGACTGTCTCACCCCCACAGCCGCAGTCCTTTTCTCAAAGATGCACTGAAGCTGACAATGACCTTCATGACACTTCCTTCAAATACACGTTGAAGTACCCTGGCATCACAATTTTTGTTCCAATAAAACAAGGTAGACAAAACCTCAGTGCTGGCTCTGACACTAGTCCTTTCACCTGAAGCAAGTTACTTCGTCTCTCAGAGCCTTGGTTTGCTCATGTTTAAGTGGGGATAATAAATACCAACCTTGGATAGATGCTAGAAGACTTAATACAATAATGTAAATGAGACAGCAAACCATTGCCTAATACTCAAGTGTGCATCTTGACCATCATTGTTAGCCCTCAGGGGGCAGGGCACGTAGTGTCTTCATTAGGTACCCTGTGATGCCAGCATTCGGGTTTTTTTGTCTTTTTTGTGTAGGGTGTGGTTTTTTTGTCTTTTTTTTTTTTTTTGGTTAAAGATGTCATTTCCAATTCTTCCTCAAGAGAACAGGGGTAATTTTTGAGGCTCTGAACAGAAGACAGAGAGAGAGCTAGCAATCCCTATAGACTGTTTGCTGCCCACGTGGCTCTAGCAGGCTGCACGGAGCCCCAGGGGATGGCAGAGAACATCGATTCCCTTTTTGGAAAGTGATGTCGAAAGATTTATCAAAAGCCAGAGGCACATCTCCACCTTTTGGTCCAATAATTCCTTTTGTGGATTACATGCTAAAGAAGTTAAGTAAAGACTCTGGCACAGGCAAGGCAAACACTATCAATGAGACTAACTAGTTAGCAGGGAAAATCCTTCAGACTAGAATGAGGGGGAATATTTAATGTCACTTAAAGGGCCATAAACCGAAGAATTGATGCTTTTGAACTGTGGTGCTGGAGAAGACTCTTGAGAGTCCCTTGGACGGCAAGGAGATCCAACCAGTACATTCTAAAGGAGAGCAATCCTGGGTGTTCATTGGAAGGACTGATGCTAAAGCTGAAACTCCAATACTTTGGCCACCTCATGCGAGTTGACTCACTGGAAAAGACTCTGATGCTGGGAGGGATTGGGGGCAGGAGGAGAAGGGGACGACAGAGAATGAGATGGCTGGATGGCATCACCGACTCGATGGACATGAGTTTGAGTGAACTGCGGGAGTTGGTGATGGACAGGGAGGCCTGGCGCGCTGTGATTCATGGGGTTGCGGAGAGTCGGACACGACTGAGCGACTGAACTGAACTGAACTGAAACCATGATGAGACAACAGTCCAGGTCCTCCCGTGCTGATGTGCCAGAAGTGGAGGGGGGCCTACTCTGGGTAGGAGGCAAGGTATGGAGAGAAGGCGGAAGCAGCCAGAAATGTGTCACCCAAACATTTTAGGGATGAGGCCCAGAGAGCTACCTGCAAGTTAGCACTGTATTCACAGTTGATGTACTGTGTAAGTGTTAATATTTCTCCCCCTGGCTTGAACACGAAGCTGACTCAGGGCTGTTCATGCTATGAAAATACCCAGAGACAAGCATTACCTATGATATTCAGAAACACAGAAACATTCTCAAAGCTAGAACTTGGTAACTGATGTGTGTTCAACAGTGGGGAGCTTCAGTTAACCATGATTCTAGGCTTTTAAGGTGAGGAAGCAAACACAGTGAAATCTAAATGAAGATGGAAAAAGGGGGTGGGGGGGAGGAGGGACATAATGCATTCATACCCCGGTTGAGGCCAGGACATGTTTAACCCATTTTCCTGTTGCTTCTATCCTTATAATACAGCAAAAAAATAAAAGTCTGCGTTCAGAATGGTGCCTCTGAGGCCTTGCAGAGTCCTCGGTATCACAGACGGCCAGAATGACCGCTGTCTCAGGAATAGACAAGAGAAAGCCTGAGAGGTCAGGGAGCTGTTCTCAGGAATGTTCAGGAGGAGGAAGCGGGCCCACGGCACCTGGAAGGACTGTGATGCCAAGGGCGGGGCCCTCAGTCGTGATGCAAAGGAGGTGCACGGGGGACACAGGTCCGTAGAAAACAAAGCCAAGGCATGGTCTCCTGCAACACAGGTGGGATGGCAGGGGGCAGCAGAGCAGCGGGTGGGGCTCTGAAGGCGTGGGGACAGCAGGCATAAGATATCAGAGAATTGCTTCTCATCAGGGCTGAGAAAACCCCCCACAATCCAGTGTCTGCTTGTTCTAGACCATGTTCACCTGAGCCAGTTTGAAGATGCCACATTGTCAGGCCATGGGCCCTCTTGGAAAAGATGATCATTATCTTCCATTTGGGGCTCCCCCAGGAGCAGGCCCTGAGATAAGGATGGGCTGTGTGTGTTGGGGAGTAGAGGAGAGATGAATAGAAGGGGAGGGATGTGAGCTCATGAGGAAGGCCGATCCCTACCCCTCACCCTCACCCATCAGCGGTGCTTTCTCAAGCCAGCTGCCACTGTAGGTGGCTGCGACTTCATCCCCGCTGGGGAAGCTCTGGGAGCCAGTCTGAGACACAAAACCCAGAGTCAGAACGGTGAGGGTGGACTTCCCTGGTGGTCTGGTGGTTAAGAATTTGCCTGCCAAGGCAGAGGACACAGGTTCAGCCCCTGGTCTGAGAAGATTCCACACGCCACGGGGTAAAGAAGCCATGGGCCACAGTCCTGAAGCCCGCACACTCTAGAATCTGTACTAGCCGCCGAGAGAAGCCACTGCAATAAGAAGCCTGTGCACCGCAGTGAAGAGTAGCCCCCGCTCCCTGCAACTAGAGAAAGCCCTCCCAGGCATGAAAACTCAGCATAACCAAAAATAAAGAAGACTAAGAGGCCAGGATATTTAAAGCCACCAGCCACTGGTTGAGGGCCACAGAGGCAGGGGGCAAGAATTCCCCAGCATTTCCAGCAAAAGCATAATGGGCAAGCAAAATGATTTCAGTTCAGTTCAGTTCAGTCGCTCAGTCGTGTCCGACTCTCCGCGACCCCATGAATCACAGCACGCCAGGCCTCCCTGTCCATCACCAACTCCCGGAATACACTCAAACTCATGTCCATCGAGTCGGTGATGCCATCCAGCCATCTCTTCTCTGTCGTCCCCTTCTCCTCCCGCCCCCAATCCTTCCCAGCATCAGAGTCTTTTCCAGTGAGTCAACTCTTCGCATGAGGTGGCCAGAGTATTGGAGTTTCAGCTTTAGCATCAGTCCTTCCAATGAACACCCAGGATCGATCTTCTTCAGAATGGACTGGTTGGATCTCCTTGCCGTCCAAGGGACTCTCAAGAGTCTTCTCCAGCACCACAGTTCAAAAGCATCAATTCTTCGGCAATCAGCTTTCTTCACAGTCCAACTCTCACATCCATACATGACCACGGGAAAAACCATAGCCTTGACTAGACGAACCTTGGTTGACAAAGTAATGTCTCTGCTTTTTAATATACTATCTAGGTTGGTCATAACTTTCCTTCCAAGGAGTAAGCATCTTTTAATTTCATGGCTGCAATCAGCATCCACAGTGAAAAATTATTTCAGTGCTGCAAAAAAATGCCCTCAGGAGCTGACTGTGGAAAGTCAGTTCTTCTTGCTCTAGTATGGTAAAGGATGACAGGATATGGGTGGGTCTTGGTAGCACCAGATTCAAAGGTTGTGGGATTCAGCGATGCCATTGGTAAGTTCTTAATAGCCCTTCCAAGGGGTCGGCCAGCTCCACCAACAGTTTCCCCCAATATTGGGACTCATCATCTACCTCCCAAGGCAGCCCAACATGTCATTCTCAGAGAGCTCTCTGGGGTGGGAAGTTTGCCTGCCCCCCAGAAAATTGATGTCAGCTCCCACCTGCTGCTCTTAGCATGCCCTCTAAGCCATGCAGAACCGCAGGAAGCCCTCTTCCCCCAGGAATTCAATTCTCTTCTCAATGGTATCCTTAACTCAGAGCCAGCCAGCAAAGCCAGCAAATGTGCTTTGAGAGAACCCCAACAAGGACCGTTCATATCAGAGAAAGATTTTAGTTAATTAGTACTGAAGTTCAAATAATCAGACGTGTCTGCCCTAGCCCTTCTGGTGAATGAAACTTCCACTGTATGAGACAGTAGTTATCACCAGGTGGGCCAGGGGCTGATAAAATATGAGGCTTAAATTCAATATCAAGATGAAAGTCAAACCAAGGCTCCCCAGGAGAAAAGGCGCTCTGCTTTCAAAAGCCTGGAGAGGAGAATATTGCCTTTCAGCAAATAGTACTTCTAATTTGATCCTGCAAAGATTCCTGCAAAGAGGAAGGAATGATATGTCAGGAGAATATGGCGTGTGTACACTTCTATACGTATTTTTTTATCATGGTTACATTCTTTGGGATCTCAGTCATCAATTATTGGTGACAGGCAGTCAATTGTTTATCTTTCAAGAACATTACCACTTACTCCCATTTATATATCTTCCCTATATTATGGTGGGGACAGGATCATCTATTTTCTCCTCCCTGCCAAACCCTTCTGTCATTTGCTGCCTAGCACCTGGTGTAACATCCCGGAATGATGGGCTTTGTTAGGGAAGAAGAGGAATTACTTGAGGTTTTCTCCCCCCTCACCAAGGGATGTCCAAAAGGGCACAAAAACTGACATTTCATTCAGCCTAATGTCAGGGCCCTGTGGGTGGAAATTCACCTCTGTGTGTTAGGTGTTGTTAGGAAGTGCCCAGAGAAAGTGAAACAGCTCAAAGCAAAATCATACCCCCCACCCTCAAATCCCCTGTTCAGAAAACAGAAGCAAGTTTCTGCCATGAAAATCATTTTTGCTTAAAACACCAGCCTGAAATAATTGCATACTTGTTGGGGATTGACAGTTGAGTTTTCTTCCTGAATTTTGCTCTCTTTTGACAGTAGCAAATAAGTAGGTAGAGAAATGCAATCTCTTGGGGCTTTTAACAAGAAAAAAAAAAATCACAGTAGGAAAATCGCACCAAAGAGCACGGCAGTATTTCCATACTTTGCTGCACTTAAGAGGAGAAAATGGTTATTAAAGGTAACAGGGTTGTTTCACAAACAGTGGTTCTATTTCCAGGTCTCTTCACTTGCCAAAAGCCTCAGCCTACAGTCACTGAGAGTGGGGGAATCCAAACCTGGGTTTCTGTAACGGGCCTTGCAGACACTTGGATTTATTCTTAATGGAGCCTTGTCGCATTTTTTTACATTATGCAGCATGTAATGAGCTATTAAATGACTTAGAAATAAACAACTCAGATTTGTTGGGCCTGATGCCTGATGAATGATTTCATGGTGTTCTTTTAAATCAGTGCTGTGTTGACTGTAATTTAGTGGTGGATTTGAGGGGGTGGGGTTTGGAGGGAGAGGGGCTAAAGATCTCCCAGTTTGGGAACCTGAAATGACAATGCAATATTAACTTAATTACAAACCTTTTAACCAACCCACAGCCTCCTAGACAGTTCTGGGCAGCAAAAGCTGAATTCAATCTCCGTAAACAGTGCTTCAGACTCTCTCAGGTCTTCTGCTCATCAAAACAAACCAAAAAACACACTAACAGGCCCCCTTTTTCTGTAAAGTCAGGAGATTAGGGGGAAAGGGGTGCTGAATTTTCCATCAAGTGGCGCAAATGTCGGAAAGTCCTACGTAAGTCCAGAATGGCTGATGCTAGGATGACGAGATAATTTGAAACTGAAATCTTAATCTGCATTTTGTTCTTGCTGCACTTCTTGCTCTGGTGTTTTGTTCTTGCTGCACTTTTCATGTACCCAGGGCCTACAGTAGAAGTTGCTTGCAGAACATCTCACCAGAGCCCAGCTCATGAGTGGATGCTGCTAGATGATCTGGAAGTGAGAAAAGAGAGCTGAGTCTCTGAAGAGGGGAGAACAGGATGGGCAGAGAGTCTGGGAGGGGAAGTGGGCAGGAAGACAGAGGTCTGAATGTTCTGGAGGCAACCCCAAGGCCGCCCAGAGGACCTCTGGAGGAAGTGACCAAGAAGATCACCCAAGGACTGGCTGGGGCTACTTGAAGTACTAGGACCCCCAAGTGTGGGCAGGAGTAAGGGCTGCAGGAGACTTTGCTCAGCCTGAGACCCCTGGAACCTATACCCACCATTGACCAGGAAAAGGAGCCTGAATCAGGTCAGAAGCCCTCACCAGCCTGGCAGGATGAGGGGCTTAGAGTCAAATCAACATGGGTATAAAGTGGTGTTGGGGCCACTTGTTACACAACCAAGCTTGTGGGGGCAGTAGTCATGTCTACCACAGTTCCTGGTCCTGATTGATGCCCCTGGGACCTTTGCCTTCTCCAGTCATGCTGCTACCACCTGTAGGAAGATTCAAGGCTGAAACACGATGACCATGGCTGCAGGGGACTCCAGCATGGCCTAGAATGCCAGAGGGCAAGGCTGTCGAGGACTGGATCAGGACCAAGTCCCACCATCCCCTCCTCTGCTCTTTCCATGACTGCAGGAACTCCCAGGTTCGGGGGTCTTCTCTGACCCCTACTCTGGAGCTCAGTTCCTCTACTCCCTCCAAAGCAGACCCACCCTGAACCCAGGGCCCTTGATCAGAACCCTGGCTTCCAACTCACAGCCATCCACAAAGATCTTGCCCTCAACATAGATCCATTCATACGTTCATTCAAGAAGTATTTTTAAACACTTAACACTGTGCCAGGTATATAGAATCCAATAAGAAACTAAAATAAAGCCCCTGATTTCCCAGGTCCCTGAGGCAGGGACTGTGACTCCACAGAGACTGGAGCCTAAATCCTGACCAGCAGCCCCAGTGGTCGGGTTAGAGCCCCCATCACCTCTTTGCCCCTGCCCCACCCACCCCCACCCTGCCTTCAGGTCCCCAAGTACCTTGCAGTACAAAACCCAGGAGTGGTAGGGAACAAGCTTGGCTGCCATCTTGAACTAGAGAGGGAATGACAATTATCACAATAAGAGCAACATAGTTAATATCTCAGTAAATCACTGTAACACCACACAATTACAGAAAAACGCAGTGCCAAGCAGCGCAGGCCACACTCAAGGCAAGAGAGAGCCTTCTAGGCTGGGAGTGAAGGACTGAGCTAAATGGAGGGGGTAGGTGGAAAGTCCCAAACCCAGAGATGGAGTCCATCATGGTTTTCATCTCCAAAGATCTGCTCTTTGAACAATGGCATATACTAAGCAGGAAGACAGGAGAAAGCAACCAGTTGTTGCTTGGACATTGCTGATGGGAAAGAAAGTGGCACAGTCTTTTCAAAAGCAATTTGTCAAAACATTTCAAGAGCCATGAAAACCTTCTCACCTTTGATTCAATAATCTTACTTCTAGGAATATATCTGTCAGGATCAAATTCAAAAACACAATAAGAAGGAAAACAATAGGCTATGATACATGAGCACTTTCTCTATGCCAGACACTATTCTAAATACTTATGTGTTTTCTCATTTAATTCTCATAAGCCTATGAAAGTGACACTATTTTTATGTCCATTTTATAGATGATAAAATTGAGACAGAGTTTGACAACTTTTGTATAGCAGTAGAGCCGGGATCCAAACCTAGAGACAGTCTTAATTACGATTCTACCCTGCTTCCCAAAGATCAAGGAAACTCTATACAGCTTATGTATATTGAGGAAACATGTTTTATACCCAATAATATGTGGTGATGAGCTATAGGGATGCCTGCTGATAGACTCCTATACAGGCAGGGACCCAATTATAATGAAGATTATGGGGCATTAGTGGTTTAAAAAAAACCCACCTGCCAGTGCAGGAGACACTGAGATGCAGGTTTGGTCCCTGGGTCAGGAAGATCCCCTGGAGGATGGCATGGCAACACATTCCAGTATTCTTGCCGGGAAAATCCCATGGACAGAGGAGCCTGGCAGGCTACAGTCCATGGGGTCGCAAAAGTTAAACATGACTGAAGCAATTTAGCACATGTAGCAACATGGGGAGTGTGGACAATAGCAACAAGAAGGGATGTCTGCTCTGAATCCAGAGGAATCAGTAAAAAATAACCCAGTTTGGTTAGAGAAATACTCAGCTACAAGCAAAGGAGTGCAGACATAGGAAGAAACCTGACGTTTTCAGGGAACCAAGAGGTCTTGGAATGGCTGGGCCACAGAGACCAGAGGGAAGCGGTCAAAGATGCAGCCAAAACAGAGGGCAGAGGCCAGTGGCCCATGAGGAGGCAGTCATGTCTCTGAGCAAGAGACGGTAGGAGGGGTCCCAGAGCCACATGGGCAGTAGAATCAACAGGGTTGGTTGGTGAATCATGTGTGCGAGTAAGTGACAGCAGACTCTGGGTTTCTTGATGAATTGTTGTGCTCACTGTTCACAGACATAAAACGTGATAGGAGGCAGGGGCAATCTTGCCGAAGATAGCCTGAGCTTCTTCAAAGAACTGGCTGGGACTGCCCTGGTGGTCCAGTGACTGAGACTCTGTGCTCCCACTGCAAGGGGCCCAGGTTCAATCCCTGGTCAGGGAACTAGATCCTGCATGCCGCCAATAAGAGTCTCCATGCTGCCACTAAAGATCCCACATGCCACAACTAGGATGGAGGATCCTGCAGTACTAAGACCTGGGGCAGCAAAATAAAAATATAAATAAATATTAAAACAAAAAACAACCTGTGTGGCTCCAGATAGTCCCAGATGCCCTGAGAGCCTGTGTGTTATTCCTTCATAGATACACACATATAGACATCTATTTGTATGCGTGGCACTAGTGGTAAAGAACCCCCCTGCCAATGCAGGAGACATAAGAGATGTAGGTTCAGTCCTTGAATCAGGAAGATCCTCTGGAGGAGGGCATGGCAACCCACTCAAGGATTCTTGCCCGGAGAATCCCATGGACAGAGGAGCCTGGCAGGCTATAGTCCATTGGGTCGCAAAGGTCAGACACGACTGAAGTGACTTGACACACACACACACACACATATACTACAATATTACACTTTGGTATTTCTAGCTATCAAAGTTGAGAGCACCTAGATGAGATGTAACTTAACACAGGTTGAAGTACAGCCCAAGCATGAGTTAAAGGAAAAAAACTGAGCCTTAAGATTGCTGGAAGGCGAGGGTGGGATGATCTGAGAGAACAGCATTGAAACATGTGTATTATCATATGTGAAACAGATCGCCAGTCCAGGTTTGATGCATGAGACAGGGTGCTCAGGGCTGGGGCACTGGGATGACCCTGAGGGATGGGATGGGGAGGGAGGTGGGAAGGGGGTTCAGGATGGGGAACACATGTACACCCATGGCTTATTCATGTCAATGTATGGCAAAAACCACCACAATATTGTAAAGTAATTAGCCTCCAATTAAAACAAATAAATTTTAAAAAAAAGATTGCTGGGAAAGATACAAGCGTCATTGCATGTGACCTGGTTCAACATATAAATGGCAGATCATTCGAGTCCCTCAGCAATTCCAGGGACAAAGTATAGGTCACCACTGGTACGACCTGCCCTCTTTGAGCTGTTACAGAGCAGTTTGATGTTAACCCTAAAATTCCAACCCAGAAATTCCTTCTAAGGGTCAGCCCATTAATGTCCCTTAGGGCCCAGCCCCTCCCCTAGGGGTGCCCCTTGCCATAGGACCAGCAACAACGGCCTTTGAAATGACTTTGCATGTGGTCAGCAACATGCCCCAGGTAGAGCAGGAATGTCATGGCCTCAGGGCCGACAAGGTCCAGTGGATGACTCGCTCCTGCCCCCACACAGAGACCCGCCTCCTGAGGGCAGCTGGGGAGTTGGTCCTGAGTGACTCGAAAAGCCAGGGCTGACCTCTACTTTCCATTCAGATTCCTATCCCTGAGATCCAGGCCACTCCAGACTCTCTTGTCAGGAAGTCTTTGGGAAGAAAATGGATGCTGTCTACCTTTCCCATCAGGATAAGGCCTCTGAGATTACTAGAGTCCCCTCAGTTTTCTCAAGATGTTGGAGCTGGATAGGGCCATTGGGACACCTGGCCCAACCAGGTCCTTTTATCAAAGGAAAACCAAGGCCCAGAGACATCACTTTGCCAACAAAGGTTCATATAGTCAAAGCTATGGTTTTTCCAGTAGGCATGTACGGATGTGACAGCTGGACCATAATGAAGGTTGAGCGCCCAAGAATTGATGTTTTCAAATTGTGGTGTGGGAGAAGATTCTTGAGAGTCCCTTGGACTACAAGGAGATCAAACCAGTCAATCCCTAAAGGAAATCAACCTGACTATTCATTGGAAGGACTGATACTGAAGCTGAGGCTCCAGTACTTTGGCCACCTGATGCAAAGAGCCAACTCATTGGAAAAGACCCTGATGCTGGGAAAGATTGAGGGCAGGAAGAGAAGGGGACAACAGAGGATAAGATGGCTGGATGGCATCATTGACTCAATGGACATGAGTTTGAGCAAACTCCAGGAGACAGTGAAGGACAGGGAAGCCTGGTGTGCTGTAGTCCATGGGGTCATGAAGAGTCATATGCGAATTAGTGACTAAACAGCAAAAGCCCAGAGAATAGATTGGACTCAACCAACAACACACAAGAGGGACTGAAACTGAGTTTCGACACCCCACCCAGGGCTGAAGTATATTCCTCACTTCCTGAGCACCTCAATAAAAATTAAAGATTTACTGAGCATGGCCCCGCCCATCAGAACAAGACCCAGTATCCCCCTCAATCAGTCTCTCCCATCAGGAAGCTTTCATGAGCCTCTTATCCTTCTCCATGGGAGGGCAGACAGACTGAAACCCACAATCACAGAAAGTTAAACAATATGACCACATGGACCACAGCCTCGTCCAACTCAGTGAAGCTATGAGCCGTGCTGTGTGGGGCCACCCAAGATGGACGGGTCATGGTGGAGAGTTCTGATAAAACGTTATCCACTGGAGAAGGGAATGGCAAACCACTTCAGTATTCCTGCCTTGAGAATCCCATGAACAGTATGAAAAGGCAAAAAGATAGGACACTGAAAGATGAACTCCCCAGGTCGGTAGGTGCCCAATATGCTACTGGAGATCAGTGGAGAAATGACTCCAGAAAGAATGAAGAGACAAAGACAAAGCAAAAACAACACCCAGTTGTGGATGTGACGGGTGATAGAAGCAAGGTCCGATGCTGTGAAGAGCAATATTGCGTAGGAACCTGGAATGTTAGGTCCATGAATCAAGGCAAATTGGAAGTGGTCAAACAGGAGATGGCAAGAGTGAACGTCGACATTTTAGGAATCAGAGAACTAAAATGGACTGGAATGGGTGAATTTAACTCAGATGACCATTTTATCTACTACTGTGGGTAAGAATCCCTTAGAAGAAATGGAGTAACCATCATAGTCAACAAAAGAGTCTGAAATGCAGTACTTGGATGCAATCTCAAAAATGACAGAATGACCTCTGTTCATTTCCAAGGCAAACCATTCAATATCATGGTAATCAAAGTCTATGCCCCAACCAGTAACACTGAAGAAGCTTAAGGTGAATGATTCTATGAAGACCTACAAGAACTTCTAGGATTAATACCCAAAAAAAAAATATCCTTTTCATTATAGGGAACTGGAATGCAAAAGTTGGAAGTCAAGAAACATCTGGAGTAACAGGCAAATTTGCCGTTGGAGTACAGAATAAAGCAGGGCAAAGGCTAATAGAGTTCTGCCAAGAGAATGCACTGGTCATAGCAAACAGCCTCTTCCAACAACACAAGAGATCACTCTACACACGGACATCACCAGACAGTCAACACCGAAATCAGACTGATTATATTCTTTGCAGCCAAAGATGGAGACGCTCTATACAGTCAGCAAAAATAAGACCGGGAGCTGACTGTGGCTCAGATCATGAACCCCTTATTGCCAAATTCAGACTTAAATTGAAGAAAATAGGGAAAACCACTAAACCATTCAGGTATGACCTAAATCAAATCCCTTATGATTATACAGTGGAAGTGAGAAATAGCTTGAAGGGACTAGATCTGATAGACAGAGTGCCTGAAGAACTATGGACGGAGGTTCGTGACATTGTACAGGAGACAGGGACCAAGACCATCCCCAAGAAAAGAAATGCCAAAAAGCAAAATGACTGTCTGAGGAGGCCTTACAAATAACTATGAAAAGAAGAGAAATGAAAAGCAAAGGAGAAAAGGAAAGATATACCCATTTGAATGCAGAGTTCTGAAGAATAGCAAGGCGAGATAAGAAAGCCTTCCTCAGCCATCAGTGCAAAGAAATAGAGGAAAACAACAGAATGGGAGAGACTAGAGATCTTTTCAAGAAAATTAGAGATACCAAGGGAACATTTCATGCAAAGATTGGCTCAATAAAGGACAGAAATGGTATGGACCTAACAGAAGCAGAAGATATTAAGAGGTGGCAACAATACACAGAAGAACTGTACAAAAAAGATCTTCAGGATCCAGATAATCAAGATGGTGTGACCACTCATCTAGAGCCAGACATCTTGGAATGTTAAGTCAAGTGGGCTTTAGGAAGCATCACTAGGCACAAAGCTAGTGGAGGTGATAGAATTCCAGTTGAGCTATTTCAAATCCTAAAAGATGATGCTGTGAAAGTGCTGCACTCAATATGCCAGCAAATTTGGAAAACTCAGCAGTGGCCACAGGACTGGAAAAGGTCAGTTTTCATTCCAATCCCTAAGAAAGGCAATGCCAAAGAATGTTCAAACTACCACACAATTGCTCTCATCTCACACGCTGGCAAAGTGATGCTCAAAATTCTCCAATCCAGGCTTCAGCAATATGTGAACCATGAACTTCCAGATGTTCAAGCTGGTTTTAGAAAAGGCAGAGGAACCAGAGATCAAATTGCCAACATCCGCTGGATCATAGAAAAAGCAAGAGAGTTCCAGAAAAACATCTATTTCTGATTTATTGACTACACTAAAGCCTTGACTATGTGTATCACAATAAACTGCGGAACATTCTGAAAGAGCTGGGAATCCCAGACCACCCGACCTGCCTCTTGAGAAACCTGTATGCAGGTCAGGAAGCAACAGTTAGAACTGGACATGGAACAACAGACTGGTTCCAAATAGGAAAAGGAGTACGTCAAGGCTGTATATTGTCACTCTGCTTATTTAACTTATATGCAGAGTACATCATGAGAAACGCTGGGCTGGAAGAAGCACAAGCTGGAATCAAGACTGCCGGGAGAAATATCAATAACCTCAGATATGCAGATGACACCACCTTTATGGCAGAAAGCGAAGAACTAAAGAGCCTCTTGATGAAAGTGAAAGAGGAGAGTGAAAAAGTTGGCTTAAAGCTCAACATTCAAGAAAACTAAGATCATGGCATCTGGTCCCATCACTTCATGGGAAATAAATGGGGAAGCAGTGGAAACAGTAACAGACTATTTTGGAGGGCTCCAAAATCACTGCATATGGTGACTGCAGCCATGAAATAAAAAGATGCTTGCTCCTTGGAAGATAAGTTATGACCAACCTAGACCAGAGACATACTTTGCCAACAAAGGGCCATCTAGTCAAGGCTATGGTTTTTCCAGTAGTCATGTATGGATGTGAGAGTTGGACTCTAAAGAAAGCTGAGCACAGAAGAATTGATGCTTTTGACCTGTGGTGCTGGAGAAGACTCTTGAGAGTCCCTTGGACTGCAAGGAGATCCAAACAGTCCATCCTAAAGGAAATCAGTCCTGAATGTTCATTGGAAGGACTGATGCTGAAGCTGAAACTCCAATACTTTGGCCACCTGATGCAAAGAACTGACTCATTGGAAAAGACCCTGATGCTGGGAAAGATTGAAGGTGGGAGGAGAAGGGGACGACCAAGGATGAGATGGTTGGGTGGCATCATTGACTCAATGGACATGAGTTTGAGTAAACTCCGGGGGTTGGTGATGTACATTGAGGCCTGGCGTGCTGCAGTCCATGGGGATCGCAAAGAGTCGGACACGACTGAGTGACTGAACTGACTGACTGACTGAGCAACTGCTGCACACCAGTCTTGGTCTGGGCCCTGGGAATCGGGAGAGGAAGAAAACATGGCCCTGGCTTTGAGGGGCAGACAGCTGGTAACCATTTCTCAGACACATCACAGTTGCTCCCATTGATTTAGTCAACCGACAAATGGTTATTAAAGCACCCACTGAGTGCTAGGTATTGTGCTTGAGCCTGAGAGCTACGTGCCCAGGGGCTCATGGAACAACCAAGAATCTATGTCTGATCCGTCCTCTTCTCTAGATGCTGTGAGCCCTCCCCAGCCCTCTCTGAGCCTCAGTTTCCCCATCTTGAGCACTGATATTTGATAGTTCTAAGAGTTACATTAGAATGTTGCCAGAGCCCCTTCCAGACTCCTCTCTTTCCCCTGTTCTTTCTGTCCCTGGGCTTTTAACCCAGATAAATGCTACAGGCCTCATCAAGAGGAGCAGCAAGCCAGTGTCCATTTATCAGATCCAACGAAAGTGATGGGTGAAAGGGAAGCCCTTTCTCCTTCCCCCATCACCACTAAGCACAGACACAAAGAGCCAGGGCAGAAGCTCCAACCACATGAATGATCCCTTCTTTCTGGCCTGAAGTGAGCCCTGAATAGGGACGCTGCACACATAGCTCCAGGGAGGCCACTCACTTTGGGTCCGGAGTCAGTCCAGCACAGCTGTGTGGCTAACACAGCAGCCCGGCCCCTGAAGTCACAGGGCATGCCCCAGAGTTTCTGACTTTGGAGAAAGCAGGAGAGGGACATCCGAGCAACATAGGCAGGTGGGGGGCGTCACAGAAGCTGGTGTTTCAGGGCACAGAGTACACCATTTGGATCCAGCCATTTGAGTCCTGTCCAGGCTGTCTCCTCCTCTAATGAAGACAAGGCCAGGAAAAGGGCTTGCAGAACTGGCTGAGGATGAAGGGGGAAAATCAGTTCAGACAGCTCGCTTTAGATTTAATTGTTCCATTTCGCAAATCTGTCTGGCTGCAGGGAGGTTGGACCGGGTGTCTGGGCCCGGCCCAGGCTGGGGGAGGCAGTGCTCCCCAATTAAATTATCGCATCTCCAGGCGCTGAGGGCAGCTCAGAGGAGCCGGGCCAGAGGAGCAAATGATAGCTGCCGTCCCCTGCGTCACTGCCTCCCAGGCCGCACAGAAAATCTTCACGGTTAATTTAATGACAATCTGCGGCCCAGAAGCCCCAGGATAGGGACGCGGCTGAGTGTCTGACTCGCCACCAATTTCAATTAGCCGGAGCCGGATCCAGGGACAGGAGGAAGAGGAGGAAGAGGCCACGTGGGGTGAAGGAGGGCCTGTCTGGTTCTGCTCCCTTCCTGGGGACACTCCAGGAACCCCACCCAGTCTCACCAGGCAGGGCCTTCCTGGGGTCAAGAAAACAGTGTCCCCTGCTTTCCACTCAAGATGGTTGTGCCAATAACTGAGGACACACACCACACACCCAGGCACCCCTTCTTAGTTTGGTTGGTGCTTTATCCCTGAGGGGGTGGGTAGAAGGAGCACTCACCTGGGAGTCAAGAGATCAGAGTTTAGCGCTGGATCTGCCATTTCTGGGGCTTCCCTGGTGACTCAGTGGTAAAGATTCCATCTACCAGTGCAGCAGATGAGGGTCCGATCCCTGGGTCAGGAAGATCCCTTGAGAAGGACATGGCAACTCACTCCAGGATTCTTGCCTGGGAAATGCCGTGGACAGAGGAGCCTGGTGGGCTACAGTCCAGGGGGTCACGAAAGAGTCAGACACAACTTAGCGACTAAACAACAACTGCTATTTTTAGCTGTTCATCGTTAGGTGAATCACCTGCCTTCTCTGGGCCTCATTCTAAAGGGACTGGACTAAATCTGGTCTGCAGACTTCTTCTTCAAATGAAACCTTTCACAGGACACAAATAGATACCAGAAACAAAAATACAGCTTCTCACAATCGAAGGTGGGTATGCTTCTGAGCTGGCCCCTCCTCCCCACCCCGTAAACCACAGAGTGCCAGGACGTTGTAGATCACTCATCTGGAAAACACTGAGCCAAATAATGACCACCACCCCAAAGATGTCCATGTCCTGTTTCCTAGAACCTGTGAATATGGTACCTCACCCAAAAAAAAAGGACTCAGCAGATGTGATTAAGTTAAGGACCTCAAGCTGGAGAGATTTATGCTGGTGGCCCAATGTAATCACAAGGATCCTTAGATGAAGGAGGCATGAAGGTGAAAGAGGAAAAGGTGATGTGAGAATAGAAGCTGAGGAAGAGGTTTGAAGATGCTACAGTGCTGACTTTGGAGATGCAGGATGGGGCGACAAGCCAAGGAATGCAGGCAGCCTCAAGGAGCTGGAAACAGCAAAGAAATAAATTCTCCCCTACAGCCTCCAGGTGGAAGACTGCCCTGCCAACATCTTGATTACAAGACTTCTGACCTCCAGGACAGTAAGAGAATAAATTTGTATCGTGTTAAGTCTCTAAGTTTGTGGTAATTCATTACAGCAGCAACAGGAAGTGAATGCACTCACATTGTAGATTCCTGTGAGGAGAAAATGAACTCGAGAGAATTGCCCTCATGCTCAGCCCCTCTCCTTTCCCTCTGGCCAATCAACAGGAAATTTGGCATCAGAACCCATGTAAAAGGAGTTGCTCCTTCCCTCCCCAAGAGGGAAAAGCAAGGAAGGACTTTGGAAGGAAGTGTCCTCTCTCCGGCCTCCCACGCCCCTGGCTCCACAAATGGAGGTCCCTGAGACACAAAAGCTTGAAACCTACCCCACCTCATGGGAGTTTAGTCCTCATTTACTGATGTACGGCTTTTCTCTCTTCTCTTTTCTCAACTTCCTATCTGGGGGAGACTGGTAAGAGAAACTCTGAATTCAGTTCAGGGATTAATTCTAGGACACAAATAATGATGAGTCCCCTACCTCCCTTCACAAATCCACTGGCCATGGGGCACTTTCCAGGCCCCACTGCTGTCAGGCTCATGAGGACCTCAACAGCCAGCGTTGAGAGCTGGCAGCCCTCAGCACACACTCACCTATGGGATGACGTGGCAGGTGACTCCTCAATGACCACAGGGCCACAGCTGTACAGAGGGACAGCACACAGATACCAGCACCAGCCAACCCCAAGGAGTCGGGCCAGGCAGGGGAACCATGAGGGCCTGATGACCAGAAGCCAGAGAGCCCAGAGCCAGGGGGTGGGGGTGGATGGCCTTGCTCAGGGAGAGCCAGCATTGGTCTGCTGGTGGAGGTGGTTTTAAACACAGAAAGCAAGCCTACCTTCTGATAGTCAGGTAGGTAAAGAACCGTTTTTTCAATCTGTAGTGCATGCTGTATACCTGTTTGGTCCTTCAGTAAGAGTTCATTCAGTGCCTCCTATCTGCCAGCAACCAGGCAAGGGGGAAGCTTTTCTTCTGGCTTCTGATGTGGAAGGTGCTCCATGAGCAAACTTTCCTCTGCCTCCTCAGTCATCCCTAGGGAGGAGGAGAGACTTGCTCCAACAAGGAGTTTGGAGACAGAGAAGGGCAAGCGTAGGCCAGCCCCTCCCTTGGTTGTCTGCCCAGTTCCCTCCACATGAAAGTTTACAAGCGACCTGCCCCCATTCCTGGAGGACCGTACCAACTGTCTCTGGGGAATTAGCCCCAGCCATGTTTGCAAATACCACCTCTGTACAGCAAGAAAGAGAATACTTTGGCTTCCATCTGCTGGCTCCTCTGAGTTCTTTCTCATTTGACTCAGACCTTGGGTAAGAGATGGAATGCTACCGGGCTCTCTCGCAAACTGCAACATGAGGTGAAGCGGTTTGGGGTGATGAGACCAGCTTGCCTGCCCTCGTGGAGCTGACAGTTGGGCAGGAATGGGCACTTGAGGCTCTCAGTAGAGGTCTCAATCCTGGGCACCTGCTAGCCTGGTCCTCTAGTTCTGAGCCTGAGCTCAGACCCCTGGGACCAGAGCTCGACCCCTGGGACCCACTACCAAGCCATCGTGTCTGACAGTTCAGGGGCCCTCACCCCACTGCCTTTCAGGCAAACTCCACCTTCTGTCCACTTGGGTCTCACCTACTCCCCTCCCCGCTGCCTCCACACAGAGCCCAGGTTCCACTTCTTACACCAGCTGACTCTCTCTTTCTCTCTGGCTTTCTTTTGCTATTGTCTACTCCTGAACAGCTTTCAGCTCCTGCCCTTCTCCTAATTCCCAGGAGTCCTTCAAGTCTCCATAAGATGCCTCTTGACCCAGGACACCATCTCCCCGTCAACTGACAACACAGGTCAGGCTTAGCTGTCCCTCTGACTACCCACAAAATATTTGTTTTTCTCATAAAATACTACCTATTAAATTCTCCTAATGAAGAATTGATGCTTTTGAAATGTGGTGCTGGAGAAGACTCTTGAGAGTTGCTTGGACTGCAAGGAGATCCAACCAGTCCATTCTAAAGGAGATCAGTCCTGGGTGTTCACTGGAAGGACTGATGCTAAAGCTGAAACTCCAATACTTTGGCCACCTCATGCGAAGAGTTGACTCACTGGAAAAGACTCTGATGCTGGGGGGGATTGGGGGTGGGAGGAGACGGGGACGACAGAGAATGAGATGGCTGGATGGCATCACCGACTCGATGGAGGTGAGTTTGAGTGAACTCCGGGAGTTGGTGATGGACAGGGAGGCCTGGCGTGCTGTGATTCATGGGGTCGCAAAGAGTCGGACACGACTGAGCAACTGAACTGAACACATTTAGAGACATCTGTCTTGCAGAGGCCCCCATCAGCCAGACAGAGCAGATTCGTGTCCGCACAAAGCCCACAGTCTACAGGAAAGACAGACACTAAGATAACAGAGCCCACAGCGGGTCAGCCGCCTCTCAGGAGCACAAGACCCTGGGTGCTTGCCCTGTGGGTTGGCTTTCTGTTTCCCAGTGTCCTTAATGTACAGATCCAGGTGATACATTTTTCCTAGAAACTTTGTGCCAAGGGAAAAACACTTGCCTTCTCTGAACTCTTCATTTATTTCAAGGTACTAAGAAACCCATCATATTTCTCTTTTCCTCTTGTCTGCCAGGAAGTTCAGGGCCAAATTTAGACCTCAATCACAAGCCATTACTTAATTTCTTGTTCCCCCTTACAGATCTCTTGTTATCCATACAGTTTTCCTTTAATTTATGCATCTCTGTATACCCACATATGTGTCTTTACTGTAACCTCTCCAAGTCCCTCACCAAAGCAAGTGGAATGCCGGTTCTGCATTGTGTGGCTCCTTCTATCCCAACCCAAGAAGGGCCAGCTTGAGCTACCCTGATAGACTTAGTCTGGCCAAGGTGCCCACAGGCACCAGGCCTCTGTCTCATCCCTCCAGCCCCTCCCATGGGGCAGAGGTGCTATTAAAAGGGCCACACCTGGGAATTCCCAGTGGTTAAGACTCTTTGCTCCCAACTGCAACAGACACAGGTTCAATCCCTGGTCAGGGAAATAAGATCCCACATGTCTCATGGTGCAGCCCAAAAATAAATAAAAAATAAATAAAGGGCCAGACCCTTAAGAAAAGGCAGAATGAGAGGAAAAGGAAATGACAAGAGGAGAGTGAGGTTGAGGGCAGGGGGCCCCTAGGAGAGAACCATCATCACATGGCCTCTCTTTCCTCATAGCACACTCCCTGACACCAGGGATGCTTGATAATGCCACTCACCAGGGGCCGAGTCTTACTTTCAGACCAAAGGTTTCCACTAAACGGGCTCCAAGCAAGGAGCGGAGATTTGCGAACATGAATCCTCTCTCGGATACACCACGTGGCCTGCCGAGGTCATGTTGCTTCTCTGTATCACAGTTTTTCTGTGTCAGTTTGGTGGGCACTTTCTGGGGATCCTGAGAGTGTCACTAAAGAAGAGGTGGAATCATTGGGTCTGAATTAGATACGGATTCATCTTAATATAGGGTTTCCCTTGTGGCTCAGATGGTAAGGAATCTGCCTGCAATGCGGGAGACTCAGGTTCAGTCCCTGGGTCAAGAAGATCCCCTGGAGAAGGGAATGGCTACGCACTCCAGCATTCTTCCCTGGAGAATCCCACGGACAGAGAAGCCTGGTGGGCTAAAGTACATTGGGTCACAAAGAGTTGGACACGACTGAGCAAATAACACCTTCACTTTTCTGTCTTAATATAATCCTTCACATGTGTATGATGCTTTTATAGAAAACAAAATACTGCCACACACTTGCTTTCCTGTAAACTGAACCTGAAACCCTTTGATGGAAGCAGGGTAGATATCATCCCCACTTTATAAATGAGGAAACAGAGATGCAACAAGGCTTAGTGACTTGCCCAAGACTGAAACCCCGGACTTCTTTGTGAAAGGAGGGACAATGTTCAGCTTGTGAGTTTGTTACACCAATTCCCTACCAAGTGCTAGGCATACAGACAGTGATGGTCAGTAAAACTTGGAGTTAAAACATCTGCATCCCGTGATCCCCCCCATACTCTGCTCTGAAAACCAAAATCTGTGTCAGCGTAGGTGCTAATCAAGTAGCGTCAGGAGTTTGGCAGCCCCCTGCCTGACCCTCTATCCACATGCTTGCGGTGGGAAAGCACCCTTGAGATATTCCAGGTCATCCTACGATCAAAGTCAAAGTCAGAGTCACAAAGCACAGGGCCAGGAGGGGCCCTTACAGATCGAGTGACCCCGCTTGGCATCTGTCTTGGCCTAGCTGGCTCAGTCTGTCATTAACCCTAATAGGGTGGGGGGTTGGGCCATGAACCCTGTCTTTCGCTGCCACACCAGCACCCTTTCCTGGTGATGATCTATTGCCCCAAACACATCACTGACCCTTGTGTTCTTACCAAACACCACCAAAGGCAACAGGATGTGTCTGCCATGCACGCATGCTAAGTCGCTTCAGTCACGTCCTACTCTTTGCAGCCCAATGGACTATAGCCCGCCTGGCTCCTCTGTCCATGGGATTCTCCAGGCAAGAATACCAGGGTGGATTGCCCTGCCCTCCTCCAGGGGATCTTCCCAACCCAGGAATTGAACCCATGTCTCTTATATCTTCTGCCACAGGCAAATAGTAGGGTCATCCCATTCCTTCCTTTCTGCCCCCACTGGACCCTGTACTGAAGTGACCTCTAATGCTCGCTAACGCCTAGCTCCCCCTCCTCTCTCTTTTGGTGAAAATACTCTTCTGTTCCTTTAGGAGAACTGCCTTTCCCCCCACTTTATTTGTGCCTGGCTTGCCTATCACAAATAGTGGCTGACTTTATTTTTCTGGGCTTCAAAATCACCTCAGATGGTGATTGCAGCCATGAAATTAAAAGATGCTTACTCCCTGGAAGGAAAGTTATGACCAGCCTAGACAGCATATTAAAAAGCAGAGACATTACTTTGCCAACAAAGGTCCATCTAGTCAAGGCTATGGTTTTTCCAGTGGTCATGTATGGATGTGAGAGTTGGACTATAAAGAAAGCTGAGTGCTGAAGAATTTATGCTTTTGAACTGTGGTGTTGGAGAAGACTCTTGGGAGTCCCTTGGACTGCAAGGAGATCCAACCAGTCCATCCTAAAGGAGATCAGTCCTGGGTGTTCATTGGAAGGACTGATGTTGAAGCTGAAACTCCAATACTTTGGCCACCTGATGCGAAGAGCTGACTCATTGGAAAAGACCCTGATGCTGGGAAAGATTGAAGGTGGGAGGAGAAGGGGATGACCAAGGATGAGATGGTTGGGTGGCATCATTGACTCAATGGACATGAGTTTGAGTAAACTCCGGGGGTTGGTGATGTACATTGAGGCCTGGCGTGCTGCAGTCCATGGGGATCGCAAAGAGTCGGACACAACTGAGCGACTGAACTGACTGACTGACAAGCCTACCAGGCTCCTTTGTATGGGGTTCTCTAGGCAAGAGTACCGGAGTGGGTTGTCATGCCCTCATCCAGGGAATCTTCCCAACTCAGGGTCCAAACCCACATCGCTTACGTCTCCTGCACTGGCAGGCAGGTTCTTTACCACTAGTGCCACCTGCACCTCTCTGCCAGGTCTGAAGTTCTGACCTCCACAAATAAAGGTGCAGTCAAATGCGGAGAGTGAAGCTCTGTTTCTGACACATAAGGTATACGCGGGAAATTCTGCTTAGGCACAAATATTATGGGCAGATATGTAAGGACTACATATCCCATATGCCTTTGCCAGGTACTTGTCAGCCTGCCATTTAAGAGAAGCCATAAAGCCATCTTTGCCCATTTCCGCTCCCGTGACAGTCAGGCAGGATTAGACGGATGGATAGCTGGGTACACAGTACCACGGCAACCCTGCCACAAAAATCTGCTAATCACACCCAGCTGATACTCACCATTTGCCAGCGAAACTCGTTTTACAGTGTCTCATTAAAATCGAGAGGATTAAGAGGCCCTTTCTTGATTAATGACTTTCTCTCCCTCAGAGATATAATCCTATCTATAACCCCAAATAACTGGAAACAAAATTAAATTTCTCAGAGATCAAGCAGGGCATGTGTTGCACCAAGCCCCGAAGTCTTGTTTTCTTTACATATTTTATCCAGCTTAAAGGCACAAGATATCTTGATCCCCAAACCAGGACTGTTTTGCAGTAGGTAGCAGCAGTGACAGAAGGGAATTTCTCTGGCTTTTCTTCAGTGCTAACAAGCTGATACTTTTAAAAGAACTGCCACTTTCCCTTGGGTAAAAATGGACATATATATAATGTGTGCCTGTGAGCTAAATCGCTTCAGTTGTATCTGACTCTTTGCAACCCCCTGGACTGTAGTCCACCAGGCTCCTCTGTCCATAGGATTCTCCAGGCAAGAATACTGGAGTGGGTTGCCATGCCCTCCTCCAGAGGATCTTCCCAACCCGGGAATGAACCCATGTCTCCTGTGGCTCCTACATTGCTAGTGGATTCTTTACCACTGAGCCACCTGGGAAGACCCATATATATTGCAAATATATCTAAAAATTAGTCACCTCCTCAGATCCTTTTAGGGAGATAGGCAAGAAAAAATAAAAAACAAAAGCTTCCACCATTGACCTCATTGATTGCCTTCCCTGGTCTTAGTTATCTTAAGAAAAATTAGAGAATCCTGGACAATTCAAGCTGGAAGTGGCCTTCAAGACCCTTTAGTCAAACCCCATAACTGGACTTCTCTGGTGGCTCAGTGGTAAAGAAACTGCCTGCCAAGCCAGAAGACATGGGTTCAATCCCTGATCCTGGAGGATCCCACATGTTGCAGAGCAACTAAGCCCATGTGCCCTTGCACTATAACTGGAGAGTAACCCTTGCTCGCTACAACTAGAGAAAAGCCCGAGCAGCAAAAGAACCAGTGCAGCCAAAACTAAAATAAACAAATAATTAAAAACAAAAAGCAAAAAGCCCATAACCTGAGAGATAGAAAGTAAAGTCCAGATAGGAAAGACGCTTTATTCAGAATTAAGGTGAGCTCAGGCTCAGTCCAGCCCGTGCTTCCTGTTCTTACTGACACGCTGTGTTAGTATGTCCTGGCTACGCTCCAGATTGGGTGGCTTATAAACTACAGAAAGTTCTCACAGTCTGGTCACTGCAAAGTTCAATATCAAGGCTCTCGTGAGATATTGGTTCATAAATGACCATTTCCTGGTTCATAAATAACCATTTTCTCACTGTAACCTTACATGGTGGAAGGAGCAAGGGAGCCTCTGGTGTCTTTTTGTAGTTGCTGTTGTTGTTCAGTTGTTAAGTTTTATCCAACTCTGCAACCCCATGGATTGTCTAGCCCTCCAGGCTCCTCTGTCCATGGGATTTCCCATGAACACTGGAGTGGGTGGCCATTTTCTTCTCTTATCAGGGCACTAATTCCCTTCATGAGGGTCCACTCTCATGACCTAATTAACTTCCAAAGACCTCACCCCACCTGCTTGTCCACATTTCCCCCTCTCATGTGCCAAAAGCGAGGCCCTGTCAACATCTTCAAAGATGAGTCAGCGCCCCACCTTTACAGACCTTGTGTTGGGAGCGCCTGGGGCTTATAGACAGAGCATCCCAGAGAGACCCGGACTAAGCTTCACCCCAAGAGAGGTGGGAGCATGGAGCAAGCCCCACGCTATGCTCACCACTTTCTTTTTTGCAGCACATGCAGAGTGGGAAGTAGGGGGTGGGGGTGGCAGGTGGCTCATGGAATGTTATTTATAACACCCTATGCATTGTATCTGCCCAGGAGGGAGCATCCCATAACTGGAGGACTCTGTTTTACCAAAAGAGGTTGCTGGAGAAAAGTGACTTGCTCTGAATCACACAAGGATAAAAAAGCTGAATTCCAGAAAAACTGAGAAGGAAGACTGGACATGGGATATGGGAGAGAGCAGAGCCAGGGTTGGATTAGGAGTTCTCTGTAGGGGAGAGATTGTGGTTACTGAGGGTTTTCCAAGTAAAGGGCTCTGCACTATGCAAGGTGATCCCTGACTAGGCTCAAAGATCTTGAGTTGCATGCGTGCATGCCAAGTCACTTCAGTCATGTCTGACTCTTTGTGATCCTGACAACTGTAGCCCACCAGGCTTCTCCAGGCAAGAATACTGGAGTGGGTTGCCGTGTCCTCCTCCCACAGATCTTCCCAACCAAGGGATCGAATCCAAGTCTCTATGTCTCCTGCATTGGCAGGTGGGTTCTTTACCATTATCACCATTTGGAAGCCCAGATCTTTGGTTAAAATGGCCCAAAAGTGCTTGGTCTGCTTTATTTCTCATGGAAACCAGTTAAAAGGCTAAGCTAGTTATTTTAATCGGAGGAACATAACTGAGGCCAAAACAGAGTCAGCTTCCCTGAACAAGGGGAAACCTGACACTGAGTAACCTTTCCACAGGTGTGAATCCAATGAATCCTAATAGAACCTAGTAAGTTACGGTGCTTCTACACGGTGGGATGTTACAGTTACTTAAAATTGATAATGCTAAATACAGGAGAAAACGTGCAAGGTGGTACATTTAAGAAAAAAGAACTTTGATTTACATATTCATTATGAATCTAGCTCTGAAAATGCAGATGCAGAGACAGAGGGGTGAGGTGCAAAAACAAGAAGAGTTGTATTAGGGTATGATTATTATTTTGATTGTCTGTTCTTTTCTTTAAAAAACCTTTAATGTCATTTTCAAATCCAAACCATTCTAAGACACTGGGACATGCTGATGTAGGCATTTAGTGAGTACCTCATCTGTATGAGACTCTGTGAAGGGCTCTGGTCCTGGGGCACCATCACGGAGTCTGCAGGCTAGTAAGGAGACATGAGTTTGAGTGAACTCCGGGAGTTGCTGGTGAACAGAGGGGTCTGGCGTGCTCCGACTCATGGGTCGCAAAGAGTCAGACTCAACTGAGTGACTGAACTGAACTGAAGGAGACAGCAGTTCACAGCTCATTACAAGGAAGAAGGTGATATGTACAATGACCAGAGGAGAAAACTAACCTCTTATCAGGACAGAGAGGAGAAAATACATCCAACATATTGAAAAAGGCATCATGGAGGAAGGAACTCTAAGACTCTGAACACCATTCTGAGGGCAATGGACGTATACTGGAAGAGGTAGGCCATGGTGGGGACTGTGCTTTATAGAAACGCCATTGTGTCAAGTGTAGAATAGAGGTTCCTATGGACCAGGATAAAGAGGGTTTGGCCTCCAATAGTGCAGGGGTTAAAAAGAGGCGAGGAAAAAATACACTAGAGTACAGGTCATACAATAGCTTGAAGGGGAGGAAAAAACCCAAAGTAGCAGCCTAAGTAAGAAGACAGAGCACAAATGTTCACCTAAAGATGGCAGGTGTATTAGTCTACTTGGGTTGCAGTAATAAAATACCAGAGACTGGGTGGCTTAACAGAAATTTATTTTCTTGTTCTGGAGGCTGGAAAATCCAAGGTTAAGATCCAGCAGAGTTGGTTTCTGGTGAAGGTTCTTGCTGGATGGCAGCCAGCCACCTTCTCAGTGTGTCTTCACAGAGCTTCCTCAGTATGTGTACATGGAGAGAGACAGCTCTTCTTATGAGGCACTAACCCCATCACGGTGTCCCACTCTCATGATCTCATCTAAACTTAATTACCTCCCAAAGGCCCCACCTCCAGATAGCATCCTACTGGGGGCTAGGGCTTCAACATACGATTTGGGGCAACACAATTCAGTCTGTTGCAGGAAGGCAGTACTGCCATTCCTTGGCTAATGGTTGGGAGGGTGAAGAAGAAATGCATTGTGTGTATGTCAGATAGTATCGGTCAGAAGAAACAGTGACTCCATTAGAGGATGAAAGTCAATCAAAATTAGTGAGTAAAAATAGAATGTATTAAGTCTACAGAATGCAGGGGAGATCATGCGTGAGGGGGTGAAGGCGTTCAGTCGTGTCCTGCTCTTTGCAGTCCCCTGGACTGTAGCCCACCAGGCTCCTCCGTCCATGGAATTTTCCAGGCAAGAGTACTAGAGGGGGTTGCCATTTCCTTCTCCAGGAGATCTTCCCGACCCAGAGATTGAACTCAGGTCTCCTGCATTGCAGGCAGATGCTTTACTGTCTGAGCCACCAGGGAAATCATGCTGTTGCTGCTGCTAAGTCACTTCAGTCGTGTCCGACTCTGTGCGATCCCATAGACAGCAGCCCACCAGTCTCCGCCGTCCCTGGGATTCTCCAGGCAAGAACACTGGAGTGGGTTGCCATTTCCTTCTCCAATGCATAAAAAGTGAAAAGTGAAACTGAAGTCGCTCAGTCGTGTCTGACTCTTAGCGACCCCATGGACTGCAGCCTACCAGGCTCCTCTGTCCATGGGATTTTCCAGTCAAGAGTACTGGAGTGGGTTGCCATTGCCTTCTCCGAGGGAAATCATAGGGGTCATCAAAGCATTATGGGAAAGCACATTAGATAAGCAAAGGAAGGTAGCAAAATGCCTCATCCTTGCAATCCCAAGAGTGAGTTTAAATCAGAAAGGAGGGACTTCCCTGGTGGTCCAGTGGCTGAGACTCCATGCCTCCAGTGCAGGCAGCCTGGGTTCCATCCCTGCTCGGGGAACTACATACTGCATGCCACAATAAGAGTTCACATGTTGTGACTAAAGATCCCACGTGCCGCAACAAAGATCCTAAGTGCTGCAAATAAGACTGAGCACAGCCAACTAAATGAATAAAAATAAATATTTTTTAGAAAACAGAGTGGTAGTGAAATCTGACCACAAAACACAGAAGGCTTGTACTTCCAGCCAAAGTGGGAAAATGTTGATAAATTTACTCTCTTGCCTGAAACAACAAAAAAAGTGGACAGAAATGTTTGAAACAAGTTTTCAAGAGATTGATCATTAGGCAATGAAAGAGTGCTCCCAGAGAGTCAGAAAACAAACCAAATTAGCCCAGGGGCCAATTAACCAGGGGCCTGGCTGGTTGCCTTGGGAGAGCTCCAGAATGCAGCACCAAGAGAGAATTTGGGAAGCCCCCAGGAGACAAACTGGAAATCCAGGGAGACAGAACAGCTAGGCTTCTCTGACAAAGTGCCAGAGAGAAGAGAACTTCCCCAAGAGAAAACTCCAGAGAACTGCATAGAGTCCCTTAGGAGCAGACAGCCGAGGACTGGTCAGCACGGCATGTAAGAAATCAGATTTCTCCTCAGAAATAATGCAAGCAAGCAGAGAGTGGGATTACATCTTTGCAGAACAGATAGAAAAAAATCTTTACCCTAGAACTCTATACCCTGTGAATTGATTTTCTTCTGTTGCATAACTAATTATCACAAGCTTGGAGGCTTATAACAAAGCAAGTTTGTAACTAACACAACTATACTCCAATAAAAAAAATTTTTAAGTTAATTAACTCACAATTCTCATGAGTCAGGTTGCCTGTATTTATATCAGAAAAATTACATATAAGAGCAAAGAATATTACTATTCTTTGTAATGAATGAAATGAAATGAAAAACACCACTTCATAGCAAGAAAAGGATCAATTTATCCGGATGATACTCCATTTTTAAGTCTTTATGCCCATAGTAACAGAGTTTCAAAATACATTAAGCCAAAAAAAAGAAGAGTAAGAGGAGGAGGAGGAGAAAGAAGGAGGGCTGAAAGAAGAAACAGAGAAATTCACAAGCATAGTCAGACACCTTCTACCTTAAGATACTACATAAACAGAGCAAATTAAATGTAATGTAAGTAAAGAAAATCAGAAAGGTTAGAGATCAATGAAAAACAGAAAAACAACAGAGAAAATAAAAAATCAACCAAAGCTGCTTTTAAAGAATATTAATAAAATTAATAAATCTGAGCCAGCTTGATCAGGAGGGAAAAAAAGAGAGAGAGAGAGGGAGAAAGTAGATACAAATTACCAACAACAAGAATGAGAATATCATTATAGAGTCTATAGATGATAAGGTTATAATAAATGAGATATTACAATCAACTTTATGCCAATAAATGTGATGACTTATGTAAAATGGAAAAATTCCTTGAAAAATAAACTACCAAAACTCATCCAAGAAGTAATAAATACCTAGAATATCTCTTTATTTATTAAAGAAGTTGAATTGATAGTTAAAAATGTTCACATCCTTGAGAGGAATTTCCCAGGACACAGGATTTTCATACTAAAAGTAGGACAGTCCCAGACAAACCTAGATGGTTGTTAACTGTAAATCTGCCACCTCAGCCTGGACAGAGCTGCAAGGCCAGACACAGTGGTGGCCAGGCTAAGTCCAGCATGGTCCCCACGCCCAAGTGATCACTGAAAGGGTGACATGAAGCCTTAGTTCAGCACGCTTCAGCTTTGATTATTTAATAGCCTCTCCTTCAGAGTCTTAACTGAATTCCTCTGACCTTTTGCTGCAAAAGCATGTGAGCTAGATACCAGATCGTTTGCAGCAATTTATAATTAATTTATGCCACCCAGAAGTCCCAGTGGGTCAGTTTCATTCTTCACCCAGTTAATGAAGGGATTTCAGGACACCTTTGATCAGTAAAAGCATGATTAAGACTTCCTCCCTATTCCTCTTCTCTAGGAATGAGCGATGAATCGTCCCACTGCAGAAGCCTTCCATTCTCACAAAAAATGCACGTGCTGCAATCTTGTCTTTAATAGTCTCTGCCTTCAGATGACATCACCATGTCCCTACTCTGGATTTCATTCGTAAGATCACTTATTTTGCATATGGAAGGCTTTGTATTGACTCACTCATTTAGGTGAGGCCATATGGTGCCCACAGAGCAGAACAACCATGAGTCAGGTCGAAACCCAGTGGGAGCAGCGGAGAAGCCAGCATAGTCCACCAAGTGACATTTAATTGACCGTCTACTATGTACCACCAGTCAGACCCAGAGCCTGGGGTGTTCAGAGATGAGCAAGAGGCACAGACACAACCTCAAGGCAGAGTTTCTCAACATCAGCACTACTGACCTTCAGAGTTGGATAGTTCTCAGTTGTGGGGCCATCCTGTACATTGTAGGATGCCTAGCAGCATCTCTGACCTCTACCCACTTAGAAGCTGGGAGAGCTGTCCCCCGCTTTCAGTGTGACATTCAGACAAATCTCCAGATGTTCCAAATGTTCCCCAGGGGCAGAATTGCCCTTAGGTTGAAAACGTTAAGGTGCTTGCAATCAAGAAAAGTAACTAAAACAACAACACAAATCTTTATGATGAAGGACATCACAGGAGAAGTTGTTAAGTCTCTAACTTGTCTCTGACTCTTTTGCGACCCCATGGACTATAACCCTCCAGGTGCCTCTGTCCATGGGATTTCCCATGCAAGAATACTGGAGCAGGTTGCCATTTCTTTCTCCATGGGATCTTCTTGACCCAGGGATTGAACCCATGTCTCCTGCATTGGCAGACCAATTCTTTACCACTGAGCCACCAGGGAAGCCCCACAGTTGGAGTACAATGGTTATAAACTCCAGCACTCTTTGAGACCAGCAATGGGAATGCCAGTGGGAAAGCATCTAACTGGAAAGGACAGTTGGGCTCAGCTCCAGTCAAGTGTTACCAGATACTCTGACATGTCTAGTGAATTCTGAAATCTGAGCATCTATCTGAAATTTTCCAATTTCTTAATATTCTCAGTTTAAAAGTCATTTTAAAAGAATATAAACCCTCAAAATAAGTAAATAAATTAAAAGATCAAGAACCTGATTCAGCCAGATGCCCCTTGTGTGTAGAAAATTGGGCAGCATGTGAGTTCTGGCACAACCTCTGGCTCACTTCTGCCTCTGGGCATTGGGGTCTGTTTCTAGACATTGAGGAATCATCCATATGATCAAGTTTCAACAAAGGTTCTTGACCCCGACACCCATTCAAATCACCTGGAGATATTTAAAAATCCATCAGGGCACTGACCTCACATCTGCCCAATTAAACCAGAACCAGGGAGTGGGGTAGAGGTGTCCATGTTTGTAAAAATCTTCTCAGATGATTCTAACATTCTCTGGTGGAGAAGAAAACCAACATGTGTGAAGGCTCACCTCCAGGAAGTGTGTTGATTAAAATCTGGGGCTCCAAGGAATGGGGAAGGATAAATTGGGAGATTGGCATTGACATTACACATTGCTGCTGCTAAGTTGCTTCAGTCATGTCCAACTCTGTGTGACCCCGTAGACGGCAGCCCACCAGGCTCCCCTGTCCCTGGGATTCTCTAGGCAAGAACACTGGAGTGGGTTGCCATTTCCTTCTCCAATGTGTGAAAGTGAAAAGTGAAAGTGAAGACGTTCAGTCGTGTACAACTCTCAGCAACCCCATGGACTGTAGCCTACCAGGCTCCTCCGTCCATGGGATTTTCCAGGCAAGAGTACTGGAGTGGGTTGCCATTGCCTTCTCTGGACACTACACACTACTATATATAAAACAGATAACTAAGTAGGAACCTACTATACAGCACAGGAAAGTCTACTCAGTACTCTATAATGACCAATATGGAAAAAGAATCAAAAAGAGTGGATATATGTATATACAGTACTGCTCCATTTTTCTGTACAGCAGAAACTAACACAATATTGTAAATTAACTATACTCCAATAAAAATATTTAAAAATTTAAAAATAAATAAAATCAGTGCATGTTCATCTTCAAAAAATAGAGAAAAATTCAGAGAAATGTTAAAAGATAAAATGAAACATCAGTCACATACACACACACACACACACAAATCTGGGACTCCAGACACAGACTGGTTTCAAATCCTGCTCCACCCTGGGCAACTATTGGTCTAAGAGAAACTTAATCCAGGCAACAGGGTCTCTATTTGCTAAATGGAGATAATAACACTACCTACTTTATCATGCTGGTGTAAAGTTAGAATGTCTAGAGGTGGGGCCCAGACACTACTGGTTTTGCTTTTCTTCCAGATGTTTCTAAATAGCAACCAAGATTGCTCTAGAGGAGAAGTAATTAGGTTCCTGCCAGCTCTAATGCTCTGTGGATTTTCCTTTGTGTGAAGAGGAAATGAGTACTAGACACCCACTAAGTCTGGAACTGAAATGCCCCAGTGGGATCCCTCAAGAAGAATGGGAGATAAGGAGCCAGATGCTGACTGTTCACAACAGAAATTCCAAAGTGACACAAACAGTCCTCCTACACACACAATCAATAGCTGCCAGAACAGAAGTACCTTGAGTATCATTCTAAAAGAATTTGGCTTTTGAAGCTTACCTCTGTTACCATGAAGGGTCTTCCACCAAAAAACTTAAGGAGCCCTAACATCCAAACACTGAGTATTCTGAAGCATCTGATCCAATGTCATGCCGGTAATATTTCCATTATTCACCTGAACCTCTGTAACAAGATGGCTAACTAGGGCCTTCCATCTGGGACACACACATTTGTCATTTGATTAGAAAAGATTACCTATATTTAGATAAAACATATATCCCCTAACAGGGATGGACAGTTATAAATAACTTGGGAAACTCTCACTGACGCCCAAAACATCATGATTTAGGTCAAAAGAAAAAGCCTTTCTGATCACTGTCCTTTTGCATTCCCCAGCACATTTTTCATGTTTACTTGCTGTCACCCCAGATAAGTGATCAACCTGGTTGCATCCCATTTCATCACAAGCGAAGGTGGGAGGAAGAATTGTCACAATCAAATGGACAGGATAAGGCTCCAAGGGGGAGCGGCTACGGTCTAGGGCCTCTGCCCTCTAATCGGTTGATTAGCCTACCTCCAATTTATGTTGGACAGCTATTGGGGAGCCACAGAAATGGCTTCAAGTAAGACCGCCACTCAAGCTTTTGGATGAAAGAAGGACTTAAAGGAAACCAAGCCTCTCCTTCCACATTGAAACAGAGGCCTAGCCCTTCCATAGTTTTTCTTCCTTCCCTGTCCATTGAAGCAGCTCCAGTGGATTCTGATGCAAAAGAAAAACCACAACCAATGACTGTAGCTGAAAATTTTTGAGCAGAAAACGAAACAAAGTAGCACTGCATTAGACCCTAAGTATAAAATAAATACCCAGGAGTCCAGAAGATACTTCCTCTTCTAGAAAGATGGAATAGACATATTTTTCCCTGATCTTTCCACTATGTATAACTAAAAACCATAAACATACATAAAACACACGTAAGCATGCAGAAGGGAAGAAAGTAGACCAGCTACTTTCACTTTTCTCTACTTTACATATGGTCATGTATATGTTTCAATGCTACTCTCTCATGGGGTTGCTGAGACTTGGACATGACTGAGCGTCTTCATTTTCACTTTCACTTTTCACTTTTCACAAAGTCTACCACCAAGTAGACCTTGGTGTCCACGAAACAACAGGGTGAGTTCCCTGAGTTTTCTCTTTACTCCATGTACCTCCCCCCACCACATGGAGTGGGAGAAGCCCTCTATCAAATTGAAGCCCTCTAACAATCTAGAAAGGCTAATACACACAGACCAAAAATATAAATAAATGAAAGCAGAAAGCTCCCACAAAAGCCTTGCCAAAGGGCCAGGAAAGAACACTGTTAGCCCATGACCACTCTACTCCAGTCAAACTCCACTTAAAACTGTGGTTCCATCTCTACTCACGCCAGCAAAGGCCAAGTGGGAAGCCTAGAAGTCCACTCTTTCAAGGCTGTAACAAAGTGCCCCAGCACCCCTACCCAGATAGTATCAGCGAAGATCAAGTAGAGAGCCAGGGCTTTTACCCCACCCCAGCACTGTGGCAATGCGCCCCCACCGCTTCAGTGTCAGTGAAGACCACCTGGGGAGCCCAAACTCATAACCAGGACTAACCAGGAGCCCCCACTACCTCAGGTGTCAACAAATGCCTTGTAGGAAACCTGGACTTCTATCTCCACCTGGCAGCAACAAGGCAGCACTACAACGTCCCCTACTGAAATGGTGTCAGAGAAACCCAGCTAAAACAAAAGGATTAAATAAGAGGTAGTCTCATAACACAAGACAAAATGCCTACTGCTGCTGCTGCTAAGTCACATCAGTCGTATCTGACTCTGTGTGACCCCATAGACGGCAGCCCACCAGTCTCCGCCGTCCCTGGGATTCTCCAGGCAAGAACACTGGAGTGGGTTGCCATTTCCTTCTCCAGTGCATGAAAGTGAAAAGTGAAAGTGAAGTCGCTCAGTCATGTCTGACTCCTAGCGACCCCATGGACTTGCAGCCTACCAGGCTCCTCCGTCCATGGGATTTTCCAGGCAAGAGTACTGGACTGGGTTGCCATTGCCTTCTCCGAAAAATGCCTGGGCTCCGGTCAAAAATCATTCGTCACATAAAGACCCATGACAAGCTCAAACTAAACGAGCTAAGACAATCAATAGATGCAATCACCAAGCGAACAGAAATGTTAGAATTACATGACAAAGATTTTAAATCAGCCACAATCAGCAATGGAGATGCAGACATAGGGAAGAGATTTTTGGCCACAGTTGGGGAGAGAGAAGGTGGGATGATTTGAGAGAGTAGCACCGAAACGTGTACATGACGATCTGTAAAGTAGAGAGCCAGTGGGAGTTTGCTGTGTGACACAGGGAACACAAAGTCAATGCTCTGTAACAACCTAGAGGGATGAGATGGAGAGGGAGGTGGGAGGGAAGTTTACGAGGAAAGGGACGTATGTAACACCCATGGCTAATCCATGTTGATGTATGGCAGAAACCAACACAACATTGTAAAGTAAGTACCTTCCAATTAAAAAAAATTTTTTTGGCACCCGTGTCAACATGGCGCTGCATGCGGTGCGGAGCGTGCGGGCCGCGGTCGGCAGCCTGCGCACCATCTCGGCACCCAGCGCGCGCTGCTCGCCACGGCCCTGGGGACTGCAGGCGGGTGCCACCCGGGCGCTGCGCACCGGCCCTGCTCTGCTGTCGGTGCGGAATTCACAGAAAAACACGAATGGGTAAAAACAGAAAACGGTGTTGGAACAGTGGGAATCAGCAATTTTGCACAGGAAGCTTTGGGAGATGTTGTTTACTGAGGTCTGCCTGAAGTTGGGACAAAGTTGAACAAACAAGAGGAGTTTGGTGCTTTGGAAAGTGTGAAAGCTGCTAGTGAACTCTATTCTCCTCTATCAGGAGAAGTAACTGAAATTAATAAAGCTCTAGCAGAAAATCCAGGACTTGTCAACAAGTCTTGTTATGAAGATGGTTGGCTGATCAAGATGCCATTCAGTAACCCTTCAGAACTAGATGAACTAATGAGTGAAGAAGCATATGAGAAATACATAAAATCTATTGAGGAGTGAAAACGGAACCCCTAAATAAACTACTTTGAAACAAAAAAAAAATTTTTTTTTGAAGCAGCCATGATAAAAATGCTTCAAGAAGCAATTACAAATGCATCTTAAGCAAATTAAAAGATAGGAAAACCTCAGCAAAGGAATATAAAGAAGAACCAGAAAGTTTGGAACTGAAAATCGCAACAACTAAAATAAAAGCCCAGTGGGTGGGCACAATAGCCAAATGGGAAAAAGAGCAAAGAATTAGTGAACTGGATGACAAGACAATAGGAATTACCCAATCTGAACTAAGGAAAGAAAATAGACTAAAAGAAAAAAAAACAAATAGAGGAACAGAGCCTCAGGGATCTATGGTACTACAATAAAAGATCTAACATTCTTGTCATCAAAATCCTAGAACAGAGGAGAAATAGAGTGGGACTGAAAAGAGACTCAAAGAAATAATGGCTGAAAACATCCCAAATTTAGCAAGAGACATAAACCTACTAATTTGAGGAGATGAGTAAATCACAAACAGAAAAAACCCAAAGAAACCCACATAAAGACATATTATAATTAAAATTCTAAAAAGTAATGATGAAGAAAAAGTGTTAAAAGCAGCCAGAAAAAAACGACAACTTACCTTTGAGGGAAACAATTAGAATGACTGTGGATTTCCTATTAGACTCTATGAAGCACCATGGAGCAGGAAGTGACACAGTATTATCAAGGTGGTGAAAGAAAGAACTATTAACCTTGAATCCCATACCCAGCAAAAATATCCTACAGGAGTGAAGGGGAAATGAGAACATTCTCAGATAAAGAAAATTAAGAGAATTTGGTTCCAGTAGATCTACTCTAAATGAATGGCTAAAGGAAGTTCTCTAAACAAACAAACAAACAAAAAAACCCCAATAAAACAAAAAATCTTAGAACATCAAGAAGGAAGGAAGAACATAAAATACATATATTTATGGAAAGATTCCATAGAAAAGCAGGGAACAACACCCAATTCATTTTATCAAGCTATTATAATCCTGTTACTAATGCAAAAAGAGAAAGCTACAGTCCAGTGGGACAGACCAATGTCCCTCTTCAATATTGACACAAAAATCCCTAACAAAATACGAAGAAATAGAATTCAGCAATATTCAATAAGAATTACATTCTAAGACCAACCAAGGTTTATTTTATAGATGCAAGACTGGTTTAATATATTGATTTGATATTGATATTGATTTGACCAATCACTATAACCCATCATATTAACAAGCTAATTAAGATCAATCACATGTTCATCTTGATGCAAAAAAAATCATTTTACAGAATTCAAAACACATTCATGTTAAAAACTCTCAGCAAACAGAAATAGAACTTTCTCGGTTTGATAAAGAGCATCTACAAAGCCCCACAGTGAACATTATACTTAACAGTGAAAGAGTGATTCTTTACTCTCTAAAGTTGGGAACAAGATAAAGACATTTACTCTTATTTAACACACCGCAAAATGACCTAGCCAAAGAAATAAAGCTGGAAAAAGAAACAAAAGTCCACTGAAGGAAAGAAAGAAATGAAAGTCTCTCCTTGCAAATGACATGATTATTTACACAGTAAAACTAAATGAATCTACAAAAACTCCTAGAACTAATAAATGATTTTAGCAAGGTTATAGAATATGAGATAAATATATAAAAATCTATTGGATTTCTTAGATGTCTTTGCGACCCCACAGACTGTAGCTTACCGGGCTCCTCCATCCATGGGAATTTCCAGGCAAGAGTACTGGAGTGGGTTGCCATTTCCTTCTCCAGAGGATCTTCCCGACCCAGGGATCGAACCCAGATCTGCCACATTGTAGGCAGATGTGTCAGGTAACATTTTTGTGTGTAATATTTTCATGCATACTTAAATTAAAAAAGCAGATGAGACAAAAGCAACATAGGAACATTATTTGTGTGTCTATGCAAATGAACCAGGCTTAAATCAATATTTATGATAATCAAATTAGTAATATGAATAATAATATGCAATCACTGAATAGTCTCCAAAATAAAATGTTGAAAGTTATATTTACACTGATTTTCAAATTAAAGTGATTTAGGGACCAAAGCCTACTTTCCTAATAAAATGACTTTTCATTGTTTCAACAAGCCAAAATATATGTCTGTATGTAAGTAAAAGAATACTTATAGAAAATATGGAAAAATTTCACCAAACATTTCATCAGGGATAGAAACAATACTTTGCTACATCTTATAAATCTTTTTAAAGAAATGTACATAAGCATTTTCTCTTTTACAAAATTGATATAAAAATCTATATAAATCAAAAATTTATTTTATCTCTAAATACTTGCAATGAACATGTAGACACTGAAATAAAAAATAGAGTATCATTTTACATTGCTCCCCAAAAGTGAAATACTTAAGCATAAATCTAACAAAATATTGACAGGGCTTGAATGTGCATAACTACAAAATGCTGATTAAAGAAGTAAAAGAATCTCTAAATAAAGAGAGATGCACCATGTTCACAGGCTGGAAAACTCAACACGATAAAAGATATCAATTCTCCCCAAACTGATATACAGATTTAATACAATTACTTTCAAAACCCCAGCAAGAATTTTTGTAGATACAGAGGTTATTTCTAAAGTTTATATAGAAAAGAAAAGAAACTGTAAAAACAAAAAAAATTCTGAAAGAGAAGAAAACTACTGCAGTCCACACTGTGTGACATTGGAAAGATAAACACACAAATTAATAAACAAAATAGAAAACCCAGAAACACACTGACACAATACAGCCATCTGATTTTTGACGAAGATGCAAAAGCATTTTGATGAAGGGAAGACAGCCATTTATTTATTTATTTATTTATTTTGATAGTCTTTTAAATGATGCTAGAGCAATTGTATATCTCTACAAAAATAGTATTAAATCTCATATACTTTATATAAATATCTTATTAAATCTTATATACCTTATATAAAAGTGAACTCAAAATGGATAGTGGGGGAACTTCTCTGGAGGTCCAGTGGTTAAAACTCCACCCTTTCAATGCAGGGGACGTGGGTTTGATCCCTGGTTAGGGAACTATTAATAAGATCCCACATGCTGTTCCCCCTGGAGAAGGAAATGGCAACCCACTCCAGTACTCTTGCCTGGAAAATCCCATGGACTGAGAAGCCTGGTAGGCTATAGTCCATGGGGTCACAAAGAGTCGGACATGACTGAGCAACTTCACTCACATGCTGTTCAGCACATCCAAAATATAATAATAATTTTGAAATAAAAATAAAAAAATTTTTAACAGTATTACAAGGAGGCTTCTGTTTCCATTGCAAAAAAAAAAAAAAAAAAGATTATGGTCTTAAGTACAAAACATAAAACTAAACAATAGGAGAAAATCTTTGAAATGTAGGGCTAGGCAAACCACTCTTAGATTTGATACCAAAAGAGAAAAGTTGACAAATTTGAGTTCATCAATTTTGAAACTTTTGTTCCATAAAAGACCCTGTTAAGAAAATACAGCTATGATTTTTCCAGTAGTCATGTATGGATGTGAGAGTTGGACTGTAAAGAAAACTGAGTGTCAAAGAATTGGTGCTTTTGAACTGTGGTGTTGGAGAAGATTCTTGAGAGTCCCTTGGACAGCTAGGAAACCCAACCAGTCAGTCCATCCTAAAGGAAATCAGTCCTGGGTGTTCACTGAAAGGACTGATGCCGAAGCTGAAATTCCAGTACTTTGGCCATCTGAGGCAAAGAACTGACTTATTTGAAAAGACCCTGATGCTGGGAAAGATTGAAGGTGGGAGGAGAAGGGGACGACAGAGGATGAGATGGTTGGATGGCATCACTGTCTCAATGAACATGAGTTTGAGTAAACTCCGGGAGTTAGTGATGGACAGGGAGGCCTGGCGTGCTGCAGTCCATGGGGTCGCGAAGAGTCGGACACGACCGAGCAATTGAACTGAACTAAACTAAGAAGATAAAAACACAAGCCATAGAAGAAATATTTGCAAAATACATATTCCACAAAGGACCAGTGTGTAAATATATTTTTTAAAAAAAACTAGGGTTAAAAAGGCAATCTAATTTTTAAATGGAAAAAAGGCCAAAAAAAGATATTTCATCAAAGAGAGTATACAGTAGTAAATGAGCACATAAAAAGATGTTCATTATCATTAGTCAAAATGGAACTAAAATAACAACGAGGCATCACTACAAACCTATCAAACGACTAAAATAAAAAATAATAACACCACCAAATGCTGACAAGGATACAGAGATAGGTCACTTACACCATGTTGCTGGTAGGAATGCACAATGGTAGAGTCACTCTGGAAAACACTTACACAATTTCTTAAAAGCTAAACATGCAACTACCATGTGACCCAACATTTGCATTCCTAGGCATTTATCCCAAAGAAATGAAGGCTTATGGCAACACTTACACCTGTACATGAATGTTTATTGGAGCTTTATTCATAACTGCCAAAAGTAGAAACAATCCAGATGTTCTTTGACGGATGTATGGCTAAACAAACTATGGTACACAGTATGGAATACTACTTAATAAAATGGAGCAAAATATGAATATAACCAGCATGAATGAATGAATCTTCAGAGAATTATTCTGAGTGAAAAAAAAAGTCAATTCTGAAAGGTTACAGACTATCATGTTTCCACTTATATAACATTCTTAAAATGACAAAAATATAAAAACGTAGAACAGATTAGTGGTGGCTTGGGGTCCAGGAAGGGATGCAGGTAGGAGGGAAGTGTATATAACTATAAAAGAGCAAGAACGAGAGCTCCTTGTGGGTGATAGAAATATTTTGTATCTTGCCAATATGAATCTTAATATTCTGGTGGTGATATTGTACTATGGTTCTACAAGACGTTACCATAGGGGGAAAATATATAAAGTGTAGAAGAATCACTCTATTAATTCTCAACACTGGGATGAATTGGGAGATTAGGATTGGCATATATACAGTTTGCTGTTGCTGTTGCTCAGTTGCTAAGTCGTGTCTGACTCTTTGTCATGTGTAAAATAAATAACTAGTGCGAACCTGCTGTCTAGCACGGGGAGCTCAGCTCGATGCTCTGTGATGACGTAGATGGGTGGGATGGGAGGGGAGGGAGGGAGGTCCAAGAGGAAGGGGACCCATGTACACACACAGCTGATTCATTTCACTGTACAGCATAAACTACAACACAACATTGTAAAGCAGTTATAAATAAAAATAAACAACAATAAAACTTGCGTGTGAATCTACCTTCATCTCAAAGTTAAATTTTTGATTTAAAAAAAGTTAAAAAGCACAGGAGGTCTTCGAACCTTCCAAACAGGCTCGAAAAATAGGAATCTTTGTTTGATGCTGTCCTTGTACAGATAACAGATGCAAATCAGGGCCTGGCTCTACTCAAAGATACCAATACTGTCACCCCAATGCAAGGCAATGGGAAACGGCAATTTCTGTGAAATCTGCTTCCAAACATTGGAATAGATTTTAATGATTCTGGAGTGAATGAGGACACTTGACAGAGGCAATGTTTTAGTTCTTAAATTTTCTTCCAAGTCACAAAACAGCTTAACAATTTCCAGGGCTTATTGCTTCACCGAGGGTTTTAATTCAACAGTGCAGCAAGCAGGATGACTCAAGGCAATACTCTTGTGTTAGGGAAAATACAATTTTGGTAAAGTTCCAACTGTTTCCAATTGAGCCTTTTCCTCAGACAATAGAAGCCATGTAATGTGCTTTCAGGACATAAGGGGCCACTTCAGTTTTGTTGGCTCCATAATTCTGTAGGTAAGAATCTTGCCATAGGAGATGCCTTTTGACTCTTGTGCTACATCATGTTGAATCAAACAGGTAGACTATAAGGATATATGCATGCTGTTGTGCACTCTTTTTGTGTGATTTCCCAGCTGGTGTCACAGTACAAATATTCATATATTCACAATTACAATAACACCTCACATTCTCAATTCATATCAAAGGGAACAATTTTAGAAATTATAACATGTGAATGATGACAATTATAAAATACCAAATGCATATATGAAAGAATGTTTTAATAAAAATATAATCTGTGAGAATTCCCTGGTGGGACAAGAATTAGGACTCCATGCTTCCACTGCCTGGGTCTTGGGTTCAATCCCTGGTGGGGACCTAGGATCCCACAAGTCATGTGACATCGTCACAACTATATATATATATTGTATATATAACATAGAAAGATATCCTATGTTCATGGACCAGATTTATTACTGTTAAGATGATAATACTTTGAATACTCTTCAAAGTTATTTACAGGTTCAACACAATCTCTTATCAAAATTCCAGCTGCCTTCTTTGCAGAATTGACAAGCATATCTTAAAACTCATACAGAAATTAAATGGACCTCAAAGAGTCACAACAATCTTGAAAAATAAAAATAAATTAAAATAATGTTGAAGATTCAGACTTCTTGATTTCAAAAACTTACTACAGTTCTACAATAACCAACACAGTGTGATACTGGCATAATGATGGATGTTTAGATCAGTAGAATAGAATTGAGAGTTGAGAAATAAACACTTTTGTTTGTGGACAATTGATTTTGACAAGGGTGCCAAGATCATTCAATGGGGAAACTAGTGCCTTCAAACAAAATGGTGCTGGGACAACAGCATATCTACATACAAAAGGGAAGAAGTGGACTCCTACCTCATATCATAACCAAAAATTAACTCAGAAGGAATCAAAGACCTAAATGTAAGAGCTAAAACTAAAACTCATAGATGAAAATGTAGACATACATCCTCATCACCTTGAACTAGGCAATAGTTTGTTAAGTATGGCGACAAAACTACAAGCAACAAAAGGAAAAAAAGATAAACTAGACTTCATCAAAGTATAAAACATCATACTTCAAAGCACAACATCAAGAAAATGAAAAGACAGTCCCCAGAATGGAAGAAAATATTTGCAAATCATATCTCTGAGAAGTGATTTATATCTAGAATATACAAAGTACTTATACAGCTCAATCATAAAATGACAACTGACCCAATTATAACCTGGGAAAAAGATCAGAATAGACATTTCTCCAAAGATATACAAATGGCCAATAAGCACATTAAAAGATGCTCAACATCATTAGCCATCAGAGAAATGCAAACCCAAACCACAATAAGATGCCTGTTTACACTCGCTTCTTAGCAATTCCACTCCCAGTTATATATTCAAGAGAAATTAAAAGCCAGTATCCAAACAAAGACTTGTACATGAGAGGCTATAGCAGCATTACTCAAAATGGCCCCAAAATGGGGACTTCCCCGGTGGTCCAGTGGCTGAGACTCCACACTCCCAATGCCAAGGGTCCCGGTTCAATCCCTGGTTTGGGGAACTAGATTCCACATGCTCCAATTAAGACCTGGCAAGGCCAAATAAAACTAATAAATAAATTTTTAAAAATAGTCCCAACATGGCAATAACACAGATATCCATCAACTGATGAATTGAAAAATAAAATGTGGTATAACCATACAATGGAATACAATTGGCAATAAAAAGAAATGAAGTGTTGATACCAGCTACAATATGGATGAAACTTGAAAACAAACGTGAAAGAAGTCTATCACAAAAGATCACATATTGTATGATTCTTTTAATATGAAATGTCCAGAATAAGCAAATCTATGAAGACAGAAAGTAGATGATTAGTTACCTAAAGTTAGGGGGATTGGGAGCAAGTGGAGAGTGGCTGTTAAGTGTAAGGTGTTAACAATTGGGGAAACTGGGTGTGGGTATATGGGAACTCTATTATTTTTGCAATTTTGCTGTAAATCTTAAGCTGCTCTAAAAAATGTTATTTTATTTTATTTATTTATTTTTGGCTGTGCTGGATCTTCATTGCTGTTCTTCTTATTGTTGTGGCTTCTCTTGATGTGGAGCACAGGTTCTAGGAGTGTGAACTTTAGTAGTTGTGGCACACAGGCTTAGAAGTTGCAGCTTGCTTATCTGCCCCACGGTATGTGGGATCTTCCCAGATCAGGGGTCAAACCAGTGTCCCCTGCGTTGTGAGGTGCATCCTTAACCACTGAACAACCAGGGAAGCCCTGCTCTAAAATTTTTTTTAAAGATCTTTTTAATTTTTTCTTCTTTGAAAAGGAAAGGCAGAGAGCTCTCTTCTCCAGACTTGCAGAAGGCAAAGCATTAGCTTTCTTTGATTGTCTCATATCCAGGTTTATTTGACAGCTGCTACTGCTGTCATGAATGGGGAACTGATCCTGTGTCTGTTATGGCCCCAAAGACTGGCCTCAAGTCCACCTCCTAAAGAGTTGGTGACCACATCATCAACTGGTGACAGAAGGAACTAAGGACCACGAAACTGACCCTTCTGAATGGACAGAATGGATTACAGCGGTCGTCTTTAACCTCTCCTATGGTAATCAGAGCTCTCAAAGAACCAGCCGGGGAACAAAGAGAGGCAGGAAAACTTGGAGAAGGGTGGAAACCATCATATCGAAGAGACGATCAGCATCGTCCCACACATGGGGCACAGGGCTGTGGCCATAGATCTCTCTGAAATGTTAGTGAGAACCTGGAAGCTTCCTGCTCTGCGGGCTACAGTACCCACGGCCCCCATCCTCTCTACAACACAAAGATGTCGGCTGTGTGGCAGAACGCCAGTTAGATAACAGGGCAGAGAGGAGGACTTTTCAATAATCAATTGATCACCACCATCACAAAAGTAAGGCCAACACATTTTTTAAAACCTATATATCTTCTCAGTCCTGGAGAAAGTGAGGTGAATCAGCTTTCAGGAAAGCAATTTGACATTGTGTTTTCAAGAAACTTTCAAAGTTCAGCCCATGTGAACCAGTAACTTCACTTCTAGGAATAAACCCTGAGGAAATCATCCAAAATGAGGTCAAAACCCAGGAAATGTTATTTATTGTTAATAATGAAAAATTGCTAACAATTTCAATAACCATTAGAGGTTAACTAAGTAAATGATGGTACATATAATTACAGCCATATGATACATCTCTCGTCATTGTTTAAAAAAAATACTTGTGAAGGGTTTTCAATGACATGCAAAAATATGGTGAAAAAGCAGGATGGAAGATCAAATTTAAGATATGACCACAAAATTGGGCAGCAGGGGGAGGGAACATTTATATACAGAGCTAATAATAGTTATCTCTAAGAAGCAGGATTAGTGTCACTGATAGCGCTTCTGCTTTTGAAAATTGCCAACATTTTTCAGATTTTCATCCATGAGCATGTATGGAATTTCAATAAAAAAATAAACAAAAAGAGTATCTTGTTCAAAGTTAAGTAAGGATGTTCCAGCAGACTGTTAGTTACTTCCCAGTATCCTCCCAGAGGGCTTCCCAGGTGACCCTAGTGGTAAAGAACCTGTCTGCCAATGCAGGAGACGTGAGAGACGCAGGTTTGATCCTTGTGATGGATCCTGATCCCCCAGAGGAAGGCATGGCAACCCACTCCAGTATTCTTACCTGGAGAATCCCACGGACAGAGGAGCCTGGCGGGCTACAGTCCATACAGTGGCAAAGAATCAGACATGACTGAAGCAACTTAGCATGCATATATCCTCCCAGTGTCCCCATC